>NW_026442174.1:3116014-3832029 GCF_026898425.1 Galleria mellonella | reverse complement strand
TATATATTATTTTCTTTTATGTAGTTATATGTTTATTAGTTTACACAGAATAAAGAGAACAACAGACATGCTAGAAGAATTAAGTAAGGTCTGTACGAATCAATTATTACGAAAGATGTAAGACAATATCTGTCATATTCAATATTTAATTTAATTATAATTTCGTATTTGTTTCTTTTCTTTGAGTTTTCTTCTTTCTTTGAATGCAAGTCCTTTTTAGCCCTAAACCCAAAGGTTGTATGGAAGAGATTGCTTAGTGACAAGAGCGCTTACTGTATCACTTTTCATTAAAATTTATTGTATTTTTTTTATTGGTACAATAACGTATAAATGAATAATAAATAAATAATTTAGTATTTTTTCATTCGAATCGTCACGCACACCGGTATGTTATATTATAAAGCCAGAGTTATTAATTAATGCAAATACAACAAAAGACTCTCATCAAGCATTGATAATTTCCATCTAGATTGACATAGAAAAAAAAAAACAAAGACGCCGACCGCCGGGCATCAAATCTACGAACATACTCGAGTATTCCCAACAATACTAACAAAAACCGTGTCATTGTCAGTCTAGCTAGTGTAACACTGTGGCACGGTATACCTACACATCGGAGCTGTCAAACAGTGAAATTTCGTCTCAGCACGAGGTATTCAAATTCTAAACTATCTGTATGTCATTCGATACAGAGCGACGTCGATCTGACGTCTTCATGACTGTAATAAACTTTATTTTGAAATGTCTTAACTCTACACAATTCTAACAGACGCTTGTCGACCTTATTGTGTAATTAATAAAAGTCAAAACAGTTTAAAGTATCCACTCCCTATAATAGCATAAAGGAATTCGTCAAGTGACTACCCGTCACGACTTTTATGAAAGACCACTGACATACAAGATCGAATAGTCAGCTATTATGCACTTTAAATTCGAGCATTAAAGGTCATTTTACATTGAAATGTCAACGGTTAACCCTTGAAGAGCTCGAGGTGGTCCGAGAGGCGCTTCTTCAAACTGACGGCGTCAAAATGCTTCAATGCGGTCAAGTGTGATGACTTCTTGTTAGCAAGTGTATTTTATACATCGCCAGTGACAAGATAATGCCTGCGTGATGATACTTTTTACTTCTAAAGCAGTTAAAACGTCAACTACCAATGTTAAGTTTCTCAATGTCCCACTGACTTGTATGTACACGTTTACCCTTGCATAACATCGGACTTTTGTTAGTATGGTAAATAGATTTAGGTACTGGTATTTCTTTATTGTACATACTTTAAATTGGATATATTAAAAAGACTTAATATATGAATATGTTTCGAATTTGTTGAACCAGTCATTATTAATATTATAAATGTGAAAGGAAGTTTGTTACCTTATCCCGCATTGACGGCTTGATCAATCACTATGTAATTTGGTATACATGTATTATCCCGTATAGTACATATATACCAAATGGAAGAGAAAAATGGAGAAGGATAAAGGCTATTTTTTGTCCCCGTCAGTAAATATATCCCGGTTATGCGGACGAAATCGCGGGTAAAAGCTAGTAAGAATATACGTAAAACAGTCTACTAGTTATAGTCGACCAGATGTCACTTGATTATAGACATAACTAAAGTAGAACTGGCAACACAACAAGTATTGAACAAGTATTAAGAGTCTAAATTTGTAAAGATATTAGAAGGGGATAGATATAAATCGTAAATAATAATGTACTTAGATAATTTTCTCCGAGTTTATCTTTAAAAAAAAAACTGCAAAAAATTCGCAATTTGAGTGATATTTATTTATTTTTGGAAGTTTTTGAACTCCATTTCGTGTTTTTGTTCATAGCGAAATCGGCCCAGTAAATGGAGCCTAACATTTTGTTTGTGATAAACCCTATCATAAAAGTACAAAAGAACGATAGTTTAACACTTTTAATATTTTTGAACGGTATGTACATATTATGTAATTTTAACAACAAATTTATGGTTTGTTCGGTCCCTAAATTCAGAAAAATATTTCATGGTAGGCGCTTTGATATCATTACCTTACTTTGAATTCATCGCCTTATCTTATATAATACAATTAAACCTGGACGATATCTGTACACAGAAATTATTAAAAAAATGATGTAAGAGCAATATATATAGTATGAGCAATAGAAGCCAACACGATACTTTTTAGAATTTATGTCGTCTGTATGTTTGGATACAGTACACTTTTTGCGTGATACCTGATCACGCAAAAACTGTACTGTATCTAAATTGAATACGTTTTTCATTGTTGCGCTTCTAAAAGTCTTACTTCAAAAGTGGTGTATGTTTTATCTTAACACGCCATCTAAAAGTGGTTACTTCATTAGTTTTTCTCTTACTGATAACGGTAGATTAAAAAAAAAATGTAATGACTTTTCAAAAGTGCTTCAATGTAAGTTTATTTGAATAAATGATTTCTATTCTATTCTAACGATACAAAGTGCGAATAGTATTAAATAGAATTGACACCCCTAAAACTATGTTTTCAGCTATACCTACAAGCGGCTACGTTCGATCAACACATTTCTTGGCCACTATAATTTGTGCGCGCGCTCGTTGACTTTTCAACACGATAATCTATCAATGATCACGGCTTTAACAATTTAAACAAACGACAGTCACGTAGGTAGATAACTAGTTTAATGTTTCTCAACATTTGACATTCCGTAAGCCCCAAATTGTAGGTTCGGTGTTCGGTCGACGTTTTTCTCACACGATTCGAGAGCAAATAACTGGGTGCTGATGATATGGCAATATCGTTTCACGAGTAATGCTCGAGGTGTGGACTAACACGCGTGACACATTGCTCATTAGGATGGTCAACGTTGTTGTTCTAAAAATATAAAATTAATGACAATAATAATAATTATATATGTTTAATAGTTTCATAAAATATAGTAATTAACTGGGTAATTCCAAAATAGTTTCAATAGCAGTAGCAATTTCTATGAATAAATCAAATATATTTATAATCATAATTTAAAAGTATTTATCAATGTAAATGGAGACATACTAATTTTGTAAATTTTACGAATTACAAAAGAAAGATGTGCACACACTTTGTCTTCACACTATTGCAGACAAACAGATACAATTTTGCATACAAATATATGTATTATCCGAGGAGAGAAATTCCAAAACATAGAAAACATAAAAAGTCAGTCAGTGTATCAAATTGCTACATCAGCATGTCATAATAATCCTTTTTAAGTGATTCTTATCATAATAGTGGTCTGTCTTCTATTTTTTGGACATTGAACTTCTGTCATGTACTGTTTTTACTGTGTTTATTGTCAGGACGTCTCCTGTGATGCCCCATTTATTTAACAAAACTAATTATGTCAAATTTTATTAATATTATAGATTTCTTTTCTTGTCATTAACAAGTCACCGACTTTAGGAATGGAAAGGCTATTCATTTGATAAAAATGATTACGTGAAATTTTAATTATGTTATGGAACTCTTCTCTTGTTGTCAATAAGTCATAGAGTTCAGGAATGACAACGTATGAGGGGTACCATCGATATTATGTGATGTCTATGTCGCTGTATATTAATAGGTGACGTTTACCACTTTTCGTCCGATAGGCCAGCAGCATCAGTTTGCTACTCTAAGAACCATAAAAAAATGAACGTAAAGTTTGCAAATAAGTTTTCTGCCCTTGTAATCCGTGTGTCACGTTTCTAAGTATAGCTTCTCACTACCATGGATACGGCCAATTTTCGCCTCTCATATTGGTAGCGTGTAAGTACACGATTGTATCACGCTTTCGAAATTCAATTCAATCTTGTCCTAGAACAAGTCGATTGTTCGTCCTTTTTAGGATCCGTATTATTTTACGGATACTATAAAAATATACTTAATGTGGTCGCGGTGTGGGCAGCAGCGTCCCTTTTAAAACATCACCAGAAGCCTAACTGCGGTTGCCAACCCGCCTGTTAAGCGTGGCAACTACTGGCTAAACCCCCCTTTATGGGGAGGCGTTTGTTTAGCAGTCAACAATTAACGGCTGATTGATAATGATGATAACAGAAATGTTACTTTATAATCTTTACCTGCGGCTTTGTCTGACAATGACTGTGACTGACATAAAAAGTAGTGTATGTTTTTCTTCATGTTAAATAAAATATGTATGATAAATTTCATGATTATTGCAGGGCACCAATGGATGCAGGTGACTTGGAACAATTGATTATGGCAGTCTATGGAGAAGACCTTTGTTCAGCAGTGAACAGACAAAGACCGATACGATGATGATGATGAAGAAATTTTATGATGGTTACCTGTGTCGTTAACGAGTCAAGAGGTGACAAACAGACCTATTTTTTAAATATACCTAATAATATTTGTAATAATTATTATCAATAATAATCACTAATAGCATGTAGATATGAAGTAAAAAAGTAAGATAATTAGGCAGTTCCATAAAGTAATCCTTAATTTTCAGCCTTTTTATTACTTAGGACTAAGTCTATGATATAGACATAAAAAAAATCCAGTTTTTCAGTTTTTATTTATTTAAATATTTAATTTTTTTTAATAATGTTTTTAAAAAGACTATTTTAAGTTAATACTTAAAAATGCTTTTCATACTAATGTACGAGAGATTTTTTGTACAACTTTACAAAATGAGGGTTTGAATGCAAATATATAATTTTAGTTACTTTGTCTTTAGACATTTGTATTTATGTTAGCTTTTGGCAGTTAATAACTCAACCGATCATCGTGATTTTTATATTTCTATTATTATATTTGACTATTTTATTTTAATAAATTCTATAACAATTTACATTTATGTAATAAATTGCCAAATATTTAGTCATAAATAAAAAAAAATGTTTAGGTTACAAAAAAAAATTAGACATTTCGTAAAATGAATCGTTTTGATTTTTGCCTGCAACGTAAATGTCGATATTTCATCGTGATAAAGCTGCGAGCTTTGTGTCAATTTGGACTAACTGCAGTCGTGGGTTAATGCAACCGTGGACCCTTTGTTACATTCTTCTGTAGATTGGACGTGTGAGCAATTTTCGCCACGATTTTTACGCAGTTTTCCCATAGTAGTAAATTCGATTATACTCTTTTTATGGTTTGGTAAAATTAAGAAGGTACGTTAGTAACATATCTAACACTTATATTCGTATCTAGGGGGAAAATGGGATTGTCAGTAATGAGATTTAAGTCCCCAAATGTTAACAATATACTATATCAGGTCGACCTCTATGCGGTTTCCCCTGGAAACCATCGCAGTTAATTATTGTTGGATTCGTTACAATGGGCTATCCACTAGTTCTAGCCTCACTTATCATCCCTCACTGGTACCTTGCCAGTGTAAGCGGATATAGCGTAGACGTGGTCACAAATTTTTTTTTAATCCAGTTAATAAATATTCATATTATATAAATACTCTGTACTTAATTACACTGTTGATTTTGAAATCTTTTTAACCGACTTCGAAAATAGTAGTTTCTCAATTCGGTTATATTTTTTATGTTTCTTACTTCATAACTTCGTCAGTTCTAAACAGATTGGTAAAATTCTTTTTTATCTGAAAGGATATACATAAATACACATTGATCCTTTAAATTTTTTATCAAAATCGGTTCAGTAGTTTAATTTTTAGATCAAAATAACTGATTTCTCCATAATCGAAGCCGATTTTTATGTGGGATACAATCTTTAATTATCATACTACAGTTTATTTTTAACATTTTACAAATACATAGCCATATTATAAAGAAAGATAATTAAAAATATTAAACCGAACATTGTTGACCGATTTATAAGTTGACAAAACCTAGTTTTTGTCTGTATACGAAACTTGCATCAAATTTCTATTTAAAATACAACTACATTTTATGTGTTGACAGTTTTTTTTATATATATATTTATTAACTTGGGAACTTTTGTTCTTTTAGGCACATTACTCAAGTATTATACATAGTTGAAGTAATGAGAATGAGAAATGAGAAAATCTTTGATTAGAAGAATTGCTAGACATTTTTAACAATGCCTATCTTAACACTTTGACAGTAGCAAAGTATATGCAATATACCATTTCGTGGTTGGGTATGGGTGTCTAGTAACTGAAACTAGGTAGTTGCAATGGACAGTAACCAATTTTCGCCAAGTGCATTAGAGATTACAGCATCCGCGCGCATCCTTTGTTCCTGATCATTGCATTCTGTGAGATTGATCTTGCTAGTGATTTACACTATAGATAATGGTTTCGTGATCATAAGGTAGCTTATAAAAAATGTTTTTTTTTATCCGACTTCAAAGAAAGAAGGAGATTCTCAATTGGTCAGGATCTTTAATTTTTATTATATAAGGTACAGATAGTAGGAGTCATTTGTAAGTAGACATAGTAGAAAAGAACATTATATTCGTTAACTAATTATTTTTCTAAATACCTATAATTCTATTTATTATTAATATAAATGTGAACGTGTGTTTGTTTTTTTTTTTGATGGGTGAAAATGGTATGGTAACCTCGCCTGCGCTAACGGGATACGCCAGCGGAGCACCAGTGAAGGGTGATAGATGAGAATGAAAACCGGCTAGTTAGGCCATCATGATGAATTCATCAGGAATTAACCATGATAGTTTCCAGGGAGAACCGCGAGCAGGTCGACCTGGTTGGGTACTATTGCTAACAATAGGATTCTCAGTCTCCATTACTAACAATCCCTTTCCCCTCCAAGTGTGTTTGTTGCCCAATCATTTGTAAACTGTTAAATGGATTTGAATAGAATTTAGTGCATACATTCACCATATTCTAAGACAATGTTGTACAGAAAATTTTATTACATATTTTTTTATTATAATTAGTTTTAATATTAAAATAAAATCAATGTCAGATAATAAATACAGATTTTTTATCTATTTCTTGTTTGGTTATTCTAACTTCGAATAGTACAAGTATGTATCTAGTACAAAGATATCGTATATATGTATATATTTATAGTATATATAAAAAAAAATAACTTTTTATACTACGTATTATATTTGTTACCTGTGGTAGCTGGGTCGTTATAGCTTCCATAGGTAAATAATATATGTACTTATATAGCTAATGATTTTTATTATAGCAGCATCTGCTATTGTCTCGTCATAGTACATAAAACACAGGGACTGCATGAAAGTCAATGCAAAACGTGAGTACAGTCGCCTGCACAAATGCTTTTATATGATATTATTTTTTTAATAAATATTACTCTACAACATTTTTATGTTATACCAATTTTGATATACCATCTTTTTTCTTAGTAATTTATTCATTTACTTGTGTATTAATTATTTATCAATTTAATGTTATACATACATACACAATATTATTAGTTAATATAGTGTTTTTATTATTATTTCCATACTCATAATTAAGAAGAAATTATCTTCGATATTGAAAATATCCTTCAATATATATAGTAAATAAAGAATTAATGGAATTATTTTTTTAACAGTTAATTTACAGTTAATAATAATTAATCATAGAAATATATACGTTTATTTTTTTCCAAGAAAAAGTGTGCTGGATGCTTTTTTAAAAACTAATAACATAGGATTATGTTATATATATATAAATTATAATTATAAATAAATATTAGATTTCGCGTCAAATTAGCGAAGTAGGGTTCAAGAGACATTTTTAAATCAGAGTTTAATATAAAAAAAAAAATAACTACTGTTAGAAAATATTGTTTTGGATAATAATGAAATATTAATTAAGGCTGCGCTATGGATATACGCTGGTGGGGCACCAGTGAGTGAGATGATAATTTAGGATGATGCCAGGTCAATTGACCCATCGTGATCATCGGGAATTAATTACGATAGTTTCCAGGAGGGACCGAGTAGAGACCAGTCTGATACAGTAGAACGCTAACAACGGATCCCTTTACTAACTATCTCTTTCTTCCCAACATTAAAACTATTGTGCTATATAAAAAGGGATTTTAAATAATGCTTGTCGTCGTGATAGTATAAATCTAAAGCGCGCATACCGGCTGTAATGACATCGCGTACGTGCACCAATCGTGCCCGCGGTACATCACTGCGCTTTGATTAGGGTTGATAGATTGCGTAAACTCATTTCTGTGACTCATGTGTGAGCCGATAAATATGTATTTTTAGTATAATGAAAAAATTTAATAATTCCTTTTATTTGTATTAAAGTTGAGTAAATACTTTTGGGGACTTGTCGAAGAGTCATCTCTTAAAAGGAAATCTCAATCTTATTGTAATAAATATGAATTTTTATATAACAATTTAAAATCGATTTATGCCATTTTGTACCTGTAAATGATGTTAATATTAATTTAAAAACGACAGAAATTTTATTAATAACGATTTGATACCTGTGATTGGAATAGATGACGTGATTGTCGATATTAATATTTTAATTATGTACTAGAGTTTTCAAAAAATTTTTCCAAAAAAGTATATTTCTAGGTGGTAAGAGGTAATCGAATTGCCTTATTTCATACAATTCTCATAAGAAGTTTATTTGACTGAGAATGTATTCACATATTATATGGATGGAATTAGCTATGATTTTAGACCTAAATTAAACATGTAGATTTCAAACATAAAAGAAGTAATAAGCCCTATTAAGTTTGAAGTGTGTTAGCTCCCAGTCATTTACTAATTATCATAAATTTTTTTAATAATATTTTTGATTTATACTTTTTGGCAGCCCTAAAGCGAGCGCGACGTGCACAAACACGCGATGTCCAGCCACTTGCGTACGCGATTGTACGTGTAATGACAGAACGTAGTGCGGGCGACGGCGGTGGCGGACGGTCGCGGACGTGAGCAAATCTCCTGTAAATTGAGGACACGCACGACGTGTACGCTACCGTATTAGGTACAAAACTACTGCCAGCCCTTGTCATCATTGGATTGAATTACGATCCTATAATACCGGCGATGGTAGTTATGAGCTGATGGTACCACTGTCTGACTAATTTCCTCTGTATAGCAATAAATAACATTATTATTATTACCAGAGGGAGACTTTGTGCAAAAGGCGTTTGCTTGGATACATCTGTCCTATTCGTGTTTCAACCGTGAAACAGTTGTGTTTGCATGGCTGTGTTTCGGTGCGATATGGCGTGAATTTACAGGGTACAGAGGAATAACACCTGAGTCCTCAGGAATAGCAACCCATGGGGGATATCATGGGCGAAACAGTATACTCTGTTTTGTCCATGATACTGCTCATGTCTATAGGCGACGGTTACTACTTTCCATCAGGTGGGCCCTCAGCTTGTTTGACATTCTAAATTGTATAAAAAAAATATATAAGTATATATTTTTCATTAAAAAAGCAACTTGAATACTTGATTCTATATATAAATATCGAAAACAATGGTATATTTATATATTTATTTTAATGCATTCATGTACATAAGATAGAGTTGTTACAATGTTCTTATGAAAAGTAACTACATGAACATAACCGAAAAAAATCATTTTAAAATTGTTATTTTTTTGTAATGTTAGGAATTTTTTTCATATAAACCATCTGCTTTCGTTATAATGTGTAAGTTTATTGTGGAAATTTTAATGATATACGTTATTGCTGTATTTATTAGGTATTTATTGTATAGGTATTAAAGTTAAATAAATAAATAAATGAATCCTATTTGGGTGTTGGAGAATTTAATAGATAGGTGGCTAATATACATGCATTAATGTCAATTTAGATTATATTTCATTACTTTTACAAATCATTGCTCGTTTTTATATACATAGATGTTGTCATGTTATAATATTGATTTACATTTAACAAGTTAATAAAAATCATATTAATATATGATATTAATTTATACGATCTACAGTTTTCTTTCAGCTTCTTAAAGGTTGACTGTAAGAGATCTCTTTATGGGATAAGTCCGTCATTGTATATTAAATCATTTACCAGTGTTTAATCTGAGTTATGTACAATAAAGATTTTACAATACAATACAATTAATCATATAAAAATGAATTGAAATCATTTGAGTTATTTCGTAGATATATGAAATAAATCTTCATATGAGATGATTCGTAAGTTTTTTACTAAATGCTAAATATAGCAGGCAAACGAGCATGCGGCTCGCCTAATGGAAAGTGATTACTGTTGTCTATAGACACAGGCAACATCAATAAAATTGCTGATGTGTTGCCGACTTTTTAAGAAGGAATATGCTATTTTCTTCTGTTCTATTTTATTCTATGTCAGGACTACATGGCCACCCATTGTTTTACTGTCGGTGTCGTAAGAGGCGACTAAGCGAGGGCAAGGGATGGGCAGCAGCGTTCTTCTTAAAACATCTCTAAAGCTCACAGTTGCCAAGTGGTCAGTCATAATATAAAAAACTAACAGTATATTTCACGTTTAGAAATCTACCTATATATCTAAATACAAACAAAGCCATCCATTGATAATTTGCGCATACCTCGAGGCAATAAAGGGTTCGGTATGTTTTAAGATATGCGACTAATGCGACATACCAAAACCCAGTGAACTGCGTCCGATACAAAGCGCATTGACGCATGACTTGATAATACAATTGCACAGACCTTCTCAATATGCAGCGTGAACAAATATTTGGGCAGCGATTAAAAGTCGGCGCCTGCGCACTGCGATTTCCGTGTCGACAAAGTCGCACGCGCGAACGAGCACGAGTTATTCCCATCGGTGTAAAAGCTGTTTTCGCATACGGACGACTGTGGTGCTACTAAAAGTCGTCGCGTTCAAAGCTGTCATGCTCGGAGCCACCGCACGGAAACAATTGCGATCTAAATAATATTAGAGAGGATTATACGCGTGACTGATCATAGTGAGGGCTCCCTCTGACGACCGGTTTGAGTACAGTGAACGGAGTAAAGCGGGTACATTTGTCTGTATAACCTAAAAATGTTTGTTGTCGTACCAATACGTGAATTTTAATTAAAAAAAGCTTTAGTGTTGTTGTATCTATTATAATAAAATTGGCTTAGTTGTTGCAAGAGTCTATATGCTACTGTTTGTAATCAGATATCTATATTTGTTTGTTACCTATAGCTATTTGTTTTAGAACTAAAGAGATAGAGAGAGAGAGAGTGTAGTAAATATACAACCCTTGTCCCTGAGATAGATAGATATACCATGACTAGATTCCCATAGATTCCATTTTTTAAGTCTTCTTCTAATATAACTAAGTCATCGGCAAATCTTAGATGGTTCAATCCATCAATTCCAATTTGCGAAACATTTGTTTTAGCACTGCTGAAAACGGCTTCGATAAGAGTGAATCACCTTGCTTGGGTCCATTGGAATAACACTTTTCGTTTATTGTTAAAAAAATATTTTAATATTATTATTACTTAAATCATACAGGTAAGTATAACTTACTACTAGTTAATAAACTTAAAATTTGACAATCGTTCATTATACACGTTACATTGCAATCACCGCTTCTCTTGTGAATAAGATAGTGTCCAAACCTTTCTGGTTCAGAAGTTCTGAGTTGACATTTGAGATAACGAGATTTGCTAGGTACTCAGTAAATTTGTTATTATTACAAGAACAGTTACAATTTCATGCAGAATCGTTTAAATTTATTTATGTAATAAATGAGAAAGTTTCTAAACGTGTTTCAATGTTAATACCAAACCCAATAATCCATCTTTTTCCATGAGTGTTGTAACAGGCGACTTAATGAAGGGAATTTAATGGTTTTCTGTTTTGTAATCCATGTTTTTTTACTACCAATATGAGAGGCCAATTTTCGACTCTCATATTGATAGCGTTTAAGTACACGAATGTATCACGCTTTCAAAATTCAAGTCGATTGTTTGTCCTTTTTAGGATCTGTATTATGTTACGGATACTATAAAATTATACTCAATGGTCGAGGGATGGGCAGCAGCGTCTTTCTCAAAACATCACCAAAGCCTAACTGTGGTTATCAATTCGCCTCTTAAGCATGGCAACTAGTAAAACCCCTCAATTTATAAGGGTTGCCTATATTCAGCAATGGACAGATAACAGCTAATATGATGATGGTGATGATGAACTCAATAAAAAATCAGGGACTAAACGGATTTCAATAGAATTCATTCGAACTAACAACAACAACATTAAGAGGGACGCTCTTACGACATTCACGAGAAAGGAAACGAAACGAGTGGCCAATTCTATGCTGAGCTACACAGCCATATATATATATAAATTGCTTTTTAGAAACAAAATGTATTTATTGCAAATAGACCAATTATATATTTTAAATTTAAATATTTTTAATTTAATGTGTTTTCGAAACAAATCTTCGTTGTTTTGTCACGGTTAAAGTTCACAATATTATTTTTGCTTATTTGTTGAATCTATCAGGTTATAATACAATAATAGTGTCTATAGAAGAATGAAACTCGAAAAAGCTAGCAGGCTAGCTCGTTTAGGTTAAAATATACTTTAAATTAACATTTCGTGATTGATACAAAGTGAGCGCCGAAACTTGTTCGATGTTGTCGCGCTCGAGAGGAGCTTATTTGCTGAAGTTTGCTTTTTAAGCCATCTTTAGCCATTGTAAGCCTCTTACAACCGTTAAGAAGCAGGCCCAATCGTCCGTTTATTATTTTATTATGCTTTTTAATGTTTACGAAGCCTATTAACGATTTAAGTCGAGCGAAGAAACGGTTTATAAGAAAGTTTTGCGATGCGAAGATTTCTTAACTTTTATAATGCACAATTTGCAGATATTTCACTGTTAAAACGTACCTACGTAAATGAATGTCTGTAGTATCTTCAATAATTATTATAAATGTGAAAGTGAGTTTGTTTGTTTGTTACCTTTTAATGTTATCGTGACCTAACCAATCAATATGAAATTTGGTATTTGGTATGCACGTAATATATATATATATATATATATATATATATATATATATATATATATATATATATATATATATATACATATATATATATTATTGACGATTTTTAAATGATCGATGATATATATATACTAGCTGACCCCGTAAACGTTGTTTTACCACTTATTGCGAAATATTAAAATACAGGGGTTGATCGTAAAACGATGAACATTTAAATTTGTATATATTTTTCAATGCTAAATTATAATAAAATAAAAAAAATATTTTGGGGTGGGTCGCCCTTATCATTGAGGGGTATAAAAAATAGATGTTGGCCGATTCTCAGACCTATCCAATATGCACACAAAATTTCATGAAAATCGGTAAAGCCGTTTCGGAGGAGTTTGTTAACAAACACCGTGACACGAGAATTTTATATATTAGATTGCGTACTATATAACATTTTATCCCGATTAGTGAACATATCTCAGTCACATAGAAGTGACCGGGATATGTTATATTTTAATTTTAAAGTTTGATTAAGAAGTTTAAGTGGTAAAAGATAACAAACAAATAACTATACTTACACATTTATTTATTTAAATAAATTAGTTGGCCTTAAAAAAATATTGTACAAAAAGCGGACTTAATGATAAAAATATAAGAGTAGTATTGTTAATCGGTATTAATACATAAAATTTTATGGTACGCGGATAAAGCTGCGTGTAACATTTAGTACAGAATATTTCTATCCAAATAACAAAATTAAATTCCCGTCGATTTTCGTTTACGGATTATTAATTAAAAACACAAAGGCACCAGATAAAGGGCACAAAATGAGCAACCGTCAAATAGCCAGTGACGTGAAACAATGAACCAATTACATTGTCCTCTGTTCCGGGACAGGGGATGCCGGGGAGAAGTAATAAAAAGCGCAGTCTCCCGGGATTGCGATAAAAGATTTTAGCACGAGGGGAGTTTCGCATTAAACGTGTGATACTTTGTCTTTTTAAACGGTCTTCCTTTTATATAATTATTTAGTGTAAATTACGGGTTTGTTATTGAATTTTAAAACAAACAAATATGCTCACAACTAAAATCTCTTACTTGGTAGCCAGAGGCATTTGTCTTATTGAGTAGTAGTACCTGTGTTATAGCTGTATCTCGATATATTTTAAGTAATATATACCTACAAATAAAACAACAAACTTTTATATTATATATAACTCAGCATTATGAATATTGATTTGGTTAAAATACTACAATGCTTACAATGGCTTTAATTTAACATACAAGTTTAATAGTTTATGTCATTATTGATGAAATTAGTATAAAAACTACACATGAATAAAAACTTTCGATAAAAAACAAAGAATTGTTTTTCTACATTAGTTTATAATTTTTCACCGCATAATTACATCTCTGTTTTGCTAAATGTTGACTGAGAGAGAATGTTATATAGCATTAAGTCCGCTTTTTGTACCAGACATTTTTTTGTAATGTGGTCAATAAATAATAAATAAATAAATAAATCATAAGAGTCGGTCTAAATGTACAAATGACTATAAACTTGGGGAGATTGTTTAAAGTACGATAGGGTGCTAGAATCAATATCACCACCGTCAATGGAAGATAAATGACGATGAGTTTGATAAATGGACTACGTTTTTTAAAACTCTATTTAATTTATTAATATATGTCAATCACTTTGAAATATATAGATGCAGACACGTGTTTCAACCAAATCTTCAGGAAAATGTGCAGAAAATAAAACATCTTAACTTCAGCTTAGCAAACAATTGATAAATTAACAAGATTGTCGACATCGTTTGTCCTCCCCTAGAGCGGGCAATAAAATAACTTGCGGAACTTTTTTTTTCTGAGGGAAATAAAAACATAAAAATGGGGGAGACAGGATTACGCGCCCCGGGCGTATCTAGATGTGACAGATTAGCCCGTAATTTCTTCTAAATTGATATCTCAAGAGGAGCGCGCCTTTTTTCCCACTTTTCCCCCAGCTCGCCAGGATTTGAAAGATTGCCAGTCATCGCCCTTTACGGATAAGGTTATGGAAATCTTTGACGTGAATTGGCCGAGTTTGGAATGTTTTGAGGGTTATTGAAACGTTGAAACTGTGTTGAGGTGTGCTGTTCATTTTTTAATTTTGGTTAGAAAAATGGCCATACGTATACGAGTATACATAGTCTATTGTAAGTGAAGCGAGGAAGTACCTATTTACTAATTTGTTAATTATCTATAAATTTCCCTGCATTTTTTTTTTCAAAGAAAAATCATTTATATGTTTTTAAATACCATTTTAAATTCCTTTTTAATTTTATTAATTGTGGCATTATTTGTGGCATGTAGTAATTAAAATATTTTGTTTTGTTCACTTCTTTTCCCCTTTTTTGCTTTGTATATTATATATATTTTTATAATTATTTTATGTATTTTATTTTATGTTATATAGTTAATTGTATTGTATGCCCGATGTATGGGTAGGCTGTGTTTTTTTAAGACGTTAATAACATCTTATGTAAAATTATAATGTACAGCTCACAATAAATATTTATTCTATTCTATTTTATATTACCTTCCTAAAGTCACCATGTTTTTATACCAACTTACAGTTCCTTCGCCCACAAATATAACAAAACTGACAATATGATTTCATTGCTGTATACCTCACAGAAGATAGCATCCATGTAAAGATGATGATGAGTCCAGGCCGTTTTCAGTCACGGCGACCGCTTTGATTCCGCTATTATTAATATTTTTTTTTATACGACTTAGAAAGGCAAACAAGCTGACGGTCCAATTAATTAATTGTCTTTTGTTGTTGATATTAGTGTGCTCGGATTTGCTTATACGTATAGCCAATCTTTCTAATAAAGGTCCTTGCACATAGAGGGAAGTATACCTGTTTAAATTATAATATACTGCTGCTAGTGGTCGACCTTTTATTTCGTCTCTCTTAGCATACAGTAGAGAAAGATCTCATCCATGTATGTAATTTTTTTTATACTATTTAGAATGGCAAACAAGCGACGGCCCACCTGATGGAAAGTAGTAACCGTCGCCTATAGACATGAGCAGTACTATGGAAATAACAGTACACATACATACAGTTTCGCTAGTGGTTCGAGAACTTTTATTTCTCTGTCTCTCTTAGCATTCAGTAGAGAAAGATCTCATCCATGTATGTAATTGCTTGGGAACAAAAAGATAGAGGTATCCTGTTGTGGTAAAATATAGGTTTCTAACAAAATTATTCACCACGTGTCTTGAAGCAATTATTATTGTGCCAAACTAACATCGCAACATCAACGTTCACTTTATATGTTTACGCAATCACAACTACCAGTGTAAGTTGACCTCCGCTCCTCAGCAGCACTAAAGTAATACGTTCAAGGCGGGCAACACTGTTAGAATTCAAGGGGTCTTATTGATCTGGAAGTGGTATAAACTGCGCGATGGACACGCGATTGGGAAGTCGCGGTCTGGTTGCCAGTAAGGTCGGTGGATCCTTTGAAATAAATTAGCACTTTGATGCTGTTATGTTTTAGAAATTAGAGTTTTACTCCTATTAGTATTCGTCGTGTGGTTCCAGGATAGAATAGACCAACCCTTTGATGTCCTGTGGGTGTCGTAAGAGGCGACTAAGGAAAGTTAATGGTCGAGGGATGGGCAGCAGCGTCCTTCTTAAAACCAAAGCCAAACTGCGGTTGCCGATCTGCCTACCAAGCGTGGAACTACTGGTAAAACCCCCTTATGGGGTAGGCCCATGTTTAGTAGTGGAGAGGTAACGCTTGATATGGTATGATTACTACTGGTTTCTCGTACTTAGTAGTGATAAATTGTATGGATTAGAAAATTTTAATAAAACCTCCTTAGACACTGATATTGTGAGTGGGAAATTTATTTGTTTGTTTGGTTACTTATATACATAGACTAGCGATATAGCTCCGGCTTCGCACGGCTTTTATTAATATAAAATACAGCGCACGTTAATCGCTAATCTTTAACTTTATATAGAGAGAGACTTTGTACAAAAGTCGATTGCTTGTGTACCTCTGTCCCATTCGTGTTTCTACCGTGAAGCAGTTGTGTTTGCATGGCTGTGTTTCGGTTTGAAGGATGGGATATGGCGTGAATTTACAGGGTACAGAGGAATAACACCTGAGTCCTCAGGAATGGCAACGCATGGGGGGTATCATGGGCGAAACTGTATGTATGTGTACATGTCCATGGCGACGACGTTACCACTTTCCATCAGGTGGGCCGTCAGCTTGTTTGCCATTCTAAGTTGTATAAAAAAATATATATATAAAATATATAACAATAATATAAATAGGTCAAATGGCTAAGTTATCAACATTATCTATATATGTAGATATTATTTAACATGAATGATTTAGGAAGTTTGTGTATGAAGCATACTCTCATAGTACTTACCTATATTAAGTAACTGTCTGTTAGTGAAGTCGGGAGCATCTTGTCAGCGAGACTGCGCCTAACTTAGCGATGTGGGTAGGGAACTGATAACAGCGGATTTAGAACTCTGAATTATTTTCACTATTTAAACTAATAGTGATTCCTAAAGAGGGTTGACGTCGGGCAGGTGGTCGGTCATAAAACTAAAAGGTAAATCTTTTTGTAATATGGATAAAAACATATCACTCCGACTTCTAATAATAATTGGGATTAGAGTATGAAGATGATGATGATGAAATTAAAGGTGAATTAGTTGGAAATTAGCTACAGCCAGATAGATAGTCTTTATTTCCTTTCCAAATGTTACAGTTGTAAAATAAGTAAAATTAAAAGAAGATCATATTGAGAAAGCAATGGGCGGTCTGATTATTAAAAGATTTTATCCAATTAACTTTTAGGTGGGGAGGATTTTTTTTTAATTGAATTCTTGAACTATATACAGTCTCTATATAGTATATTTTAAAGATTATTTATAAAAAGAAGTTTATTTCTTTGTTTTTTTTTTTTGTTATTATATAAACGTGAAACCTGTTTTGTATGATTTGACAAAATTATTATAGTAACCCACTTTTTTACTCTTTTAAAGTAAACTATACGTACTTATCGCCGTGTGATTCCGGCATAGAATGGGCCAACCCTTTCTTTTCCGTGGTTGTCTTAAGAGGCGACTAAGAGAACTTAATGTTCGAGGGATGGGCGGCAGCGTCTCTTCAAAACATCACCAAAGCCTAACTGCGGTTGCCAATGCGTCCGCCAAGCGTGGCAACTACAAGCAAACCTTATGGGGGAGGTCTATGTTCAGCAGTGGACAGTTAACGATTGATATGATGTTTAGGGGGTTAGGGATTGTTAGTAACTGACCCGTTGCTAGCAATACATCTTATCAGGTCGACCTCCACGCGGTGCCCTCTGGAAACCAATGTGATCAATTTTAGTGGAATTCGTCACGATGGGCTAACTGATCTGCTTTCATCGTCACTTATCGTATCATATACCGACAGCGCAGGCATAGTTGCCATTCCATTATCACCCATTAAAAAAAGGATATAAAGGTAATTTACCATAATTTTTTTTTAATTTACCATAACATGAGCTATTGTATTGTTCTTGCTATCAATGGCACCTCACACCAGCTGTTTCCAGCTTACGGGCTATATGGCATCTTACAGATTGCTTCCCGTCATCGCCTACGCACATAGGTTTATATTTATCGCCACTGGAGCTTAGCGATTTATTGCACTGGTAGCATCAGCTTTAATTACGTATAGGTACTTATTGGAATATGGCAGTTTATTCGCAATCCTAAGTAAAATTTATACTTGTTCATATAAACCAATATTAGAAAGAGAAAGGATTCAATTTTTGTTTGTAACAGATTAATTCAAAATAACTGATTTTAAAATTCTTTCATGTATATAAAGTTGCATAATCGGGGGGTAACATGTATGTAATTTATTAAAAATTTCACCAGAAACTTTCGACCATTTCAAAGTCCTCTCAAAAGTACCTTTGTCCTATACGTGTTTCAGCCGTAAAGCAGTTGTGTTTGCATGGCTGAGTTTCGGTTTGAAGGGTGGGATATGGCGTGAATTTACAGGGTACAGGGGAATAACACTTGAGTCCTTAGGAATGGCAACGCATGGGGTGTATCATATGCGAAACAGTATACTCTGTTATGTCCATGGTACTGCTCATGTCTATAGGCGACAGTTACTACTTTTCATCAGGTGGGCCGTCAGCTTGTTTGCCATTCCAAGTTGAATAAAAATAAATAAAAAAAAAACAACATTCGGAATCGGGGCAAAGTAATAAATATATAAAAGTAAGTATAATCTGTAATAATTTGTAATAGGTAAGTTTATAATCACGCAAACGTTTTATCAGGAAATTCTAAATACTGGAACCGTATACATATATAGGTATATTTATTGGATGCAATACATATGCCACAAAGGTACGATCGATAGAATAGATATCAATCGATTATTGAGCTATATCAACCATTGAAATCAAAAAAGTTCATTGACACCTTGAAATGGTTATAAAAAAGTTTTGATAGCGCCATTCGGTTGATTGAAGGCTGCCTGGGGAGGGTCGGAGCGCTTCCGATTGTTGGCGTCCGGTGTCTTCGCTGTCACGAATACGATATGTTACCAGAGGGAGACTTTGTACAAAAGTCGATTGCTTGGGTACCTCTATCCCATTCGTGTTTTAACCGTGAAGCAGTTGTGTTTGCATGGCTGTGTTTCGGTTTGAAGGGTGAGATATGGCGTGAATTTACTGGGTACAGAGGAATAACACCTGAGTCCTCAGGAATGGCAACGCATGGGGGGTATCATGGACAAAACAGTATACTCTGTTATGTCCATGGTATTGCTCATGTCTATAGGCGACCATTATCACTTTCCATCAGGTGGACCGTCAGCTTATTTGCCATTCTAAGTTGTATAAAAAAAAATGTTACGACAGTTATAATGCTTTAAGTGTGTGCGATTGACAATGTTTAATATCGTCATAACCATATAAGCCGTTAACTGACCACTGCTGAACATAGGCCTCCCCCTTAAGGGAAGGTGTGCCAGTATTTACCACGCTTGGCCGGCGGATTGGCGACCGCAGTTAGGATTTAGTATTGTTTTAAGAGGGACGTTGCTGCTCAGCCCTCGACCGTTAAGTTCCCTTAGTCGCCTCTTACGACACCCATGGGAAAGGTAAGGGGAAGTGTTTTAAGATAATTGAGTATATTTAGTATGTGATAATGTGTGTTAAATAAAATGAGAAAAGGCATGCCATGTTGATTTTTTTAATAAATGAAAATGGACTACATTATACGGCTAGTTTATTCGGGTGACGTGTGAAGATAAAGTTCATTTTCCATTAGATGGGCCGTCAGTAAATTACATTTATAAATAAAATTGTGATAGAATTATGCACCATAATATTAATGGGTAGCTTTTAAATGTGAAATTACACAATTGTGCTGCTTCCTTATCAACCATCAAATCGTTCTTCTGACACATGACATCAGCGCCCGAATAGGTCACGACTGCCCATCGCCAACAGTAAATGGTGAACAACTTTTACCCACCCATCATAACTGCTCCGTGTCAACGGATGCGTTATTAATAAACATATTAATTGACTTCGTGCTGTCTATATAGGTAGTTATAAAAGTAGAAAGTTAAAATCGCTGATATTAATTACAGAAATATTGCCTAACTGTAATCTTTAGCTATTTACACGACCACAAAAAAAAGGAGTGTGATGTTTTCAGGGTGCATGTGTGTTTGTTGACTTTAAAATATCTGAATAGATTTGGATAGATCGTTAAAGACCTTGTATTATATAGAGTGTTAGTAGCTATAATTTTTTTTCAAAACAGATTTTTTTAGGTAGGTCAATCATGATTTTTTATTTACGTAGCGAAGTGTGCTTATTTTGGGATGATAATGGAATGGTAACTCCATGTGAGCTGTTGGTCTACACTAGTGGGGCATTAGTGAGGGGTGATAGGTGAGAATGAAGTTATGTCATACGGTTTCTCGTAACAAATTCACAAGGAATTCACTACCATTGTGTTGTTTACACAGGGCATTGCGCGGAGGGCAACCTGGCTCTATATTGATAGGACACAATCCATTTTCCCAGCGAGGGATAATAGGTACGGATGGAGACACATCAGTGAGCCAGTAATTTTATTTTATTTTTTTTTTTGTAATGAATTTACAAAGAATTAACCACGATGGTTTCCAACGAAACTGCGTAAGTCTAGTATTAACTTTAATTATCTCTTTAACCCGGTTACAAAATCACCAAAAAATGACATTATGACATGAGATGGGAAGACGTGATGTGTTACTATAGGAAATTTTAATTATTTATTGAGTTACTGGAAACAAAAAATACCCAAGCAATGCACAATCAATAAGATACAGTATACTTATATAAAGCTATATATACATAATATATGAGTAATACTCGTAATATGTATATGTAGCGTTCAAACCCTTGAAACAGTTGTGCTTGACAGTGCCCGTCAAACTCGAACCTCGGACAGCGAGACCGCTCCAGGCGCCACGTGTCACTGATCATGCGCATATGTTTGATTAATTTTAAGCAATTAACTGTATTGTATCCAATTGTCCTTAGGAGTTTTTTTTTTTATAAAATTATATACCTACTTGATTTTCCACAATATTTTTAGCTTAGCGAATTTTTTTATGACAAGATTTACAAAAATTACTGATTTTATTGTATAATGAATCTTAATACAGTATTTTGTTACCAATTATGTTTTTGTTTGATATCATAAATTAAATTGGTAAATTGCGGTTCGGGGGAGCTGCAAGAAGGTCCACCTGGTCTAGGGGTGGAAATCATAAATTTTTTTATACAACTTAGAATGGAAAACAAGCTGACGGCCCACCTGATGGAAAGTGGTAACCGTCGCCTATAGACATGAGCAGTACCATGGACATAACAGAGTATACTGTTTCGCCCATGATACCCCCCATGCGTTGCCATTTCTGAGAACTCAGGTGTTATTCCTCTGTGCTCAGTAAATTCACGCCATATCCCACCCTTCAAACCGAAACACAGCTATGCAAACATAACTGCTTTACGGTTGAAACACGAATGGGACAGAGGTACCCAAGCAATCGACTTTTGTACAAAGTCTCCTTCTGGTGATTATTTCTATAGTAATTAATTCTTGTTCAATAGATCACTATGGGCCAACTGACCTGCTGCCTTCATCTTCACCTGTCACCCTTCATTGGTACCCCGCCAGCGTATACCGATAGCGCAGTTGAGGTTATCGTTCCATCTTTATCTATTAAAAAAAATGTAGGAAACTATCTTTTTAGAGAAAAAGTAGTTTGAAAGGGAAGAAATGAAGAATCGGCATGTAGCAACACTGGCGTCTTACTTCGCCTAAGGTCGTGTATCGCTTTTATGACATATGATTTAAATGAGTATAAAAGTACACAATAAAATAAAAGTATGCAATACAATAATAGGTGTAGGTAGTTTAATAAAACATCCTGACTACTCGGACACTGGAAAATAGATGACAAACAAACAGACGAGGGATTATACTAATATCTAAATGTAACCATCATCTGTAGACATGACTACTTTTATGGTTAGAGCAGATTACTCTAACGCCTATGAGAACCCTAGTACGATTCTTGTGACTCATAAAAATAAAATTTTATTTTTTATTCTTTCATGTTCGATAATAAAAACCTTTCAAAAATTATCTCTTAATTTCACTTGTCCTGCGACTGCGATGAAAATATGATCTGATTTATGTGGTGTGGACCAATAGATATATACTATTACTTTCTGTTTTAGATTTATTGAATTTTACCTCCCATTTTTACCAAAATACATTGTTGTCATTACATTAAACAAGTAAAAATCATTTATTTTATTTTATTTTATTTATTTATTTAAGGAACACCAAAAGCATATTGCATTATAACATATAGGTATAACAAACATTAAATACAATACAATATTAATGCACATGCCTATTATAGGTATTCACAGCATTTACTTTAACATAGTTATACAGTGTTATCATAATCATGTTTAACATAGTTATTATGTTTTATATTTACTATTATTAAATGCTATACAAGTTATTCTCATTAATATTATAAATATGAAACGACCCGTTTGTTTGTTACTTCATTGCATCTTAACGTCTCAAATAATCATCATGGAATTTGGCACACGTAGTCTTTGGGTTTGACAAGACCACTTTTTACTTCAATCAATTAACATAATATCCCGGACATGTGGCCAAAGTCGTTGATAATGTTATATTTTAAAGCTAGTTTATAAAGGTGAACACGCGGTGTTTGACTCACAAAGTTAGAGAGTTACAGAATATAGTCATCATTCGGTACCAGCTATCAATCTGTACGGCATACTTTAATACCATAAAACAGGCCGATTATCTGGCTCGTTACGACACTGTCATCTCGCTTTACAACCTCTAATGACAATACGAGACCGTCCACCATTCCCAGAAGTTGACAGACGGCGATTCGACCGCTATAAAACCATAAAGACTGCTTAATTGTTACCATAAATATCAAAGAGATATTTTATCTGTGGCAATCGGAAAATGGAATTGTTTCTACGCTTATCGGGTATAGAGTTGGATATTGTAAGCTGGTTTGCTTTAGAGCGTTATTTTATAAGTTTGCCGATAGTAAGTCGAGCTTGTTAGTGTGACAGGATCTTGTCGAGTTTAGTGTGAATAAAGATCACAGGTTACCCGTCGGTTTTATAGATTTTGGAGTGTTATTGATTGCGCCGTATACTGGCTACCGTCTATTTTGATTGCGTATATAATGTAAGATTGATAACGATCGTAATTTGGTTGGAAAACTTACTATAAATTATTATATAATAGAATATCTTTCTGCTTGTTACTTTATAGATGTGGATTTTCGAAGTAGGAAAGTCGATGAAATAGACCATTTGTAGATGCCGCATCAAGATGAAATATATACCAAATTATAAGTTGAATCTTCAGGAACACAATTCTGGGAACTATAATTTGATGCAATAGTTTTTGCGTGGTACCGACACAAACACATTGTTTTGATATATATTTGTCTTATCAAGACCTCTTATATTAACTTTTATTAAATGTGTCTCATGTAGTACAGACATCATCATCACTGATGTTATAAGAAACATTTATATAATTTCAAGTTTAAAATACTCTATAGAGACTTAACGCGATGAAAAATTTTTGCATATAAATAGTAAACATACCTTATATATGCTTCTTTGTTGGAATAAAAATTTGTTTAAAACATTTGTAAAACAAGGCGAAAGTTCAAAATTAACTATAGAGATAGTTGTTAGGTATTTTAACGAAAATTATATAAATACACAGGAAGTTTTTTAATGAGTATAAAATTTATTTTTTATTATATTTTTCATATTGCAGTCGTATCATTTATGTATTACATAAATATAAATACATATTTTCAAATTAATAGATATCTCCTATTAGATATAATACAATCAATCAGCAGATCAAGCTACGCTGATGGGTTTGTTGTATTGAATTGACATTTCCCTGTAGCAATGATAATAGTCTTGTTCAAGGCTACCAATACACGAATACTAATCTACATGCAACTAGCTTCCTCATTCGAGTTCACACCTCTTATATAATATAATCCAAGGTTTGCGCTGTTAAATTGTAGTATAACAATACAATAGAGGAAGAATTATCTTAATAATGTCTGTTCATAGGAGAGATTGGTGTTATAAATTTGGTTTCACAAAATAAGAGAGCATTGATGCCTATAGCATAGGTGTAAAACCTAGTTTAGGTATACAGGGTCCTCATTTTTCAAGGTTGCTAGGAAGAAATTGCTACATACAATGTTTTCCTAGTTGGACTGGTACAGACATTTTTTCGAAATGTTTTTGTTGTGTCTCTTACATTAAATAACCAATCTTTTGATGTGCCGATAAATTTGTTAGGGTTGTCACAAAAGAGTTAAATAAATTAAGCGAAACATTTTTTATCTAAATTAAAATATACTTTATGTCTAAGTCTATTAAAATCAATGATGCGTGTGGCGTTCAAATGTACTTCTATATCTAATTCTGGTTTAGTCTAAAATTTATGAATAGCAATTCTATATTTAAAAAGCGATCACTAAAATTGCTATAAAAATAATATTATTTCACTCATGCAAGTAAGTGAATTCGAATCTGATAAAATATTTAGAGCCGCACCCAAAAATGTTATCTTGCAATATACCACTACCTACATACCTACGCCTAAATTCATTCATAATATCCAATACAAACACTAGCATCCACTATTCCTGTCATGTGTACTCGTGTTTGTTCACATGACTGTAAGGGACCACCCACACTGCACCAATAAACGCTACGTTTTATGATCATGATAATAAACGCGTGTTTACAGTGGCGGTCACGCCTCCGATGTATGGAGCGATTGTCAACGGTGTTCTGTTGAGTGACCGCAAGGGATGTACTAATAGATATTTTCAGTGTCCGAGAGCACGAGGGGAGATTACTATTCCCAAAATAGAGCTGTTTATTCCTTGAAATCGTGTTAGTATTGTTTAATAGGTTGTTTATGAGACGATATTATATAGAGATGTGAAATATTAGTAATCACTATTAAAAATTTACCGTTTCGCCATAAAAAAGTGAAACTTGCGATAGATATGTATTCAATATATGTTTAGACGTCTTAAAACAAATGCGTGTCTAACATCTATTTATGTCTAAACTAAAAGAAAGTCTGTCTTATTATAAAATCTTTAAAAATATGTGTAAATTAATAATTTTGGAGCATAAAACATCATAACAACAAACAAGTAACATCGACTTAACAATATTTAATAACTTGGAGTTTTGTTAAATTATGCTTTGACAGATAGTGTTTTAAGGTTACAGGTGGTTAATTTGCATTATCAAATAAACGCAAAACCCTGTTTTACAAACGTTGCATTCAAACAGAATACTAAACTGTATCCGTGCTAAATTAGACTCGATATTTATTACGAAACAATATAACCTTAAGTTAGCTACCTTGCCACGTAATTACATCCCAATTAATATCTAAATAAGTAGCTGACAAATGAACAAAGAAGAGGGGCCATTAATCACGTTACTAGCGGATCGGACGTGCGACCTCGGTCGTGTTTTGGCGTTTTTGTTACATTATCGATGTGCGTGCGGGTAAACGCCGCCTGGTCGTATGTAGCGCGCTGCGTCGCCTTGATACGGTTGGTGTAACAAGTACTTAACTCACTACATGTATTAAATCATACGGAAAGTGATATTTGATTTGTACTTTCATGAATACTTCCTTCTATGTCTGTTTGGTTTTGGCTTTGGCAGTTAATTTAAAATGTATATTTTCCAATTGCTAATAAAGTTTGCATGTATTGAATCGTTTAAAGTTCTATTCCGTCATTCCCAATAGGAGGAAAGTATGATTTTAAAAACAATTTAATAAATGTATTAATTGTAATAATCATTTAGAGGCAGCCCATTGTACGAAATTGTGGTGCAGAGTTATTGAATACAGATGTATTCAATAATCATGTTGCACAAATGTTCAACATGACTGCTATCCGTTAAGTACTAGTTTTAGGTACCTAAAATGCTTGCGTACGTAGTTGTTTCAGTTGAAGTGACTATTATTTATAGGTAGAGAGAGTACTTATGAAGGCTGGAAAAAAACAACTTGTTCTTAGGAAAAGCAACAATAACCGTAGGCATAGGGTATTCTGTACCCTATGCCTACGATTACTATTTATATCTATAAACGATTTTTAACAATTACTATAACGTGGGCTAATAGCTCGTCATTTAAGTTGTATAAAAATAATTAATATTAAAATAATAATTAGTTGTATTTATCACAATTTTGCTATATTTTTATCACCTTACACTGTTGAAAATATATTATTTATCTATAAATATTAATGTGTTATAATTTGGATGCAAATCTTATTAATATAATAAATGCGAAAGTTTATATCGATGAATGAATGTTTGTTCCTTTTTTACGCAAAAACTACTAAACAGATTTTAATGAAATTTGGTACATGGGTAGATTATATCCTAACTTAGCACATAGGATACTTTATGTACTGTTTTACGTGGATAAAAACAGTTACTAAAAAATAAAAATACACACATCTGCGAGTACGTCACTATTGCGACACAATGGACACATAATCGTTGTATTGTGAGATATCTAAAGAAATCTAATCTTACGAAGCTACGGCGTTTCGCACACCCACATTGTCGCAAGTTTGTCAGACGAAAGTCGCAGCTGAGTCAGCGGTGTCGCAATCGTGTCGCTGCGTCGGCGCCACGTGGGTGGCCTCTAGTCTGATAAGCATCTAATTAAAGCCTACTTTTGTTATACACGATAGGGCGGCCGCAAACAAATGACTGTTGCGTTTTGTCTCGATGAATAGTATTTTGCCTGTTAATGTATAAATTAGTTTATTCAGATTAACGGAACAATAAATACGTTATACGGTGTTTTCGAGTATTTTATACTATAAGCAAGTGTTAATTTTTTTTATAATAAATGAAACTTTTTGGTACTTGTTATTTGATAAGAATTATTTTGTTTAATTCTGCTACTATTACCTTGGTACTAGGGCATATATATATTCGCAGTTTGGGTGTCGAATAGTTAACACTGGGCTCCGAGCAGCGATCTAATAATTTGTCTGGAAATGCCTCTTATAGAGGTAAAATACGTGTCGCAAAACGTGCGTGGATAAAATGACAGTTGGAGACAGACAATTAAATAATTAGTGATATGGACTTCTGTGAGATAACACCTAGTTCGGAAGAACACATTTTGTATTTGACTTATGTTCAATAAAAAATCGGCTTTCACAAAAAAAAAAATGTTATTTACAAACTTAAAATGGCATCAACAACAAAAAAACTCCTGTTCATCTGATAATTTCTTATTTAGAAAGAGAACAAACACTCCCAGTAGGTATTTGTAATACTTACTCTTCCATTGTATTGAGAATGTCTAAAAAGGTTGTATTAGAAATCTATTCTGTTTCTGAATCGCTTAAAAATTCTTTGTTTTAAAAAACCTAAAATCGCACGTGTTCGGATCACCTTATATATTTCAAGTGCCGTCCTCTATAACGGTCCGATCATGCATTTGTTTAGGACACAACGACAACGACAATATCTCTACTCGATCGACATTTGTTTATTTTATAAACAAACGCTGTCACAACACTACGACCATATATCTCACGATATAAAAGATCACCTTAATATCTTAACGATTGAAGTTCAAAATGTTCGAATAATCGTTTCAAAAAGGATACAATGTTATGAATAGAGGTCAAAGACTCACGTTGTCGATGTGAGAAAATGTTTTTGTTTATTATGAGAAAATTGTTAGCATACCTAACTGTCTTGATGAATTATTGTGGTCTGAAAATGTATATTTAACCAGTGCAAAATAGAGGGGACTCCCATTTGTTTGTATATTTTTTCTGTGTGTTATATCTACAGCAATATGTTCATGCAACTCGACCTAATTGTAAATCAAATTTTGTTTTGTTTGAATTTCCATGTTTATTAATGTATTTTAATTAAAAACGATTTTGTATATTATTCTCATAATTAGATTAAAATTACAGTGAGTTATTTTTACAATTTAGTAAAAATTAACTAAAATAAAAAAAAATTGTTTAATATTTAGTTAGACTCATATTATACACACACTTATTGGCAGCAGCGTCCCCCTTAAAATATCAGTAAAGCCTAACTGCGGTTGCCAAACTATCTACTAAGCGTGGCAACTACCGGCAAAACCCTCCTTATGGGAAATACTTATGTCAAGCAGTGGATAGCTAACGGCTGATATGATAACGATGATGACATATAGACACTGTGTAATTGTTTTATAGGTCCAAAAAATAGTAATTTAAAGAGGTATCTAAAATGAGATACAAAACAAACATCACTGAATATGTACGATTAGGTACCTACATAGTACGTAAGTATATTAATTTATTTGATAAGAATATACATTTATAGCAAATTAATTTTTTTAAACGATGCCCACCGCCATCTTTTATCATCACACTACTAACTATACTATACTATACTAACCAGAGGGAGACTTTGTACAAAAGTCGATTGCTTGGGTATCTCTGTCCCATTCATGTTTCAACCGTGAAGCAGCTGTGTTTGCTTGACTGTGTTTCGGTTTGAAGGGTGGGATATGGCATGAATTTACAGGGTACCTACAGAGGAATAACACCTGAGTCCTCAGGAATGGTAACGCATGGGGGGTATAATATGCGAAACAGTATACTCTGTTATGTCCATGGTACTGCTCATGTCTATAGGCGACGGTTACCACTTTCCATCAGGTGGACCCTCAGCTTGTTTGCTATTCTAAGTTGTATAAAAAAAATATAGCATAAGATGCGGCATAAAAATGTTATGTAATTAATTTAATTAATTATGTTATGTTAATGTTATCTTTAATGTACATAAAAGGTTATTGAAATAGAAAAAAAAAACAAACAATAGTGCACAAAGGCGAATTTATCTCCAAAAGAGATTTCATTAATTCAATGTATTATTAATTAAACCTTAAAAAATAATAAATATACTATTAATAATAAATTATGTATTATTTCTATCTGTAGGTACTTCTTATTTTTTGAGCCGTAAAAAATGGTAAACTTCAAATATACAAGTTGTTGTACAACCAAATATCTTAATAGGTGTACTAATTTAACAAAGTTAAAACTATTATTATGATAATAAAGATTTATTGCGGCAAAGGTTCAACATTTGTGGCATTTGCACGAAGCGAAAGGCCCCACCCACATCCACGGCACTTAACGACACGCGAACAGTTCATATTTCAGGATCGCGACAAACGGACGCGATACACCGCGATTGTAATCGCGCCGCCCACTTAAACGTATGAAACTAGTGTTGTCTAATATTTTTATAACTTTATGATGATCTCAAATGATCAGGAGGAAAGGAATTGCTGATAAAGGGGCCATAGTTAGCAATTGCTCTATTGCTAGCAATATACCCAATCATTAGAAATTATTATGATTAATCCCTGTCGAATACATTCAAAAAGATTTGCGATGATTGATTATAATTAATCGATAGTGTTCACTTACAAGAAAGTAAATGTCGATAGATCTGTCGATAGTATCGATATGAAGTTTTACGCAACTTATCGACTAATTGTTCACTGCTAAACATAGGCTTCCCGTTGAGGGGTTTTGCCAATAGTTGGCATTCTTGGTAGGCGGTTTGGCAACCGCAGTTAAGTTTTGGTGATATTTTAAGACAGACGCTGCTGCCCATCCCTCGACTATTAAGCCCCCTTAGTCGCCTCTTATGTCACCCACGGGAAAGAGACAATTGATTATAGTTCAATAATACAAGAAACACTCTTGATAGTGTCGATTATATTTATATTTAGTTCAAAACAATTATCCATGTAACAACACTTAACACCATAGTCCTCAAGAGTGACAACGTATTAGGAGTACCCTTGTAATGCTCATCTGTAGGCGGTAACTACCGTTTTTCATTTGATGAGCCATCAAATTTTTTGCTTATTATCAATTACTTGTTTTCTAAAATATTTGTGACGATTATTGAATTATCGATTAATAATCGGTAAAAAATGATTATTAAGCAACACTAGTTCATATTTCAGGATCGCGACATTCGTACGCGATACATCGCGATTGTGATCGCGCCGCCCAGTTAATCGTATGAAACGAGCGTACGCGATATTAATCTCGGCCCGTGATTGTTGAAAATACCGTGATTATTATCTTTAGGGATTTGTTCGTTCGACGTTTTCGTTATATTTAATTTAATAAAAATGAAATTAAAAGTGTTTACTTTCTTTTTTAAAAATTGAAAGTCTAATACTCTATCTGATTGTTTCTTCATTTCAAAAATTGGCCTTCTTTATTTATGTATTTATATAATTATTTATTTTATGATAGTTTTCCTTGTGCTTATAATTATTAATATGTATCCTAGTATTGGGTACATATTTAACATATATGCATGGGATTATATTATTTTGTTTGATTGATATGTATATGTATGTGTATATATGTATGTGTATGTATATGTATGTATGTGTATATGTATATGTATGTATATATGTGTGTGTATATATGTATATAATTTTTATATATTTTTAATTTACAAAAGATGTTTTTTTAATTATACAGCACTATCATACCTACTTGTACAACATTTAGTCCATTATCTTAAGGTTGTCTTGAAAAGATTGCTCTCAGCAATAAGACCGCCTCACTGTACTTATACAATTGAATCGTTGTGTTTGTAAATTGTCTTGCTTATTTCCTATATTGTATAATGCAAATAAAGTATACTCATTCATTCATTCATTCTCATACTTGCCTTTTTTGTATAGAATAAACATACGAGTACTAATAATTATAACCAAAGATGACATTAGGGTTATTTCTAAAACAGTAATCTCTGTTTCAAATTATAGTACAAAATACCTACACTACAACGTAATGGATATAAGTTAGATCTCATTTAATTATTGATAATCAGGGATCTAACAGTTTTTCGATTTGTAGTAATAAATTTAGAAATAAGTTTAAGAAACGACAGCATATTCAACGTTGTCGTTTACGAAACTTATTATATATGTTATTAATTATTATCCAAATTGGTAACAATAATATTTATAAGTGCCACACAATTACACCAATCGCCTGGTCCTCAAACTAACTCTTTCTAATTCCCTCTAACGAACATTTGAGAGTACCACTTATAGCATCTACGTCCGAATCAGTTCCGAAAATTGTCTTTCCTAAATTGATCCGACCGGAAATTGGATCCAAGACCTCATTTATGCAAGCAACGTACGTAAATTACTATGTATATAGGTACATGACATTGTGCTCAATTAAGTAGTTATTCAGCTTGTAAAGTTTTTGCGTCATCTATCTCAACTAAGTCTGTGTTCGAACACCATGCCTTACCAAACCTTACACCCCCATAAATATTCTTCCACCCCACCCCGAAGGCTCGATACTATCCGCACACGCGAAGGCTGCACTTTGTATACAACTTCCGCACCAACTTCCGGCCCGCCAACTTCCGGTCTGACGACTTGGCCGGAAGTAGACCGTTCTGGCTCTATGTCACCGTAACTACGTGTTGTGATTAGCTGAAATTTATTGTTACACTGGTAATTACCACTTTAATACAGTGATATGAATTTAATTACGTGAAGTTTCTATTATTGTTAGGACTTCAACGAAATATAGCGAGTAGAGACGTAATATAATAATAGTTTTCACCTGCGAATTCATCTGTGTTACTCATTCGACTATGTTAAATGATTGATTTAAAATATTTAAATATCTTTATCATCATCATTCTGTATTAACTTTGAGACTTTAATACTGCATTTATGGTTTACAAGAAACGAGAGAATGCATTACAGGAAGTTAGTGGATGCAGGTAGCTCAGGAAAAATGATTAGAGGAGATCATCATTGACCTGTATAAACTTTCTAAAAACTGCAATAACATTATTTAGTCACTTTTGACAGGTTTTTTTCATATTATTATCACAAATACGCTAGTAGTAGACACCGAGCTAGCAAAGTTCCTTGTAATGGCTTAATTATTACTTATATAGCATGTAAGTACTCACTTACAAGTATGTTTTCTTATATAAATGGATTTATTAATTTGCAATCGCTATTGATCTATTGACATCGTTTTATGCAAGCATAGAATAGGCCATCCCTTCCTTTTTAGCAGGTGTCATAAAAGACGACTAAGGGAACTAAATGGTCGAGGCATAAGCGAGACCGTCTCTCTTAAAATATCACCAAAGCCTAACTGCAGTTGCCAACCCGCCAACTGCAACCGCTGCATGGCAACTACTGGTAAACCCCCGTGGATGCCTATATTCAGCAGTACACAGTTAACGGCTGATATAATGAATCCCCATTGATATAACAAGCATAAATAAAAGCCTATATAAATACACTTACTGTTCACAAAAGTACCTAATATATACCTTATTATGTTTCATATAGAAATGTCACCAATCGTCTCCCACGACGGCTGAATGCGGTTGATACATAAGTCAATTACAAGTAGGTAATATTTAATGCAACATCTGGTCACCGATGCCAGCGCCATTGTGACGACTTTATTTACAAACCAAATGGGTGCCACATGTCGCGACAGGCAGTGACAAGGACATAGCCACCAGTTTACGAAGACCCCCCTCGATACACAAGCTCGTCTATTGTTTTTATTGTAGTGATAGCGGCCAAGGGACGTGTGGAGGTCTAGACAAAATGGATGGCTTAAGAATAACTTGTGACACAATAAACATTGGGATATTTATTTATGTAATTATATAGCAGATGTGTTAATGGCCACGGCGTAGTGGTAAGGGGACAATACGTGAGGTAACTGACACAGGATCGAGTATCATTTCTTTTCAACCTGCTTCAAAAAGAAGGAGGTCCTCTGTTCGGTTAATTTTTTTTTCTTTTTCATGTTTAATTATTTTACCAGAGGGAGACTTTGTACAAAAGTCGATTGCTTGGGTACCTCTGTCCCATCCGTGTTTCCACCGTAAAGCAGTTGTGTTTGCATGGCTGTGTTTCGGTTTGAAAGGTGGGACATGGCGTGAATCAGGGTACAGAGGAATAACATCTGAGTCCTCAGGAATGGCAACGCATGGGGGGTATCATGGGCGAAACAGTATACTCTGTTATGTCCATGGTACTGCTCATGTCTATAGGCGACGGTTACCACTTTCCATCAGGTGGGCCGTCAGCTTGTTTGCCATTCTAAATAGTATAAAAAAAAAAGTTTAATTACCTCATAATTCCGTCAGTTCTTTAATTGTAATAAAAAAGCTATAATTTTCCTAAGCACTTTAAGTACCATAGGATCACAGTTTACTCTATCCATGGTGCTGTTAAAGTTTATAATCGATGGTTACTATTTTCCCTCAGGGGCCTTCCGTATGTTTGCCAATCATATCATCATCATATGAGCCATTAACTGTCGACTACTGAACATAAGCCATAAGAGGAGGGTTTGCCAATAGCTGCCAAGCTTGGTAGGCGGATTGGCAATCGCAGTTAAGCTTTGGTGATGTTTTAAGAGGGACGCTGCGCTGCTGCCCATCTTTCGATTCTAATATAGCATAAAAACGGTTGAAATAATGACGAATATTATTCAATACTATTATCAGCTCAGCACTTCACTGCTGGATAACTGAATGTAGGCTTTTTCATAGTTCTTTTTTTATAACCAGAAGACTTGACGTAAATTTAGCTTTTTGTCCACTACTTCGTACGCGTGGTTTTCAGAAGTAGGAAAATCAAAGAAATAAACCATATATAGGTAATATAGTAAGATATATGTTTATACAGCAATTTTGAATTTTGATTTTCAGGAATATATCTGTAAAAATCGCATCCAATTTAAAGCAGTATTACCTATTAGTGTGATACAGAAACAAACGTATACCTAGGTTAGACAGACAAGATTTCTAAATGTTATTATTTAATATCTATTTGTCTTATTAAGACCTCTTATATTTTTTTTTTCTATGTACAGATATCGTTCAAATACAATTTTATTATATTAATAGGATATGTATTTATAGGAATGTGGACGTTTCTCTTCATGCACGGTAAACAGTTAAACATGTTATTGTCTCACATGATTGACGAGTACAAACATACAAACTGGTCCATCACGAAGCTATAATTAAACGGGCCATGTCTGTCTGTGTGTCCGCTAACGATCGACATCATGTGCACACTAAATGTTTGTATTGTTTGATCAAACATAATGCCCGGTTTTGTCAGTCCCACGGATGTTGTTTTGGTCGTGTTTAGCGGGTTAGTTAGTTCTCACTCGAGTTACATCAGCTCGATGGTAAATACACGGTGTATGGGACTGTGAATTTGAAATGATATTACAAGGTGATGTTGCGATAAAAAAATAGCAGTGAAATTTTTGTTGATTAAAACCTTTTTGGATAATTTTCAAACGACTTCGAAGAGGAGGTTCTATTTTTATTTTATTTTAAATTTGTTGCCTCATAACTCTGTCAGTTTTAAACCGATTTATAGAATTCTTTTTTTATCTGAATGGATATACTTACAGATTGAATATATTAATGTTTTTATCTCTCAAAATATTTAATTTACAAATTGTTTTTGGTTAATCAATACACCTGTTTCCTCTCTCTGTTTAGCGTAACGGTTGACTGGTAGAGAATGGCATCAGGCATTAAGTCCGATCTGTCGACATATTTTAATATGTGTAAAAGTATAAATAAATAAATTGGCTCAATAGATATTTTATCAAAATCGGTTCAATTGTTTAGTTTTTAAATAGAAAAAACTGGTTTTGCCATAACTGAAGTCTTTTTTTAAACACAATTAATTTTTTCTCATTGGAGTAGGTAGGAAAGAAGGGATTAGTAGTAACAGGGACTGAAAACCCCATAAGAGGGAAGATATATGTTAATTAATGACAGAGGCTGAAAGCTCCAGTGTTAGCAATGCGATATCAAATTAACCAACTTGCGATTCCACTGTAGCGGTTCATTTCTGATGGTCACGATGGACCAACTGATCTGCTTTCATCATTATCTATCATCTCTCGCTGGTGTTTCGCCCATTTATATCGATAGCGCGGGCGGAATTACCATTCCATTTTCATCCATTAAAAAAAAAAAACACACACACACACACACAGCTGTATGACTAAATTAGTAATTTCTATGAAAAATATTTGTGTGTTACAAGTATATTGCCTGTTTACAGAAAACTATATAAAATAAAAACATCTTTCTATTATATGAGGAATAAATTATTAATGTACTGAATTATGAAAAATAAATATTTATTTAATGTAGATTAAATCAAATGATATAATAAATCAAAGTATTTAAGCAGCAAAATTAAACTTTAAGAATTAAACCAAATAGTTCTAATCAAATAACCAGCAATATGGACTTCCGCGAGATAACATCTAGTACAGTAAAATATTTTCAAAGTACCTAGTCAACTTGATGTTCAATTCCCACGATTTTTCATATTTACATACTTAATACACACTAAAACATAACGAGTGCTTATTTAGGAATATAAAAAAGTCCACGGCCCTGTATCGGACACCATCGAAACTAGTAATAACTGTAATCAACACATTTTCGTGTCAACACAAAAAAATAACAAATGACACTGCGTTATCGCACTACGAGATCTTCACAGGTTATTACAGTTCGAGGGGCGATAGAGATTATAGTGTATTTTATTACACAGATTTATAACTTGCCTGTATTCGAAAACAACCGTTAAACTGCAATAAATTGGAATATTGAATAATTTGTATGGTGTTCTAATAAAGTGATAAATTTTTATAATACATTATTTTTTTTAACACTCAGTACTTAGTTATATATGTGTAATTGCAGGGGGGGGGGACTATAAGGGGGGTTTTGCCATTAGTTACCACACTGGGCAGACGGTTTAGCAACCGCAGTTTGGCTTTTGGTGATATTTTAAGAGAGATGCTGCTGTCCATCCATCGACTATAGTTTCCTGTTTAGTGTCTTACGACATCCTCGGGATAGGAAGGGGTGGCGTATTCTATGCCATGACTTACATGGCTACATGTCTACAATATGTTTGTCTATAAATACTAAAATATTTCTAAGTTTATTAATATTTTATTCTTTTCTACAATAAGTGTATTGTGCAATGATTATCAGTATGTAGATATATATTATTGACGATTTTTAAACGATCTTATATTTAGAAATATAGAGCATATTGTGGTCACTGCATAAATACAAGGAGAAAAACGGTAAACTTGAGTACCTATACCTATATATTCCTTCCTATTAAAGAGTTGTACTCTTGTCGGTGGAGCCCTTAATTTAATAATTAATTAAATATAATTCATTTTCTGAAAAACACGGTATACAGATGGTAGTAATAATATGTTAGGAACAGGCCTGTTTTGTTAAAACAATGGTATGCAAAATTTTAAAATTTATGGTAACTTTTTTTTTAAATGCTATTAACCTTGCCACTTACTACGTATTTTAGCGGGTTTCTTTCTCTCTTTTTGATACGACACGATACCTATTATATACGCAATACAAAACTGAACTTATATATCCATATAAAATAATTTTAAAATATTAGTTGTTTTCACAAGTAGGGAATTATTAAAAGAAGCCTATATCGTTCTCAATCCCAGATAATATACTTTATGAACAAAGTCATATCAAAATATATGTCAATTGGTTAAGGTGCTAAAAGAAAACAAACAAACTCACTTTCATTTCCATAATATTATTATTCCCGAGAAAGTGCGTTTGCTTGTCACCTGTTGGCTCAACCAGTCGTCATGCATTTGCATACAAGTTTAGTACCTATATAGAATAATGAAATATCTATCTATATAATATATAGAAATATCTATATATTTTAGTTAATATATATATATATATATATATATATATATATATATATATATATATATATATATATATATATATATATATATATATATATCGGATCGGTACCCATATTATATCAAACTTAGACTGTCCACTGCTGAACATAAGCCTCTCCCTTGGGAGGTTTTGCCGATAGTTGCCACGCTTGCCAGGCGGATTGTCAACCGCAGTTGGGCTTTAGAGATGTTTTAAGAGAAACGTTGCTGTCCAACCCTCGCCTTCCCTTAGTCGCCTTTTACGACACCTAAGGAAAAGGAAGGGACGGTCTATTCTATGCTGGGACCAAACGGCCAATTTGCACGGTATCCACATTATCCAAGCCTAAAAGACAGAGCACTTATCGTCATAGTCGTAGAATACTAATGGGTCACACACTTTGTCAGAAGTATTCTACGACTATAACGTTATTTTGTATAAGGTCAAACAAGAAGTCAAAAGTTGGAGAGGACTGCTATTTTAACACAAACAAGCGGAGGGAAAGGGGTCTAGAAGTTCCATTGTTAGCAATATAATCTATCAGGTTTACCTCCACGCGGTTCCCCCTGGAAACCATCGTGATTAATTCTCACGGAATTCTTCACGATGGGCTAACTGACCTGCTTTCACCTTCACCTATCACCTCTCACTGGTGCCCCGCCAGCGTATACCGATACCATTCCATTTTCACCCATTGAAAAAAACGCAGACACTACTACGCTTAACATTTTAGGGCTGTGCCCCAACAATATAAAATAACCCCTGCCCTACTTAAGTGACCGAATTGAGTGCGAATGATATCTAAACGAGCATCGCAACGGAACGACACCGCGTCGGTTACGAGCTGTGTTATAGCTTGTAATAGCTGATTTAGCAGATAAGACGGCCTAGGCAAACACGCGACATTTAGCAGCGAACCAGCAGTAGATCAGCGCTATTTTAAGTACACGCGCGGACAAATTAGATATACCTAACCATTTATTAGTCGTTACTTTGGAGAAGGGATTCTTAGTAATGCGAACTACCAGCCCCATTTCTAGCAATATATCCTTTTATGTCGACCTTCCCGTGGTGCCCCTGGAAACCATCGTGATTGATTCATTGGTGAATTTGTCACGAAGGGCTAACTGACCTGCTTCATCTTCACTTATCATTTCTCACTGGTGCCCCGCCAGTATATACCCGTACGCATTCCAATTGAAATTAGGAAACATTCGAAAAATTTTAGTAATACATACAATAGGATATATTGCTAGAAATAGGGTTGCCAATTTCCATTACTAACAACCGCTTTTCTCCCTTCAGACACCCTTTAGGTAGAACGAAGTATCAAATAAAAATTGGTAATATAATTAAGCATTTACATAAAAAAATTGTGTGTAAAAAAAAACTGTCCATGTGGTCCCGGCATAGAATAGGCCACCCTCTCCCTTTCTCGTGGGTGTCGTAAGAGGCGACTAAGGGAAGGCGAGGGATGGACAGCAGCGTACCTCTTAAAACATCTCCAAAGCCTATTTGTGGTTGCCAAATGCCAATCCGCCTGCCAAGCATGGCAACTATTGGCAAAGCCCCATAAAGGGGAGGCTTATGTTCAGCAGTGGACAATTAAAGGCTGATATGATGATGATGATAAAAATTTGTAATATAAATAATTGTATTCTAAAACTGATAATATTTCTAGTACTAAATAGTTTTAGAATAATGTCAAAAAGATAGTATAAGAATAATTTATTTAGTAGATAGATTATGAAAACGTTCATACACTAACATATCTACAGAAAGTTAATATTTATTTATTATCTATGTACTAATGTGATACAGTGTTCTGACGTGAATAATGACATAAAAAAAAGATTAAACTGTCTCTGTGCGTGGCATCGTTGATTATTCACGGCATCGTACCAATATAGCTAACAATCCGGCTCTCCCATTGGCTACCGCGTAATAATGTCGCCCATTTGTCACCAACGGCCGACCAATGAAACGTCTCGTTTCGAAAATGGAACACAATTGAAATTGTCACATGAATGTCGTATTATGTATCAAGTCTTTTGTCGAATGTTTTTGCATTGGCTGATCGTGACAGTTTAGTGTAATGGCGCCTTTTTAAAAGATTTCGATTTCTTTTTTATTTTTTGCCTGGATATTAGTCTTTAAGCCACATTATTATCTATTTACAATATGAAGATATATATTTATCGAAATAATGTACTTTATTATAATAACCTAATAAGTAGACTATTCCGATTTGAGTATCTATAAAATTTGCTATAATAAAATCTATAATAAAAATTACTCATTATTTAAGTAAAACACCTATAGGTAATAATAATTTTCTTTAGTAAGTGTCTTTAGCAATATGTCCTCAAGTGGCAGCCGTAAAATTTTTAAGTTTCGTTATATTGACATTGTGTTTGCGTAAAACGAAATGCAAATAACAATGTAAAAATAAAAATATGAATATAATACAAGCAATTTTTACACACATCACGCAGAATGAAACAACAAAAAGGACACAATTTCGCCCCAAATCAAGCGTGACTTTTAACAAAGGGCGTTGGATATATGGGCTGCGCAATCGCTTGTAACACGGCCAAATTGGAAATGTACCTGGATATTGCTGATGGAGAGTGGTACGGTGACTTTTTTATTTTGCCGGGTGATGGCCCAGTGTGCTGATTGCCCCAGGTTGGTGGAAATAACACGGCTATATCATTGTTATACAAAAGCGCAGCTGTTCTCTTCCCTAAGGGTAAAAATGATGTTTTGTAAGCTTTTTTTTATGTTACAACGTGTGTGCTCTTTTAGCGGTCACCGGTGCAGGCCTCTCGTTTGTACATTTGATACACATATTCTGTCAGCAACGAATTAGTCATAATTCATAGCTTAATTTTGACAACTTCGAAATGATCATCTTGAAATCAATATGATACTTAGGTACATAGATGACGGACGTATAAGAATAAAATAATAACAGGTAGGTACCTAATTATACCTAAAAAAAGAATCTACATATAAAATTCAACTTTTTACAGATTTATACAGAAATATTATTAATATTATGAAAATTGTACTTTCTTGGGTTTTTTATATTTTTTCATTGCGCGACCATATTAATATGTATCTAAAGATATTTTGCAATCCCTGACTTTCCGCAGTTTCTAACATGTATGTATTCAAAGGAGGGAGGAGGAAGAGGGGATAGGGATTGTTAGTAACGAAGACTAGAGCGCTGAATTCCAGGTGTATTTATTACAATGCTCTATTAATATATTACTGGACTCTTTTTTATCCACGTCCATCATCCCTCACTGGTGCACTACCCATGTATACCGGGGTTACCATTCCATTATCATCCATTGAAAAAAAAAAGTAGACAGATACTTAGCCGTTTTACGACGAAAATCGATAGATACTTTTAAAGCACCTAATATACTTAACTACACATAATTAGGCATTAAATAACTATAAAATGACATTTCAAAGATCTATTTATAATTACAATATTAACTGGAAAATTATTGACTAGACAAAAAAATCGATTATGGCTTATTATTGGTGCAGTACGTATATGTACATATATATCATCAATCTAATTATTAAACTGGTATCTATGTTTTATAATAACAAGTAACACACGTAAACCGTCTGCACCTGCTTTAATTATAGCGGTTTAAAAGTATCGAAGTATTATAACCTTTTCGTCTCTGGTTATACCATGCGAGATGCAATTAGAAACATAAGACACTTGGAGGAAAGAGATTGTTAGTAATGGGTAATAGCAGCCCTATTTCTAGCAATATACCCTGTCAGGTCGACCTCCAGGGAGAACCCCTGCAAACCATCGTGATTAATTCTTGTCAAATTCTTCACCTGACCTGTCTTCATCTTCACCTATTATGCCTCATTGGTGCCCCGCCAGCGTATACTGATAGCGCAGATGGGGTTGCCATTCCATTTTCACCCATTAAAAAAAACAGGATATGTGTATGACATATATAGGTCAATACGTAAATCAGTATCCTATATGCTGGGTTAGGATGTATTCGTAGTTTCAAATTTTAATCTGTTGATTGTAGTTTTTGCGTGAAAAACTAACAAACAACCATTCATGCATCGTTACAAAATTTCCCATTTATCATCATCATCATCATATCAGCCGTTAACTGTCCGCTGCTGAACATTGGCCATCCCCATATAGAAGGTTTTGTCAGTAGTTGCCACGCTTGGCAAGAGGCTTGGAAATCGCAGTTAGTCTTTGGTGATATTTCACGCTTCAGCCCATTCTTAGAACATTAAGTTCCCTTAGTCACTTCTTACGACACTCACAGAATGAAAAGAGGTAGCCCGTTCTATGCCGGGACCACACGGCAGTTTATTATACTAACAGGATAATAGGATATAAGTCATAAGCATTAACGATCTATTTAAAAAATAATTAATTATTTAATCATTTCTATACTTATTATTGTTTCAAAAATGCTCATGCAGCGATTTTTGAGTCCATTATGTTAGCGCAGTCGCGTATAGTCATTTGCAAATTAAATAGTCCAATTAAAAACAATTTACTGACTGATAAATGACTGTCTCTTCACTTCTAAATACTTACACATTTAAAACAATAAATATTCGAATATAAGAATTCTTTTTTTGAAATCTTGACTTGAATGGATTATGTCGCTCCGTCCGTGCACCCAGCCGCCATTTTGTTTTCATTATTCGCCATATTGAATAATCTTTTTATCGAAGGTGCATATAATAATCCTTTAAGGGGCCAGGATGTGGCAGATGGATACGATTTAGCCTAGGGTGTAGTGGTCGTTCTCAAGTGCTGGTACAGTGATGTGCTTAACCTTATAAGATTGAAACTGTTATTAAAGTATAGCATTATTCAAGGCTTTTTTTTTTAATATTGTGACTGAATACTTTTTTTTTTAATGGTAAGTGTCTACTCGTTAAAGATGCCAGTATTTTTAGTGACTTTAAGGAGAGTTTTCATTCGCTTTCATTTTTTCTGTGTTTATTATGTGATATTTTCGTTAATCCTGTAGATATATTGGTCTTATGATAAATTTATGACAATTAATATGGCTTTTTTTTGCGCATCACAATCTTAAATTGTAAAACAAAGAAAAGTGTTTATACTCACTCATTTGTATTGTTTCGGTTCGATCGTTAAGACTAGTGCAGATCATCTAAAATAATCAAAAATCTTAATATTAATCAATTAAATTTTAACCCTATTTATAAATTTTAATCCATTACCTTATGTTAGTAAGGTAATTGATTAAAGTTGTACTGAACTTATTGTAAAAAAAAAGTAATACAAGGATATGGATGAAGTCAAAACAATTGTCGGAAACGACAAAAGCATAGTGAGTTCATTAATTTCCTGTTATATATATATATATATATATATATATATATATATATATATATATATATATATATATATATATATATATATTGACATCGAATAAAAAATGAACATTAATTATAAATATAAATTATTAATTATTAAAATAATACAATAGGAAAAGAACTAGTAAAGAACTCCCCTGTAAAGTGTCTAATTTTGACTTATGCACTGTTCAAATTTCACTGACGAAATGCAATTTAGTTTTTATAGTATACAAAATAAAGTATAATATCTATGTATCATTAATCACTATATTAATGATATATGTAGTAAATACATATGAAGAATGTATGTTGCTGTCTATATATCTATTATATATATAGTAATAATATTTTATGTAACAACAAATCAACCAAATTTTATCTGTCAAAATATTGACATAATTGATGCTCTTACATGACTCCTAGGTGGATTTCATAAGTCTAATGAATACCTACCAGTATAACTGACTGAAGACGAATAGGTAGTTCAAGTTATAATGTGAATACATTTTTAAAAGCTATATAAAATGACTTGATATTTACGTATTGTGTAATACTGTATGTAAGTATTACTTATGTGTAAATTTATCAAAATTTACACATAAGTATGTCTAATATTATGAACTTATAGAAATATAAATGTATCTAGTCTAACATTATACTATGACTTATTATATATTTTTAATGTTCTAGAGAATTTTTTTCGAAAATTTTTTAAACATAACCAAAGTCAAACTGGGGTTGCCAATTCGCCTGCCAAACTTGGCAAATACTAGCAAAACCCTCTTTATGGAGGAGGTCTATGTTCAGCAGTGGACATTTAACGGCTGATATAATAATAAAACAATAGTATTTTTTCCACTTTTTATTAATTTATGTTACTAGTTACTACAAAATGCATACTATATATATATATATATATATATATATATATATATATATATATATATATATATATATATATATATATATATATATATATATATATATATATATATATATATATATATAAATATATTACAATTCAGTTTTTACTCCAAACTGTGTATAATTAAATTCGGGTACATCACCATACTCCCCTAAATAGGTCAGTTGTAATTTTCCTATCCGGGCCACTGGGGCACACAGGGGCAAATGTTATATGGCATGTTACTCACACACGTAACAATGATCCTCTTTGGACGGGAAACTGTCCCGTGGGTAGGTGGGTACTGGCATGTACACAATTGTTTGAGGCCATTAAAATCAATTTTTTTATTAGCTTTATATCATTTTATTTTTCTGTAATAGAAGTTGAATGTTATTGAATAATTTTAGGAATTTTAAATATTTACTAATGATTTTTCTGGGTTATTTCTGATTGATTATAACAATAATTTATTAACATAGTATATATATTTATTAAGTATATATATATATTTATTTATTAAGTTGTTAGATCCACAAATTGTAGCTCGCTTGGTGTCTGAAATAAATATCTAAATTATTTTTTTTTTTTGTAGAATGTTTTATTTTCAAGTGGTTTTCTGTTCAAATAATTTATCTAGTAGATACTTATCATTACATTAATATTTTTTATTAATATAAAGTTTATTTCTGTGAAAAATAAAGTGGAGGAAAATCTATGGTCGATTTTATTATTCACAAGCATTCCTTAAATGATTCTAGGTAATAAAACTTGAAAACACTTCTCTCCCTAATTGTCCTGGGTTGTCACACCGCCCTCTCTGATTTATGCGCGGGTGCCAGCAGCTGAAACTTTGATGTGGGTGGGTTGACGGTACTGTGGCAACCCTCTAAATTTAGATGCCTATATTATATATACTTACATGATTGTTTAATTTAACAATAAATAAATATATGTTGGTCTCAGTGTATGTACCTCTACTGCTCTCGCCATCAATGTAGGCTAGATACGTTTAAATAAATAAATGGTATTTAATGCGATTTGGAATCACACATATGTTAGTACATATGTACGTGTGGTTACACAGTATAAAGAACTACTTTTCATACTAGGACACTTTTCTTCAAATTTAAGGTAAAGCCGTGAGATGTAGGTAACATATGTTGTTTGAAATGATTATTATTATATTAAATAATGAAATTTATTAAATTTACTAATCTTGCGCCATAAACGAGATACAGTTAGTAAATTATAATTAAAGAACTTTTTTTTTAATTTTGTGCTGTCTCAGTAGTGAAATTTAAAGTTTTCAGGATTTTTTTTATTATGCTTTATTATTATTATTTATTTTCAAATTCTGAGATTTAAATATTAAAAAATATAAATAAAATTTTTATGTTAAAAAACTAACAAATATGAGTATAATAACCAAATGAAAAATAAATATGATTTAACAACTTAGAATGGCAAATAAGCTGACGGTCCACCTGATGGAAAGTGGTAACCGTCGCCTATAGACATGAGCAGTACCATGGACATAACAGAGTATACTGTTTCGCCCATGATACCCCCCATGCGTTGCCATTCCTGAGGATTCAGATGTTATTCTTCTGTACCCAGTAAATTCACGCCGTATCTCACCCTTCAAACCGAAACACAGCCATGCAAACACAGCTGCTTCACGGTTGAAACACGAATGGGACAGAGGTACCCAAGCTATCGACTTTTGTACAAAGTGTCCCTCTGGATATCTAAATCTAAGTGGAAACTTATAGTCATTATACATTAACAGACATTATATGTACGTATCTATGTACCTATATAAACATATATAATATGTAACACATAATTTACATAAATCTAAATATGATGTAAGAATTACTGCAGTTAAGTGTAGTAAGAATTGTACTGATTCGCCAGTAAATATCACGACTCGGAACATCATGAGGGGTAATCGTTCATCTGAGATCGATTGCCTCACATCTAATTACCGAATTAAGAAATCGCGGCCGATATCTCTCGTTAGAGACAATAAATCTATCATCAATCATTAGGCATTAGAGCCACAATCATTAATGATGATATTAGGTGCTCTTTGCTCGATATTCATTGAGCAAGTTACAGGCGAAGGGCTGTGGTGTACTGTATCGTTTTCCGATGGCTGCAGATTCGATGCCTGCGAAATAAAAGCATTTGTATTTGTGATTTCGTATTAGTATGGGTATCTTCTATATACCTATATATATATATATATATATATATATATATATATATATATATATATATATATATGGATATTTAAATATTTGTATAATATAGATAAATATTTACTTTTTTTGGGTTTGAAGAGACACTATGTAATTATTTTAGTGTGTTATATAAAAATTTTGAAAATTAAAACTAATCATAAATGGAAGATAATTAGTTACATACGAGTTTTTATGCAACTTAGATTGGCAAAAAGCTGACGGCCCACCTGATATTGGAGAGAAAGCCACAGTTATGCTAGTTTTTCCTCTCGAATATAACAAAGATTTATAAAGAAAATATTTCCACAGAGTCTCCCTCTAGTGAGCAGTATAAAAATCTACTAACGCCAATGACTTGCGCCACCGCTCCACATCAAGATAGGCCGTGGCAGCGGGGGCGTGCTCGTGATTGCTCCGAACCGAACAACGTGTGGTAATTGTTGATCATTAGATTTGCGAACACAATTGTACTGCACACGTGCAATTACGACCTATTCGTGACAAACTTCAATATATATATTTTTTTTTTAAATGGATAAAAATGGTAACCCCGTCTGTGTTAACGGTATACACTGGCGGGGCACCAGTGAGGGATGATAGGTAAAAAGGCAGGTCAGTTAGCCTATCGTGATGGATTCACATGGAATAGAATAAAATAGTTTCCAGGAGGAACCGTGAGGAGGTCGACCTGATAGGGTGTATTGCTAACAATGGGGCTATTAATCCTCATTTTTAACAATCTATTATATATATTTATATATATGGGGGAGGCCTATGGCTAGCAGTGGACGGATTAAGGCTGAGATGATCATGATGAAAGAGAGGCACTGCTGCCCATCCCTTGACCTTTAAGTTCCCTTAGTTGCCTCTGATGATACCCACAGGGAAGGAAGGAATGACTAATTCTATGCCAGGACCACGCGGTACTCTATATAATCTAAGGTTAAGCTTTGAAATCATAATAACTAGTTACGCCGCGATTAAAGTTAGTTTTTTTTTGTAGATCATCATTATTATCATATCAGCCATTAACTGTCCACTGTTGGACAAAGGTTTTTATCCAACAGTGGACAAGACAGTTCCCCCTTGGGTGGTTTTGCCAGTAGTTGCCACGCTTGACAGGCAGATTTGCAGTTAGGTTTTAGAGATGCTTTAAGAGGGATACTATTGCTCATCCCCATCCTACGCCCTCCCGTAGTCGGCTCTTACGACACCCACACGATAGGAAGGGGTTACCTATTTTATGCCAGAACCACATGACATTTTTGTGGATGAAAATCTATTATTTAGAAAGCAGTTTATAATTGTTACCGTGTACTTGCAGATTTTTTTGTATGCCTACAAATTCTGTATCCTTAAAGTCTATCTACCTGTCAATATTTCTACAGTGTATTTTTGTTACACTTCAAAGAGAAGAATTTTTAGTCATTACGTGCTTGCCATTGCTTGTTGATTAAAACAATTGTAAAACTTGATTAAATCATCTTATTTAACTAAAAATTGGGTTCTAATAGAAGCTCCATTGTGTTATACTAGATATCGTCATAGTCGTAGAATACTGACGGATCTTTATATGTAATATTCGTCAAATCCGTCAGTATTCTACGACTATGACGACATTACTAATAATCGAAGAGTTCAACGTTAGATATTCTAGTTGCAACTGTGAATTAGCAGTCATAGAACATCTAAATATTTCGTCATAAATTACTCAATTAACTCGAGCATGTAATTAAGTACGAACAAAATTTTTAATAATCAATCTCCTAACGAAAGTACAGTTAGACGCATAGAAAAGTGTATGTAAAAATTAAGCATAAAAAATAATGAGCACATTAAAACAAGTGAGGCGTGTTAGGTGCGACGATAGCCGATAGGTCGCTTGCGGCCGCGGAGCTGGCTGTAGCATACGCTGAAGCGGGAGCGATAATCATTACCTTTATTATTCTACAACTTAGTATCCGATGATTATTGCAGATACTTTAAATGAATGGTAAGCGCAAATATAATATGATACACTCGGGTTTCCTACTCTCGTCCAGTCGTAACCTAAAGTTGTCAGGTGGCAACCCTTACTTATTGTTGTAAATTCGTGCATTCCGTCAGGTACATTTTTATTATACATTTTTATAGTATCTTTGTATATTTTAGTCTGTGGCTACTTTTTCTATATTTAGTTCTTTGTAAAATAAGTTACTTTATAATTTAATGAAATATTTACAAGATATACTATATGTAAAGTAATATATTATTTTCTGTATGTCATATTATTATATGACTTTCCAAGTCATAATTTATCATGGAGAGTGCTCTGAGGAATTGTTCGGATTAATACTTGCTGCTGATTTTTACCACCGTACAACCCGATACAAATTAAAGTTCCATTCCAACCATTTGGATGAATGGCGGTCCTCCACCGTGTGTTTTTAAAGCGCTTCTTCCACACACAACTACTCTTTAGAATAAACTTACATATTTAATCATAACGATATGTAAATACACACTAAACTTTTTTTTTAATTTTAATATGTTAGGCATCGTCTAGTTTTTTTTTTATTTTACAAAAAAAAAATGAATAAAGATATCGCTTCAGCATATTTCGTAGCCTGATATAAACAAGTTGCGTATATTGAAGATCGTGACAGATGTTCAGATGCGATCGTGTGAATTTGATAGTGAAATATTACGTTTGGTACTGCTTGTAACTACTGGTACCGTCGACAAATTATAATGCATAGCTACATCTTAAAAAATAAGTGAAAAATATAATTGCGCGGCGTAAACAAATAAGCAATTTAGATAGGTAATCATTATAATTAAAATAACGATAGAAATAAATGTTACTTCAATAATTTACCAGAGGGAGACTTTGTACAAAATCGATTGCTTGGGTACCTCTGTCTCATTCGTGTTTCAACCGTGAAGCAGTTGTGTTTGCATGGCTGTGTTTCGTTTTGAAGGGTGGGATATGACGTGAATTTACTGGGTACAGAGGAATAACACTTGAGTCCTCAGGAATGGCAACGCATGGGGGGTATCATGGATGAAGCAGTATACTCTGTTATGTCCATGGTATTGCTCATATCTATAGGGGACGGTTACCACTTTCCATCAGGTGGGCCGTCAGCTTGTTTGCCATTCTAAGTTGTATAAAAAAAAAAGATTCTGTCTAGCTATTTTTTTTGCAGAGCAAAATTTACTACATCTCTTTGAAATCTGTTCAGCACTTAGAAGCATGTTCGAGAAAAATATATATAAACATTTTTACAAATTTTCATATTCATTTATACATATGTATATATTAGTAGAAGTAACAATTTATTGTTTGCTGACTGTACCAAGGAATGCTGCCGAAATTTCGAAGACGTGTCGGAGGCCAACGAAATAATCCTAACCGTTCGTATCATAACTACCGACCGATAGGGGGCACAGTCGTGTGGCAAATGTTTTTAATTATTCTAATGCACTGTTTCTACACTTTCTACTCACGCGCCGCCTATACAAGATGTCGTACAAATACAAATGGGCATCGGTTACATTACAAAATAATTAAATTTAAAGAAAAAAATAAAACAAGATTGTAATTTCAGATGGAACATTTGGATTTATATATATTATTTATTCTTTATTGCGCAATAAAATTTTAACAAATGGCAAACTTAATGCCGTGGTAGTTCGCCGTGTAAGTCCGGACATAGAATATGCCATCTTTTCCCTACCCGTAGGTGTTGTAAGAGGCAACTAAGGAAGATTATGGTGGAGGGATGGATAGCAACGTCCCTCTTAAAACATCACCAAAAGCCAAACTGTGATTGCCAACTCGCTTGCCAAGCGTGGCAACTACAGGCAAAACTCTCCAAGGGGAAGGCTTATGCTCATCAGTGAACAGTTAACAATTGATGATGATGATGACAAAGTCACTTTAGTCCTCAGCAATAGCAACGCAGAGATATTATTGGCGACACAGTATACTCTATTATGTCCATGGTACTTTATGTATAGACTGTATTTATTCTTTATTGCGTAATAAAATAGGCGACGATTACTACTGCCCATCAATTGGGCCCTCAGCTCGTTTGCCATTCTAAGTTGCATAAAAAAATAATTATCTGATTAAAATATCCCGCATAAATTTATATAGAAAATTCTCTAAGAGATTTCTTGTAATTACACCAACCCTTCAAAAGCTATGTGACGTCAAAACGACCCCGCCTAATTACATCGGATGCTGGATAAATATTAATGAGATATCTCATACTGGCACGTCGGTAAGATCGACTTTTGGGATTTTGCGGGCAATGTCTAAAAGCATGTACGGATTTTATTAATTTAATATTCGAGTCTTGTGTAATGTGGTTAGGGGATTGAAACGTATATGTGATAGGAGTAGGCAGAACAGGGGTTTACGTATTAAGTACGGAAAAGATATATTGCACGCAATTAAACTTGTTATTAAAAGTAAATATAGGACTGGTATAGCAAAAGTAAAATCGATTAAGAATTTTAAATTGAAAAATAAATAAAGATTCTGTCCCATAAAAAATAAATAAACTTCAATTGTGGCAAAGCCAGTTATTTTGATTTAAAACTAAATAATAAAATTATTTCGTAAATATTTCTATGGGATTAATCTAAAAATTAACTTACAGTATATCCTTTCAGGTAAAAGAAGAATTTTCCAAATCGGTTTACAACTAATGAAGTTATGAGGTAACAAACATAAAAAAAAAGATTTGAAGACCTCCTTTCTTTAAAGTCGATTGTAAATGTATACACATTCAAAATTTTAAATCAACTATTAGATATTTTTTAGATGAGGGTAGGATAGTGCACCTGTCTGTACGAGTATAGACTTTACCGGGACAGTGTAATGGCATCCACCGGTGGATCAGTGGAAGGTAAAACGATGAAGATGAAGTAAGGTTACATAGCCTATCATTGCGAATTAGCTAGGATAGAATATAACAAAGGTTTTCAAGAGAATCTTCGTGGAGATCGAATTGCCATCCCTAATACTTTCTTCCGCCATTAGAGAGATGACGACATTGTTTACGGTATCCTGTAGATACTCTGAACAGTGAAGTATGCAACTATACTCATTGTAGCATACTCCAACTTCTGTAACTAACTTCATTTTTCACAAATGTCATCTCATGCATCATAAGTCACTGTGTTCGATGATCTCTACGTCATAGTGTCCCATATTATAGTTCTTTGTAGTCTAATATTATGTTTGAAACAATGGTAATATTCACATGAATAAAACTAATGTCCCTAAAATGAAAATGTCAAAAATTTCATTTACTTATTTTAATAGCTTCCATCTACTTATATAAGTCTAGTTATAATCATTGTAGTTCACATTGTAATATGTAATAGAAAATTTATCATTATCATATTTTTCCATAAATATAATTAATAAAAAGAAATCGTTTATTTACATACGTACATATGTAAATGGGTACGTATTATATTTAGTAATAAAAATACTGTCTAAAATTTTTTATAACAATCTTAGTAGAAAGTAGACATACAATAAATGTTTGTTGACGTGCAATCATGAGCAGGTAAGCACCATAATAAACGACAAGTGGCCATTATAAAAACCAAACGTAATCAACGCAAAAAAAAAATCATAACATAACCTCAAAATAACAACCGCGCGCAATTTTGACAAAAATCACAAGCATTAATATCAATATGTAGAGCAAAAAAAGGGCGAGTAATATCCTCCGGTCCCTCGCTTATTTATCAAAGCCGACCCCATATAACCCTTTCATCGTTACGCGAATTAAATTTCTTTTGCCGTCATTTCCCGTGCATTATCTCCGTTAAAATCATAATGGTACGACGTGAGCCCCACAATGGCGGCTTGTTTAGTACCCCAGCTTCATTAATGTTTGCTGAAGAATTTTATTAAAATGTAACGTCGCGTTTAAGGGTTAAGGGTGCACAGATTAATATTTAAATTGTTAAGCGTGCACTATGTTACGCAGAATTTATAATATATATAAATTAAAATGTATATTTAGGTATCATTTGGAAGTGGGTAGTATATAGCAATATCTTCCTATATATTGGTCCAATAAGATATATATTGAAAGTCTTGTTTAAAAAATAATATAGTATAACAGATTTTTAATATATTCGAAAAAAGATATCTGACCGATATGAGCAATATCATGACCTATTTATTTTTCACCATTAATGTTGGGGGGAACCTAATATATAGATATTGGATATTCATATTACCCATGCCTAGTACAGGAGGAGTTTTAATTAAAACAATAAAAGTGAAAACAATAATAGTTTGTTTCCATATACTCGTAATGCAAAAATTATTGCACTAAATTGGATGCTGTTTCGATAGTTATACTCTTGCAGGTATATTTATGTCTTGATACACCCTCTAGACATTTCAATTAGAATAAAGCATTTGGTTTATTTACGTTGTTTTTTTTTCTAATAGTTTAACAATTCGACAAGAAAGGTGTACTATGTGAAAGAAGCGAAAGAGATTTGTTTGAATCGAAGCATTTGGCGTTCTATTGTTTCTACCTACCCTAACGAGAGACAGGCGTGACAGATATGTATATATGTATATATATTAGGAATAGAGAGCTTTTCTCTAAGATGATGATGCTTTGATTTAAGATGTAACAAGAAGTCATTAATATTATTACTGAAAATTGTTTATTTATTTTCGAAAATTGGCAGATAATGATTTTTCGATTAGAATTATTTTGTTTAACCTCGTTACCATTAGTATGAGTGTGACTGTCAATACTTGAAGATTAATTACCATTACTACCAAAAGTTCTCCAATCTTCCATATTAGCACTCTATTTCTGACTGCCATTTCGTCCACGCACATTTTGCGACACATATTTAATTTCTAAATTAAGTATCTTCAGGTAAATTATTAAATCACTGCTCAGAGCCTAGTATTAATATAATTAGATATTTAATGCTGACGTTGACTGTAAAATAAATTTTATATTTTTTTATTAACTTTATTTAGTTGAATTAATAACTTAATTTACTTATAACTAAAAAGAAAAAGCATTTTTTATTTAAAGTTACTGTATTATATTAGAATGTATGTTCTCACAATAATGATAATATATGTAGGTATATCTTAACTCAAGCAACCTAAATATATATAATATTTAATGTCGGTTCTCGTTCAGTAATAATAATACGGCAAGCGTTCACAACTCGCCCATCACATGTTACTTCTTAACAGTAACAATTATCTATATTGCTAATAGATTGATGCATTCTCGAACAAATTTCTAATTTTACATCGCTTTCCCCAGCTAAGAAAGTGGGTAAAATATGGAAGTGTCTCTAAACTTTTTAAACACTTTTTTTAGAATTACAATTTTTGTTGAATTATGATAAATTAGGTATACCTAATAATATGAATAGTATAAACAAAATGTCTAATGCTATAGCATTAGATACTTTGTTTTATTATATAAGTAGGTATATCCTACTTATTAAACCCCACGGATTCATTCGTGGCCATATCATGATGTTGAACAGTTTAGTATCCTTCTCAAAAAGTGAGCTATCAAATGTAAATAGGTATATATAATAAGTAATATATATCTGACATATACTATATATTGATATGTACCTATATAAGAGAGAAAATTAAACTATAAATTAATTTTTCAAGCCACTTCAATAAAGGACGAGGTTTTCACATCCATTATAAATTTTTTTGTTTGTTACCTTATAACTCCGTCATTTGTAAACCGATTTAGAAAATTATTTTTTATTTATTTAGTTATTTATAGGATTACCAACATAAGATACAGCTAAACATTTTAATACAATACACTGGTAGATTAGATCTTACTATTCCTACATTTATAGGCAATCACAGCATGCCTTGTGTTTGATAAACATTAAAATAGAATTAAATTATTAAATGTCATTAAATAAGTACAAATATTAACAATATGAATAATAATATATTATAAATAATGGAAATTGTATTTAAATTATTATAAATTATAAATAAATATAATGCAATGGCGAGGTACATCAACATTTTAATTGAGCCATGAATACAGAGTGACAATCGTTGTGAATATCAAGTTCAGGCTTGGTTTTTACAATATCGTTATACAGACGCGTTATGCGGACGATAGGTTATCTAAAAGAATATGCTTTAAGATAGGTCCCAATAAATTTTCATCAAAATCAGTTCAGTAATTTAGTTTTAAAATCGAAATAAGTATCGAGTTTTACCACGATTGAAGTCAGTGTTTTTTTCTGTACCAAAATAAATAAAAATTATTGTAAGGAATAAATACCAAAAAACGAAACGAGTGTCCATCAACGAATGTTTAGCGAAGTGGTGGATCTATTAAATAATTTACCGACGAGCAGTAAAGAGAAGCGAAGTTCGCCGGCCAACTGGCGACTCATTATGATAACGACTTCTGTAACAACACGCGTTTTTTTAAGTCGCATTAAGGTACAAGATGCAAAGAAATTGGATGAGAAAAAGAAAAGTAAAGTGTACGGATTTAAATAATCAATATACATATATTGATAGAATATAGTACGGATCAGACTCTTTTAAAAGTTTTCAACCGACTTAAAAAAAGGAAGTTGTCAATTCGGTTGTATTTGTTTATTTTGTTACTTTATAACTATGTCAGTTGTAAACCGATTTAGAGTTTTTTTTTATTTGAAAGAATGTACTTTCAGATTAGATATTTTATCAAAATCTGTTCACTAGATATTTAGATTAAATAACTAATTATTTAGGTTTTTAGGTTAAAATAACTGATTTTGTCACAATTAAAGTCGGTTTATTTATGGGAAGCAACTTTATTTTTCTCTTTTTTCTTTAATTTTTAAATACTATGCTTTTTTCTCTACAACACAGACAGACAGCAAAACTATACTTAAAAGAATGATGATCAAAAAGAATGGTATACTGTTTGAATTTCTATTGTATTCGTAGAATCTAAATGTAATCTGCCAGTTATAAAATCAGGTTGCACTGGAAGATATCAACGATATAGACACGTTGAAGAAAATTTGTAAAAACAATTATTATTTATAAAAAAAATATTTTAATAAACAATAATTGTTCATAATAAATTTAAATAACATTTTATTCAATTTAATAGCTTAACCAACAGGCAATTATTCCACTTAAAATGTTCTATACCCACAGCGGTCCCCGGCAAACTTTTAACCCTAAAAAGACAAACGAAATTTAAGCAACCCTTCCAACAATTTGTGAAGAAATCCTGAGAGCGTACAAAGTAAACAGAAGACGATTCCGCCGACGGTACGGGAGTATATCTAGGCTTGAATGCCCCCCTCCGCTGCCCCCCACCCCGAGTCGTTAGCCGCCGCCTAAAATATTTGCATAACTCATTACGTTGCATCCATATTTAATTAGGATATTTCCTTCTTTCGGTATCATGGAATCTTGTCAAGGATTTTGGAATAGATACAAATATTTTCTGTGATTTTATATTTTTTTAACGCTTGGCAGGCGAATTGACAATCACAGTTAGGCTTTGGTGATGTTTTAATAAGGATGTTGCTGCCTATCCTTTGCCCATTAAATTCCCTTAGTTGCCTCTTACGACATCCAAGAGAAAGGAAGGAATGGTTCATTCTTGTTTTCATTCCATATATATAATTTTTATTATAACGTACTTTTTTCTTTAAAATAAAGTTTTTTTACCGCCTTTATTATTAAATTGTTTTTACAAAATAGTTAAAAAGTATATACTAATAGCAAAACAATATAATATTAATAAAGTTTTATATTATTATTGGGTATTATGTTAAATGTTTAATATTTCACATTTTATGTTAATATACATTTAATTACGGTCGAAATCACTTGCATTAACGTAAGTGTCACAAAACTTCCCCAATAGCTGGCACTCTCCGAATCGATTGCCATTTAATTTGGTAGCTGGCTGGCCTCTCCGCGCAAGTCGTGAAGTACAACTGCTAATGGCTTTGCAAATTGTTTACTCCCATTTTACTTGTAGATGGTCAATATAAACTCTTTTTTAACACAAATTTCATTGGAGCTAAATGATGTTTTTGAGAAAATGTTTATATCTGCACTGAATATTTACCTCGGCTTTGCTCGTGTAAATCAGTATCTGTTAATTTAGGATACGATATAATCTACACGTTTGCCAAATATCATTCAAATCTATTTAGCTGTTTCAGCGTAATTGAGTAACAAATATACAGATATTTTTAGAAACTTTCAGATTAATAATAGCAATAATATTAATAGCGGCAACCAATAAAACCTATAAATAAATAAAATAAATAAAACCGAGAAACCTATAAAAATAGACAATAAATACCTATGTATTTACTGTTTTTTATTATAGGTTATAATAAAATTTCAGTTACTTAATTTAATAATTTATTTAATTTTTAGTTTAGTTTTCAAAGTCCTTCATTCTAATGTTGCATTTCTCTTTTTTCATAAGATAGGTATAATATAGTATATATTATTAGATATATAATAATGTTACAGATAATTACATACAACCATGTAACTAGAGTTATTAACCACCCCATCTGCGTATTGATAAAGTGCACTTTAGCGCTAGGATTACAAAATGATAGTTATTCCAATCTCAAACATGCATAGTGAGCAAATAATTAACGACAAATATAATTTTACATTGTCAAACACTATTACAACAGAAATTGAACTCTCACTCACTAGAATAGAGATGTTTCTAGAAATAAAATTTTTTGATGGCCGTAAATAAAAACGGTTATTTTGAAATTCGAATAGATTGAAAATGCGTACGTATAGTGCACGTGCCCCCGCGGCCGTCTGTATTGACAAGTGCACTTAGAGAGCGGATTATGGAACGCAGTGCCAGAGTAGTATGTCATATATTAGAATAAGTTTAAGCCGTATCGAACCAAGAATATAATAGGTACCTACCTATAGGACCTTAGGACTTAAGAACCGCTAAGAAGCGGGGCTTGTAAATGTAACGTTGTTAATTAAGTTTTGATACAAAATAAAAAAATACAGTATCAGTGAGTTACGAAATTAACATGGGATCACCAAAGAAGATGTCTTAAAGATTACAAAAAAAAAAAAATACCAGAGGAAACTAGTATTCATATTTCTGCCACTACGCAGTCGTACTTGTATGGTTGCATTTTAGTTTAATGGTTCGAATATGGCAATGGAATTGTAAGGTGCATAGGTGTATTTAATATCTTAGTCCGCAGGAATGGTTATTTAATCTTTATTGGTCAATAAAATATGGTACAAAAGGTGGACTTAATGTTACATTATTTGATCCTATGAAATCTATGTTCTTTCTTGTTCATGTTTACAGGCTATGATTACCACTTTCCACTGTTAGCTTCTTTACTATTTGTTTGTTTATTTATATAAAATAAAATAGGTTTACAGACAAATTGAGTACCTTCTCTTTGTTGTCTCTTAAAAAACAAAATAATGAAATGAATTTGTAACGCGAAATAACTGTTATAATAATGATAAACAAAAATATAGGTTAGATAGATACATATTGTATTGTACCATCCTGGATGACATATAATGTAACAGTGGCCATGAATTGACGTGTCATGGGAATGATGGACCCGTTGTTCCATCATCCCTTGTAACTATGTGTAAAGAGGGGTGAACATTTTGGAGGGATTTAGTTTCAATCATGCCCTTATGTTAGCTATGTAAAAGATAATATGTATATTTTTAAGAAGGTGGTAGGTATATCTAATTCTGAATGACGCTCGATATAAATTATCTACATATTTAAAAATGTTTGTACTTGTATCACTTGTCACACATTCACATACATACATACACACACACACACACACACGCACGCATGCACGCACGCACTCATGCACGCACGCACGCACGCACGCATGCACGCATGCACGCACGCAGTCATGCACGCACGCACGAATGCATTTATGCACGCACGCATGCACGCATGCACTCAAGCTCGCACGCACGCACGCATACAGGCACGCAGGCACGCACGCACGCAAGCACGCACGCACGCACCCATACACATACTTTAAGTTATAGAAAATCCGTATTGATCTTGTCTTTATTTTATTTTTTGTTGTGATTGAAATGATTGTTTTTTGTGCAGAACCCTGCATTTTCTGCAACCAGTTCGTGAATTAAGTTTATCGAAAATTTTTGCAAAGATTAATATATTTTTTACGCATTGCTGTATATTTTCAAATAATGAAATAAGTCAGAGCTATTCCAACTATAGCACTATACTAAAAATATACTATAAATAAAAAACTTCCTATTTGTTAAAAATATATAGGTATGTTGGAAGTTTCACGGGTTTATTTAGTTCATAGATCTTTACAAGCGAATATGAACCATAATTTACAAGTTTGAGAGTTATTTTCTAGTTGCAATTCCAGATAGGAATGTAGATGTTAAATCCAGGATCACTTGAGACACGAAAGTGATATTATTTTAGTATCTGGCGTGATTTTAGTGCGGTAGTATCAATATTTCATGGTATTAAAATGGATTTGCTATTGGTATAGTTTTGTGAGACTCGCTTACGTACCACAAACCAATCTTTCCTATTTCTGCTGTGAATCAACAATTTATGAAGATAATAAAATGAAATGAAACATTTTATTTGTTTTAAACAGATATTTAACATAATAAAGGCTATGTGACAGAAATTATGGCATTTATTTAATTGCCTTAAAATTGTAGTCAAAATTTTTTGAAAATAAAATAATAATTATATACTAAAATTATATAAAATAAAGACTGGTAAGTTACAGAAGCCCTGAAAATTCAAACCTGAGACTTTTTGGTCACAACAGAAACTCAGTATTTTAATCCTATTGAGAGCAAAGCAATAAACTGCGTTGTGGCCATTTTGTGTTACTGTGGCACACACACAAAAAAAATCCAAGTTACTTGTTTATGTATTTTACTTTTTTATGTATTTTTTCTCTCTTTTTGTACATTTCTATTTGTGTTAGTATTAGTATGTTGAAGTAGTACATATGAATTATTTACCTGTCTATTTAAACTTAGACGTTGAATTAGAGCATTTGTATACACTTTCGTGCAATTAAAATACCATCACCCAGCCATTATTATTTATTATTACTATTTTCTTATTATTTTATTACTTCATTTCTTATAAATTATTTGACAATGCATTGAAATGTTCAAATAAACTTAAATAAATGTCTATGTATTCTATTACTATGTGTAAAATCTTGATCAGTCGTTTTCTGAGCGTATCCTTAAATAAATCATTTATGAATATTGACAGGTATTTTGCTAGTAATGTAACTTTAATTCAGTTTAAAGTAAATTTTAGGTACTTATTTACTTTTTAAATGTAAATCAATAAGAAAATTAAAAAAAAAAGTTTTACATTATGCTAAAATTATAAAATACGAACTCAATAATGTCATATATCTTTTATAAAATCTGGGAAGCATGAAATCACTGGATCGAGTCCCCTTATTTACCAATTAAGTGGTTCTATTTGCAGTCTCCCCACCCAGCCCGGGTCAGCATTTTATTTTCATTTTAATTCAAAATGTCCGATTGTATGGAGGGGACGATTTTTTAATCTGTGCATTGTAGATTTGTAAGCACGTTGTTTTTATTTAGTTTCTTATAGTCATGATGACAAAGTTTGAATCTGTATTAATGCATTATTGATTCTTCACCATCTTGTTCTTCATTGGCATGTGTTAACAATACTAATATTCACGTATTTCTTTTTTATCTCTATTTTAAATTTTATAAAAAAAAATTAAGTCTCTGATATTCTGTATATTTTTTTTTGTGTATGTTACGCAATTATGTCTCTAATTTTGAGTCGATTTTAATATTAGTGTTGGTTTAACATTCATTTTGATACGATTGAAACTGCTGCCTTTCTTCACGGAGCAAAATACTGTTAATTATGGAGCAAAATGTACTTGTAGCTTCTGTATTTTAAATTAAAATATTTAAACTATAACATTCATAGTTAGTCTGTTTGTTTGTAACACATTATTGTACAGTGAAATCTTAAATTATATTATTTAAATAATTAATTTCTTAATTATAAATCTTTAATTATATGTAGAATTATTAAGAAAATAATGAGCACTATGGCAGACTTATCCTGTAAAAGGAATTTCTTCCAGTCACTATTTGAATTTCTGTTAGAAATTGTGACTTAGTAATAAAATAATAGGTGTTACAGATACATCACGAGCATAACATATATTGGAGAAAAAAAAAGCGCTTCTATAGAAGTTCTGTTGAAGAATTCTTAAAATATAAATAATCTGATAAAATCTCTAATGCTGAATTTTATTAATGCCATTAAAATTTGCAGAGACGTGATTATTATTGTTATAAATTATTATTACTTTCAAATATCATTATTATTATATATAAAACGCTATATCCTAGAAATTTGAATAAAATATAAAAAAAATGCAATGGGAATGACATAATTAACTGAAACTGCACTTGTAATATTTTAAATTATGAATAATTATTCCGTATATCTTTTTAACTTTATTCTTTTTAAAATAAATACGAGTAATAATGTAAATTAGTGACTTCTAATTTCACTATTACTGTATTTTACTTGTAAATACAGCAACTGTTGTATTTTTTTTTTCAGAGCGAAAGTTTACATATTAAAAACTCAGTTCCAAATATTTGAACCCCCACTAGTGACAACTTTTGGGACCCCAAAAATATTGTCAATCGATAAATACACCGGAACCCCCGGGTCACATACGGCCAATGGCGTCGCTCTCTATGAACGGGGGTAGTTATTATTTTTAATCCCTTAATGGCGTCCCAGATTTCATTACAGGGGTGTCCTGATTAAAAGGGTGGATGGGTGATTTTTTGTCGATATTAATAACCAGTGAGATTGGTACGTCGGTTTATTGGTAGCTCCGTAGTGAGTTATGGAGCGGTGAGATACTTTATAATAGTTATTATAATATTATCTATTTTTATATTACGTATACCAAATAATGTTGTTAATAGTTTAAAAAAAAATAATTAATAGATAGATGTCTAATAATAAAGAACTGATCTATACTTTAATAAGACTTACCAGAGGGAAATTTTGTACAAAAGTCGATTGCTTGGGTACCTTTCTCCTAATCGTGTTTCTAGTTTCTAGGGTGGGATATGGCATGAATTTACTGGGTACAGAGGAATAACATCTGAGTTCTCAGAAATGGCAACGCATGTGCGGTGTCATGGGTGAAACAGTTTACTCTGTTATGTCCATGGTACTGCTCGTATTTGTAGGCGACGGTTACCACTTTCCATCAGGTGGACCGTCAGCTTGTTTGCCATTCTAAGTTGTACAAGAAAAAAAACTTTTTTTTAACTAATGTGAATAGGCAATGTAGTCAGTGAATGTAGACGGCTAGAGACTTTTCCTTATGGCAGTCTTTGAAGGGAAGGGAAGTCCACTATTGGACAAAGGCTATGTTCAGTTGTGGACAGGTAATGGTTGATGATGATGACAATAGGACGTGAATAGGACATTTTCTTATATCCTGAGAATATACATAGTATACAAATAGATCATTTATAAAAAATATATATATAAAATACTGTAAAATTCATACATTGTTATGTAATAGTTTTTGCCCGTTACTTTGTAAGCATAGTTTTAAGTAGTAGGAAAGCCAATAAACACTACTAGATAGGGTATCGAGATGATGTTACCAAAATTAGTTGAATTATATTGGTGACAATATCGTGTGATAAAAATATTTATATACCACTAGCTTTTACCCGCGGCTTTGTCTGCGTAATCGCGATATGTTCATTGACCAAGATAAAAAGCAGACTATATCCTTCTCTGTTCCATACAGTACATGTATACCACATTGCATAGTGATAATTTATGCTGTTAGGTGATATGAGTTAGCAAATAAACAAACTCTATTTTACATTTATACTATTAGTAAGGATTGAAATGTTACACAATTTATGTTTTTTTTTTATATTAACGTGTTATTAACATTATATTAAACATGGCCCACAATCGCCAGATTCAAATAAATAAATAAAATAATACATTATACATATTTATGTTTAATTGCGATACAATTAAACATAAATTTTACTGTAGGTACTATTTTATTTATTACGTATCATACACAATCACATCAGCCGTCAACTGTCCACTGCTGAACATAGGGTCTCTTTTTATTGGGATGATTTACCTGTGGTTGCCACATTTGGCAGGCGGGTTGACAACCGCATTTAGGTTTTGGTAATGTTTCGAAAGGGATACTGCTGCCTATGTGTTAGTCACCTCTTACGACACCCACGCGAAAGAAAGGGGTGGCCCATTCTATGTTTTTTTTAATGGGTGATAATGGAATGGTAACCCCGCCCGCGCTATCGGTATACACTGGCGGGGCACCAGTGAGAGATGATGATAGGTGAGGATGAAGCGGATCAGTTAGCCCATCGTGACGAATTCAACAGGAATTGTTCCCGATGGTTTCCAGAGGGAACCACGTGGAGGTCGACCTGATAAGGTGTGTTGTTATCAATGGGTTCATTAGACCCCATTACTAACAATCCCTTTCCCTTCGCCCATTATATATTGGGACCTCACAGCCTTTATTATACATACCTACATATTTTGTAATATACATAATAAAGTCAGTTTTAGTCATTTACCATCAGGTGAGTCGCATGCTTTGATTGCCCCGTTAGAGTTAGATATTATATATATAAAAGCTTTAAAAAGGAAACGAAGCTAGTCAAAAATCTTCATCGTCCTCAACATATATACATAAATAAACAATCTATTTTACATGTCCATTTGCTCCGTTGAGGCGGACATTTTACCTGCTCTTGCAGGCAATACAAATTTGTTTAAGTAATATTAAATATCCGTCGGTGGTCGGTGCAGTCACTGTGATAGAAGGGATTTTTAGTAATGGGGATTCTAGTCCCCACATGTTGCGAACTTCTCTGGAAACTATTGTGATTGATCCCATTATTATTATTAATATGAAAGTTTGTAATGATGGATGCATGGATGTATGAATGGATGTTACTGTTTCACTTAAAAACTAATAAATGGATTTGAATGAAATTTGATACACGGGGAGGTTATATCTTAACTTAGAACTTAGGTTATTTTTTTTTTTTTACAACACAGGGGGCAAACGAGCATGACCTGATGGTATGATCACCCACAACACCAGCGGCATTGCAGGTGTGCTGCCGGCCTTTTAAAAAGGAATATACTCTTTTCTTGAAGGTTATGTTGTCGTATCGGTTCGGAAATACTGCTGCTGGAAGTTGATTCCAAAGAATGGTTGTGCGTGGAAGAAAGTGCCTTGAAAAACGCACGGTGGAAGACCGCCACTCGTCCAGATGATTGGGATGAAACTTTAATAAAATCAGGCATTTCAATTCCTCAGAACACTCCCCATGATAAATTCGGTAGAAGATGCACAGAGATGCAACATCTCTGCGCAGTTTCAGTTATACAGTAAGGCGTTGACTATCGATAATTCGAGCCGCCCGATTTTGAATGCGGTCTAACGGAAGGAGTAGAATGAGAACAGTATTCCATATGGTTATTTTTCAGGCGGTGTTCTGGCATGAAATATCGTCTCACCCTATGAGCACTCCTAACTTTTTGGAAGCTATCTTAGCCTTCTCCTCCAGATGACCGCAAAACTGGACGTCGCAAGATATATCAACGCCCAGAATTCCTAGATTCGACTTTTTATCAAGGGAAGTGCCCTGAAAGTGAGGAGATACGACATATTATTTTTCTTATGTAACGCACGTTTATTGTATGTCTACTTTTGTCTTGATTATTGTTAGTAGTTAAAGTATGTCAGTTAAATTCTGAATGTTGTGTTTCGCCTTTTATAGGTACTTGTATCAGATTTAATTTTATATATATTTTTTATAAATAGATAAATAATTTTAATAAATATTATAATAAATAATAAATAGTTAAATAATTGTCCTGATTAATGCTGGCATAGCGGCAGAACACAACAAGTTCCTAATAAAGTCGCTACGATGAGCTAACTGATTTGACTTAGTCTTGATATTTGAAGACATAAATGTGATTATTTATTGGAATTATTCGTGCCTGTCATACAGTATTTCAATAATATAGTATTTCAAAAAGAGAATTAAAAATATCTCTCATCTCTCATCATATGTTAATAGTTAATTTTAATGAAAATTAAAATGATTCGATAATATTTTTTATGACTTGATCGAAAGTGATGTCCGTCGTTTATAGCCATGAACAACACTATGCACATAATAGAATACAGATGGATATTAATCCATGGTAAACTTCATGCATTGCCATTCCAGAAAGGTATCTATCATTTGTACCTATATAGTACCTAACTACAATACGGTACTAGATATATCTATAGCCATGACCATTTGCCTCTAAGTGCATTATTCAACTCATGTGACTTCTGTAATAACATTTTGTATCTTTGTTAATGTACCTGTATCCTTTAACACCACCTAAGTCGTCTAGCTCTATGACAAATATTATCATCTTTTGCCTGGTGATGAATTAAAAAAGATCATAACATCATTTTAAACACTGGCCACATATGACGTTCTTTATTTGAAAGTGAAGACGTTTTAAAGTTTTGTACACATCGGCGGTGCGGCAAAGGTGGCATGTGTGTTAAAGTGATTAGTAGTTGGAAGGGACCTCCGCAGAGTGGCGCTATCTAATACGAAGCGTACAGAATTATTTTACTCGTATTTATAGGTAAATTGTATCAAAAGATATACAGGAAAAACTTAATAATAATGTTTTGATTTATTGACCGTTTGATGAAGGTAAGGTTAAATAATTGTAGGATTTTAGGTACTATTAGATATAAATTCATTTTACAACAATGAAAAGTTTATATATCATAAAATACGATACTATGTAACATAAAATATGTTATATTAAAAAAAAATTGTCTATATATAAAAATATATGCAAATACTCATTTAAAACAAAAACAGGCATGCCTTATAAATATAACTATATACAAGTATAAAATTATAGATATAGAATTATAAAAGTTATACTATATTTTCTTACTTTAAACTTATTATTTAAGGAACATCATTAAATAAAACATACAAGTATAGGTATCCATTCCCACCCTGCAGGAGTTCTTAAGTCCCTGTGTCCACATTACAATATAAACATTGACGGAGCGAACTCCGGTAGCTTTTAAACAGTTTGCTCCGATCCTGCTAATAGATGTCCCGCCAGATACCGCCGCGAACGTCAACTGTTTTTTTTTTTTTTAAATTTCAAACATGGAACAATTTATTCTTTTTACAATATTTATAAAAAGAATAAATTGTTCTTTAAAGAGTACTCGTGTGAAACATTCTTTATTTCATGCAATTTTCATTTCGAATTTTGATAATTTAAACTCGGTAAACCATATGAATTAATGTAATTGATAATTATGTATTTACATTATTTACATTTACAAATAATTGAGGTAATAGCACTTTTTGTTGTTACATATTTGATAAACGGATGACTTGATACTATGAGTTGGTTTTTTGCATTAGACTTTGCTAGTTGTTTTACATTATGTTGTTTTGTATAGTTTATATTAAAAGATAGTTGTACTTAAATTTTTTTAGATAATTGAGAATGTCAGATATTTAAAGAGGGATTAATAAGCGACTTACATATATAAACGCATATAATATATACGTTAATATGAAGGAATATTTATTATATCCCTTTGGCCGCAACAAAATATCGGTGCTTTGCTCTTTTGAGGGCGAAGCAATAAACTGAGTTGTGAAGGGGAGGCCTATGTTCAGCAGTGGCGGATTATAGCCGAGTTGATAATGATGATGACATAATTTTCACTTACAGACATGAACATATACTATGGATATATCATAAAAAACATTGTGACAACCATGGTGCATACATACACTCCATTCGTTTATATCATGCCATGGTATTTATTATTTTATTTAATCACTCTTCTGTTGAGATTACCCATTCCAAGAGCAAAATTGTTGGTAATAAAGTCGAGTTAAAATAGTTTTAGATACATAGTTACGCGTCGTAATAAACAAACAATGGACCCAAAATTAAATGTAGGTGCTTATGCAAATTCGTCATATAAATTATTAAAATAACAGGGCGTTTTTTTTTTTAAATTTACGACCTATTCTATGTTGTTAGCAAGCTATTAAGGTATAGTTTAAGTCCGTCATTCCCATGACGATGATCTCGATACACAAATCTGTGTTTTTTAATTGATTCAATTTTAAATGTACACTGCTAAGGAAATTTTGACTCTATTGAATAGTAATAAAGTCAAATTTTGGAAAAGCACTTCGAAATTAAAATACCAAAGTGCATTATCCCAAAAAAATCTTTTTAATTATTTTTTTTTATATATTTTTTTTAAGTTATAAAAATCAAAGTTTACAGTATGTAACGATTAATTGCGAGATAAAAAAAAAAGACGTCATAAACCGAGCACACAATACGACACATTTTATCATGTAACTGTACATTATAATTGGTTTTCTCATGTATAATACTTTTTTAACGGAAACCAGTCTTGTTTAGCTTTGATTAAGTGTACCTTGTTTGAAATTAATATGTTATGTGTTCGTTTAAACGAGATTTTAAAAAATATAGCCTCGTGACGTGCCTTTTATTACAATGGTCACACAGTAGCTAGTTTAAACGGACCTAGTTTCTTTTAATGATTTATGCTTTTTTATGTGAACACCAACAAGTTATTGCGTTGCGTAAGTTATTTATTTTTGGTGGGAAAATGAATTCATTAGAATATGTTTCTTTTTTTTCATAACAATTATGCACTTAAAGTTTTATTTATGCACGAATAAAGATTTTTTTATATTGAATATTGATACTAAGAAAATTAAAAATCCTTGAAAATTAGAAGATTAAATGAATGAGTATACTTCATTTACATTATACAATATAGGAAATAAGCAAGACAATTAATAAATGTAATAAAATTGGATGTAGGTATGAAATACATACATACTGAAATATACACTGAGGATACGCTGAAAATGTATGTTGTAAAATTTATTAAATTATTGACGATGCAAAATTCTACAATGGGTAGGTAGTAAAAGAATATTTGCATAATACAGCAAAGCAGATACCAAATGTGCTTAATTTTGTTAAACAAAATAATTCAATTTAAATAACGAGTGATATGGAATTCCGAAAAATATCTATCTAGTTTAGTAAAACTATTATGTAGATAGGCTACATTAAGTAATGGAATAAATTATAATTAAGATAAATTTAATAGTCGAGGAATCAACAGTAGGGTTCCTAATTGTAGTTGCCAATCAACCTGCCAAGCGTGGCGACTACCAGTAAAACTTCCCTTATAGAGAAGGCTCAAGTTTAGCACTAGACAGTCATCTGGACGAGTGGCGGTCTTTCACCGTGCGTTTTTCAAGGCACTTTCTTCCATGCACAACTATTCTTTGGAATCAACTTCCAGCAACAGTATTTCCGAACCGATACGACAACATAACCTTCAAGAAAAGAATATATTCCTTTTTAAAAGGCCGGCAGCACACCTGCAATGCCGCTGGTGTTGTAGGTGATCATGGGCGGCGGTAGTCACTTACCATAAGGTGAGCCGCATGCTCGTTTGCCCCCTGTGTTGTAAAAAATAAAAAAAGAAATGGAATTAATTTAAAAACGAAAAGAAATCCGTAATACGTAAAAGAAAACTTAGCTTGAGAACCATGTGACCTGGTGATTGGTGTGATCGTAAGGTGTTCTATTTAATAAAAAAAAAAAAGAAACTAATCAACTATTCAACTTGAATGTTGCTGTCATAAAGAGATAGGTAAGTAATAATTCCGTAAAAGTAAGCAATAAACCGACACATATAAAATTCTCGTAAATCACACGACAGTTTCAAAATATTGCATACAGTAAAACATTTCGACCCTTTTTGCAGTTTTTGTCCAAACCTGTAATAAAAAGAATTAGGCATTTTACTGTCCACATACAAGGATATATTAACAGTTACATTATTCAATATTGAACTTTATAACTTTGATATTAAGGATAATGTATATTATCGAAGTGAATCACTTTGACGCATAAAAGTCACGAATTAAAAAGGACAACAACGGACAAAGAAGCCATTTTGCATTGTACTGTGACAGTCTTCCTTGTGCCGCCGCTTTAAAGAGTTATTAATGTGATAGAAATGGCATTAAACATAGTAATTATGAGTATTTTGAAGATGTAATAAAGCCTTAATGAGTTTCTAGGTCGCTTTCATTGTACAATAAGGCTTTTGTTCTAATAATATTTGTATGAAATGTTACATAGCATTGTATAGTATTTTAAATTTTTTATTGTGAACTTATAAAGGAATTTATTATAGTCAGGTTTTGAGGAGCCCAATGAAAACTGTAAAAATCTGCGAAAACTAGTTACAACCAATTTTAAAAAATTATCAATAGTTCAAATTATTTATTTATTTATTTAGCATAACTTTTTCAAATGAATGTGTATTAGGGATTTTAAGAATATATGATTGATACATATTACTTAATTACTTATAAATACGACAAAAAATCAACGAAAAATATTATTACTTAATATTTATATTAGAAATCAAATTGCAAACCTTGCAGAAATTTTCTAACTCAAACTATTGTCAATTTCCACTAATAAGATATGTGCAAACATAAGATTTGTTATGCAAGTTATTTTCGTTAATTTGTTTTTGACACGTTATTTGTCAAGTTTGTTCCTCTCTAATATCTAATGTGTCTATGTAAAATGCATCAATACTTCTTTGTACAGGGTTAGTGTAAATTCGGTCCGAAGACGACTGTGTCGCCGCAGTCGTTTTAACACTGCCCTGCTAATTGGACACTTAAGGCCTGAGTTAAGGGGTTAAAACAGTTTTTATCCGAGGGTCTAAGCGGCCGGCACGCAGAGACCGCCGGGTTGACCGTTGATGCACCCGCAAACACGTCATCAAATTCTGTTTTACTTTATCCTCTGTGTATTCATTTTTGTGATTTTCAACCGACTGTTGAAAAAGGGAGATGTGTTTAAGTGTATGAATGCCTTGACAGATTGTAATAAATGAGATGCTGTAAGGTTTGTCTTAGATATGAATGTAGTATTGGCTATAAGACGATAGTATAAAATTAATATAATGGACAGAAAGTAACAAAAACTTTCTGTTCATTATATTTCTTTACCTGTGGTTGGTAGTTATTGAGCGGTGACAACTTAGTTGGATAGTGCTTGAGTACAGCTCGAGGATCCTAAGATCAAATTCGAGACTAAACACGTAGAAGACCCTGAAGAAACCTTAAAGTAGCTTTTTTGAAAAACTTCATATTGTATTATTTATAAAACTGTCTATATACATATATAAGGGGAAATCAATGAACTCACTGTATTTGGTCGTTTCCGACAATTGCTTCGACTACATCCGGATATCTTCTTCAGGGAGCGTAAGTATGGCGCTTTACGTCACAACGTGGAGACGAGATGCTGTGAGTTCATTAAATTCCCGTGATATATGTATATATCACATTGTGTTAAATATCTGAAAATAATAACAAAATCTGTAACACACACTCCTTTATTAACTAGTTGTGCGGGACGTTTCTAGCTGAGATTGTATTCCCCTGTGTGGGTGGTAAATGAGTACTTGCAGCAGTGAAACTTCTTTTACAGTGGTTGATATTTAATTATTGTTTTTACATTAATTATAAGGAAATATAACAGGTTGAATGGCAGCGGTATGATGATGTTAACAATTGCAATATCAGAGAGAGAACCGGAGATGCCATAAGTTAGACGTATAATAATAAATATAATGTTGCCAACACCAGTAGTGTAAAATTTTACCTGCCAAATAAGTTAACCAAATATTGAACGGGCAGAGGACAATAATCGTTTTCACATCACAATGTTATCTTTATGATGTGTTTAGAATCAAGTGATAACAAGCACGTCATATATTCTGCGACAATTCGTAACAATACTTCAATGGAACAAAGCCTTTTGATGTATTATCAGCAACAAATAATAAACTTATTGTACATTATATAAGGTTCAATTTAAATAAAATAGCATTTGGTTATGCGTACCAAGAGGCGACGTGAAAATTAGCACATTTTTCGGGTTCCGAAACTGAATATGTGAACACTATGTTCTCAATTCATTTATTATGCGTACATTATTAAATACTTATGTATAATCTATTTGTACAATTATATGTTGGTACCTATATAAAATGAGATATTTCTTAGAAGGTACAATTTTGTAGAAAAAGAAAATTAAAATATATTAATACATAAATACATAGTTATTAACTCTTTTGAGCTTATTTTGATTTAAAAGAAAGATGATAAATAAAAAAAAAATATAAATAAAATACCTAAGTATGTTGAGTAAAAGTATTATTAAAGTTATTTTGTTGCGTCATATTTTTCAAATAAGTTGAAAATAAAAAAAATAATAATAGAATAATAAAAGACATTGATTTAAAGTGACTTCAAAAATATAATGAAAGTTAAAGTTTTTTATTTTACTTGATAATGTCTATTTTATTATATTTTAAATTACCTGTATTGTTATTATATTTCACATCATAAAATTTGACAAAGGGGTTTTTATGACTATCCTAAGCAGGTCTTTAATTTACAAAAATAAATAAAATGATACGGAACCTTCCGAGTACGAATTATAATCACGAACGGCGTTATTTTTCGTGCGATGCTAACTCGAAAAATATATATTGTGTTTACAATTGTCGAAATCCACGACAATGTCGCATGTCGTTTATTGACACACGTAATATTTGGTGATTTATTTGTCACGATTCTGAATACTGGATTTGTATTTAATATTGACATTTATTTTGTACTGTGACAATGACACAAAATGGACAATGAACGATCTAAATAATTGAATAAATCAATATTATTCAATAATTGTAATAGCATACTTAATAAGAGAATATATAATCTAATTTTATCAATATAATAAAATTGTAACTAAATGTCTGTACATAGGAGATTTTTGGTCAGTCTATCTGTATGTTTGTTCCAGTATTACGCAAAAACTATTGCACCGTTTTTGATACAATTTTCAAAGTCATATCTCTAAAGATGCCACTTAAAATCTGTTTTAATTTATTATTCAACTTAAAATGGTAAACAAGCTAATGGTTACCTGACGGAAAGTGGTAACCGTCTTATAGACATGAACAGTACCATGTACATAATAGAGTATACTGTTTCGCCCATTACATCCCGCATACGTTTCCATTCCTGAGGATTCAGGTGTTATTCTTCTGTACCCTGTAAATTCACTGCCATATCCCACCCTTCAAACCGAAACACAGCCATGCAAACACAACTGCTTCACGGTTGAAACACAAATGGGACAGAGATTCCTAAGCAAACGACTTTTGTACAAAGTCTCCCTTTGGTGTACGTTTTATACGCTATCTATAAATAGTGTGTTCCTTTATTTTTTCCACTTCTGAAATCATGTGCCTAATACATTTTTCTTTATTTTTATTTATTATCGGACAAACCAATCTATTATAAAATTAACTTACAAGCTCGACTTTTCCAATCTGTCATTAGTATAAAATCATAATTTTTAGGTTGATATCTGAAAGATATATCTTCGAACCAGTCAGTGGTTCAAAGATATATCTTTCAGATATAAAGCCATCTTTGCTTATAATATTTATAACTGTTTTTGTATCTTACACTTATTCTGTCTAAATTATTATTTAGATACAGTATCAAATGATTGGAAAAGGAAGAAAACTGTTTAAAAATAGGCATACAATAAAAAAAAAGACATCAGATAGTGTATAATAAAAGACACAAAGATATATCTATCACATAACACAACCGAAACCAAAAGCATCTCATTTTATCATTAGACACTTATAACTTGTAACCACCTACTTTATTATTATATTCTCCCTAAACCAGCCTTACTTGACCCGTCTGGCCCTTCGACAGTTTGTACATTTATTTAAAATTTTCCAAAACATACCGGCGACAGGGGGCTCTAATGTCACTGGATGGTTTATATCGATGTTTGACACGCAACTTGTGAATTATGGCTAGAGTCATTTGCAATTTCGTTACTACGTCTTTTGTGGAGTGGATTAAAGTGATAATATCCTTGTGCCTGTGTAATGAATGTAGGTATGAAGGAATTGGCGTATCCTAATATTATCGTCCACTGCTGAACATAAGCCTCCCCTTGGAGGTTTTACAAGTAGTTGCCACGCTTATGGATTGGCAATCGCAGTTTGGCTGTGGAGATGTTTTAAGATGTTGCTGTCCATCTTTCGCCCTCCTTTAGTCGCTTCTTACGACACCCACAGGAAGGAAAGGGTAGTCTATTCTATACCAGGAGCTTACGGCAATCCTAATATATAATAATTATTTATTTATTTTTTATATTTATTGTAACAATAGCCATAATGAACTTAATAATTATTACATGTTATGAACTTAAATATATAGATATAGATAGGTCAATAACTGTTGTCCACGAACATATTACAAGTGTGTTTTACAAATGTCCAATCGAACATATTATCAAGTGTGTGTTTTAATTGTATGAGTTACATATATGGTATTTTTTAATATAAACATCTATAATCTTTTATTGGCAAGGTGTTTTCCACTCAGTAAAATAAGAGAAAAATTTTATATATATATTATATGTTGTAATTTTTTCTGTGACTAAGAATAAATAAAATAAATAAAATAAGTGTACAAATCAAATGTATTGATAAGTAAAGAAAGTGCATGTGTATGTATATATGTGTATATGTTTGTATGTGTATAAAGGTATTAGTGTGTAATCGCATCATATCTTACTGTGTGTACCGTGTATCGTGTGTGTACTTACACACACAACGCCGCACAGTAACAAGATATAGTACCTATAGCCAACTGAGGAATTAAATTGTTCCACGTAGTTTAAGAAACATTATATTACCAAATTTAAAAAAATTCTATTAATATTACAATATAATAAGTATAATTATTTATTTATTCAGACAACATAAGACCCATGTTGTTAGTTATGCGCGGTCATGACGCTCTTGTAATGATAACCTGCCCCACCTAATATAGGATAGGACAATCCATTTAATCGGCAATTGTCTTCTTTACCAGTAATAATGAACTACTCCTATACGGTAACTTAAAAAGGTACGTAGAAAACAATTAGGAGCATTAGAACAAAGATAACCAAACTGTGGCAATGTTAGAATTATTTGTCATTTTATGAAAATAACTGAATAATTTCCAATATAAATTGATAGATTATTTAAAAATATTGTCAGATAGTAAATTAAAACATTAATTATAGAACAAGTTACATATAAATTTACTAGCAAAAATTTTGCATAAGTGCCTATACTTATGCAAAATTTCTCATCTTTGCTTCTGGAATTTTCGAAGAGCATATTCCTCCTTAAAAAGCTAGCAAAATAAATGAAATTTCTGATGTTTTATCAGATGACGATACTCGTTTGCTGTCGTATTTAAAGAAAAAATGCCTTCGAAATTAAAATGTGTCATAGCTTTATAAGGACCTGTCATTCGCGCGTTCCCAATAATGTATTTACAACGTATAAGTATAATTTGTCACAAATACTTAATTAAACAACCTATCATTTGTTGATTGCTAATTTAAATTGAATCTTATATTGTGACTAGTAGGTATCAAATTACACATAGGCAATTGTTTCTATGGCAAGACACCCTACCCACCACGATACTCTCAATTTGCAAAACAAATTAGTGAGCTCCTTGACAACCATTGTGTTGCTATATAGGTAATAGTATATGATAATATATACTATATATTATATATATAGTAGCTATATATTTTATATAGCTTGATATATATTATTATATTATGATATCACTATTGATAGAGAGAATACACAGATTTATTTTGTAATGTGTTGTATGTTATTTTTTTAATGTTACTGGATTAAGATGACCAAGCAGCAATCTATCTATTTTGAAAATAAATAAAATATATTATATCTAATATATTTTGTTTGCACCAGTTTGTTGGCACCAGTGAGGGATGATAGGTGACGATGAAAACAGGTCAGTTAGTCCATCGTGACGAATTCCACTAGAATTAACTACGATAGTTTCCAGGGGGAACCACGTGGAGGTCAACCTGATGGGGTGCATTGCTAGCAATGGGTTAATTAGACCCCATTACTAACAATCACGTCCTTTTTAAAATATCACCAAAAATATAGCCTGCCAAGCGTGACAACTATTGACAAAATGTTCCTTATGGGAAGGCTATATTCAGCAATGGACGGTTAACAGGTGATACAACATCTAAATTTGAATATGCTATAAGTTAATACAAGGTTTGTTACTTTTTTTTATACAACTTAGAATGGCAAACAAGCTGACGGCCCACCTGATGGAAAGTGGTAACCGTCGCCTATAGACATGAGCAGTACCATGGACATAAAGTAATAAATTTCATTCAAATCCTTTCAGCAGTTTAAGTGTAATCGAGTAACAAACAATTTTAAAAACTTTCCTATTTATTAATAAGATTAGGTCAGTAGGATAAAACAAAAAATTGTTAATGGAAATCTTTAGTATAAAGACATTTCGCTTTTCATATTTATGTATCGTTGATACATATCACAGTTATAAATCATAGTTGCAAGTAATCCACGCCATCCCCACTACGTAGGTAACGAGGTATTCATTATACTCGTAGGTACCATGCAAATTGCAGTCCTTATCAGGTTGCCTATTAGGGCTTGTTAATGACAAATGGGGTTGGCCTGTTAATACCCGATTGTCCACGAAAGGGGTTCTAGAATGTTAGATACACGCTTTATAGTTGGCACATTTTATTATTACTTTTTTTTTTTATTATTTTTTCTGTGATATCCATTTTGTGGCTTACGTTTATAGACTACGGTTATCTCTGTCCAACAGATGTGGAAAATGGTACGGATGGATATAGGAAACTGTAGACTAGCTTGTTTGCCACTCTATGTGTCATAAAATAATAATTCCACTATTAACGTTAGTGTATCGAGAGGAAAGGCATTGTTGGTAATAGGGTCTAATAGCCTCATTGCCTGAGAATCCCATTGCTAGCAATATACCCAACCAGATCGACCTCCTCGCGGTTTCCCCTGGAAACTATCATGGTTAATTCCTGATGAATCATCATAATGGGCTAACTGACCTGTTTTCATTTTCATCTATCACCCTTCACTGGTGTTCCGCCAGCGTATCCCGTTAGCGCAGGCGGGGTTACCATACCATTTTCACCCATAAAAAAAAATAGCCTCATTGCTAGCAATAGATCATCAGGTCGACCTTCACGCTGTTGCTCTTGGAAACTATCGCGGTTAATTCCTGTGGAAATAGTCACGATAAAATCTTCACCTATCAGCGTTCACTTGTGTTCATACCGATTAGCGCAGGTGGAGTTACAATTCCATTTTAATTCCATTTCAGTTTGCCAGTAGTTGTTATGCTTGGCAGGTAAATTGGCAACCGCAGTTAGATTTTGGAGATGTTTTAGGAGGGACGCTGCTGCCCGTCTGCACTGCGGAAAGGAAGGGGTGGCCTATTCTATGCTGGGACGACTCGGCAAATTCATATACATGTATATATAGTTAGGTTCATATACATGTCAATTATTACCGCTATGGTGAATGTAGTATTGGTCCATATTTCCCCAAACATGTTTAAATTCAACGCTGCAGAGTCCGAATCTATCACCATAACACGGATGCTTTTATATATTTTTTTAAAATCACTTTTACATTTCGTACCTTACCAGTAAAATGTCTACATTATTTTTCAAAATTGATAAGAACTTTACCAAATGCGGGGCATTGACGCTGAAACTGTTTAGGCTTAGGGTGTTACGGGCGTGGGAAGCGACACCTGCCGGGCTCGATAACGAAACTTCATGTCTTCAGATAGTAATAACGACTGTACTCGTATTTGTATGCGAGAACGTTCTGTAACCTGAGATTTATAATGGAGGATTCATTAACATTGAAATAAAATTTAAAAATTACTGCATAGACTTAACTAGAATAGAATTTACTAGAGAGTTACGAAAGATATAAAGACATAGTGGGTGATGTTGTAAAAAATGAAAAAATAAGACCATTCAAAAATGCTTATTATTAAATTTACTTGAACAAAAATTACTTAATTATTATTATTATATGGGATGTCACACAAAAAAATTGTAATGTAGACGAAACCAATGAAAATTTTAAAATATCTAATATTTTGATTTATTTTAAAGTAAATGAAATCAAGGTTTTGATATATTTATATACAAACGAGTTTGATAAATTTAAACGTATTGATTTACGAAACAATTGAAAATTATAAAATATAAACATAGTCATATAACGAATTTATTTATTTCTTATCTCTTAGCTCTTTAGCTGCTGTATCAATTAACATAAAATTTAGCATAAACATAATTTTTATCATTTTAATCAAAATCTAATAATCATAAATAATGTTAAACAAATATGAATTTTACTTATTTATTTATATGCACGTACATTCACTTATAATATAGTATGTATATTTTTGTTTGTTAATAAATAGTATTTGCTATACCTCGTGTTATGTTGTAGGTAAGTGATGCAAATACCTCTAAAAACTCGCCCACTCAGTAACCCTGCTCGCGCCGCATCAAAACAAAAGCTCAAAATTCATCGTCACAGATACTTGTGTTTGCCAAGACAACGTTTTGATTATTAATAATCACCCTAGTGAATTAATAACAGCGGTAATTGAGATGTTTGCCGAGCCGGGGTCGCAGCCCCTACGGCCCTCATTATTTGAGCAAGGATTCATATTTAGTCATCCGAAATTATGCTGAGATGCGCCGCCATTTTATATTGGCTGCCGAGGGTGGAAGGGTTGGGGTACATCGGACCGGATCGGCAAGATGTGAATAACATAACATCGTAATTATAAATAGGTATGCAAAGCTATAGTTTTACATATAATTATAAAATCGTATAAATAATTTATACATACCGTTGCTCAGTATGTCTCGTTAGAAGTCATCATGTGTTAAGAAGGAGGTCTAGATACCCTTGACACCAGAGGACGACACTGACACGAATAGTATTAAAAAATAACACGATATCAATATATCACTGTTATAGTTACAATAGTCACATATAGGATCTGACACCCAAACTAGGGGGGAAAGGGATTGTTAGTAATGGAGTTTGATAGCCCCATTGTTAGCAATTTGCCCTATTAGGTCGACCTCCACGTGGTTCCCCCTGGAAATCATCGTGAACAATTCCTATTGAATTCGTCACGATGGGCTAACTGACCTGCTTCATCCTCACCTATCATCCTTTACTGGTGCCCCGCCGGTGTATACCGTTAGCGCGGGTGGGGTTACCGTTCCATTATCACCCATTAAAAACAACACCCAAACTACTCGTACATTGACGTTTATACCTAGCTTTAAAAATACCAATCAATAAACTTAGAACAAATCAAATAAACAAGTACTAACTATAAGCGGAATTATTTAATCACTGTAAATAATAATTTCAATTATATACTGTCAATGCAAGTTGAGATAACCTCTCTAACTCGACTGGACCGTCAGCAGAAACGGGGGACTTAATTAATTATTTGTTTGGGTCAAAGTTTGCGTCCGGGACCAATTTTAAATTTTATTAAGAGAAAATATTATATTATATTAGGGTTCTGAATACCGTCATTGTAATTTAAAATTCCACCGAGACCACTTCGATGATTGACAGTAATCCTAATCTAATTAAATTATTCTATTTAATCCAGTACTGTGTAATGCAATATATTAATGTCCCCAATCCTTAAGATAAAAGTTCTCCAATGCATTCTCCTGACTTTTGGTATAAAAATCTAGTAATCGAAGAGAGAGAGAGAGAACTAGTCCATGAATTAAATGTCTCACAGAGAGTGAGGAGAGAGTTCTTGAGGTTTGTTTAAGAGACATGATCCGGAATGAGAAAATTCGACGGAAAATTAAAATGATTGAATAGTTCTTAAAGTCTGTCCGCTGAAGTGGCAGTACACGATCATATTTGTAGAATCAGCGTTGTTATATGGGTAAAAAAGGTCCTAGTCTTGGCCAAGTACACGACAACGGTTTGTGGGGCGTCCTCCTTCTAGATTGACCAATGATATTAAAAAGACGACCAAAAATGGATGGATGCGAAATGCGGCATTGGAGAAGGCTTATGTCCATACCTATTCATATTCGTTTACCAAATTACATTCAAATCTGCTCTGTAATTTTTTTTTCACGTCATGCCAAATTTCATAGTAAATCGTTAAGCCATTATGGCACTAATAGGCAATAAAGTACTAAACAAACAAACTCATTTTCATATTTATAATATTAATAAGGATATACCAATATTATACTTGCTTGAAATAGAGTGTAATTAAAATAGTGAAACTATATATAATCCTTTATTTTAGTTAATACTAGGTACTAGTTTGTGTAGATACATAACATATGGCAATTATTAGATTTTACAAGTAATGACATAATTTATTCTACAATATAATAAATAATATTTTTATCTTCATACTAAATAAAATAAAAAAAAATCATTTTAATCTAAATATAAATACTTTTTTCGTATAATTTTTATTATTTTTGCACATAAAATCTTGAATAAATCATAGAAAAGTATTAAAAGAAGACTTAATAATTATTTTTAAATCATATTTCATTATTTTTTTTTTACTTCAAAAATATTAAAATTCCAATAACCTTGATTCAATACAATATTATAATAATATATAATAATTATGTAATTAATTAATTATTAATATTTTTAAATAAACATAACATCTGTTCCTGATGATGTGACCCTCAAATGTCATTCATCTATAGATCTTGAAAGAAGCGATTACAAAAAATCACTGCTAAAAGAGTTATTAATGATTGCATGCTGACTGTACAAGTAAATCGTAAGGCGTGTTCACACGCAGCGCGCATCACGAGCACGACATTGCGTGATCGCGGTCGAGCAGCTGTCATTATGTCTTATGCGCTGAGCGCAGCGCGTCACGACGCAATGGCGCCCGTGTGTAACCGTCCTGGTCTTGCCAGCTGTTAAAATGATTTCCCTCTACGTCATACTTTTTTTTTAATACCTACTGCTAATGAATTCTATGAATAACCTATTTTATCCTTAGATACACAACTTGCAAGAAATGTATAGTTTTTTGTTTTGTTTTGGCTATTACTATTCTATAAGCACACCTTACAATATTATGGTTTTATATTATGAAATAGTACTTGTATTGCGGTATAAAATAAACAATAATATAAAACAAACAAAATCAATGTATTTATTTATTTATAAAGCTATTGATCATGTATGTTATTAAGTATCCTTTAATTTTAACTGTGTTATTAAGTCCTAATAGATTTTTAGATTATTTTTTATTTTATAATTGAATATCACAGCAAAAAACTTTTATCATAACATAATATCAACAATGGCGCTATTATAAGCATGCCCTTTTAAGGTTACTTAAATCAACACTTCTATTTTGGTTTAGAGAATCAAGTTAAGACCTTGATAAGTTTTGAATCTGCTTTTAATTCGACGCTATTTTTATGTGTATGTTACGTAATATTTTTGTCCAATTTTGAGCTGATTAGAATTATTTTTGTAGTCAACAGAATTTACTTTTCTATTAATCCCATCATGATACAGTCGTTCACTTTTTAACAATGTCTATATGTATGTATAATGGAAATTACGTGAACTTACTATATTTGTCGTTTCCAATCCTCCAGATGTCTTCTTTTGGGGGGAGCACGGTACTTTGTGTTACAGAGTCTCGTTCATAAAGTTCATAAAATTCGCGTTATATAAAAAGCATTATACGTGCTATGTGATCCACTGGACGGTTTGCAACTTTTAATGGTTTGCAATTTTTAAGGAGCTACCAGTTATAAAGTTGGCAACACTGCCAGTGATAATACTCCTTTGTACGATGGCTCAACTATTGTAATGGCTATTTGGTTAGTTAATGAAACTAGTGTCTTTTAAATATTGTGCAATATTTAAAAGACGTTTCTAAATTATATTTATTATCGTAGATTTTGCTAAATATTGCATAAAGAACGAATTATGTTAATGGACTAAATGTACTTTACAATATTATATACTTGTTTCTGTGTATGACGAAAGTACATACAGGTTTAAGAAAAATGTTTTGGAACTTTATTCAAATTTCAATCTGAAACTTTAGTTGCGTGAATTAGGATAAAATCATTCTAAATTATCTTTTAATCCGGGGTGGTGGATATGGATAATAATTTTTTACCTTACATTCCGTTGGTCATGGGTTTGATCCCTGTTTTAATCTAGTACATCTATCTAATTTATTTTCTGAATTATGTCTAGATGTGATTTCTATATATAATATGTATTGTTTGCTTTTTTTAATTTAATTTTTAAAAAGTAATTTAAAAATCTTTAAAAAGTAATTTAAGGAATGGGTTGGCTATGGTTACTTTACCCAGATGACGGTCCTACAGTTCTAGCGCCGTCTGATACTAAAACTACAGTGGAGTTGTTACGACTTTAATGGTGTGCCTTGACCTTCACGTACAGACCGACAAAAAACAAACCCAGCCATATATTTGACGAAGCAGTAAAAACAGTTGAACGCATGATGGCAATAATTGAATTCTAATGATTTGTAAGTGTGGTCATAAATCATTAGCAAGTACGTGTTGTGTTGTGATTTGTTTTCGTGAGATTATGGACTTTGATTTTGTGAATAGATTGGTATTACATACAGACATACCTAGATGGAGGTAGACCCTTCAAGTTGCTTATATTTTATTAGTGCTATTGTAGTGCCGCATAGAAAATTTGGTTGATAATCTATATAGATATATTATTAAACATTCGTTTTACAAATTGTATATGCAGATATAAATATTAAGAGGATGAATGCAAATCTAGGGGAAGATAAATAATAATTAGGTAGTTAGACCATGATTTCCTTCTACTTTAATCGCAAAGATACAATATAGGGAATTAGCATGACAATTAATAAATGCAACGATACACTTGTATAAGTACTGTAAGGCGGTCTTATTGCTGAAAGTAATCTTTTCAAGACAACTATGTTCATATTCTATCTGAGGGACTGTTTGTATTAGCGACTTTATAGGAGACGATTTATGAGAGTAGCTGAAGGAAGGATTTGGCACTTGATTTTATCTGATTTGGAATTTGACAATGAAAACATAATATAAACAATTTTATACCACACTATGGATCCTACCTATTTATTAGTACCTCATTAATTTTTATAACACAAAAATGTTTAAAAAAGCGACCGCAAAATAAATCATAAAGGTTTAACCAGACCGTACGTAATAACTTTATTAATTGGACGTGTAAATATTGTACATAAAGTGGTGATGATTGTCGCGTACCTACATGACAGTGACGCGGTCGCCCGGCCGTCGCTCGCACCGCGCCGCGCGGCGACCGTCGCGCCCGCGGCCGTCACCTGTTATCGTTGTAATTATGCAAATTTCATGGAAAATTGCCGTATCCCGAACGTAATTGTTTTGCGGTACTCAAACCACAGAATAAAGCTACCACGCCGTACAATACGTAAGTACGTCTTATGGAGAATTAATATTTTTATATCATTCATCCTTATTGTTTTCCTATTTTAATGGTTACTTAAAAATATATTTTTATTAAAAACAAACAGATACCTAAAAATGGTGTAGTCGTCTACACATAATATAATGACGATAGCGCTAATATTAAAATGGTAATCGGCATCTCGACAAAAATATTTATGATAAAAGTAAAAATATGTAGGTTTTTTAACTTATTTGAAATATGAATCTAAATAAATTTAAAATAATTATAAATTATCATTTTACTAAAAACAATGGAGACAATGCATAAATAATCGATTTAGTAATAATAATATTGAAATTCGTTACTAATCGATAATAACAAGCAATGTTATGGTTAGACTTTTAATTTTATTGATTACAAATTTTTAATATTCTTTAATCATTGTGTTCTTCTTTAGCAAATGATAATTGGTCAACTGCTTGATGTAGTTATTCTGTGATACTGTGAGGTGTCACGGTTTGGTGCTCGATATGAGGCGTCGGAGCGACACAGTCCACATGCTCGTTACACTGCCACATGTGTGTACACAGCTTAATAACTGATTCACTTGTTAATGAATAATTAAATGTATAATTGGCAAATTTAAACACCCTATTAAATTACCTAATAACACACCTGGAAAAGAGCATTTAAAGGCACACGATGGACATTTTGTATTTATATACCTATATATATTTTATATAAGCAATAACATGGCTTAGACGATATATAACACTGCGGCATATAATTTTAGGTATTTTCTTAAGACAATAGAAATTTTTGTATGTCAATAATTGGACTTAAGGGATTAAAAGACGCAAAGGGAAATTTGTTCTGCAAAAACAAATAGGTATTTATAGCAATATGGAATGTCAAAGGGAGGGACCGAGTGATATTGATATTCGAAACCTATAACTACGCAGTAATGTTAAAGAAACTGAAACTAACTTCAGTTTGAGGTAAGTACTTGAAGACTTATCACACATCACATGTAACAAGTCTGATAGCACCAACTGCGGTTAGAATCTCTAATCGAGACATCCTTCTTTAATCTTTATTTAAATGGAGCTAAGGATCTTTGTCAATTGGGTTTACAGTGCTTAGGTAACCTGTAATATATGTTGGAGGTTGAAGTCTTCAGAGTTAGCAGCATAGTAAGTCCTAGAGCACTCAGATGCAAGTAGGTACATTTAGAAAAATATTTTTTTGTAGGTACTAGTTTAACAAAGAATCAAACTCGAGACCTCGTTTTTGGATAAATTATTTTTCATTATAATCTATTTTTCTAATATTTACGAAAAAGCAAATGATAAAGCTCTTATAATGTAATTCGAAATAAAATTAATAAATTGTCATTTTTTTTACATGCGGTCACATGCGACAATCGACCACATGTGAACGCCAAATGACGTCGCTCGTGAGGACCGCACATCGACCACTAATTGTAAATAAAGCCTCAATGAACGTTAAAGTGTTTTATTCTACATATGACCGTTAAATAAACCCACATATTGTTTATACTTTTTACAAAATAAAAGAGAAAAAAAAATTTAAAGTTTTCTTGCGATAAATATGAAATATATGTTGAAATGAAATATGTATGTAGGTACAGAGAATAGTAGAAAAACTCTGTTTTATTTATGAGCATGTTTAGTTATAAAATATAATATTTTAGATTTGATTAGATTATTTCATCAGGATATACATAGTCAAGCCAATTACAATTACAATAACAAGCTAATTGGTATAGTAATGTCTCGGTTTCAGAAGCAGAAGTGTTTTTATTTACCTACCCTTTCGTTATTTTAATACATTGCATGTTTTGTTTTTTTTATGCAAGTTAGACAGGTAGACAAGCTGACGGCCCACCTGAAGGAAAGTGGTAACCGTCGCCTATAGACATGACCAGAACCATTGACATAAGAGAGTGTACTGTTTCACCCATGATACCCCATACACGTTGCGATTCCTGAGGACTCAGATATTATTCTTCTGTACCCTGTAAATTAATATTAATATTAATTTAACGTAAATAAGTTAGTGAAAAACGGAACCAACCCGTAAAACGCAATGATAATTTACGTAAACCGCGAATTATATTCGATAATTCGAGATATTGTCGACTCCAATAAATAATATGAGATACCCACGCGACTTCATTATACTCATTATTTTTTTTTTTACATTTTTTGAATTAACATATGGTACAAGAAAAACCGCAAAGAGTATTTATAATACTTTTGTAGCAATTGTCCTTAACTTTGAATTTTTTAGACATATATATGTATAACCCTATAAATATGTATATACATTCTTAAATAAAATTTACCTTTTGACTGAATTTGAGTTTGTACAAAAATCGTCGGCTTGGGTACCTCTGTTCTACGGGGTGGAAAGGGATAGTTAGTGATGGGGACTAACAGCCCCATCGCTAGCAATGTTACTAATCAGGTTGACCTCCACGTAGTTTCCCGTGGAAGCCATCATGGTAACTTACCGTGGAATTCTTTACGATGGACTAACTGACCTGCTTTCATCCTCATCTATCATCTCTCACTGGTGCCCCGCCAGCGTATATCGTTAGCGCAGGCGAGGTCAAAACTTCATTATCATTCATTTAAAAAAAAAAAAAACTATTCTTTTAATGTTTCTGCCGTGATGTGGTTTTGTTTGCATGGCTGTGTTTCGGTTTAAAGAGTGGGATATGGCAGTAAAATAACAGGGTATAGAGGCATAACACCTTCATAATCATCGTATATGTAAACTCTCTATTTTGGCAAACAAGCTCACCTATGGAAAGTGGTAACCGTCGTCTATAGACAAGCAGGATGGACGTTAACTGCAGTTGCCATTCCTGGGACTCTTTGATCCAAAATGTTCCACCCTTAATAGCCATGTAAACATAACTGCTTTACGCTACACGAATGGGACAGAGGTACTCAAGCCATCCTTTTGTACAAAGTCGACCATTAATTTTTTTTTTAGTCACGGGAAAGGAACAGGTTACCTACCATAACCCATGGTGGGACTACAAAGGTCTTAGTCCTCAGGAATGGTAACACATGAAGGATATCATGGGCTACACAGTGTACTCTATTAAATCTACGATAATGTTCATGTCTGTAGGCGACAGTTATCACTTTCCATTAGGTGGACTGTCAGTTTGTTATTTGCTGTTTATTTAAGTTGCATAAAAAAAGATAAAAGTTTATAGAAAGTTGAATGAATGAATGAATAAATAAATGAAAACTATTTATTGTTCTCTTTAAAGAATCATCTAGATTTTTTTATACAACTTGAATGGCAAACACGGCTGATGATAGAAAGTGGTAACCGTCGCCTATAGATGTGAGCATTATCATGGATATAACAGAGTATACTGTTTTGCCCATGATACCCCCCATGAGTTGCCATTCCTGAAGACTCAGGTGTTATTCCTTTCTACCCAGAAAATTCACGCCATATCCCACCCTTCAAACCGAAACACAGCCATGCAAACACAACTGCTTCACGGTTGAAACACGAATGGGACAGAGGTACCCAAGCAATCGACTTTTGTACAAAGTCTCCCTCTGGTAAATTATAAAGATTAACAAAACATATACAAACAAAATGAATATTTAATAACATAAAAGCAAAAAATGTCTAAATTTCTTTCTAAAATCATGGATATTACAAAAATAGGATATTATTTAATCTAGACATTTGACTATCTACCGAAATTAGATTTTCATACAATCTTTGATTTTAACTCTGCATTAAGTACCTACCTAATCATGGATATAAACAATGTTGGTATTAAGTATACTTCGCGCCAAAATTATTCAAATCCGCCATTTTGGAATACAAAACACTCTTTGTTGGTTATGTACCGAACTCCACATGCACCCATAGCAATTAACCCTTCGAAAGCCCGTCGCAGCCCTTTGTTAACCCTTTAATACTCGACCCATTGTGTCAACTGTCACTCGGCTTAGAATTGGAAGTGGGTGTATTTTTTTTTTCATCCATTCTGTATATGAAATAGTTTGCTATAAATGGTGGGGTTGTGAGTGGCTAATAACATGGTTCATGGTGGAATGACAGCCTTTTAAGCATCTTTGAGTGAATAGTGTAGGTAGTTTGAAGGGGGGAAATTAGACTGGTAATTATTTGACTTTCATAGTGAAGCAGTTGTTTGCACTGTCTATAGTTTTGTAGCTCTCTTATAACCACTTCTGTATTAAAAACAATAAAAATTATTTTAACAATCATTATGATTTTTTTTTTATTTTTGTTAACAGTTCACTGCTGAACATAGGTCTCACCCACAAGAGGAATTTTGCTAATAGTTGCTATGCTTGGCGGACGGCTTAGCAACTGCAGTTAGGCTTTGGTGATGTTTTAAGAGGGACGCTCCTTTTCATCCCTAGACCAATATGTTCCCTTAGTCGTCTCTTAAGATATCCACGGGAAAGGAAGGGGCAACCCATTCTATGCCGGGACCACATGGAGATTATATAATTATTATGGATTTACTTTATTCATATGTTTGCCCATGTTTAGTGAAAATAAAAAACAGACAAAATTGCTTCTACGAAGACAAGAATTTGTATACGTACATACGGTTGAAAAGGAAAAACCCGAAGAAAAATATATAAATCGAATAAAAGGAAATCTCTTACAAGACAGAGAAGAATACAGTCGAAATAGAAGAAGGAAGAAGACGGATAAATAATTGAGGATATAAAACAAATGATTCTATGTAGAATTTAAGTATATGTGTGAAGTAGCAAACTAAATAAATAAAAAAAAATCACATTCACCTTTTTTAAGTATATACAGTCACATTGACTTTAATTGTAATTATTATTATATTTTAAATTCTAAAATTAGAGTATAATAAAGAATATTATAATAAATTGACGAATTATAGTTGGAAACTGCGCGAACACGTTGGTAAATACAATTAATCGTCAGGTATCAACAGCACGGTTCCCGATTCTATCAGCGATATTAAATCCATCAATAACAGAATGTCATTACGACCCACACGCGTCATAAGGCGCAGTTCACACGTGCCACCGTCGACGGTGCGACATCGCGACATCGCGACACTGGCGCCGACAATTAATCAAGTGTCGCGCGTCAGACGCACCGTCGCGTCGCTTTGTCATACAAATTGCTTTATTGTGCCACAAATTGGCTCGACACCATGATTTTCCGCTACGTTATTACACGTTCAGAGTGGAGAGTGTGTGGATGCTATAGAAATTTCACAAGCTTTTTTTTTTATTTAATTATATATTATTATGCAATTTAACTCTTCACGTAGGTGTCGTAAGAAGCGACTAAGGGAATTTAATGGTCAAGAGAGAGAAAGAGAGATTTTTGGTATATTACTGATTATTATTTCCCATGTAGTCACGGCATAGAATAAGCCACCCCTTCCCTTCCCGTGGGTGTCGTAAGAGGCGACAAAAGGAGGGCGAGAGATGGGCAACAGCATCCCTCCTAAATCATCACCAAAGTCTAACTGCGGTTACCAACCTGCCTGCCAAGTGTGGTAAGTATTGACAAAACACCACAATTTTTTTTTACTAATACAATTTTTTTTTACTAATTACTAGTAATAATTCAATACTATAATAATAGTATTCATTAAATAATGCACCGCCTACTTATTTCTCTGTTTGTCCAATGATTGAGAACACCCACCGGTATTAAGTCCGTCAAATGTACATAGTTTAAATGAATAAATAAAAATTATGAACAATTTGTGGAAGTTTACAAGTATTTTTCTAATAATTCCTAAATATATTTACAAATGTTCATTTTTCTAAGATTAGTGGGATTTAGTCAATGCAAAATTAAATATTGTTGTCTCAAAATACAGTCGTCATTTATAATCCTCCTTTTTTGAAGTAACCCTCGCATTTAGGCAGTACTATTTATCAATTAAAAATCTCAACTCTTCTTGAAGGGGGCAGCCATTTTGGAACTCCGATTGCACGACCAAACATTTCGCTCGATAATCGCCCCTCGACGAGAATTTGATTGAAGTGAACAGAAAAAAAAGAAAAGTGAACGAATTGCCAACTTTATTAGCTGGGTCGCTTGAAGGGTTAATTTGATATAGCAACACTGGATGTGTCATGACTATAGTTTCACTAGAAAACTTAGTACTTCATAAATTCGGCTTTTTAGATAAATAGATAGGTAGGTATTTTTGTTACCAACGAAAACCTATAGTTGATAAAAACAAAAATAAAAAATATAATACAATTAATTTCCTTAAAAAACTAATAAAAAAGATTAAAATCCTTTTATTATAGGCTAATAGATTATAATTATAATATTTGTAGATATTTCTTTACGCTAGATCTCAGATTAGACAGTAGAGACTAAGTTTAGACTAAGTAAGAGAGAATTAAGTATTATATATATATATATATATATATATAAATATATAGAGTATTATATTATATTTATATATTTTTATGCCATATGATCCCAGCATAGAAGGGGCTATTCCTTTCTTTCCCGTGGATGTCGTAAGAGACGACTGACGGAACTTAATGCGCAGCAGCGTCCCTCTTAAAATATATCTATTTATTTATAATAATAATTACTATATAATAACTGTCCACTGCTAGTCATAAGCCTTCCCTACAAGGAGAGTTTTGCCCGTAGTTGCCACGCTTGGCAAGCGAGTTGGCAGCCGCAGTAAGGCTTTAGAGATGTTTTAAGAGGGACGCTGCTGCCCATCCCTTGTTTTCCCTTAGTCGCCTCTACACCCACGAGAAAGGTAGGGGCGGCCCACACAATCGTTTTCAAAATACATAGACCTCAATTATTTACCACGCAATATCGTAGATATTGAATTATTAAAATGCCCTTACTAAATAAATACTCATAATAAATATGCTTAAGATCCCAAATACCATAGATAATATAATACTATGCTAATACTAAATTATGAATAAAATACTTAATTATGTTTATTTATTCTAGAAGGATCTAGAGAATTAGATAATATAAATGAACAGGGTCACATTACGTTAAGAATTTTTTCGTAGTCCACGACGTTACCTCTACCTGGGCTACGTACAAATAACCTGTAATGCGTTTAAAGGTAGGTACCTAATTAACAATTTCTTCCACGCAAATGCATATAGGGTATTTCCAGTTAAATTGAATTCAACTTAAAACGAAAAAGCACATTTGGAAAGATTAAATTTGTTGGTTGGATCCATGTGTGGACTTTTACTGCTCAGTACATAAAGCTGTTTACCCTAAACGCCAATCTACGATTGCAGCAAGAATTACGAAACAAATAATCACTAATAACATAACGAAAAACTCGTACCCAAAGCCGTTTTAAAAGTAATGAAATAAAATACTATGCGTACACAATGCGCAGAAGCGACAATCTTCGAGACGTTTATCATTTTAACATCAGAAAGGTCACAACCTCCCTGGTTGTTGCCATTGTTGTGACCGCACGCTATTGTAAACGTTTCGTATTACGACAAAACGCTTTGTGTAATTCAAGCTTTATCTTAAACTTATTAGAGCGCATAATTAATCGGACTTAAATTGTATTCCGAACGTCTCTCCAGCCTGAGGAAATTTGAATTTAGAACGTGGCGATGTAGAGTTCCTTTTTATGTAGGTTTCAATCAAAATGTTTCTTTTGAGTAGCCATTGGAAATTGCTCCTTCCAACTTGTGCTTCAAAGACGAGTTTTATATAATATTCAGTTAAATTACGTTAGCGAAAGATTATTATCAATGAATGTTAGTGAAGATGCTATAAATTAGCCACATATTGAATTCAATTATTAAGTGGGTACCTACCTACGTTTGGGACGGCTTTATCAGATCGTGTTATGCTCTGTTCTGAAACATTACCTATACAGACGACATGATGATGTGATGAAATTACAATGTTTAGAAGATTATTAACTTTAATGCATTTATGTAAGTTGGTATTTTGATTTATACATTTAATATTATCTTTATTTATAGAGAACGAGCTTTTACCCGGGACTTCGTCCGTGTCATCATAAAAAACCTAACTGCGGTAGTCAATTAATAATGAATTTCAAACCTTACTAATAATATAAATGTGAAAGTGTGTTCGTTTGTTTGTTTACCTCTTAGTGTCAATGGTTTAACCAAAAACCATGAATGGCGTATACGTCAATATGCAATGGAAAAGAACATAGGCTACTTTTGTCCCAGCCAGTAAAAGCATTCAAGTCATGTGGATGAAGTTGCGGGTAAAAGCTAGCATATTATAAATCTAAGATATTTTTAAGATGTTTTCCCCTAAAGACTACAGTATGAAGTTCTTCAAAAAGAGTATAATAGGGTTTCTTTAGGATCAGCAACACAAACGTGCCCCTAGTATTGCAGGCGTCCATAGACTACAGTAACCGTTTAGCATCAGATCCCTGCTTTAGCCACCTTCGTGATTTAAAAAAAAAAACACTTAAGATTGACTCAAACTAATATGAATCAGATTAAGATTAACCGATAAGACCAGTTCTGAGAATTTGTCGTAGTATAAATTACTTACCTACTTCATACATTTTGAACATGTTCATTACGATGACAGTAGCCAGAATTTTCGAGTCGATTAAATCATCAATTATAAGAATACAGATAAGGAAAAATAGATGCTCTTTGTTTTTTTAAATGATGTAATTATTATAATTATTCTGAGGTAGTGAATGTTACTATTTGATTTCGATTTTAGATAGATAGATAGATAGACAATTTATTTGCATTACTTACAGCACACAAATTACAATAAAAAAAAATATAAAATATATTTTAGACCGTGTGCTAGTCTAGTCAAGTTTAGGAGTACGTATGTATTTGTACTTGAAGCGAATTATAAAAAAAAATAAAGCATGATATGTACATAATACATACTAAGTACCTATACAAAGAGAGAAGATCGCGTTTCTATAGATAGATAGATTTGATTTTTTTGTACTAGTTTGGCAACAGTGTCAGATCGATATCCATGCGGTTTTAACTGATAATTTCTGGTAATTTTGATGAATTCATCATGACAGGCCTGAAGTATGATAGTGACAATAAAGTTATATCAACAAACTTTATCATCCTTGGTACCCTGCCAATATTTAAAATTGACATAGAGGGGTGTGCCATACCATTGCCAGCCAGCATTAAACTAGGCAAACATATTATTTATCTATAGTATATGTCTAGAGATCGTAACTGATATCAGCAGACACACAAATTGGTTATTCACGCGACTGTTAAAAGCCAAACTAAACGCTACCCCATTTTATCCCGCTTCACAAATCCCTATCTGAGCACATGGCAACATCGCATCGCATCTGTCAGTCGCGCCCGCCGCGATTTAAAAAACGAACGACTCGTTTACAATACTTTCCGTTGATACACATTTGAAACGCCACCCAGCAAACACAGAGCTACCACACCTCCCACCGAATTCAATGTTATTAAAATACTAAAACGCAACATCAGCTGTTCATAGAGCTCTCATTACGTTGGCCACATGTAAAGCTGCGTCGGCAGCGCCGCGGGCGGCAGATGACCGCAACATGATTTATGACGGGGTACAGTCCAGCGCATTTACATTCGTAAATATGATCTCTGTAATTATGCGCCTTGTTTCGGCCACAGGCGGTTTGGGGGCCTTACACACTCGGAATGTGTGTATGGGTTCACTGTCTAAAGACTCCTTGTGTTACGGCACGGAAAACTTATTATTATCAAAATAAATAACACTGTATTAATTAATGTAGGTAGATAGGTATCCACCAATTCAATTACAACTGTCATTGAAAAATAATAAATCTTCAAGACAACTAAAAGATCAAAATCAACTACACGGACAGGCAAACAATAATTTACTCGATGCCATAAAAGGCGCATCAATAAAGGAACCAATTTCATCCCATATTGTTTGTCAAAAATTCGATTATGTCCGGTGTTTCGATGACAAAACGAAACAAAAAACGCCACTATAAAGAATAAAGCGTTGATAGGAACGCATCCTTCGATTAAATAAGGATATAACGGAACGTTTCCAAACATGTTCGAAACTTAAATATTCTTTTTTCTCATTGTTTGAAAAAAGGATGGCTCTCGTTTATTTTCCCGCGCTGCCGCGATGAACGAGGCGTGACATTCGAAATTTTCGATGTTGTCAGCTTAGAAAAAAGGGAAATAGGAAGGGAATAGTGTTGATGGTGTGATATTAATGCGTCTAACGGATCCCTTTTCGCCGGGGATACATCATTTACGTATTATTCATACCAGAATGTCGAATAGGTTAATGATATTGGATCGAAAAGGATTGTTATTATATTTCAAGTATAATAGATATTTTCGTTGTCATTTTTTCGGATGTATCCGTTCATAATTCATATTGTATATTGTTGTCTTTCATTAGGGTTATTAATTTTGTTTTTTGAAAAAATGAGACGATCGTATCAAGTACAGAACTAATAAAATAAAGAAACAATAAGTAATCAATTATAAGTAAGGACACATAAATTTATAGAGAAATGATTACTTAGGCACTAGTAAGTAATAAGTAAACATTTAAATATATAATTACGAACAAGATGTATTCAATATATTTATATAAGTACCTGTAACGAAATATAGATATTTACTTGATTTTACTAGTAAGTAAATTACAAAATAAAATTTAATAATACTAAAGTTAACTACAAAATTATAATTAAATTAGTTTTATTCATAGATCATCTTTATTGGAAAACCGATAGACTTAATTGATACGGTATCTAGTATCTTGATATAAAGTTAACGATTCATACATTAGCTGGATCAATTACAAATTCATCAGATTGATCAACCAGGTCATCAAGTTGACAAATTGTATTGAAAATAATGGAATAGAGAAATCATACCAGAAAAAATACCAGAGGGAGACTTTGTACAAAAGTCAATTGCTTGGGTACCTCTGTCCCATTCGTGTTTCTATCGTGAAGCAGTTGTGTTTGCATGGCTGTGTTTCGGTTTGAAGGGTGAGATATGGCGTGAATTTACTGGGTACAGAGGAATAACATCTGAGTCCTCAGGAATGGCAACGCATGGGGGGTACTGCTCATGTCTATAGGCGATATCATGGGCGAAACAGTATACTTGTTATGTTATCCTCTTCTTATAGGAACAAAGTCATGGCTAGTAGCAGTAGGTTGGTTAAAGGATTGTTATCACTGGTCAGTTTTATGGTACTGCTCATGTCTATAGGCGATATTTTGAATACCATTTTCCTTCAAAAATTCAAGTGGTGCCGTCAGCTTGTTTGCCATTCTATTGTTGTATAAAAAAAATCATGCAGATTCGGTAGAATCCAGAACAAGAAGAAAGCTAGAAATAAAGAGGGAAAGGGGTTGTTAGTAATAGAATCAGGCAGCCTTATTGCATTGGGTCCTTCCTGGAAACCTTCTTGATTTATTATTTATGAATTAGTCACAGTGGACCTACAGGTCTGCTTTCATCTTCATCTATCATTTATCATTGATGCCCTGTCAGCTCAAACCGTCCGTCCATTATCATAATAGCCAGATTATCCTCTTCTTATGGGAACAAAGTCATGGCTAGTAGCAGTAGGTTGGTTAAAGGATTGTTATCACTGGTCAGTTTTAGAGGTTACAAAAATCTGTTCTATATTTGAATATCGTGAGTTTATTCTATTTGAAAAGGTTTAGAATTTGGTTTGTGTTTTTGTGGACCGATGAAGTCTGAAACTTATGCAGGTAACAAATACTTTTTTTTTAGAGTACTGTAATAATGAATTTGAAATGTTTTTAAAGAAAAACGGTATAACAAGACGATTAACAGCTCCATACACTCCTCACCAAAATGGTATAGCTGAAAGAAAGAATAGAACCCTTTTAATTCCACCCGCTACATCTGTTTTCGGCCAGTGCCTACGTTGTACGCGGCGGGGTGCTTTATCGAGTCATTACAGTTAAACATTATGATTTACGGTGATCGCGCCACGCGAGTGTTCCGCTCAGGTGGCTCGGGCGCATCTGCTGATATTGTTAATAACCCATTGTTGCCGCTGTCGTAAAAATTCAAGTGTGTGCATGAGTGTGCGTAGAACGGTCTTTTTTTTTAAGATCTAGATGTAGTGTAATACATTACTTTTTATTATGTCTTATTGAATATATTTTTATATAGCGGTTCCTAACTAACTAACTAGGGGACAAAGCAATCGGCGTAAGAGAAAGACCCAAATAAAGCCTTATACCAAGTACCTAACTTTACCAGCATAGTTAAAAAGATTAAAACCTCCACTTCACAAAAATTTATACGCAGTAAATCTGCTAGAACTGCTTGCTGACTGGATGGTAAGTTGCAATAGTACTTCTTTTAACTATATTAATGAAATGATAATAACAGGCAAGGTATCTCTTTATTGGATCAAGAGTTTTTATCGTACTAATTTTATAAATCGAATTTTTTTATTTTTAATTCTACCCTTCGTTTATCCTCCATTAATTCAAGTAATAAATGCGAACAAATTGCGACTCAGGGGCCGTTGGATAATGTGGTTAGTTCCAGTGGTCGCCGCTGCGTCGCCACCGTCGCATCTTAGACTAGAACCAATCGGATTTATTGAAGTTTTATGATTCGATTCTGAAATCGATGGGCTGATGTCACACCGTCGCGTAACAGATTTTTATTCGGTATTTTTATTGGGTAAACAATCTGAACTCTGCAGGGTATAGTCATAATTGATAGCATCCTTTCAAGGATATGTTCTACAAGCCTGAAATTTATTTTCAAAGACATATAACCAACAAACCACTATCTACCTACTAATTGGCTCCACCTATACCTATCAACTTAATATCTGAACAGTTAGTATAGGGACATGTTTTGTCGTTTTCCGGACTATGTTTTTATTGAAAAAATAGATATTTACATTAAAGAACGTCAATGATTTTGAATTTTTCGTACATATATTAAGTATCTATTGATATTTATGTGCATACCATCTAAATAAGTACCTACTTCGTGTACCAATTTAAATATCGGCCCTCTATTTCTTGTTTGTTGACGACATTTTACAGAAAACGTATAAACTTTTTCAATTCATCTACAGTACGGTGTGAGATACAGCCCACATGCCTTCATCATTACATATATGTAGGCTATAGCTACAATTGCAACTTTAATTTAATTACTATAACATTAAGAAACATTTTAGCGCGTTCAACACGTTCCTCAAGACAAATCTAATTAGCCCTGCGGTCAGGAGGTGACATAAAATGCGCTAACTTTTATATCCTCAGTGTTTCTTTAAATACAGTAGTAGTAGTTACAAATGTAAGTCTAGAATGTAGATCTTATTACCTGAGGATAAGGTTCTTTATTCTTAAATTTCTAAAACAAGTGAGGTATTTATTGTTAGATATTATTGTAGCCTATTGTACACTGACTTCTTTTTTAATTTCATTGGTTTTTACTGTGATTGGATATTATGTCGTATTGTTAATGTAAAAAAGTTAATTTTACATCTTCTTAGTTCAAAGACTGCTTACAAGATTTTATACTAAAAGTAGGCATTGGTAATATTAATATCTATCGTTCCAAAATCCATATATTGGGTTCGTTTGTACATTTATGATGGAAAAAAGGTCATACCCATTTCGATATCACCCATACGGTAACTAGATTAATTTCGACATTAAATATTGGATGACAGACATTTACCATATTAGTTATTGAGCCAGTATATAGATGTAAGTAGTAGACCCCTAAGTAAAAGTATTCTAAAATATAAATACCTAACCTATACCTAGTATCTCTATATATTTATCAATAATCTACCATAAGAATTAACATATTCTTAGTCTCTAGTTTCCAGCTTGTCCAATAGTTATTAGCTAAGTAGGTACGTATTATCTCCCTTGTGGTTTCGGCATAGAAAGGAAGGGGTGGCCCTTCCTTTCCCGCGGGTGTCGTAAGAGGCGACTGAAGGAGAGATGGGTAGCGGCGTCCCTCTTAAACGTCACCAAAAGCCAAACTGCGGTTGCTAACCCGCCTGCCAAGTGTGGCAACTACTGGCAAAGCCCTCCTTATGGGGGAGGCTATGTTCAGTGAACAATTAACAGATGATACAACAATACCGTATTAATTTTTCCTATAAGTAGGTACAAAAGTTATTTATTATTTATTGTGAATTGTACCTAAAAGGTTATGTATTTAATTTTAAATTTTCTTCTAAAAATAGGCCTCCACTCGAATTTCGCTTTTCATTTGAATCCGAATAATCCAACTACACGTGTAAATAAATTAATAAAGAAAATGGCTTTCCACCATTCAGGAATTTAAAATTTGAACATTGATTGTTTTCAAATATTATAAGCAAAATAGGAGTATCTCGCTGTCTTAAATTTCGAACACTGATTTTTTAAATTTTTCAACCAGGTCTTTGGTTGATACTTTAAATTTCGAACGCTATTTTTTAATTTTTCATCTAGAATTAACTTTTGGCGGTTAACTTGAATTTCGAACGCTGATATTTTTAATTTTGCAAGCAGGACTAATTTTTGGTCGCTCCGTTGCCGTCGCCGAGGTGTCGGTGACGCGGGGCGAGCGGGCGGAGGGCAGTGCACCGATCAATACTGCTCCGCCCGCGCCGCCGCCGGACGACACGACACCCCGCGCGACAAGAGAAAAATCGTTTAGACACAGATGCTACGGCGGTTGGGAATTTAGGGAAACACTTTTTAACTGCCTCCTCTGGTGAAACTTTTGATATAGGCATTATGGTTATAAGTGTATAATTAAATGGAGTACACATCCATCTAGATTTCTTTATTAGGTCATCTATTTGTCGTCAAAATATATTTATCTAAGTATCTAATATTATTTACTTTCTTAAATTAGAAAACTAGAAAGTGAAATCGGCTCTATAAATCTATTTTTTGTACTGTAAAAACGACTGACCTATATTCGTGATGTAATGAACTGTAAGTACCAGCTTCAAAAACTATTTAAAATTGAAGAGGGAATCACCTAACGTAGGAGTATGTAACATAAGTAGGAAAATACAGTCCTTAAGCACCTCCTTTCCTCCTTTCCTTAGTCAACTACCTGATTACCTATAATCTTAAAAACAAAATTAATACTGGTTCTTAGCTACCAGAGGGAGACTTTGTACAAAAGTCGATTGCTTGGGTACCTCTGTGTCATTCGCGTTTCTACCGTGAAGCAGTTGTATTTGCATGGCTGTGTTTCGGTTCGAAGGGTGGGATATAGCGTGAATTTCCTGGGTACGGTGGAATAACACCTGAGTCCTCAGGAATGCCAACGCATGGGGGAGTATCATGGGCGAAACAGTATACTCTGTTATCTCCATGGTAGGTACTGCTCATGTCTATAGGCGACGGTTACCACTTTCCATCAGGTGGGCCGTCAGCTTGTTTACCATTCTAAGTTGTATAAAAAAATCTAGTAGGAATTATTTAATTTAATTTTACATTAGTATGCATGACACCATTAATACAAGCACATATTCCTTTATAGGTAAGTATATCTACTAGATAGATAGGTACCTACCTATAGTTTTTTGTAGAATGATAATCCACTTAAAATTAGGTAATCTTATAACCATTCGATAACAATATGTTCAGTAAAATATAAATAATTAACAACAATCACTGATTCCAAATTGGAATTTCAATAGAACGATCTATTAAATTTAAAATAAGAACGCCCCGCCCACTGTGTGACAAAAGCGGCCAATAGGCGATGTCGCACGACCGCCCGCGACATTACCAACCAATGGGACACATCGCGTATACCCAATGACATCGGGTGACAACGGGACAAAAGCAAGGTCAACGCCCTCTAGTCACGTGGTTGGTAGTCAGCTGTTCGCTGAAATAAACTGTGTTGTTGAATAGGATGTTTGTCGTATTAAGTCCATTATATAAATTGTGTTCGAATACTTTTTTTTTATTAAACAAATATAGAATGGTGCATATATATTATGTTTTTAATAGATGATAATGGAATGGTAACCTAGTCTGCGCTATCGGTATATGTTGGTGGGGCACCAGTGAGAGATGATAGGTGAGAATGAATAGGCAGGTTAGTTAGCCCATCGTGATGAATACACCTGGAATTCAGCATAACGGTTTCCAGGGACGACCACGTGGAGGTCGACCCGAAAACGTGTATTGTTAGCAATGGGACTGGTATTCTTCATCACTAACACATCACCCTGTTATATTATGTTTTATCAGGATAAAGTCAGGTCAGTTAGCCCGTCATGACAAATTCACCGGGAAACAACTACGATCGCTGCCATGGAGGAGTGCATGGAGCTCGACCTAATAAGGTATATTGCTAGCGGTGGTAAAAATAGCGCCGCCAAAACTAACAATCCCCTCCCCCCTCCCCCTCCCTCCCGTTTGCCGTATTAGGTGTCCTGTTTCTGCTAATAACATAAATGTGCAAGTTTGTAAACACGTTAGTGTGTTTGTTAATTCAGGCACGGTTAAAGGGTTATTAATAAAGTCTGTAACATGAGTTAACAAGGAATTTACAGTTTAATCCTCACTAACTTGAATTGTTTGTTTGTTACCTTATAACGCCGTAACGACTTAACTAATCGCTATGAAATTTGGTACACACTAAATGGAATGGAGATTTTTGTAATTTAATATTAAAACCCCAAGTTATTGTAAAACAATCTCCTTAAAATGGAAAATTCATCCGATAGGAAATATGACATCTAGAACTAGAGGAAGACTTTGTACAAAAGTCGCTTGCTTGGGTACCTCTGTCCCATTCGTGTTTCAACCGTAAAGCAGTTGTGTTTGCATGGCTGTGTTTCGGTTTGAAGGATGGGATATGGCGTGAATTTACAGGGTACAGAGGAATAACACCTGAGTCCTCAGGAATGGCAACGCATGGGGGGTATCATGGGCGAGACAATATACTCTGTTATGTCCATGGTACTGCTCATGTCTATAGGCGACGGTTACCACTTTCCATTAGGTGGGCCGTCAGCTTGTTTGCCATTCTAAGTTGTATAAAAAAAAAACTTGTTTTTTTATTATTTTTGATATATGAAATTCAAACATCAACTCACCAAAGTATGTGGATGTATAACCAAGTTACCTATAGGTAGTATAAAAATACTATTAAATTCGAATATTATATTAAAAATAAAAAAAAAATATGAGAACCTGTTTCGGCCAATTATCAAATATTAACTCGTAGACTATTTATACCAATCACACGGACGAAGTCGCAGGTAAAACTTAGTATATGTATAATATTTTTTTATTGTACGTGAGTACAATTGATATTGTTTTTTTTTTTTATAATCGCAAGAAATCTAATAAGAAACCAGTCTACGATCCAATTAGAACACTTATTAGGTAATAGATAGCACATATTTTAATGTAAATTTAAAAAATAAAGTTTTTTTTATAATTAATATTTCATCATCATCATCATAACAGACATTAACTGTTCACTGCTGACTTTAACTGTCCATAATACTGCTCATGTCACGGTTACCATTTTCCATCAGGTGTGCCGTCAGCTTGTTTGCCATTTTAAGTTGTATAAAAAAAAGGTATATATCACATAGGTAAACATAGGTCTTCGCTTTAGGGATTTGGCCATAAGTTGCTATAACTGGCAGACAGATTGGCAACTCCAGTTAGGCTTCTGTGATGTTTTAAGAGGAACGCTACTGCTACTGGTCGTCTCTCGACCACTATGCTCCCTTAATCGCCTCTTACGACACCCACGGGAAAGGAGGAGAATCGTTCTATGCTGGGACCACACGACAATAATACTTACGAATTATATTAATATAATTTAAATTAATAATAATATTTATCAAATTTTGTAAATAACGATGTTGTATTGTAATTTTTTTATTATACATTATTCACATTGAATACTGATAAATGATTTAATATACAATGGCGGACTTATCCCATAAAGGGATCTCTTACAGTCAACCTTTGAAAAGCTGAAAGAAAACTGTAGAATGTATAAGGGTAATAACCGTACAATTAAAGATAAACTGTTTTTGCATATGGAGCGAATTTTAAATTATAAAAGTAGGTTTTTTTTTATTATTTTTAATACGTGATAACGGATTGGTAACCCCACCTGCGCGGGGGGAAAGGGATTGTTATTAATGGAGACTGAAAATCCTATTGCTAGCAATAGATCCAACCAGATCGACCTCCTCGCGGTTCTCCCTGGAAACTATCATGGTTAATTCCTGATGAATTCATCATGATGGACTAACTGTCCTGTTTTCATTCTCATCTATCACCCTTCACTGGTGCTCCGCCAGCGTATCCCGTTAGCGCAGGCGGGGTTACCATACCATTTTCACTCATCAAAAAACTCCACCTGCGCTGTAGGTATACGCTGGCAGGACACCAGTGAGGATTGATAGATGAGAATGAAATCATGTCAGTTAGTCCATCGTGACAAATTCATAAAATAAGAACCAAGATGGTTTCCAGGGGAAATCCCTTGGAGGTCGACCTGACAGGGTATATTACTACCAATGGGGATTAACGTCCCCTTTACTAATAACCTCTTTCCCCCCACATTCCTAATACTAGTACATCTTATTAATTCGAATAAAAAAATAACATGATATTTTACCTACCTCTCAATAAAATTAAGAATCTAAAATAAATAATACCTAAGTACTTACCTACTTATCTATCTAAGTACTTTATATATGTATTTACCTACATTAATAAAAAAGGGTTATATTTCTCTGTATCTTCATTTCATTTCTTATTTAAGAACTGCTCTCTTGTCGGTGGAGCTCTTACCATCCACTACAAGTTTCAGCGAATTTCTTCAGCTCTTGATACGACACAATACCAACTTTTTCTTTGATCTGCCTGATGTAACTATGCCTTGGTCTCCTCCTTCCCCTCCTTCCTTCTATCTTACCTTCTATTATAATGTTCATAAGTTCGTCGTGTCATATCAAGTGTCCCAACAGTTTCTTTCTTAACTTAGATAACATAAAACCAATAATCAATGATAAAAACTGTTCAGTGTTGCCACAAAAAAAAAAAAAACAATAAGCAAAGACATCCAAAAGTACATTTTAATTCCGAGAAGATCTTATTATGCTTCAATAGCCCCTAATGACAAATTTAGTTAGGACCCTTGAACTCAACAGACTGTATTAATATTATATGGACTTTAAAAATGACAAGGGATCTCGCTACATTGGTTCCTGTTTTATTATGGATGTAATTTAAAATTCATCCCGTCCGTTCGTCTGTCGCGGTGTCGTCTAATTAAAATGTCTGGGTGGACATAAAATAACATATAATTGCCATGACAACAGTTTTATGGGGCGGTCGTAAGATGGCTCTATCGGCGCTGATTGCTGGTGATTTTATAAACATTTTTTTTTCTTATTAGAGCTGAGATGTAAACTAGAGCTTTATTGAGTGAATGTTGACTGTTTTTTTTTTTAGTTTGTTTAATACCAAATCGGAATAGAGCTGGCTGGAAGCAAATGCATGAATTAGTAGGCCCGACAAGAGGGAACTCTTAAACAAAAAAAAAACAACATTACTCAGACACATATTGACTTGTGTAGGTAGGTTAATTATTAATGTGACAGTCTCTAACAATGCACCCTATCAGGTCGACCTCCACGCGGTTCCCCTGGAAACTTTTTTTTTAAATGGAATGGTAACCCCACCCACGCTATTGGTATACACCGGCGGGGCACCAGTGAAGAATGATAGGTGAGGATGAAGTACGTTAGTTAGCCCATCGTGACGAATTCAACAAGAATTGTTCACGATGGTTTCCCTGGAAACTATCCAGGTTAATTCTAACAGAATTCGTCACGATGGGCTAATGGAGCTGCTTGTATTCTTATCTATCATTACTCACTGGTGCCCCACCAGATTGTACTGATAGCGCAGGCGGGGTTACAATTCCATCATCACCCATTAAAAAAATATATGGCAGTCTAGAGTTCATGCTTATACCAACTACAGGTTGAAATTAAAAAAATAATATTAACAAACTTTGTGAATGTGTAGGAAAAAACAGAGTGTTATTGTATTTTCCTTAAATAATCAATCAGTCAAACTATCCATCATTCACCTACTATCCCTTACTGGTAAGTACTTAGCTATTGTAACTATTCGGAGTATTCGGTAATATACAGTAATATCTATATATTTTAGTTATAATATGTATATACTGGTCTAAAATACTCCTTATGTTAAAAGTCTGTTATTCAATATTTAATGTCGACATGAAAGATCCGATCGAAATTAATGTTAATTAATAATATATATATATATATATATATATATATATATATATATATATATATATATATATATATATATATATATATATATATATATATATATATATATATATATATATATATATATATATATATATATATATATATATATATATATATATAGTAAATTAATTAATCCACATGATACGGACGTAATAACCTTTTTCTGTTATCAATGCCCAAAAGAACCCGTTGTATAGATAAATTTTTAGAACATTGCATTTATCTATCAATTCTTAGAAACCATTGATACATATCTATTTATCAATTTATATCTCTGTATATAATATTATATCTAGTTATATAGTTTATTTGCATTACTTACAGCACAAAAAAGCAACAGACATAAATAGATATACACAAAAAAAAAGTTAAATATATAACATTTTCCTTTTATGCATGTGCCATAGTAACAAAAAATGGTCATAACTCAGTTTATTGCTTTGCTCTCAAAAGAGCAAAACATTGATAGAGACCAAAAGACCATTTGTACAAATTTCAATATTTCTGATCGATTATTCATAAAGTGCTCGGCTAGCGTACTAAATTATTAATATTAGAATAGAACATTGTATATAAATTTACCAAAAAACTTTGACCATTTGTTTTACAAAATTTTTCAATATTTTTGATCGATTATTCATAAAGTGCTCGAGAATCCTATTGCTAGTACTAAATTATTAATCTTAGAATAAATACATTGTATATAAATTTACCATTAAAAACTTTGTACCTACTTCATATTTTACTTTAAAATTTTTCAAATACATTTTTACTATAAAAATGCAAATTTCTAGTGAGAGATCATTAAGAATATTACACTATATGTTTAACGTTTTAGTTCGCTTTCAGATCACGTTTTAAATAAACAATCAGATAAATGTTGAATTGGTTTTTTAAAACTGACAGATAAGTTCAATGTTGCTATACTTTTATGCATGCTCAAACGATATACAGCCATCACAGACACATGGACGTAATACAGTTTTTGTATGTAATGTCCCGGGGAGTTTAGTCTACTTACTTATACAAACCTAATAGATTTAATTGGGATGAAAGGGATTGTTAGTAATGGAGACTGGTAATCCCATTGCTATCAATATACCCTATCAGGTCGACCTCCACGGGGTTCCCCCTGGAAACTATCATGGTTAATTCCTGATGAATTCATCATGATGGGCTAACTGATTTGTTTTCATTCTCATTTATCACCCTTCACCGGTGCTCCGCCAGCGTATCCCGTTCGCGCAGGCGGGGTTATCATACCATATTCACCCATCAAAAAAAAAAATAGGTTTAATTAGGCATGTAGTACTAAATATGAGTACACACAAAATTCTAATAAGATTATATTTCTAATTGGGAGGGAGTTACATTATACTCTATTTGACAAAATATAAGGTACCTAAACCTATTTAATCAGGGTAGAAAGGATTATTAGTAGTGGGGACTAGCGGCCCCATTGCTAGCAAGATACCCTGGCATATTCGCCTCCACGTGATTCCCCCTGGAAACCATAATGGTTAATTGTTAATGTAAACGCACTAACAGACTTGCTTTCATTCTTTCTATCTCTCACTGGTGCCCTGCCTGTGGATACTGATAGTGCAGGCAGGGTACCATTCTATTTTCACCTCATAAAAAAAACTTTAATCTTAATAATAAGATCAATGCAAAAATAAATTAAATAAAAAAAAATCACCATTAACAATTTAGAATTAACAAAAATATCTATGGCGTATTATAAAAACAATTCTGACCTTCAGTTTTGTTGATTTGTTACTTAATTTTCACTTTGGAAACCTTTCTGGTAATGGCACAATGAAAAGTAAAATAAGGCAGAGAAGATTTGATGAATTTTAAGTAAGTATTCAAGTCTCACGCAGAACACGATGAGGTAGGCACCAAAATCAGAAAGTCATTTCATGCAAAATTAACATGCCGTCCCTTTTTTGTCACAGACGTGTGAGGACATGCCTTTATTTAACTTTTTTTTTAATAACGGTCCTTCTACATGGTATCAACCTTCGCGCTCTGAAAACAAAATAACTTAAAATAACTTAAGAAATGTTTGTTGTTCAATTTTCAACATTAATTATATAGGATTAAGATTCAATAAATTGTATTGCGTTCAAAATGGAGGTGTCAAAAAAATTGCAATGTCATCATTTTGAAGGAACGCCGAGGAAATTAGAGCGAAGCACAATAGACTTTTTTTTCTTTAAAATAAATTTAAAAAAAAAAGAATTTGAAATAACACATGTCGTGCGTGTTGAAATCTGTCGTTTTAAGGGTGTCGCTGGCAGTTCAGACCTCGGCTTGGTGGCTGTGATGTTACTATCTTCTATCACTATTATAAATACGAACGTTTGTTACGAAGTTTATATATAGATATTTGTTACTCTTTCATGCGAAAACTATTGAAAAGATTTAAATTAAATTTGGGGTATCAATATCCTAATTTAACATATAAAATAAGTATGTAATGTATAGACTTCTTGACGCGGGCGAAGTCGCGGTTTACAATTAGTTTTATAAATGTATACATTATACCTGTTATTAAGTATTTCTGCAAGTAAACGGATTGTTAGTTACTTAATCGGTTTAGTATACTCCTTCAAAACATACTTACTTATACTTAAAATGAAAAAAAAAAAAATTAAGCTAGTAAGCAGTAGATACAATTGCGTTTACGGCAAGTATTAAGCTTTATAAGCTTTATTTAGCTCGCTTAGTTCTTTTTCGTTTCTATTAATTTATATGTTTTTTTCAATAACCTTCTGCAGTACTAAACCGTTCTATTAATGTCGCCAAAAAAATGATAGTTATAAAATTTTTGGCAACATTAATAGCTTCTAGCAATTGATAAAGTTTACTTCCAATTAGCCTTATATTGATTTTCTCCCAAATTAATTATTTTTTTGTTGAGTAAAATATGAATTAAGTAGATTTATATACTATTTGTTACTACGAGTACTTATTGATTTGTAGGCAAACATAATAACAATAATTAAAATCTCAAATTGAAGTTTCCAGTTAAACGAATTTACTTCATTAAACATACCTTAGCCAGTTATATATATATAAAAAAAAAACACTAAAATGACAGGCGGCCAAAAGCCAGGTATGTCAATCCGATCCCACACATCCACACCTCGTAAGTGGCATACGGCGTGACGATACCGAATGTGAATTGAGCCGCCAAACAAAACATCAGCCTCCTCATCAAGCACCATGACGCTCCAAAATACCAACATCATAGATTTCCATAGTTGTAGATGGAGCGTTAGCTGTAAAAAACGATCTAAGAAACGATTAGCCAGCAGTAACTTATGATTGACAAATAGTTAAAAAAAAGGAAACAAAGGGCACGGCGTTTTGTAATGTTATGCTTACCTAATTCTGATCAAATAGATTTTTTTAAAATAAGTATTGGGAATTATTTATTTCACTTTGTATATAAATTAATATACATATATTCATCAAAACGGTGGCCACTTTCAATAAATCATATTTAAGTTTATTCTTAGATAGCGACTAAAGTAATCAGTAAAGACAAATATTGTTATTAATTTACACATTTATTACTCCGTTCTCTCAAATAGAGACAACAATTTTATATTGTTTTTATTTTTCAATGTAATTATATATTTTTTCTAGTAAATTAATAGTAATTATATATTTTTACGCTCACAATTATAAAAACTCGGACTGTTTTTCTCAGAGCGATTATATTGAGTAACTCTATCTAGAGCTATAAGATCTAGACCTAACACCTACAAAATCGTCGCATTATTGACACTTTGAATTATATATTTTATTTCTTGCACCGGAAAGTTCAAAATCGAAATGAGCCAAAAGGATTTATAGGATTACAGGTTTTTGTGACAACATGACACACAGAGTCATTGTCGCTGCGGGTATTGTGCGGCAATTATAATAGTAATGATGTTGATTAACGCCGCAACACTCAAAGGACGCCGGTGATTTGTGTTATTTAATGATACTAGATGTAGTTTGTTTAATTGGTGCCATATGATTTGGCGAATTCATCGGAGTTTTATGATCAATGGAGTTTATTTACGAGATGTTTAAACTAGTTTTTTACCGGCGACTTCGTTCGCGTATCTGAGATATGTAGATAAAATATAACCTACATTAGTGCCAAATATTTTATTATATAAAATTTCGATTCGTGTCGATTCGTTGAGCCGTTATTGTATCTAAAGAGAAAAAAATACTCGTTTTCACATTACAAAAAAAAAAAAATTAGTAAGTACCTATTAAGGTATACAAAGACTAATCGAAATCATAAGTCTTTTTATTCGCTTTAGTGTTCTGTCAATGGAACTGAATATTTATCATGAGTTAAAAAGAATGAAAATTTATTAAAAAAAAAAAAACTAATTTGCTTACTTTTTAAGAAGGCGCTGAAAATTTTAAGCGACTTTTCCCTCGCTAGTTACTTTGTTAATTTTTTTTTCAAATTTATAAACTATATTTGTTTTTTTTTTGTTTGTATACGAATAACATTTGTAGGGTTGCTATATATAAAATCTATAAACTAGAATAAGATCAAAATTCTTCAAATTTTCTATATATAATTTAAATATTTAATGCCAAATAGTTTTACTTTAGTCTTCTTACCTTTCGAATTCTATAGTAAAATTTAATTTACGATAATAGCTATGGAACTAATTCTGAAGTCGTATCATACTTGTTTAGATGGTTCCTCAATGCTTACCAAACAAGAACATGGAAATACAGTCAGGGTTTATCAACCCTAGAATAACATATTGAGTTCGATTTTATTTGAATTTCGAATAACAACAATTTGCGAGTCGTTTATACCTTCGAAATTCAAACAAAATATATCATCGTTACGAGAAATCATCCATTAACCACACTATAAATCGGCGTTTAACTTACCACCCACGGGCCGGTAAAATTAACCGTCTCGGACGCGACGGACGTCGATGTCAACTTGTCACTCTGTCACGCCGTTTAAAAGCTTTAGGCGGGACTTTCACCCGGTGTTGGGTGACCGGCCCGATTTGTACGCAAGTTTATTTTTTAAATTTTACTTTTTATTGGCAATCGTATTTGCTTTGATAATAGCGTCGTTTTACTTCCTCGTACAAATAAATACAAAATGGATAGTTGGCCGCGTTTGAATAAACTTCCAAATAAGGTTAAAGTTTTTTTTTTATTTATTTACTAGAAACGTTGTAGAAAAGATGTTGCATTTGTTAAGTTTACGAGATATTTATGTTAAGCCAAAGTTAACCACAAGAAATGACCAATTGGGTAATTGCATATAGAAATAGAACTAAAAAATATGAAATAGATAAATATCTAGGTATCTATAATATGTGTATAATTTTATAGATATGTAGATGTTCATAATACTCACATATTATTCAGCGTAATACAAAATAAACACTAAACGATTCTCATCTAGGTACTTAATAAATATTTTTATTCTCCTAGATCTTATCTATCCTATTTAAGAGCTGCGTTCTTGTCGGTGCAGCTCTTGCCACTCACTACGATTTTCAGCGAGTCTCTTCACCTCTTGATAGAACACGACACCAACTCCTTCCTTGATTTGCCTGATGTAACTATGCCTTGGTCTCCCTCTTTCCCTCCTTCCTTCTATCTATTTTATTCTCCTAGATATTCACATTAAAATGAATGCCTCGAGTCTTAAAAACAAATCAAGTTTTTGTCAGCTAATTGTAAAATTAGCTAACGCGTTTTCTTTTTATCAAAGTTCTATATATATACCTTAGGGTTTATCTAACTTCTGATATCATGAAACGTTTCATACATAACTTACCAGACTAGCATTTCAATGAAGCTTTATAATGTCTAAATAACTAATATTAACTAACTAACTAGTAATAAATATCGTGTTGCCAGTGATGGCCCATGGAACCTTGAATGAACCTTGTACATGGAAGTTACTCAGTGAGCTACGGAGAGAACTATGCTCGGAGTTACTACGCGTGATAGAATACGAAATGAGGATATCGCAATAGAACTAAAGTAACCAACACAGCTTGAAAGATAAGCAAGCCGAAGTGGCAATTGGCTGGTTACATAGCTCGAAGAATCGACAATGGAAAAGAAAGGTTCTTGAGTGGCGACCTCGTACACGCAAACGCATTGTATAACGACCCTCTATTAGAATAGAGTGACGACCTCAAATGCATTGCAGGGAATCAGTGGATGCACGTGGCTCAGGACCGTTCCTTAGAGCAGTCTATTAAGGAGTCCTATGTTTAGCAGTGGACAGTTAAAGTCTGATATCGTCATAGTCGTAGAATTTACTAGGCTTACATATTTATATATTAGATTTTGTATTAATAAGCTAAGCTATTTAGATATACATATAGCCATACAAGGCTATATATATATCTTACAAATTAGGTATACTTAATTAATCATCGACTTTCCAGATCTATTTTAAGTTTTATTATTATATATCTACTCTCACATGGTACATTAGTTTAAAAATTTTACCATAACACCATTTTCAACTGATTTCCAAAAAGGAAAAGGCTCTCATCTTGGTCTTTTAATTTTTTTAGATTTGTTACCTCATAACTTAGTCATTTATATATCCCGATTTCGAATACTTTATTTCATTTTATTTTATCTAAAAGGATAAATTGATGCTTTTAAATTGATGCTATAGAAATTGTATCAAAATAAATTTAATAGTTTAGTTTTTAAATCAAATTAACCGATTTTAAAATTTTTAAATGGCAAACAACCTGATGTCCCACCTAATGATGGAAATTGGTAACTGTCGCCTATAGACATTAACAGTACCATTATTGTAGGATCTATCAACACTGTCCTTTAACTGTGCCATTCTCTTGATAATATTAAATAGATTGAAGATAAAAAAAAAATATTAAAAAGTAAAACACAAAGGCTGCGCCGGCGCCCGCGCCCCACTGGCGAACTGCACTTTAAACGCCCTCTCCCGCTGGCATCGCATGGATAGCAGATACAGGATGTTATAAAAATAAATAAAAAAACAACCTTGACTTATGTTCTATAAGTATTTTTTATTTTTTATGAAGAAAATGTATATAATGATAAATATTTTACCATGAAAGCAGTGGAATTAAGTATTACATTTAAATTTATTTTTCCCACGACCACAATTCCTAATGGGGTAGTCAGAGGAATTTGTCAATTCTTGCCATTGTGGTGAATGTCTGTACGTAATTATCCTATTGATATAACCAAGGCGAAAATTTGTAATGATGGAAGGATGTATGTTTGTTACTCTTTCACATAAAAACTACTAAAACCAGAGGGAGATTTTGTACAAAAGTCGATTGCTTGGATACTTCTGTCCCATTCGTGTTTCAACCGTGAAGCAGTTATGTTTGCATGGCTGTGTTTCGGTTTGAAGGGTTAGATATGGCGTGAATTTACTGGGTACAGAGGAATAACACCTGAGTCCTCAGGAATGGCAACGCATGGGGGGTATCATGGGCGACACAGTATACTCTGTTATGTCCATGGTACTGCTCATGTCTATAAACGACGGTTACCACTTTCCATTAGGTGGGCCGTCAGCTTATTTGCCATTCTAAGTTGTATAAAAAAATAAATAAACGGATTTGAATAAAATTTGGTATGCAAGCAGGTTAGGGGAAAGTGGGGGAATTGGGAACACTTAACTTCCAAGGTCCAAAAATAATAGAAAAAAGTCTTAGATATAGCAACTTTTATTACAATATAAACTTTACTTATCTATCTACTTATCAGTTACAGAAAAACTCTCTAGAATCAACGTTTCATTAGAAATTTTAACGAAAACAAAAAACGTTGTCGTTTCTTTTTACCCAATACCCTATGGGGTAATTGAGATCATCCCGAAGGGTAAATGGGAACGGTATGGGGTAATTAGAAACGACACAATTAAATCTTTATAATAAACTATAGTTTTTTTGGTTGGCGCATATCACAAACGTACCATAGACTAGTCTCGCCAGCAGTAAATTTTTCATGTGCCCAGAGTTTACAGATGACGCACATAATCCAATCCTTTGTCGGCGGAGATTCATATTTTTCGTTGCACATTATACAATAAAACTCTTCTTCGAACTTATTTTGTTGCAAAGCCTTCTTTAAATTTTTCCCTCCTTTACCCTTGACTCTTAGATTTTTTTTTATGGTTTTAATATTCTTTTATAGTGTTTTATTCGGAACTTTTTCTTTTTTAGCTTTTCTCTCATTTTGTTTTTTCTGCTTTCCCTTAAGTTCAATTTTTATCGGTGAGCTAGATAAAATTTGAGAATGTCTCTTATTCTGTCGCACAGAAGTGGTTCTTGTTTTGGGTATGATAGGCACATTAATGATTTCGGTAAGAGGCACAGAAGTGGATGGAGAAGGAGTTTTACTTTGACTGACAGTGTTATCGGATAAATTTAAACTTTGCTCAGCTGTAGTTTTATGAGCATCGCATTCTTGAATCATATTCTCAAAGATGTCTTTAAATTTGTCAGCATTAATAGGATAAATTCCAGCGGCTCTAAATCCACTGACAGCCTTGCTTATGTTAGCTGTTTTATTGTACGCCTTTGTAAAAAGTTCTCCAACCTCGTATTGGGTTATTCGTTTCCCAGGATTGTTAACCATGTACAACTCACATTCCTTATTGTATGCTATCTTCAGTGAACTAAAGATTGTGAGATCCAGTGGCTGCATTTTGTGAGATACATGGGGAGACAAGGAAAGAACTTGCAAGTTATGTTCTTGAAAAAGCTTGTATGCTCCCAGGCTGATATGACTTTCGTGATTATCGAGTATTAATAATACTGGTTCTTCTTTGATAGGTTTTACGAAAGAAATAAAGTGTCGCAAGTAGTCAAGAAAAATGGACTCATTTATCCAACCGGAATCAGAAACCGTGGCAATCATGTCGCTATTACAGCCTTTAATTAACAGTCCATTCAATCTTTTTCTTTTGAAGATAAGCATGGGAGGTACATATATATCACTAGCACTGACAGCACAAACTATTGTTGTTGTGACACCACGATCTCCACTTGTCGCTTTGGCTATCTGTTTTAAACCCTTTGGAGCTAAAACATTGTAATTTTTTTTAACTGTGTTAATGCCAGTTTCATGAATATTAAAAATACGATGACCAGGTATATTGTGTTTTGTTTGGATCATTTTTAGTTGATCAAAAACAGATTCACTTCGGTGACGTTAAAAGCCGTTATTCTATTAAGTGAAGTAGCTTCTGGTATCCGTAAACTGATGGAAAGATGTCGAGACATGAAGCCATAGTACCAGTCTTTGCTTGCCAGCTGGGTTTCTTTGTTAAAATTGTGTTTCAGCTTTTTTAAGAATTAGCTTTAGCAAATCGAAAAGCAATTCTACGTAATGAACTTGGTGTTATTTCATAAAAAGTCTTGCAGCAATCAAGTATATATTTTTCTAGCTGGTCTTCTTGTTCTCTATTAAATACAGCAGATCGACCTTTTTTTGGTGTCTTGACTTTGTTTTGTTTTAATTGTTTGAATAATGTTGATTTTGGTATTGAATATTTGGTAGCAGCTTGGCCTAACGTGAGCTTCTTACTTCTAACATCTTCAACTGCATGGCGTAGATTTTCAATTTTGTATTTCGATTCAGTCTTTCGTATATAGTTTCGAGGCATCTAAAACAATTTTTAAAGTTAAAACATTTTTACATAATTAACCAGCAGTACTAGGGGTAAACTAAGAACGCGAGAGGTAATTGAAAACGTTCCCAATTACCCGCCTGATGCCATTCCCAATTGCCCAAATTAGTCAATATATATCAAAATGGCCGCCATCCTCAATAGTATTTTTGATAACCTTCAGTCACGTAGGGTTTGGAAGCAGATAGTACATGCATGATAATAACAAAATATGGTGCCTTTGAATTCAAAAATATGATAGTTACACCTATTATAAGACACGACAAAAATTATAAAAGAAATGCAAAAAACATTGTTTGACTTACCGTGACAGCGTACATGTAGCCTTTCACTCTTACTATTTGGTGTACACTGAGGGGCACTGGATGCGTCCGTTGAATAAGCACGGGACGGTGTAATGTGGGGGGAAGTATTATTTACCTAGCTGTTCCCAATTACCCACCGTTCTCAATTCCCCCACTCTCCCCTATATTTTAACTTAGTACATATGAGACCTTTTGTACTGATTAACGTAAATGGAGCTGCGAGATAAAGCTAGTATTAAATAATATCAGTAAAATCTTCCTTAGTCAAATATAAGTATTTTTTAGACAAAAAAATTACTTGTGACTTACTCGTTTCTCATGTGTTAAATCCATGTTAATTTTGAAACGATGAAAGCTGTAGTTTTAATTTACGACGCGATACAATGTTTCTCGATTCAGATATTTTAATTCTAACGTATCGACGTCTCTCATGTTATAATTTTTTTTTGTTTTATTTTTGTTTAAAAGAAGAATACTGAGATTACTAATCAATATTTGTAATATTTTTTTTTACAAATAATTTTGCTGTTTTTTTTTTTTATAATAAAACGTACATAATTAATATAATTTAAGTGTAATATACTCATAGAATCAACCTGTATATATCCAGTTGATCAATAAAATCGCATATTTCGTCGCGGCAAATTGGCCGTTTTTGTCACTGATGAAGTAATACTATTGTTTGAGGTCCATAGCGATTAGTTATGGGTGACACGGACCCCAGATATCGAATAATCGATTCATATTATAATCGATCCACTCGTAATCGATTAAGGCTTTTTGTGATCGCGCCGGCGCCTTTGTTATGTTTTTTAGGACAGTCGACAACAAAAGACGAAAATTAAATGTTTCAAATTGTAAACCGTGACATAGTAATATTTCATATGACTTATTTAAAAATCTCTAACCAAAATAGGTGTCAATAGTAATCATTAGATATGAGATATACTTCTTAATATCTATTAAGCATCAATATCTATATCGGTGTATGATTTCGACTTAGAATAAGCCATGCTTTGTTTCCCGTGGGTGTCGTAAAAGGCGACTAAGGGAACTTAATGGTCGAGAGCAGCAGCATCCCTCTTAAAACATCAATAAAAGCTTAACTGCGGTTGTCAATCAGTCTGCCAAGCATGGCAATTACTACCTATTACCCTTTATATATATCAATCCCTCCCCCCAATAGGGGGAATCCTATATACAGTTATGGACAGATAACGACTGATATGGAGAGAGATCATGATGACGATCTATATACTCGTATATAAAAGAAGATGCTGACTGAATGATATTAAGTAGGTATATAGCATATGTGAACAACAAGAAAGAAATTTTAAAAATCATAAAGGGGTAAAACTTCCAAAATACATTTACATGCCAGAAACATACTTACATAATATAGATAGATAGATATTCTTTATTGTTTCCTCCAAAAGATGACAACAGTAAACTTATTCTAAATATAAACAATTACAAAAAATAATCACAATGAGAAAACAATGGGCGACCTTATCGCTAAAAGCGATCTCTTCCAGGCAACCTTTGGATGGAAAGGAGTAATATAATGTTACAGTTTGTTTTGTTCAGTATGTTTCGCCTTATTGAATAGCATGCAAAATATATATATATATATATATATATATATATATATATATATATATATATATATATAAGAATTCGTGGGCAAAAGCTAGTAATACCATAAATTGTTAAAATAAATGTATATAGTACGATTTACATCTAGAGTCAGTTAGAAGTAGCTGCTCGACCAAATATTGTATTATTATCGTGACAAGAATTAGTGTATATTAAATGAAAATGAAACGAGATACATAAATCAGTGGGGCCGGACGAAAAATCGTAATTTCCAAAAATGACGTCCGGAAATGATTTGGAAAACAAAGCGCTCGCGTTGCCCCGCCCGACGCGGTTTGGGTGCGCGCACGCATACTGTTCCCACGTTTAAGTAGGGTGACAAAGTCTTTGAAAAATTCATGTTTTCTGATGATATTTGTTGTTGTTGAAATTGGTTCTTTAGTACAGCCAAATGCCTCGTACAGGCAAATGTAGTAAAGAGTAGTATTAGATAGAACAATAACCTCAAATAATATATGGCAAGAATTTAATGGGTGCAAATGAAACAAGATCATTTCTTATGATAGTTTGTGTGGTAGATCTATATTGTACTGAACTGGGTGTTATCCTGCAGAAGTCCATATCATTAGTTATTCGGTTATAATTCATTTATTTAATTCCCATATCTCTATATTATAGTATGTATGTGACTGCTAACACTCGAACATTTACCATCACTATTGAAAACTGGAACTACATGCACAGTCTGTGTGCCGTAAGATTAACATTTAGCTTCAAGTAACGGTCTAATAAATTGCCTGAAGATACCTCGTTGAAATACATGTAGCAAAATGTGCGTGAACAAATGAAAGTCGGAGATTGATTGCTAATATAGAAGGTTACGGAACTTCTGATTATGGTGGTCAATCTTCAAGTGTTGGCACACATACTAATGATAATGGAATTAAAGAAAATAATTTTAATCAAATCAAACTAGTGTTAGTCATCAAATTATCAGTCTTGAAATTATGTTCATGCATTATTTGTAAACAAATTTTTCATCTATTAAAAAAAAATATGCAATTTGGAGTACTAAAAAATTAATAAGACACCTGACTTGATAGAAAATGATCATTGCTACCTATAGATATGAACAACTTTACGAATATTTAACTGACTGACTGAATTCGTGACTGTCATTGCACCTGATGCTATTTTGTTTGCTATTATGCCATGGTCCATATTACCTACATATTTATATATCATTGAATCTTTGACCGTGTGGTTCCGACATAGAATAGGCCACCCCTTCCCTTTCCGTGGGTGTCGTAAGAGTCGACTATGGAAGGGCGAGTGATGGGCAGCAGCGTCCCTCTTTAAACATCTCTAAAGCTTGACTGTGGTTGCCAATCCGCCTATCGAACGTGGCAACTACTGGCAAAACCCCAAAGGGAAGGCTTTTATTCAGCAGTGGACAGTTAAAGGCTTATATGATGATAATGAATCTTTTATATTTCAAAATTCCAGGTAATTTGATATTTACCCGTGTAAATTAGAATTAAGCTAAGTGTCGTATGTTAATATAACACAGTACGAGTATATATAGGTAATCGTTTTATCTGAATGCTAAGATTTCAATTCATACAACCGTTGAAGTGAGATCGTGTATCAAACATCGAAAAATTATTACAAACTTTCATATTTAGTATACAAAATATTTAGTAGGATGTTAAAAAGCTTTCTTTAATAAATACCTAATATCTGTCATTGCCAGAAGATAATCATAATCAGTCTGTGATTTAAAGTACGGATATTCAGGAATAATGTAACAAACACCCTATTTATTGCTTGGTTTGAGGATCAGAATAGAACCAGTATTCAAATCACTAGACTACTGAGTATCAAAATAAATGGAAATATCCCCAATTATTCGACCAGCATGGTTACCCTAGCAGGGAGCCGGTATAACGCGATGGGCGTCACTGAGACTCCTCCGTCGATTACTGAGTCTCTGCTGCGCCGCTTATTATAATTTAACGGCGTCTTTGACATTAGCAGGACTGTCCGTACCTCAGCAAATGAGTGGGAGTCACTAATTATTTAAGTTAATAAACCTTGATTTTATGCAATAAATCATGCTTAGATAAAATACGAGTATACGTTTTGTCATTTGTACTATTTTTTGTACAATGGATTGTGTTCAGAGGAATTGTTCAATATGATGCCCACGGCCACTTTCTACCATCATACAGGTCACAATCGACAGGGAGTTCACCCTCATACCCTAGAGTCTATATGGTCGCGTACAACGCGGTTTCAGAGATGTTTTCCCTACGAACGCTCAGATTATGTAATGAGCTCCCTGTCGAGGTTTCTCCAAGAGATTACAGCATAGGATTCTTCAAAAGGGGGGTAAACAGGTTTCTTCGAGGTCAGCAACGCGCGCGTAATGCCCCCGATATTGCAGACGTTCATAGGCTACGGAACAGCTTACTATCAGGTGGGCCGTATGCTTATTTGTCACCCCTGTGGTATAATTTTTTTTGTAATTTTCTTCGTTATTAAAAAAAAAAATGCGATACAGCCTAGTAGTATACTATTCTAACTTATCAAACTCGAAGGTCGTGTGTTCCAATTCAAAAAAATACGATAACATGACATCTTCGTCATCATCATATCAGCCCTCTACTACCCTTTACTCCCCCAAAGGAGGGTTTTTGCCAGTATTTTTCACGCTTGGCAACCGGATTCGCAACCGCAATTAGGCCTTTTAAGAGAGACGCTGCTCCCAATCTCCCAACCATTAAACTCCTTTAGTCGCCTCTTACGACGCTCACGGAAAAAGAGGGGGGTGGTCTGTTCTATAATATTTTAGTCCTCAGGAATGACAATGATATACGATACAGTGTATTTTATTTATGGCGCTGGTCAAGCAGGCTTATTTGGTTTGGTTGGTATCGCAAAAAAAAAAAACCAAAAACTTTGTGTTTATATAAATTTTCTGACGATGGAAAACCCAATAATAAACTAAGTTAAACCAAAATACGACGGTATATTTACCCCTTGCGTAATTATATGACCTCTGTCTTATCTTAATTATTATTTGCTACTTATATTATTCAGAAGCAATTTACAAATATAGACTTTTTAAATCTGTTCTAACCTAAAGTCCACAGAAGTGAAGTAACGATTATCACTAACTAGAAATTAATTATTATCTATACATTTGTATATATATATATATATATATATATATATATATATATATATATATATATATATATATATATATATATATATATATATATATATATATATATATCTGTAAAGACTCAGTCTAGTCATCTCTGACAAGACAAGTTTAGTAGCCTGTGGTTATTCAATCATACAAGACACCGGATGCCCACCCAATATGATTGATCCATAAACACTATAGATCCAGCGGTTGAATTTAAATTTTAAATTTGGAACATTGAGTGGCGGACGTTAAACATAATTCCTCTAATACGTCGTTATCAAGTACTGCTATATTGGGAGGACTTGTCGTGTGGCGCGTGTGCGCATAAAGTATCTAGATGTGACATTAGATTTTTTTTGGTATAAAAAAAAATTAATACATTACCAGTATGCGCTGATATGATAACAGCGAAGAATAATAAATGATGAATTAGGTTAAATCAGTTAGCTTATTGTACCTATGTTCAGAATAAAGCCTTAATCCCTTTGTAATACAACACAGATTGTTTACAATATTGGAGTCCGTCATTATTATTTTTCTCCCACTTTAGTAGAATAAAAAAAAGGAACGTACTTTATGGAGGCGTGTGCGCAGACACTTGTTCCTGTAAAACAAATGTAATTTGTGTGTTTTAAACTGTATGTGCCCTGAAGAACCTGTAAGAATTTGTGTGTGCGTGCATATAGGAGTTGAGGTAGAACTGCCGATCATCTACAAAAGAAAAACTCAAGTAGGCAATGCTAGGTTAGTCCTCCTCGATAGACAGAATCTTTCCCTTATAAAACGCTTCCACTGCGGTGTTTTACCTTACAAATATTGTAATTAATTTACTAGTCAAATTCAATCATGATAATTTCTACGGAGATCTGCGTGGAGGTCGTCTTGATAGGATATTTCAAGAAAAGGGGTCATTAATCCCATTACTAACAATTCTTCCCAAAATGTGATATTTGGTATCTAATAAAGTAATGCATGATACGAGTATTACATTGCTTTAATGATTAGAGTACTTGTACCTGAAATTAATTGCAGGGAGTCAGTGGATGTAGGTGGCTTAGGACTGTTCTTTATGTCAGTCTATGGGAGAGGCTTATGTCCAGCAGTGGACGGATAATATGATGATGATCTCGATGAGAGTATTTGTAATAATTTGTGGCTTTGTTTACAAGAATTAGAACAAAGAAATCGTTTAGGTAACTTAACTTATTTTAATAAAATTACTTCATATTCAAATTCCTTATCTCGTTTAAATGCACTCATTTGTTGTTTCGTTTAGAGATTACATTATATTTAAGATCTCTAGAGAAGTGGCAAGCAAATCCATCGATGGAATCGCTATCGTTAGAGAGACTATGAGATAAAATGAGATAGCGACAACGTGACATCCGTTATCTCTTTCCAATTCATAGTTTTGCTTGCAATAACGATTTTATAGATTGATTCGCTTGCCACTTATAAGGGGCCTTCTCTTATCAGCAAGCGTATTAAAATTACATCATATTCAAACTTTACAAAACTCTCCCTTATAGTGTAGGCCTATATTTACTAATTTTATTTTATTAATGGTATAAATATAACATTAATAAAATAATATTAATAAATATTATTAAATAATAAGTTAATGCCTTTTGTTAGGCCTATATTTATTAATGTTATATTCAATAAGTTAATGGACAATTAACGACTGAATTGAAGATGATGATGATGATGATGAATAATAAATAATAATGATAAAGGTGAAAGTTTGTTACTTTTTCACGCAAAAACTACTCATTAGATTTGAATTAAATTTGGTACACAAGTAGGATTTTTTTATATTTTTTTTTATACAACTTAGAATGGCAAAAAAGCTGACGGCCCACCTGATGGAAAGTGGTAACCGTCGCCTATAGACATGAGCAGTACCATGGACATAACAGAGTATACTGTTTCGCCCATAATACCCCCCATGTGTTGCTATTCCTGACGACTCAGAGTGTTATTCCTCTGTACCCTGTAAATTCACGCCATATCTCATCCTTCAAACCGAAACATTATTTTCTTTTGACATTGTATTTTGTATGTAATATGAAATTAAATAATATCTACTAGATTTTTTTTTTATACAACTTAGAATGGCAAAAAAGCTGACGGCCTACCTGATGGAAAGTGATAGCAGTCGCCTATAGACATGATCAGTAGGTACCATAGACATAACAGAGTATACTGTTTCGCTCATGATACCCCCCATGCGCTGCCATTCCTGAGGACTCGGGTGTTATTCCTCTGTAGCCAGTAAATTCACGGCATATCCCACCCTTCAAACTTCAAACCCTTCAAACAAAGAGTATAACTTAGTACATTGGATAGTTTATATACTGATTCATGCGAACATAGCCATAATACAGTTATTTGCAAAAATGTTACCATGCTTCATTGTTATTTGTTAGGAATCGCTGTGAGTAAGGGGACACAAAATATTTTCACACACTAAGATATTTAAATCCTTGCCCTTTCTTGTAAACAGTGATCCGTGTTCAACAAGTGCGGGTTGAGCGTGCGCATATTTATTTATTTTCACCGAAATAGCCCGCTGGTCGTAGTTGAGAGCGTCCGTCGGATCCCGTGAGCAATGCCAGCGGAATCCGACGCGTGGTTTATGTCTTAATGTACTCGGTTACATGCACTCACCGGTTGTTACGTCTTTCGGCCCGTTCACACGTAAAAATCGAATCGTGATTTAATACGAGCCAAATCGGGTCATTGACGAATTGTTATAGACTAGCTTTGAATCGCGACTTTGTCCTCGTCCGTGAAATAAAAATAGATTATATTTTCCTCCGTTCTATGCAGTATGTATATAACAAATTACATACATTGACAAACTGTTAAGGAACAGAGTGGTAACACACAAACTTACAAACTTTTAATATTATTACTAGCTTTTACTTGAAAACACATTCATGTAAGGTATGTGTTAGATAAAAAATAGCCTACTAATAATTTAAGGTAAAATTGTTGAAGCCGTGTGATCTCGGTATAGAACAGTCCACTTCTTTCTTTCCCGTGAGTGTCATAAGTGGTAAGTAAGGGAACTTAATGGTCAAGAAATGGGCAGCAGCATCACTCTTAAATCATCACCAAAAGCTTTTGTGCGATTGCCAATCGAACCCGCCTGCCAAGCGTGGCAACTACTGCCAAAACCCCACTAAATTGGGAAAGCTTATGTTCAGTAGTAGACAGTTAACGGCTTATATAAATGCATAAATGAGCACTAGATACTTATTTCCTGTGACATAAAGTTCATAATTTAACACTTTAACATATTTCATAATAAAAACTGGTATATGGTATAAACACTCTCCCCGATAATATTTGTCGCCCTGTTAATGTCAAGTACTTATTATCTTTAGTCTTTTTTTTTGTATATGTCCCAGAAAAAAAATTTGTCAAAAAATAATATAATTTAACTATCATTAAACATTCTTCCTGAAAAACCCCTGGTGAGGATACTCAACGAACACAGGCAAGGAAATCTTATCGAATCACGAGAGATATGACATGATGATTATGCCTCCATCAGGGCTTAGAGATCATCGAAGCCCCAGTGGAGGAATAATATAAAAAATGCCTACACATTAAATTCATTTGACAAAAAAAATATTACAGCATCATCATCATTTCGTCCATTACCCGTCTACTGTTGGACATGGGATACTCTATGCCTCCCCCATATAAAATATTTAATTAAAATTAATTCATAATAGGCAATAACAACACGTAACTTATAAAAAAAAAAATACAATCTAATTACAAACCGCCTCCTTGGTGATGTTGGCTGAAAATTATTTACCAATCACTACGTAAGCCGTCCAATTTTACCACAATATAGGTCGCCGCAGCTTCCGCGCACTAAATAAACCTAAAAGCATCTCCGATAGATTTACAAGCGTTTAATTCGCTTAGATATATGACCCATGGAGAGCTTTATGGGTTTCTGTAATGTTAACAAGCGCAGCGCGATCCTACGCGGATGCTACCGGTATTGTAATACGATGAAGATTTAATTTGGGGCATTGATTGCTTATAGAAGAGTTAGGTGGCGACCGAATAGCGTATCTCTTGAAATGAAATCATTCTGTGTTACTGATTTTATTCATTATCATATCAGACTATAACTGTCCACTGCTAAACATAGGACTCTCTCTTAAACTGTATAAGAAACGGTACTGAGTAACCAGTATCCACTGACTCACTGCAATGCATTTGAGATCGTCGCTCTGTCTTGTGGGAGATCGTCCTACACTGCGTTTGTTCATAAGGAGTCGTCACTAAAGAACATTTCTTCCCATAAGTTGTCGATTCTTCAAGCTATGTGACCATCTCATTGTAACTACAGCTTGTTTATCTTTCGGGCTATGTCACTTTGGTTCTTATGTCCTCGTTTCGGATTCTATCACGTAAAGAAACTCCTAGCATACCCTACATAGCAACTTGAAGCTCCTACATACTACATATAATCATGTTTCGATTCCTTAGATTAATACTGGCAACACACACTGATTTTATTAAATACATATAATTACCTGCAACTTTGTCCGTGTAACTGATACGTCATAATTGACGGGATAAAACTTATCTCTTTTTTCATCTCTAATAGCATAATAAATTGGTTGAATCATTAAAGCACTAAGAGGTAACAAAGAAACTCACTTTTTAACACTTCATATACCATATAACACTAGCTGTATCCTGCGACTTTGCCCGCGCGAATCAGTACTTAATGTGCTATATTAGGATATAACCTATCTGTTAACTTACAATATAATGTACTAAAGAGTACAGACAATAATAAAAGTACCTATCTCTATACACAATACAATTGAAAGTAGTATCTAATAAAACCTATTGTTTTCATTTGCATGTCGCAAAACAATTACTCAAATTACACGCCGTTTATTTTCTTTAATATGACATTTGAAAACGTACTTATTTTTTTTTAACAAAATCAATTCTCTGTCGTATGCTATTAGATTTAAAGTCGTAAATTATTTTGAAGGTGACAGTTATAACTCTTGATAATCTTTGTAGCTAAAGACTTTGAACGGAATGGATAATTATTTGTTTTTCTGTATATATTTTTTTACAATAGTTTCTTCTCTAGACAGATCTAACAGCTATTAATTTATTTTATTTGATTGCTATTAGATTGTCTTGTTATATTATTGTCGAGATTGTATCTATTTACATCGATTACTGACCGACTTCAAAAAAGAATATATTCGTAATTTGATTGGGTGTATAATAAAGTTTGTTTTAATAGAATTTATGTTAAAATTGTTACACAAATACTCTCTAAATGAAATTAGTAATAAATCATTATTTCGACCGTTAACTGCTGAACTAAAATTTTCCCCATTAAGGGAGTTTTGCCAGTAGTTGCCAGGCTTGGCAAACGCATTTGCAACCACAGTTAGTCTTTTGGTTATGTTTTTAGATCCCTCTAAAACGTTGCTGCCCATCCCTCGACCTTTAAGATGACTTGGCATACCTAACAACATGTTACGTCTGCCAAGCTTGGCAACTGCCGGCAAAACCCCCCTTATAAGGGAGGCAGTCAAAGGCTGATACAACATACATAAAAAATACAATCGACTTGAGAACCTTCTTTTTTTGAAGTCGGTTCAAAAAATTAAAAGCGTTAAGGTGTCAAACAGATTACGCTTACAAACTTAGTTTTACCAAAGTTATATTTATCCTCTGAACGAGTTTAGGCGTCACAGGAATCCATCAACATTCATCTTTTTTTTTTATAAAAAAAAAAAACTATATTAAAAATGTATTATTAAAATTGAACGCCTGATTGTACACATCGAGACATAGGTATGATGGACGCAAAATATTACCTTCCTGCCAGTTTGTTGTTGCGTCTACAAAGTTCATTGACATCCTTATTTCTATAGGGATAAAGTTCAAAATTATTTTATTATATTTTAATTATTAACTGCAAGCAATGCTTGAGGAATTTGAACAGTTTTTATATGAGACACGCCCACACGTGGCCGTGAACGACACAAAATTAAGGCTTTTGCTTAGATGTCACTCCGATAGAAAGTTATTATTAATTTTATTACATTGACAATCTATTTATTATCTGTGATAATTGTCTATAGTTATTTTATGACTATAAAAATAATGTGCATAACTGAGTATCTTTTTATGGCGATGTTTGATTACGAGTATAAGAACAGAGGAATGCATTAATATATAGTGAGGATAGAAGATTTGTACTTAAATATTAATAAAAGCATCGACTGCTATAACGTCAATCACTAAACTCGGTATTAAAACAATTTTCAGATTTAAATATGGAATATTTTTAAAATTCAATTAAAAATAGAATCTAGAATACGATTTTGAATTTATTGGTGGTTTCGGATATATAGTTTAAGCATACTTGCAGAGGAATTTTGGAAATAAAACGGCGCTTCTTCGACGACCTTCACAGAAAGTAGCTAGCATGTGTATGCGAAAAATCGGTCAGTTCGTTCCAATATAAGCATCATACTTCCCGAGTTATTAACTATCTATGATTATTATAACTTATATAGTATTATATAACTAGTTTTCAACTGACATATAATAACATTATGTCAGCACTAGTTTTACCCACGAATTCGTTCGCGTGACTGGGATATAATGTCTATAAGTCATATGTCCTTTTATATGTTGTCTGGAAGAAATTGCTTAGCAATAAGGCCACTTTTTGTATCATTTCTCTTTAAAATTAACTGTATTTATTACTTTATAAATGGTGCAATTAAGTGTAAAATAAATATGTATGCTAAATTTCATAAAGATTTGTTGTAATATTAATGTATCAATAGGCAACAAACTCACATTCACTTTTTTAACGAATTTTTTTTATTAGAATCTACTATTGTTATAGAAATCTATGACATACTTTATCAGTAGTTATGTAAATTAATAAAATTGAATGGTTTGTGTTTTGTTAAGAAGACCTCAATTAATTTCAAAGTCAACTGTCGCCGTGTAATTATGTGATTCAATGATGGCGCTCAGCCCAAAGTCAATTTAATTTATCTTCCAGACAGAAAATAAAAAAGTTTCGGGACCAAAACTCATAAGCTTTGTCCCCGCCTTTGTTTGTGGTTCCAGGGAATCTATTTTAAATTCTCGGTCGAATTAACTTTTTTCGTGTTCCTTTGCCCCTTACTAATTTAAATAAAGTTTGCCATTGGCTACGGGCAGCGACAAAACGAGTTCTTTTGTTTTATTTATTACTTGTTAGATTCTTCGTAACTTCTTGACATGATAGTAATAATGATATGAATATATGTCCAACAAAAAAGTCTATGTTCGCTTTATGAATTCACTAAAACGGTAGTAGCAATTCAGCATCTTCCTTTTATATTATTGCCATCTGGTCTCGGAATAGTATGGATAGTAGAATTTACAATATCACTAAACTAAAAAAAAATGGTTACATACATGAGGTATGCAATTTGTTTTATTATGTTGCCAGTATAATACAATGTATGGATGTTCCAAATTTCAAAATACGAGTTTCGAACTAAATCGAGAAGTCACCGGATACTGCGTCACGTCGGCGGGTTTTGTTTTTGAAATTCGAACGTCCTGCTTAATAATGTTTACAGCGGTGGTCACGCGCGTTGGCGCCAAAACTCCCTGTCGTTTTAGGTGGCGACATGACATTGTTGCCACACTTAAAATATATATTCCACAACAATGAGGAATCAGGAAACGGATGTGATTATATTTTTCGTGCAAATAATATTTTATTGTTTTTAATTCGAGTTTTTCTGTAATTTTGGATTTCTTATTTAGGTATAGTTTATTAAGTATGTAGGCAGTGAAGAATAAATATTTGTAGCTAGTACAATTCCAGATACACAAAATTAATACCTTAGATTACAAGGGTGGTAATACTAAACCTTAAAGAAGTGCACAATGACACGATTATTCGTTTCTACATAGATAGAACATAACCTATTATTTTTTTGTTGCTATTTGAAATAGGATATCTTTTTGATCCATGTGATGAAATATGTAGAACATGTAATATACATGTCACTCTTACATCGTCTTACTCTGTTACTAAGCGGATGTTTTCATACCCATTTATAATTGCCAATGCATTCTCAGTTTTGTCTTATCATATCAGCCCTTAACTGTCTACTGTTAAACATGAACCTCATCCTGGGCTTCTTGCCAATTATTGCTACACTTGGCAGGTGGGTTGGCGATCTCAGCCAGTCTTTGATGATGTTCTAAACACGGTGCTGATCAATCCTCGACCATTTAATTCCTTTAGAATACCGATTAGAAAGGAAGGGATGGCCCATTCTATGCCGGGACCACACGGTAGTTTTATTAAAGTTATTTTCCGAAAGAATATTATAATACGGTTTTAGTTATTTGTCCACTTACTTCTTTGTTGTGTTTGTAATTTTCAGAACAAGGTGTGTATAAAAGAAAAGTTAAAAATTTCTTCATAAATACACCGTGTGAAGCAGGGGCGGGCAGCTAGTTTTTAATAATCGTTGTATCTATCTATTGTTAACTCAGGTTTGACTGCTCTGTTGGTATTTATTGTGAAAATAAAGAGACAAAGCACATAACTTTATGTTAGATTTCTTACTGGACACTTAGACATTCTTGTTTCTAATTATACTGAAATCGACTTTTAACTCACGCCTCATTATGCAACTAGTGGGTGTACTTACTTCCTTATACGAAAAGGTTGCACAAAGTAGGATAACGAGTGATATTATGAAGAAATAGGTACCTAATGAGTAGACAGCAAGAACTTTCACCGTTTATAATTTACCTAATTCACAGTTTGAAATGTTATGACTATTCTCGTGACACTGTCGTGGCTCCGCAAACCTGCAGCTATTAAACAATAAAGATGCACGTTTTAATTGCGCACGATTGCAAGCCATTTGCATATAATGAAGACAGATGTCACTGACGCGCGTACCTGGTTAATTGCTCTGTCTGTACTATTTGAAATTAGTTGTTGCCATTATTATTGCTCAGTTTGATGCAGTAGAATGGAAGTTGTTTAGACAAATAATAATTTTTTATTTTTATTTTTTAAATTTAAGAATAACGTTGCAGTGATTACTCCTTCAATTTATAGTAAAGCTTCAATTGTTTTCACTGCATAATAACATGCCAAAGGTTGACTGCCAGAGAATGCTACATAGAATTAAGTTACCTTTTTTGTACCTAACATTTTCTTTGTGGCCAATAAAGAATAAATAAAAGGTCGTGTGATTGAATTTGGCTGATATTAAAAACTATGTCAATTTATATTAATACTAATAATAGTCATTTGATGGAGCTTTGCACACGTATTGATATAGAAAAATATTTTTTTAGTCTTCCATATTTTTTTATAATAAATACTGAACCGATTTTTCCGTTTAAGGCATTTTGGAAGATTTATTTACGTTTGTTTTTACCATGCTATCAACTGAAGAATGACTTGGAAGTTAAGGTGGTTGGTCTTAAACAAATACATATGAAATACTAGATCGTGATAGAATCGAGGCTTATGGGTTTTGTTGATTATTTTGTAAAGTTAATTTGAAGCAAAAATTTTAAATCGATTTGTTTAGTAACCATCTTAATAAACAACCAACATGTGTGTTTGTAAAGAGAATGTGTTTAAAAAAAAAAAAATATTAGGTATATTTTTTTAAATATAATGTTGCCAACATCAATTAATTATTTTCTTTTTTGTTTAGTAGTATAATTTATTGTTTTTTTTATTTATTCCGTACCAACCCAATAATGTACTAATTTGCAACCAACTTGAAAAGCTTTTCATTTCTTTCGAAAAAAAAAATGTTTGCTAAATAAAAAAGAGAGACTTTGTCCAAAGTAATTTTTATATATTATGGAACTTTTTTGTTCTCTGTATTCCGATATAAAGATGAAGATATTATAGTAGATTTACTGATACTAATTTACATTGCGACATCTTCACACTATATTTCATCAAAATTAATAAGAGGAAAATGTGTGTCAAAGGCCTCTCTAAAAATAATAATAAATATCCTATATTTTTAAGTTTATAAACAATGTCATTTAATGGCATCTTGGACCTTCAGACAGACGTTAATTAGGCAACGTCACTTGGCGTTTCCTCAAGTATTTGCAACACAATATGACTAGTTTTAATGTGAACACATGATGCTTATCACAACGTCAGTGTCCCCAAAAGGTCCCCACGCACATCTCCCACCATTGTTGGCGACATTAATCCAAGTTAATTTGAAGGTGGTATTTTTACACTGTTTTGTTGCATCTGATAGATGGCGTTAGTTTGGCAAAATAGTAATTTATGAATAATAAAAACTATAGTTTTATATACATAATGTTGAGTTGACAATTGGGAGGCTTTCGCCAGTAGTTGTCACGCATTCCAAGCAACTTAATTAGTTTTAATGATTAATTAGTATTGTACATAAATAGTAGTAGTAGATTTACAATCAGAGTAGGTTAACGAATTAATCTGGTTCCAGGTCTTCTAGTCATATTAACTCACAAGCCGTGGTGATAATTTATAACTACAGTGTTACAGATGTCCATAGGCTACGATAACCCAGTTTCCCATCAAACGGATCGTATGCTTGTTTGCTACAATAGTTTGTCCTAGACCCTATTCGTAGCCACAATCGCATTTTTGTGATTAATTTTTCAATTTAAATGTTTTGTAACAGATTTCCAAACTGCGTATACTTGTTGTACAAATCTTCTATAGAGGAGAATAATATTTAAAACATTCTATTGCTACATTGGCCAGGCGGTTTGACGTAGTTTTATTTCTATTACACTTATTGTATTGGTCAAAAACAAAAAGTATTTTTTAATTTGCAAAATATTAATTATTACAAAATTAAAATTACCTCATCCATTTATTAAACATCATTTTAACTCGAAACAAACGTCGAATTACAGAGACAAGCAACAAATTAAGAGATCGAGTTCCCGCGGTTTGCATACAAATTGTTATATGAGATCGGCCATTGTTGCTTCTTATCAGTAGTTTATCAGCGGCCCCTTTGAGTTCCGTGTTCCATTCTGTCATGTTATTATACTGGATAGCCGCAGTTATATTTTGTGATGGAACAAATCATGATAGTTCTTTTTAATGGATGAAGATGAAATGTTTCACCCACCTATATAACGGTATACATTGGTGGGGATGAAGCAATAATGATGAAGTCAGATCAGGTCTCTATATATACTCGTATGTAATAACGAGAATTTTATGAACATAATATACGTTTCCTTTATTTATTTCGACTTCATCCGGAAATTTCAGGTGACCTATCGTGGCGAATTTGATAGGAATAAACAAAGATGGTTTCCAGGGGGACCGCAGGGAGGTCGACCTGATCTATATTGCTAGCGGTGCGATTAATGTTTCTGCATTACTAACAATCGATATTGCTATATATACCTATATACTATATATACTCACCCCTACTTTTAAAGAATAAAAGACTTCGATGAAATTTTGTAATTAGTAATCACTAGTTAGGTACTATTAGTTTTGCAGGACTTTAGACATTTTTTTTTATACAAAATATATTTGTTTTTAAATCTATCTAAACTAAGTATTTAATATTAGGTATACTTTGTCTAGTTAGATATAGGCGCCATAACTGTGGTATAATTCTGACAAAAACAATCATCTTGTCTATGGTTTTAAGACATATTGTAATTGTGTCCAATGCCATAATGACGGATAATATAAGGATCAGCGTTCACTCAAATCTCTGATGTATATCTCAATATGCATACAATATGTTACAATCATCATTATGAAATCTTCGTCAAGACATTGCACAAGGCACATTATTAAAGGATTAAATAAAATTATTAAATTTTATTTAATCCATCATTCATAGAACAGCTTCTTTTTCTTCTTTTTTTTATTTTTCTTTTTATTTCGTCTAATCTACTGGATAATATTTTAATCTTAATTTCAGAGAGTTTGCAGCTTTAGCTTTTTAAAAATAATTTATCAACTTCAATGTTTTTAAATTATTATTTGAAATATTCTCTATCAGCGAACTAAAACATTAAACATAGAAAATAAATTAACTAGTTGGAAAATTATTTTTGAAAACTGACAGATAACTGGGACGTAGTCACTCACACTTTTTCTTTTTTAACGGATGATAATGGAATGATAACCCAGCCTGCGTAAGCTCTTGGGTAAGCTTTTAATCTATCCATCCGCTGATCAGCTTGTATATTTTCTTTATTTGTCTCGACAATATTCTAATCTCCATTTCAGTGATCGCTTACCTTTATCCGTTAAGAAAAAAAAAACAGAGTTACAGATCTCTCTCGCCCGCTGATTAGTTCCTCGGAATGTATACGTGAAACGGAACGCTCAGAAGCCTATAATTATCTAAAGCGAGACCGTTTTCGGGGAGAAACGATGATTTAGTTAAACGTTTTTTAAGGTCTTGTTTTGATTTGTGGCTCCGACATTAGCGCGAACATTCGGCACTGTCGTTTGGCCAATAAATCAGTTCGTTATATGTAGGTATTATTAATAAAATACATCTATAAAAGACGAGACATTTCATAAACACGTTAGACTGTAAAAATTTGAATTTGGAACGCGAAATCTTGTCTGCAAGTAAATTTTACATCAAAACAGTTTTTTTGCTCAACAACCATTGCTATCTTTAAACTTTCTTAAATTAATCACATTGATACAGGAATAGATTTTATCGATTTCAGAAAGGTTTATCAATATCTTACATAATATAATTAGTAATTGGAGCTAGTTCTGTAAAAAACGCGGAAAAGGCGACAGTCTTCTGAACATGTTTGTAAATAAATTAGCTAGTCTTCTCGTAAGATTGCTTGCCGAGAGGACTAGATCATTATTAGTGATTAAGTATTAACATAGTTTTTAAGTACACTTACTAACAAAAATGGACCCAAGTTGATTAAAATAAATAAACAAATAAAAAAAAATAGTACTTACATTACTGGACTGGGTCCTGTCGTAACCACGACGTGGTACGATCCACCATGAAACGTTGACAATGAAGAAGCAGGTATGTATAGGTACTATTTACCTGCAAACATTTTACATCGTGTTAAGTACCGATAGTGTATTTAAATAAATGTTTTATATATTTTTTGATGTTCACTGTCTGGTCGAGCAGTGTGTCCCATATATCCACGGTGAGCCAAAATTGCCGGTTCTTGTCAAGTTACAATGGCGACTAATTAAGAGCCCTCGCGGTTAATTAGATTTTGGGTTTTTGGTAATCCTGCGCAAGTAAAATTTTTGCTTTGTCTTAACTTTGAATGGGTCCCGAGATGGGAGGCAATTAGTTTAATGTACGTGATTACTCCAAATTGGTTTCTGGCCATGGCCGAGTGCTTGGAAACGTTGTGTGTAGTGTATAATTTCTTCCTGTCATGTAGCTAGCTACGTTCATGCTTACGACTTTAATCGCTGGCAGGGTAGTCAGAGTATTTTTTATCTACTTAATCTGAGAAGTAACCCACACACATTGTATAAAATCCTCTATTTATCTCACAAGATATTTCTATCAATGCAGCTTGATATCCTTACTAATATTATACAAATTTGTTCGTTAGCACTGTATAAAATTTGCATACGACCCGTCTGAAGGTAAACGGAATTACCTTAGCCTATGGATACATACCAAGCATACTCTTAGACTCTTAAAAAACCTTCATATACCTTTTTGAAGAACCCCATGCTGTAGTCTCTAGGCAAAGACTTGGGAGGAAAATTATTCTACATTCTGAGTGTTCGCGGGAAGAACTTCATGTGAAACCGCACTGTACGTGATCATTCTGGCTCTAAAGTGTGAGGATGGATTCCCTGCCGATGGTGAGCGGTACAATGGTGAATGCTATAGGCATCATATTGAAGAGTTCTTCAGAACACAATCCGTTATATAGGCAGTAGAAGATGTAAAGAGAAGCAAAGCCTCACCTTAAGGGGCTCGATACCGCCTGTTAACCTGGAATCGTCGACAATTCTCATAGCACGCGTCTGAATGGAATAAAGAAGAACATACACTACTTTTTGTCTCGGTCAGTGACCATATCCTGGTTATATGAATGAAGTCTTGATGCCCATTAATTCCTTTTTTCCTGTGTCTTGGGAAAGTAGATAAAGCTTTATTTGAGAAATAAGTTCAGGATACAATAGGCCTGATATACCTGAAGAAGGTAAAAGCCCTATAAATAATAATAAAAAAAAAATAGAATGAAGCCGCGGTTATAAGCTAATATATCTTAGATTATATAGACAGAGTGTCTTCATACAATTTTGTGTGTTAAATAGTTATGAGTGATTCCCTTATAACGTCTATATTTATTTGGTCTAATAACTTCTGCATCTTTTTAATGCATAAATACTGTTTTATTAAATAATACGTCAAGATACAGTAGGCGTCATGCTTGGTAGGTGGGTTTTGGAGATATTTTAAGAGCAAGAGATTTTGTCCTCATCCTTTAAGTTTCCATTAAGTTCCTTTAGTTTAGTTATGATATTACTAACAAGGTTTTCAATCGATTGATTGTTGACTGATTAATCAATAAATATTTTTTAGTCGCCTCTTACAATACTTATGAGAAAGAAAGGGGTGGACTATTTTAAGCCAAGACCACATGGTCACGAACTTTCAATATTGTCGGAATGAAAAAACAACGTATTATCTTTTGAAACCTGTTTTGGCTGTCTATGCTTCATCTAGACGTGTATGATCGAGTCTATTGACTATTGTTTTTATGTTATTGTCAAGTGCTGTTTAGAGCATGCGCGCCGTGGAAATGAATTATCTTTTGCAAGTGAACTCAATCGATTTTGCTATGGATGTGATATGCTGGAGATAGGGATGAGACAGATTACGATAAAATTATTATTTTATCGATCGAAAGAACACAAAATGTTTCAACAATTTATTTATCTACTTTTACATTTTGTTATTTTATTTTATAATATACTTATTGTGTTGCGTATTTCGTATTTAAATAATGATTTATTTACACAAATATCCTTATTGATTTAATGACTACCGTGTATAGAAATTTGAAAATTTGCATTATCCTAATACTGTTATAAATGCGTAAGTTTATGAGTATATTTGGGTGGATAGATATTTGTTATTCTTTTATGCGAACACTAATGAACAAATTTGACATGTATGTATATATGATGTAATACGCCTTTCATTCTTTTAACCTTATATTATCAGTTTCAGCTTATCGTATGAAGCGACTTTCAGAACAAAGCTCATCACCAGTACATCAGTGTACGAGAAGGAAAACTCTACGTACTCTATGGTGTCATTGTCAATAGCTCAATATTCATCTGTTACAAGGAGATACTTATTCTCAGTCATCACCATCATTATATCATCCGATAATTGATATTGTCCTCCTCCATAGAGATTCCATAAAGAACGGTTTTGATCCACATGTACCCACTTACTCCTGTAATACACTTGAGGTCGTCGTTTTATTTTAACACTCAATTTAGTCTAACACTCAGTAATGGGCGAAAATTGTGAATATATTTACTTTCACTTTATTTTAGAAACTACATATAGATAGAAAAAAAGTATTTATATCTTTTTAATATTTTATCGATATGTGTCATCAATACCAGCACTACACAAAACATTCATGTGACTGACTGATACACGTCCCTACATTTTTTTACATCTCAGATGTTTTTTAACCCTTTTGGATCAAGCCTCATTTCGGACAATAAAATGACCGCAGATGCACAAGGCAGGTGTTCAGAATCTGTGAAGTTTCATGCCAATTCACGGTGAAATTGTTCGTGAAGCCACCAAGAGTTGTTATTAATAATTTTATAACTTTATGCCCGTCATTCGGATTGTTGGGCCGTTGCGGTTTGCTCAACTAATTAGAGTGTAAACAGCTGTCATTACTTGCAATGCGTAATATACGCTGAAAATGATGAAGATTGTTAAATAATAAAATGATACTTTGTTAACTTTAGGCCTTTACTATATCACTGACCAGAATGTAAAATTCGAGACGAAACCATTACAAAAGTAAAGATAAAGTAATAGTTATATTTCCTAGTTGTAAAACTCCTAGGAAAGAGAAGAGTAGCATGGACAAGTGGCCCTATTGTATTGCTAGTAATATACTCTGTTAGGATGACTTTTAGGTAGTTAAATTCTCCCTAGAAACCATCGTAGTTAATTCTTGGTGAATTCGTGACGCTAGGCCAACTGACCTGCTTTCATCCTCACTTATTAACCCTCACGTCACGTTATATTAAAAATACCTATTGTATATAAATAAATTTAAGATTTTGTTCCACAAAAGAAACAAATTAGGTTATTGTTTTGATTTAAAAACTATTGAAACAATTTAAATCTTTATAAATGACGGTGTTATAAGGTAAAAAACATAGAAAAAAAATACAACCGATTTGAGTACCTTCTCCGTTTTGAAGTCGGTTGAATATTCAAACAGGAACAAATCTTTTGTTCCAATAAAAGTTTTGCTTTTTACAAAGTTTTTTGCCCAAGTTTTTATTGGGCATCTTAATAGCAATAAATATCAATTATGCGCAACTAGGGTCCGAGTTTAAGATAAATGAGGTCATAAAAGCCCATCGAAGTCTATGTGATTTTATCAGTAACATTAACATCTCAAATTCCACTTAAACACAACTACAAGTGCTTATTTAGCGGTCATATCTCCGTATAGTACTTGATCATACTTGAACGTAGTTAATCCATCAGTAAAAAGTTAATTATTCCAGTCACACGAGTAATGGCCTTAATAATTTTATCCTCGTGACACAAGTGCCTAATAATTAAATGCAAATAAGGATGTAACGAAGACAGCATGTCGATATAATTCACGCCCGTTTATCGAGTATCGACAGTTCGCGTGTCCGGCGGCGTCGGTATTATCAACTTTATGGTTACTTGTGCGCCTTCGTCAAACAAGAGGTATCTGTACGAGTAACTCAATGTCGCGTTAATTGACGGCGTGACGTAGTGTCGCCGATTACTAGTGTCCCATATTAGTGATGCTAAATTGATATCGATGTAGCTACATTTGTTAGTGATGGGAATAATGAGTTACAATTAAAGTTAAATGTGCTTTATAATGTTGATTTATTAAATGACATTAAGTAACAAACTACTGATAAATCAATATACATAGTGAAAACTAATATAGATGTAATTTTTGCATATTGGTTTTATATATGATTTAAGTATTCATTAAGAAGATTTTTCTCTTAATATCTGTAATGTTAGGTATTATAGGAACATAGACGCAGGAGAAAAATTTACTTTTAATAGAATAGTGGTTCTTTCTAGTAATTAAAGCGTAATTATATAAAATATTAGTTTATAACTAGCATAATCTTAATTATTTTAGGTAGTTTAGATTTATTTACCTACTATTTCAGTATTTGGAAGGTATTGTCTTTAAGCAAAATGTTGTTCATCAAGGTAAGTAGTTTGTTTGTTTTTATCTTCTGAAAGTAGTATTTACTAGACTGGTTAGGTATATATATCTATATATTTCTTTAAAATAAGTATGACGTTAATCCTTAGTTGCTAATAATTTTAAATTAAAAGTAAATTAACACGTATCCATACTATTAATATTATTAATGCGAAAGTTTATAACGATGAATGGATGAATGTTATTCTTTCACTTAAAAACTATTAAACGAGTTTAAATAAAATTTGATACAATAGTAGTTTATGTTCTAACTTAGTACATAGGATACTTTATATACTAATTCACGCAGGTAAAGCCACGAGACACAGCTTATAATTAATAAACAAAAAAAAAAAAAACTAATTGTAACTTGCAGTAAAATGTCACTATTACAGTACAAATATCGATATCATACTCAATCGATATTGAACCTTCCCGCACTGAGAGTAGGTTATATCCTAACTTAGCACATAGGATACTTTATATACTAATTCACGCAGGTAAAGCCGCGGAATACAGCTAATAATTAATTAATAAAAAAAAATAATTATAACTTGCAGTAAACTGTCACTATTAGATTACAAATATCGATATCATAGTCAATCGATACTGAACCTTGCCGCACTAGTAATAAAACATTCGACGGAACTGTTAGGTGGGTAATATTGCAGTTACCACGTACAGTTGAGTATATCGGGTCACGTGACAAGATTGATACATGTCATCCAGTCACGAGCGTATCTTCGCGCTAAGTGCTTCAGGTGGCGAGCAGAATGCTAATGAAGTTGCAGATAAGCAACGTTGCACTTTATGAAATTAGTGTCACTAATAAACTAGATAATCGTTAATTTATAATGGCATAACGGCAATGTTTAAAATAACGATGTTATGCTTTTACTGTCGATTGTGATAAAGAATTTTTTCGTTAAAATGTTGTATTAGCTGTTAACTGTCCGCTGCTGGGGGGAAAAGGATTGTTAGTAATAGAGACTAAAAATCCCATTGCTAGCAATATACCTAACCAGGTTCGTTAAAATGAAGAATTCATCATGTATTATTCTCATCTATCATCCTTCACTGGTGCTCCGTTAACTGTCCGCTGCTGAACATAGTTTCCCCCATAAGGGAGGGGGGGGGTTGCTAATAGTTGCCACGCTTGGCAGGTAGCAGTGTAGCAGGTTGACAAGCGCCGTTAGATTTGGAGATGTTTTAAGAGGAACGCTGCTGCCCATTCTTTGCCCTCCCTTAGTCGCCACTTACGACACCCACAGGAAAGGAAGGGGTGGCCTATTCTATGGCGCGACCTACACGACTAACTTGGTAATTTTTTGTAAGGAAATAAATATAATTGAAATTATTTTCAATCGACTTCAAAAAGAGAGAGGTCTTAATTCGTTTGTCTCAAATATTTTTTATGTTTGTTACCTTATAACTTCGTCAGTTATAAATCGATTTATAATTTTTTGAAAGGATATAGATTGGTCCCATAGAAATTTTATCAAAATAGGTTCAGTGGTTTAGTTTTTTGGTCACAATTGACGTCAGCTTTTTTGTTAGACATAATCTTTAATCATACTTTAAAAATAGGATATATGGATTCCCATTGACTATGTACTGTTTATAATTATTCTTCTCCATCCAAAGGTTACCTGAATGAGATCGCTCTTAGCGATAAGGCCGTCTATTGTTTTTTTAGTGTAATAATTGTTTGTATTTATAATAAGTTTACTATTGTAATCCTGCGGAGGAAACAATAAAGAGTATCTATCTATCTGTCTATGTAAGAATTAATGTACCAACACTCTCCATTTCTTATGTTATATAACGTTCTTCTATAGAGAATGATCCTAGAGTATATTTATACAAAATTTCATAGTAACTGATTCAACTGTTAATACGCTAAAAGATAACAAACGAACATACAAACTTTCACATTTTTAATATTAGTAAAGACTGTTTTTAAAATACGTAGACTATTACCACTACAAATTACCTCATATATAGAGATTTAAAACGTTTGAACGAATGTCGAGGCCATTTTAAAAATACATTTTTACAACTGCTCTCGTATGAAGAATGCTAGCTTCTTTAATAAATTCACACGTTACTGAATAGCTCGGGGGAAGGCACTGAGATGAGTTGAATAGACGAGACATGTGTATTAAAATTAGGTACCACAATAATGCTGTGTACCACAAAAATGTTTGTACAGATGAATAACACCTGAGTCCTCAGGAATAGCAACGCATGGGGGGTGCAAACTTTTTGCTATTGTTTTATTAGAGTAGTATACAATTAGTTTTAGGTGAGGTAACATTTGTTTTTTGTTTTTTTTTTATGCAACTTAGAATGGCTGTAAGTTGACGGCCCACCTGATGGAAAGTGGTGACCGTCGCCTATAGACATAAACAGTACCATGGATATAACAGAGTATTGTTTCGCCCATGATACCCCCCATGCGTTGCCATTCCTGAGGACTCAGGTGTTATTCCTCTGTACCCTGTAAATTCACTGCCATATCCCACCCTTCAAACCGAAACAAAGCCATGCAAACACAACTGCTTCAAGGTTGAAACACGAATGGGACAGAGGTCCCCAAGCAATCGACTTTTGTACCAAGATAAAACTATTAAGCTTACAAGCATTAAATATGATAATTTGTACTTAGTTGCTCTACTCTGATTAGCCGAGTGGAGCCTAAGTAGTCTAATTTCAAGTCTAAACTCAAATAGTTTAAACATACGATATATTTTGTATAAATAATAACATCTGTACGCCCACCGATGGTGAAACATAGTGTTTTTTTTTATGGATGAAAATGGTATGGTAACCCCGCCTGCGCTAACGGGATACGCTGGCGGAGCACCAGTGAAGGGTGATAGATGAGAATGAAAACAGGCCAGTTAACCCATCATGATGAATTCATCAGGAATTAACCATGACAGTTTCCAGGGAGAACCGCGAGGAGGTCGACCTGGTTGGGTATATTGCTAGCAATAGGATTCTCAGTCTCCATAACAACTAACAATCCCTTTCCTCCCGAAACATAGTGTTCATCATCATCATAATATGACCCTTATCTACGCTATTGGTATACCTACACTGACTGGGTACCAATGATAGATGATAGGAAAGGATGAAAGCAGGTCAATTAATATCGTGGACTACCTATACTATTGCTAGCAATATACCCTGTTTTTTTTTTATGGGTGATAATGGAATGGTAACCCCACCCGCGCTATCGCTATACACCGGCGGGGCACTAGTGAAGGATGATAGATGAGGATGAAGCAGGCCAGTTAGCCCATCGTGACGAATTCAACAAGAATATTTTTTCCCCCAATTCACAGGCAAAATAATTAAATGTAAAGCCTAATGTAACAGCTATTAACTTATAAAACAATAAAATAATTACAATGTGATCGTAAGAAACAATAAAGGGCCGTACAGCGGCATCTCTGAATAAATGCTAGGCCATTTACAAGAGTGTAAGATATGACATGATATAGATCACTCACTCGGTAATAAATAAATAAATAACATAAGAAAAATTACACCGTAAAGCGAATGTAACCGGAGGCGATGCTGTGACGATAGTTTTGTGTGGACACGAATTATCGTTGAGGATTTTCTTTTTTAGTGTCAGAAAAATCTTTGAAAAATTTAATTTAAAAAATTTAAAGACCAAATGAATATATGATACAAATGACGGACTTAGTGCCAATAGCATTCTTTATCAGTCAACCTTTGGGGTGAATACTGGACCACGAACGCGGTATTTTATTATTAGTATTCTTGGAGGGATGCAAGATAGGATTTATGAGATTTCTAACTGATAAATCTATATATTGCACTACGGAAGGCCATGTGCTGAAATGAAAATGAAAAAACTAAAATGAAAAAACCAATATCGTATTATATTAATTTATTATACTTATCTATCTTTTAACTTTTTACTTTAAACTTAATATCGTTTTTATTAAAAGAACGTTCCACCAGGTTCCGAATTTGTATGTTTTTTTTTTATATTTGTAACCTCATAACTCCATTAAATTACTAAACCGATATTGAAATTGGTCCAGTAGTTTAGTTTTGATATTAAAATAATTGGTATTGCCAAAATTAACATCGTTTTTTTTGTGGAATTTAATTCTAAATTATTCTAAAGAAATATAAGTCAAAATCGAAATACTTTAGGAAATTCGCCAACTAATATTTTTTTATAACACAGGGGGCAAACTAACTTTCAACTCACCTGATGGTAAATGACTACCACCGCCCATGATCACTCACAACACCAAAGGCATTGCAGGTGTGCTGCCGGCCTTTTAAAAAGGAATATGCTCTTTTCTTAAGAGTTATGATGTCGTATCGGTTCGGAAATACTGCTGCTGGAAGTTGATTCCAAAGAGTGGTTTTGCGTGGAAGAAAGTGCCTTGAAAGACGCACGATGGAATACCGTCACTCGTCCAGATGGTTTAATTGTATTAATTATTTTAACTAATTATATTTTTTCCGCATTATAATGACGAACACATTTGGTTCGGATAGCTAAGAGATGTAAATTAAAAATCAATCCAATTGAGCTGATGGAAAGTAAATTTTTTCAACTTACTATTAAATACATTTACAGAATCAAAATAAAAATATCACTGCTATATCGGATTTAAATAAGCACGTAACATAGATTGATTTAAACGGTAACAGCTTACGAAAATGAGGGGCTTCTCATGTACATATATCCTGTTTAATATTAGTCACATTATATCTAGCATATTTATTCATTATATTACTTTTGCAAAAATATATTTCGGTATGTCCATACGTAGCTAACGTCGAAGCGCCGGGCGCAAGGGAGCGACAGGGACGGATGATTTAGAAACCCTTCGGGAGAAGCGCGACGCGACCCGGTATTAATATTGTGACTCCACGTAGTAAACGTAATAAAAACAGATGTTTCATTTAATTTAATATACTTTTTTTTAATGGTTGATAATGGAATGGTAACCCCGCCTGCGCTAACGGTATACGCTGGCGGGGCACCAGCGAGGGATAATATGTGAGGATGAAAGTAGGTCAGTTAGCCCATCGTGATGAATTGCACTAGAATTAACCACGATGGTTTCCAGGGGGAACCACGTGGAGGTCGACCTGATAGGGTATATTGCTAGCAATGGAGCAGTTAGACCCCATTACTAACAATCCCTTTCCCCCCAATTTAATATACTGTCTCAATTTCTAATGCTTACGGATACGATTCCCAAATATTATTACAACATATGTAACGGGAAATTAATGAACTCACTGAGTTTACACGTATATACAGACGCTGAATAAAAAATTGATATAAGTTTTAAAAATAATATTATTACAACATATTTTGTATCTCGCGGCTTTACCCATATGAATCAGTATATAAAGTATCGTATGTGCTAATTTAGGATATAACCTATTCGTGTATCAATTTTCATTCAAATCTGTTCAGTAATTTTTGCATGAAAGATTAACAAACATCCATCCACCCATCCAACGTTACAAACTTTCACATTTATTATATGAATAGGATTTATGAGTACCTATGTCTGTTTATATTGATCTGAAAGATTAATATTTAGTATAGACAGGCATATATGTCTATTTTTGTTCCTATCATAAGACGTATATATTTATTATACTCGTACTTATGTATTGAAAATAAAATGTGTTTAAATTATACATTAATTATATATATTATAATTATATAAAAATATCACTTGTCGTATGTAGTAAAAGTTTTGCTTAATAAAAGACTAGATGGCGTTTTGTAGTGTCTATGTTTTATTTAATTTATGCTATAGTTATTTATTATCAGTCTATTTTTTAGAGATATCTATTTATTGTTGATGTATTTTATAGTTAAGGTTTTTTGAATACATTATTTGAATGTTTTAATTACTGATATAATTGCACTGATAATACATTTATAAATATTTTGAGCAAGAGTAGGTAAGAGAGAGGCTAGTAGAGTTATCTCTGAAAAATATCTCTTCTAGTCAGTGAAATACAGTGAAAAAACATATAGTTATTTGGCAGCTAAAGTGCATGAGTGCTGTACGAATGACATTTTCAATATTAATTAAAACATCATCAACAAAAAAAACTGTTAAATGAAATATTAATATATTATAATGTTACATAAATATAATATCAGCCTACTTATATAACAATATTACTTAAGCATGCCTATTTTAACTTTTGTTATATTCGAGATATTGATTTGATCTCAATACATTGTAGTTGTAGTTTATCTGCATTCTTTACATATACTGTACAATTTTGATCACTCCTTTCCCAGTGCTGTGTTTCGGTATCTGTCGCCTTGCACCTCCAGCTAAATTGGTACCAAAATTTCAAATTCAAATTCGGTTCCCATGTGTGCCCCGCGGCGGCCCTCCTTTCACGTTGTAATCGCTCCTTTGGTGATTTGGTATCTGGCGGGCTATAAAACCTTTTGATGTTGCTTGATTGGTCTCGATTGGTTGCGCGTAACTGGTATTGGTATTTTGGTATCATGAAGGTCCAGTTGTATTAGGTCAGGGATGAAAATTATGGGCAAGTGCGCATAATGTCCATGTATGTTGAATGATTTTTATGAAGATATGAAGGCTTGGCATCAATGAAGGTTGGAAACGATGATGACGAAGTCAAGTTAGCTAATTCTAGCTAGTTAGTTTACTGACAAAACTGTGATCTACCAATTACATACTTCTTGAAATCTCAAATGAAACAACATAGTTCAGTACACAATTATGTAGTATTGTAGTATTTATTAAGAAAAAAAAAACATAAAACTAAAAATTATTCTTAGTAACCACTTATATATAATAGTGTGAGCATCATGTCTGAACATCTTCCGCTAGATTAGCAAAATAATATATTTTTTGCCTTGCCACAATCGACTGGACTAATAGTCGCGATCGACTGGTTGGCCACCCCTGCTCTATATTGTTTCTTTCAAAAGTAAACAATTTATCAGAAACTAAAATTACAAAAAAATAAAAAGATTACATAGAAAGCAATGAGTATCCAATTAGTAGAACATTTCTATAAAAAACAACAGTTCTGTTTACGCGATATGATATGCTTCAACATGTCTAAATCTCATTTTTATATTTAGTTCAATTAATCATTATTAATTCCTAACGGGCAGAATCTCAGTTTCTTCTGTATGACCTTATGTAGTCTATGACCTAGTAAAAAATTTAATAAATATTGTCTATGATTCTTTCTCTTTGTTCGGCCCTTGATCAAGTCAACGTGTTTCTGCGATTATATTTCAGTTATTTGGCGTGAATTTACTGGGTACAGAGGAATAATACCTGAGTCCTCAGGAATGGCAACGCATGGGGGTATTATGGGCGAAACAGTATACTCTGTTATGTCCATGGTACTGCTCATGTCTATAGGCGACCACCACCACTTTCCATCAGGTGGGCCGTCAGCTTGTTTGCCATTCTAAGTTGTATAAAAAAAAATATTTAGAACGCATTTTGATATTGTTAGTGTGTAATACTTGTCAATGTGTTACAAGAAATAAATCAGAAAGTGAATTCAGTAATTTTCCATTTCATTTACAAAGCCATCAAATTCACGTATGTCCGCGCTCAAACAGTATTTTCATGCACAAGTTTTATAAAAATTTTAATTGCGTATCGTTAAACAGGTATAACAATATCAAGACGAATATAAAATACAATACAAAAGAAAAATACAATGAATTCGAGCAACCAAACATTTCACATGTAAATTTATTTGACCCATCCCCTTTATTATATAATTGTACCGCCTACCTAATATTTGAAATTCTTCTCAAATAGGCTAAACACTTAAAGACGGCAATTTGTATCGAGCATAACTCGAGAACTGCTTAATACGACCATTTTAAAAAACACTACACTATATAACAATATATTAAGTACGAAGGGCCAACTTTATTTGGGGATTTAAAGTTAAAATCATTCCAGTAGCTATTAAATTTTAAACTGTACTTAGTAAATATGTCATAGCCGCAGGAGCGTCGTTTCTTAGTTTCGATTTGAATATATAAAAGGCCATTATAGTACTATTAAAGCATTTTGGATCGTGTTAAGAAAAAGCCGTTTGGGTTATGGAAATTTTATTATCATTTTTATTACTTAACTCGTTTATAATCGTTGGTAATAGTGAGAATTGATGGCCACCAATAATAATGCTGTGTCCGTAAACAGAGACTTATTCTGGATACGGGCGGTTTTTTTTAATGGGTGAAAATGAAATAGTGACCCTACTTGAGCTATGCACGTCAGCTGGCACATCGTGACAAATTTAACAATTATTAACCATGGTAGTTTCTAGGGGAAACCGCTTGGAGGTCGATAGATCTGATAGAGTATATTGCTAACAAAGAAGTAGTTGATCCAATTCCTTTCCCCCTTGGATACGAGAGGTTTTTCACTTGTTATTAGCTCTTGAGTTATTAGCTCTTAGCCTATTACAGCTTCGAGGAAGGCACGTGTTCGTGGCCTAGTATTTTTTATAACACAGGCTATCTTGGCTTGATAACCAAGCGATTGATATAATTATGGAGCACTTATTATTAACGAAAACAGCGGGGTTCACTCTGAGGTGAATTGTTTATAAACTTATCACTTCAATTAATTATATTAATATTTTTATAACACAGTGAAATTTTTATTTTAAGAACTAATAAGAACTAAGTTTCTAATAGATTTAAGTCACAACTACTATAAATTTAGTATAATTATAATGATCCATAAATGCCAAAAATATTAGAAGTGGCTCAGAAATATTTGAAGTCAGGTTAAATACCATTAATAAAATTTTGTATGTAAGCACTAGGGTTTGGTTTTTACTGTCATAATGTTATAAATATTTTAATTATTTAATAAATACATTAATAAAACAGTAATTTCCCGAAATTACAAATTAAAATATTAGGTTAAGACATAAGTTTAGAGATATTCCGCCTGAGAATCAACCCCAGTAACATTAATCATTCGACTCTTAAAATAAAACTGTAATACAAAAACACCAATCCGGAATAACAATAAAAAACCAATTATCTAATAAGGAAACAGCGCTATTTTCTCCTAAGACGATCAAATCTCTTATTAATCGGCCACAGTCCATTTGCTGTCGACTCAAAAACAAAAATATCAGTACAACTGCTAATTGAAAACAGAGGGTTTATTCCCTTCCTTATTTAATTTAAAAACTCGCCTGTTATTTCCCTGGGGACGTTGAACGTCGCAAATTTCATAATTTAATATTTACCGGTACAATATATTTATATATTATATACCGGTATTGGATAATTAGATCGCGTCGTGATTTCGTACGGCAAGGCGAAATTAATATCAATGTTCTTTGTGTTGTGTAGGGCGGGGATGTGGTCGATATATCATATCGATAAGTCGCAGTCCCGGAATGTCGGTCTTGTGAGAACGGGATTAATAAGATGGGCGGGTCGTTTTCAATAATAAATGCTCTCTGAATTTGTCCACATAAGCTGTTGTTTATTAAATGAATAAAATTGCGTGTATTATATAATCACATGAAATAATACGAGTAATAATATGATTATTATTGCATTGTACAATTTTTTATAAAAATAATAAGGTTAACAATTTTGTTTATATGTAGGTAAATCTACTTTGTTTTAAATATTGTATATTTCATTAAAATTCCTAATAATTATGTAGTAAGCATTTTATCAGATACAAAAAAGTAGTTATCAACGTATAATATAAAACATATTTAGTAATTTATTAGTATTTTTTATAATAATAGCTCGACCAAAATGTGTTCATTTCAAATCCTATGCAACAACCACAACTCTCTAGATTTGTGATCTATCACCGCATCTAATACTATAATTTTAATTTGTTTTTTATTATATGTTCAAGAAATACTTTTTATTGCTCGTAAAGTAAATATTATAATTACAAACTAAAAGAAAACTTCAATTTTGTGTCGATAGAAACGTATATTATACCATCCCTCCCTTCAAGAAAATGAAGACAAATGCTATTGCTCAGCTGAGGGGTTCGGGTTCGATCTCGGATGCGACATGACAAACTATCTATGACATACATAATTTTGCAGCCTACTTCATAATTTAGTCATGAACAGACATATGACAGGGGACGTATACTATGACTGATGAGAAAAGGTATGGTTAACAATTTAGACAACTACATACGAGTATACTGAACAACTTTTTACTACAAATATGATCAGGTTATTTTTCTGTTTAAAATTTAATATATTGGGGTCACTTAAAATATGAGCGCTACATTTTGAGCTTACTAAGAAACAAAGTTCTTGTGGTATCTAAAATATTAGTGATATAGACATAACATTTTCATTTATATTACAATAAAAAAAAATTCTAATTTGCTCAACAGTGGACAGATAATGACTAACATGCTGATGATAACAATGATAACTCTCACAATGTCTTAATTCTTATGATTGTAACCCTTGTAAAAATCTATAAGCGTTTACATCTATCACATTCCCTGACAATAAAATTAAATAACAGTTAATTACACACAAGTGTGAGTGGATTTGCGCCAGGCACGGCACGACACCGCTCGCTCACTAATCGACTGATTAAACAACTTTGTCCAACACTATTCTTATCTATGATATAGGAAATATTAGATATGTCAAAAAAAGTATATTTTGTTCCACAAAAAAATTTAATTTTAATTATAGCAAAATACACTGTTGGACGACGAAATTTTTCATAGACACATTAGATTGAATTTTTTTTTAATATAGAACCCAGAAACATTGGCGTGTATTTTGCTTCGCAATCTATCTGCAAAGTAATCAATATCTTCAATATGGTAAGAAACTCTGTTACGAGGGATTTTATGTAATCGTAACTTTAGCCTTTTCATATTTTCCGCTTATTACACTTTTTATTTATTTTAGTTGGCACATATAAATGTGGATAAAAATATATAAGTATTACGAAGTATACATATTACTCTAAAATCCTATGTAAATACTATTCGCGAGTCGCGGCTTCGTCTGCATGCCTAGGATCTATTGTTTGACCTGGATAAAAATGAGCCTACGTCTTTTTCTATCTCAAATGTTACGTGTAACTCAAATTTAATAACAATTCATCAAGCTGTTAAATCAAGAAGTAACAAATAATCAAACAAATTTACTTTCACATTTATAATAACAGCAAGGATGCTCTATAAGTTACTAAGACTATGGTTTATTTCGTGAGCTTATCAGGTGTCCCTGTAAGTTCCCTCGATTCAATTACAAAAGTTCGACGAGTTCGTCAGGTGTTCGCTGTATCGATCTACGATCTGGCTCGCACGTCTGCGTACATCACTATACCTATATAATGCAGAATAATACTCATTAATTAACTAGAGAAGGAACAATTTAAAGGTAAGCTTAAAAGATACTAGATAAACATATTAACACCAATGAGAGAAATAAAACTTAAAAAAACCTTAGACTTTCTCCATTTCTGCTCCATAGAATACAGGTCAGCCCCAACAGTGTCTTGGATATGATAAAGTAGCAGACTGAATTCTTTCTGCATAAACTTTTATATGCGTTGCAGGTTAATGAACCGATACGATGTCGTAACCTTCAAGAAAAGAGCATACTTCTTTTTAAAAGTCCAGCAAAACATCTGCAATTTTTCTGCTGTTGCGGGTACTTAAATGTGGCTGTAGTCACTTACAATCAGGTGAGCCGCACGCTTATTGTCCCACCATGTTATAAAAAAAGGTTAAAAGAATCCAACCAAAAGACTAATAAAGCACAAAAATAGTGTGAGTCCTATATTTATTTATTTAAAGGAACACCAACAGCATATTGCATTATAACACATATAACAAACATTAAATACAATACAATATTAATGCACACGCCTATTATAGGTATTCACAGCATTTACTTTAACATAGTTATACAGTGCGAGAAAATGAAGTAACAATTATAATGAATTAAATAGCACTAGACTACAATTACATATAAAAAAATAAACTATATTATACAACTTATTATTCTAAAGCCCCATGCCAAGTCATTCATGTCTATAGGCGACGGTTACCACTTTCCATCAGGTGGGCCGTCAGCTTGTTTGCCATTCTAAGTTGTATAAAAAAAAAATATATTAACATACTTAGCCCATATCGGTTGGATATCTACATATTTTAGAATATATTAAAAGTCTGTTTTTCACACACTTTATTATACCAGTATTTAGATTTTGTAACTAAATATATAGTTATTGTTGTTTATTACCATACCCAATATCCATCGTTGGGGGGGAAAGGGATTGTTAGTAATGGAGATTGAGAATCCCATTGCTAGCAATATACCCAACCAGGTCGACCTCCTCGCGGTTCTCCCTGGAAACTGTCATGGTTAATTCCTGATAAATTCATCATGATGGGCTAACTGACCTGTTTTCATTCTCATCTATCATCCTTCACTGGTGCTCCGCCAGCGTATCAGGTACAAAGTCTCCCTCTGGTTGTACAAAGTATCCCGTTAGCGCAGGCGGGGTTACCATTCCATTTTAACCCATCAAAAAAAAATATCCATCGTTGTTAGTGAACATACATGTAGCGTTTTTGTCTTGAGTTCTTAATACAATGATTTTGTTTAAATATAAAAGAAGGATACAGAATGATGTCACTGTAGCATGAAATTGAGACAAAACAAATGACAAAGATTTAAAAATAGTTTTTATTGCTATCAATTATAGTTTTAAACTAGCTATTGAATATTATAACCAATTTTAATATAACAATCTATAAGCATAACAATTTATATTTGTAATTATCGATCTTTTGTGACCAATAAAATGTTTATTTAGTATTTTATTTAAATTAAGATTTCTAGTTTTTTTTTTCATAGACTCTTTCTGTGAAAGCGAAACCAGGACCCTTGGTAATTCTTGTTATAGGACGGCATGTGACCACACCATTCTGAGCGATCATAAACATGACGTGGTCCATAAATACGATCAACCGAAAAGAAGTATATCATCAACATATCACCTGTTAACTGTCCACTGCTGGACATAGGCCTTACCCATAATGAGGATTGGCCAGTAGTCGCCACGCTTGGCAGGCGCATTGGGAACCACAGTCAGGACTCAAACAATGTTTTAAGGGCGACACAGCTGCACATCTCTCGACTATTAAGTTCTCTTAATCGTCTCTTGACGATTTTTTAAGAGCATAGTAGAATGAAAAATAGAGGACAAAAGAGGAAGAGGAAGACCGAGGAATAACTACATGGGACAGATAAAAGAAACAATAGGTGTCATGTCGTATAGGGAGGTCAAGGATATGGCCTGGGTAGAGCTGGCTGGAAGAAGATGCATGAATTAGTTGCACCGACAAGAGGAAACTCTTAAATGAAAAGAAAAGAAGAATCGCCTCTTACGCTACTCATAGGAAAGGAAGGAATGGCTCATTCTATGCTGGGATCATACGGGGATACAACACATTTACTATTTCATACAAATGTAGAAATGGTCAGCAGCGTCCCTCTTGAAACAACAGCAAATCCTAACTGCGGATACTGTGGGAACTACTGGCAAAACCTCCCTTGTAGGAGAGCCTTATGTTTTTTTTTCGATGAGTGAAAATGGAATGGTAATCCCACCCGCACTATCGGTATACACTGGCGGGGCATCAGTAAAGAACGATAGGTGAGGATGAATGATGATGATGATAATTTTTCACAATAGTTTCCAGGGGCAAGCACGTGACCACGATCTAATAGGGCATATTGCTAGCAATGGGGCTGTCAAACTCCATTGATAACAATCCCTTTCCCCCCAAGAGCCTTATATTTGGCAGTGTACAGCTACCGGCTGATATAATAATGATGATGATTTGTTTGAAGACATTCGATCCACATAATATAAGGTTTGAAGCGAATGTTTATTTTTTTGCGAAGCAGAAAGTAACTTTTTTAACTTTGACATTTGATATAAATAGATCTCTTATTAAAGCCAATAAAAGTATATTTGAGCTCTATACATTTAACACGTATGGTAAGGTCAATTGCACATTCTTAACAATAAACCTAGACCAATTACCTGAACGATCAGCCCTCGTGCCGCAGTACGAGAAATTTGTACCCGACCATTAAAACCGATGTCCTATTCCAATGACATTAATTATTTTTTAAGATCCCCATAAAACAACATTACGAGTCCAACGCTATACTTACACACTGCTCGTTCCCAATTACGGGCAGTAACAGTGGGTTCGATTCCCGTCGATAATTACAACTGTTCGCCAGAAATGATCTGGAGACATAAATATTGTTGACGTCTGTCTTTTGTTACGACGGTTGTAATTGGGTCTGTTGAGACGTTTTGGGTCCTATAATGCGTATTTTCAACTTTCTCAATATCTATCTTTACGTCAAATCCAATAAGAGGTAGAGATAGACAAACAGAACTGAATATCGAAAAGGCTTTACTGTAAATATTGTTAGAGTTAGACTCATCATCATATTTACATAAACCGCTAACTGTCTATTGCTAAATAGCCTCTCTCATAAAGGGAGGTTTCTCCAGCTTTTCTCATAGTCTGCCATAGAGAACGTTCCCGAGCCGCCTACATCATGAGATATTCTATTCTTGAATAAATATAGGTCTCCCGATTGCTGCTACATGATTAAAAATCAAAAACAATTTGGTTTAGACAATTTAAGAGTTTGGTCTGCAAATAAAAACTAAAAGTTTTAGAAAAGTACTCGATGGTACATATGGCAATCATCGTCATCATCATATCAGCATTATCTGTCTACTGCTTAATGATCACAGATGTCAGTGTCTCAGAGAAATTCTTGCTAAACAAGACGGACCTAATTTATATGTCAAAAAATATTAGAGACTTCAAAAATAGGAGGTTCTCTTTTCGATAGTATTTTTATGTGTATATTATGATAAGATATAATTTATGACAATTTCGCGTATAATTTATTAATCTGCAATCAATATGGGTTATTTATTAAATTAATGATAATGGAATGGTAATTCCATTTGCCTGCGATATAAGTATACGTTGGCGGAGCTCCAATAAGGGATGATGGGCGACAATTAAAGCAGATCAGTTAACCCATCTTGATGAAATGAAAAAAAAATTTTCTACGATGATTTGCAGAGAGAATCGTGTGTAGGTCAACCTGATAGGATATTGCTAGCAGTGAGGCAGTTAGCTCCCATTCCTAACAATCCTTTTTCCCCCAATCCATATGGGTCGCTACCGTTGCAATTTTGTCACAATTGAAGTATATAGTTCGTATCTATGGGACAAATAATACATAATAAATAACAATTTACCCGTAGACTAGTATAATTATTATAATGTTTTTATGTAGAGCGAGCGCATATAAAGACACATTGGTAATAAGCACCTTCCTACGTGACGCAGCGGCGCAAGCGACAATACGTGACGCTCAATGTAGAGTTGAGTATATCGATAAACTATTTATCGATAAAAGTAATTAGTGTGAAATCTGAATTTTTTTCTTTATTTTATGTGTTGTACAATTGCACTAATCGCCTGGTCCTCAAAATAGGATACCCTGTGTTATGAGAGACCAGATAACAAATATTTGAGAACACGACCCTAAAGACCCAGACTCGAAATAATAAAAAAAAAAATTTAATTGTTTCGACCGAGACTGAACCCGGGACCACATTATGCAAAGCAATGCGCCTACCGCTGTGTCACTTAAGTCGTTATAATAATCTTACGAAAATATATGATATAGTCAACCCTTTATTATATTTTACTCTATTTATTGACTTGAAATATTTTTTGGTTAAATAACTTGCTAATGCGTATATAGTCATTGGTCACAGTTTAGTAGAATTTTTTTTAGAGAAAATTCTGTAAATTTGGTTGTGCAAGAATTGTTTAAAAATTGCTGCTTCAAAATAGGAAACATAAAAATAGAAAAAGGTAAAAAAATTAAACTCCAAGTCAAATCAATTGGATGAACCGGGTTATTTAATAAGCAAGGCAACGATTGTTATTTTTTTCTATTAATTCTTGTTTTTTTTTTTATGACAAGTAATTACTTGTAGGTACTTCGTTGTTTCATAATTTTTAACCTATACTTAGTTATTATGAAGGTATTGTAATTACATATTATAAATATACTCTATAACTAAATAATTAAATTGTATTTAATCCCCTCTCAATCCCGACATGACGTCCTCGTCCCTACGCCGCCGGTACGTCCATAGCTCGCTGGCGGCGCACGCGCACCCGTTCATTAGGTCGCCGCGCGTGATTGTCGTTTGGCCCCGCCCCCGCACGCCGCTCACACAATTATAATAATTCGTATGATTACAATTGATAGTGACGGAACAACATATATGTCGTTTTTTGTTATACTCGTTCGAGATACAATCTAAGCAATGATATTTTAATGAAGAGGAACCTTGGAGCCACCTGGTTGGTACTCACTAAATCACTTTAAAGTATTATCATCTTTAGGCATGTCATGTGTCCCATGATCCATCCCATTCCCAAAGACGTCAGGCAGGTGGCCGGTCGTAAAACTAAAAACCAAATCTTTTTGTAATACGGATAAAATCATATTACGCCGACCCCAAATGATTGGGATAAGGGTAGGAAGATGATGATGTGTCACCAATGCTCATCATCAATATATGAGTACAAGAGATAGAAAACCCTATGTTAAGCGGAATGACTAGCGTAATAAGTTAATATTCATTATCGGGGGCGGGGAGAAGGGAAGATTGTTAGTAATGGTGACGTTACTCCCCATTTTTATATACCATATATATCAGGTTGACTTTCACGCTGTTCTCTTTGGAAACCATCGTGGATAATGCCTGATAAATTCATCACGATGGGCTAACTGACTAACACTTACCTTTCCATTTTCATCTCATAATAAAACCCTTCACTAGTAAGGGCAAGAAGGGATTGCTAGTACTATTACTATAGGACTATTAGACCCTATAGTCTAACAGTTATATTGCTAGCAATATTAAGGAGACCTCCACACGGTTTCATTGTTTTAATTCTTACTGATCTAGAAATCCTCTCATTTAGAAATTTGCCTAGAATCTCTTAACACAAATTTCACACTAGTAAATTATTACTATTAAGTATAACTATTAAATCATCTAAAAAAATATAGATATATCATGATATCTTCTTGCTATGATATTGAGGTTTAAGCAGTAAAGTAAAACTGGCACTTCTAACTTTAGTGGATATATAAAACCAGATAAAACAAATTGAATTTTTCCATAGACACGAACACGAATCAAATGACTTACTTAAAACAATCAAAAGTACAGTTACTTGCGACTCTATTATTACCAAATCTAATTTAGATAAGTAATTTCTTTGACAAATACCGATCCCTTGCAATTGAATTTAGCCTTTAATACACACGTTTAAAGTTTAAAATGGTAATGTAATCTTATTAAGATCAGGAAAACTGTCCCCATTTGTCGCAATAGAAGGCGTGTTGGTCCACTGACATGCTGTCAATTTCCATCTTCATCGAGCCGACGTCGTGTCTCTTATAGCTATAACTTTAAAGTCTATTATCATTTGATTTTCTATTGAGGTGATTTTGTAAAAAGGCGAGAGCCAAGTGGTCATAGCAATTTAGTTGAGCGCCATTAGAAGACGTAGTTACATACATACAGACGTCATTATGTAGCGCACAGTGCGTGAATATAAAATTGTTGTGTCGTAATTGTGTATTCTTTGTTCTTTTGTGTCGGCTGTAGATTTCGTGAGGTGTCATTGAGAGATGGGTCATGGTGAAATCGGGGGATCTTTTTATTGTCCGTAGGCATCCGAGTGTCGTATCTGATAACCAGTAAGCTACTTGTGGCCTCTATGGCGACGTTACAGTCTATCAAATTTTAAAATTTAAAAAAATAATCATCTAAAGCGGTAGAGAAGATAATCGCGTAATATACACCCAAAGGAATACAGTTGAATTGAGGTCAATGCATTTTGAAAACGATTGTGTGTGCCCCGGCATAGAATGAGCCGCCCCTACCTTTCCCGTGGGTGTCGTAAGAGGTGACTAAGGGAAGGCAAGGGATGGACAACAGCGTCCCTCTTAAAACATCTCTAAAACCTTACTGCGGCTGCCAACTCGCCTGCCAAGCGTGGCAACTACTGGCAAAACTCCCCTTGAAATATAAATAAATAGATATATTTTAAGAGGGACGCTCGTCTCTTACGACATCCACGGGAAAGAAAGGAATAGCCCATTCTATGCGGAGATCAAACGGCATGTATATATATTCAAATAAATATATAAAGCAAACGATGAAAAATATTATCAACAATTTAAACATACATAATGCATTTATTAAGTTTATTAATGAAAGTGTAAAATATGGTATTTAGCAAGAACTACTTAGACGACCTTAGCACCGACCACTGACTACGTACACCGTTATAAATCGACGGAAAATTGCTTTGACATTTCAGATGGTGTAAGCTGCGACTATTTTGCGACACCGACATTCCCCGAATAGCTTCGTGCGTTAATCAGATAATGTAACAATGTGCAGGAATTTTGTCGAGGATAGGTTACCCTCGAGGTAGGTTACAAGGCATGTAGTTACATAATATAGTCGGACATGTACCATAACATGTGCGTAGATAGGTAAGTACTGTATTGTTGAATTACAGATTTAAGAAGTAGATATACGATTTTTGTAAATAATTTTAAGAGCTATAATTTTTGTTTGGGCTACTTTTTTCATAAAGCTTACGGTTTTCGAAAAAAACTTAGAATTTTTGATCTTTAAAAATAACTTTTTAGCAAATATAGAATTGATGGGGACTTTTGAGGCTTTATTACTATTTTAACCAAACTAGACTATTTCTAGACAGTGTAGCAAGATGAAACATATACCAGATTTTAAGTTAGACTTCCAGGAATATAACTTTGAAAGTCGCATTCAATTTGATGCAGCAGTTTTTAAGATGCCGCAACAAATATACACACAAACAGACAGTTCAAAATTTAAAATATTATTGTATTGCCTTCTTATTAAGACTTTTATATTAGTTTTCTTTATATTATTTATATATTTTTTTAAATATCTCTCATGTACAGACATCGCCTTGTTACAATTTTATTATATTAGTTAGACAATACATTGTTAAATAGATGGGCACCTATGTTCAACAGTGGACAGTTAATGGCTGATATGTTAATGATAATCAAATGGTACAAGTACAAGAAGCATAAAATACCTACATAACATCATGTTTGCATTGAGAGAAAGTTGCACTTGGCGATTGTGTTCTTGAAACAAACATGTTAACATGCTAACATGGACGTCCTCAAAACCATTGCACAACCGTAACAAATCGCATTCCATTCTGTTTCAGTTACTTCGTATACATTCATCAAAATTAACACAGACATCTTTATTATGGGATCTAATGAGAATTCAATGTATATTCTTAACTCTATAGCCAATACATATTCAGTAATATCACTGGCTCTTATTACGGGTACTTAAGACTGCTTTTTGAATACTTGAAATTGAGAGTTATAAATAAAGATTTATGTTGACGATTGATAAAGTTCTAGTTATTCGTCATCATCATCATATCCACTGCTGAACATAAGCTTCCCCATAGACTGCCATAAAGAACGGTTCTTAGCCACCTGCATCCACTGATTCTTTTTTACTAATGTTTATTGCCAATTAACATCTTGATGGTTCAAGCAATCGCTGTGAAATTTAAGCTACGTTTTATCCCACGCTTGCGTATGTAATCAATTAATAAATTATAAAATTATTTTCATATTATACTTATATATATAAAAATAGTGTAATGAACATAATTCCATAAGGTATATATTATTATCCTATATTATTATTGAAAAGTCACAATAATTGTTAAGATTGTATTTCACAATAAAAAACTATCTTAAATTGTGATAAAACTAGTTATTTTAATTGAAAAATTAAATTACTGAACTGATTTTGATAAAAATTCTACAGAAACATTCTGTAAGTATATCTTTTCTGATAAGTAAATAATTTTCTAAATTGGTTTATAATTGATAGACTTATGAAGTAACAAACATAAAATACAACCGAATGGAGAACCTCCTTCTTTTTGAAGTCGGTTTGAAAAATAAGGTCATTCTAGAATTCCGAATACGTACATAATATAAAAATAAATAAGAACCTAATTCTAGAAGACTAACAGCATCCTAAGTAAAGCACTTAGTTACTGTCTTCATGTTTTAACTTATGGCTAAGTTAGTTAAGTCAGTACTCAGTTACATAATAAAAAAATCGTTACAAAATCCTCAAATAATAACCATTTACTCGGTGCGTACCTGCGTACACGCCGCAGGCTGCGCGCGCGCCTGATTGATGCGTTTATAATTATGGCGCGGTTTTGCGCTCGTTGCGCGGGAAAATATCATTTGCATGTAGTTTGTCCACCGATTCTATCTAATCAGGACGCTTTTTATTTGAAAATTTCAAACTTGTAATAAACATGTATTCAACAAATGTTTAGACGTTTTACTAAAAATGCACGTCTGATATTTATATATTTCTAATACAATAATAAATCTAAAATTAAAATCAATAAATTTTAGCGCATAAAATTAACAAATGAACATACACGGTCTAACAGTTTTCCTTAACATTGTTTAAGCAAAAAATATTTCAAATATTTTTTGTAGTAAGATCGGAAAGGTTGCCTGGAAGAGATCGCTTTTAGCGATAAGCTCGTCCATTGTTTTCTCATTGTGATTATTTATTGTAATGGTTTATATTTATAATAAGTTTTCCATTGTAATCTTTTGGAGGAAACAATAAAAAGTGTCTATCTATGTTTGGATTAAATGAATTCATGTTGAAAACTACTCCATTGCTTCGTATTCAAAATAACTAAGTCTTTAATAATTGCGTATTGCTTGTGATATATAGTATAAAAACTGCTAGCTATTTAACAAAGCTCTAAATCCTTCAAAGAGCTATAGAAAAGTCTATACTCAAAGTTTTGCTGTACTGCCATTATGAGTTATTATTAGATATAATAACTCATAATAGCTGGTATATATAATATATTAGAATTATAATATATTAGATATAGTATTAGATATAATAGAAAAAATCGGTATTCTGCAGTTCCAATGGAATGAATACATAAATAAAAAAAAATTGTGTAAAGGTAGATCATTATGTTAATAGTCAAATGTTGTCTTTGTAGAGAACGTAACTTTTGGTACACACATATTTCGCAAATGAAAATACCGCCCTTAGTCGGATCTTTTTTTTATACCACTGAGGTGGCAAACAAACTTACGGCCCACCTGATGGTAAGCGGTTACCGTAGCCTATGAACGCCTGAAATACCAGGGGTGTTACGCGCGCGTTTCCGAACCCAAAGAAACTTCTTTACCTCTTTTTTGAAGAACCCCTGCTGTAGTCTCTTGGAAAAATCTCGATAGCGAGCTCAATCCATATCCTGAGCGTTCATGGTAGGAAACATCTCTGAAACCGCACTGTATGCAACCATTTAGGCTCTAAGCTATCGGATTGTTTTTTGGAACGGGATACTTTAAAATAATTTACCTACATATATCCTAAATTTTTAGAGACATATATGGAGACCCTACTGTCGTGTCGTTTAATGTCTTGTAACGTGAGTCTTGTGCGAGTTCGACGCCCATTCACGATATCATAGTACCTACGATAGTAGGCAGTGTATAAACGGGTAAAGTTCACGTGAATTTTGTTTCATTACCTTTATAAGTACTTACTGACATTATTATTAGCTTCATTATATCTCTCCTAAACAGCTAAAATTATAATTTAGATCACGATATAGCAACGACCTCAGGGTAACGAGTGACCTTGATTTGTTTCCGATTGAATAACATCGACACGTCCTCACGCCTTTACGTTTATAAAAAAAAAAGTGATAGGTAAAGTCTCGGTTACACTGAGAGCAGTTTTTTCAAACTCATTTAATAATAGTGTTTTTTTTTTAATGGATGATAATGGAATGGTAACCCCACCCGCGCTATCGGTATACACCGGCGGGCCACCAGTGAAGGATGATAGGTGAGGATGAAGCAGGTCAGTTAGCCCATCGTGATGAATTCAACAAGAATTATTCACGATGGTTTCCAGAGGGAACCACGTGGAGGTCGACCTAATAAGGTATATTGCTAGCAATGGGGCTGCCAAACTCCATTCCCCCTTAATAATAGTGTTTTTTTTTGATGGGTGAAAATGGAATGGTAACCCCCCGCCTGCGCTAACGGGATACGCTGGCGGAGCACCAGTGAAGGGTGATAGATGAGAATGTAAACAGGCCAGTTAGCCCATCATGATGAATTCTTCAGGAATTAACCATGATAGTTTCCAGGGCGAACCGCGAGGAGGTCGACCTGGTTGGGTATATTGCTAGCAATGAGATTCTCAGTCTCCGTTACTAACAATCCCTTTCCCCCCTAATAATAGTGTTCACATCAATAGTATTTCCACGACTTTGAGACACACACCCAATTACATTGTTTTCATAACAGTAAGATAAGGTAAGGATGGGTTAGGTACTGTGCTATAGAAAATGTGCCCTTTCAAGTAACCAGGATATATCAATTGCCCGTTCTATCAACTAATATATCTTTAGCTATATACTCATACTCTACATATGTTCTTCTCCATGATTAATACTGTTTTATGTAATATGTATACTAAATATTATTAAGACTGTTTGGGTCATTACGTACCTGAATAAACTTTTATAATATTAACTTTACGCCTTTAAAATATTTTTTATTATTATTTCAGGCGTTGACTGTCCACTGCTGGACGTAAGCCTTCCCCATGCAAGCGGGTTGGCAACCGCAGTTAGGCTTTCAGAGATGTTTTAAGAGGGACTCTGTTGCCCATCCCTTGCCCTCTCTGAGTCGTCTCTTACGACACCTACGGGAAAGGAAGGTGTAGCTCATTCTATACCGGGGCACTTACTGACTGTTACACTTTTTTTATTCTGTGGATAAGTATACAGGCAGAAAAAGAGCACTATCACACAATGGATATACTATGCAACATAGTAGATCCATTTATTCTGTGGCTCCAGTAGCCAGAGGCATCGATTCTCAACGATTATTCATAAGCAGAGGTGTCGACGTGTACCAACGTGTATTCAGTTCGATGGGTTTTATTATTTACTAGCTCTCCGCCCGCTACATCGCACGCGTGGATTACAGAAGTGGGGAAAGCAATGGAATACACCATATCTAGATAGAGTATGAAGAATACACCAAATTTTAAATTAGACCTTCAGGAATACAACTGTGTAAACCCAAACTTAACTTGTTCCCAAACTTATTTTGTCTACTTCCCGCTTTGAGAATCAATTATTTTTAACGCCCCCATTTTTTCACCTACTTAAAAATCACTATTACTTCAAATTACAAATCACCCCCTCAAGCCTCGAACGTTGTGTAGACAACGTCTTCCATTTTTTTTCTGAGTCTTACCGCCCCCCTTTAGGCCTGCATTGCCCACAAGAGGGTATTATTGCCCACTTTGTGAAAGGTTGGTGTAAATCATATCCAAATTGGTGCAGTAGCTTTTGCGTAATACCAGAACAAATATAGACAGACAAAATTTCTAAATATTATTATTTTAGAATCTATTTGTCTTATAAAGACCCCTCATATATATAATTTTTCTTAATTATATTTATATTATTTCCTCACTAATATAATAAATGTGGAAATCTATTTGTTTGTTACTTTATAGCGTTTGACAGCTTAACTAATCGCTAAGAAATTTATTATAGGTACAATACGAGTATAGGATGGAGAAGGATATAGGAGGCTACTTTGTATCCCTGTCATTAAACATATCCCAATTACGCGGACAGAGTCGCAGTTAAACGCTAGTATTTATATATATATAGAGAACGTACAATAGACATTTTAATCATATATTTTTTTGTCTAACATCAAATTCAATTTAGCGAGATTTCGAAGAGCATGTCACCGTCAATAAAGTGTTAGCAGCGTCATGCTTGATTTGTGACACGACAATAAAATATGCTAGAGTCTTAGTTTGTGTATGTCTTTATGAAGAATGTCAGATAAAATGCATATATTTTATATCAAACTAGCTCTCTTTTATACAAATTTTAATCCATTTACTAACGATCCTTTCCGAGTAGAAAGGATTAAGAGTAATGGGGATTATCAGAAATTGCTAGCAATATATAATAGTATTCTCTACTATTCTCAGCTTCATGTATAATATAGTATATATTATATGTGTAAGTATATTTGTTATTTATATTTATTTGTGTATCTTATGTAAATTTTAATTACGTATGTATATCAATTTACAGTAATGTAATCGAGTATTCTTACACTTCGTTAAGGTGGACTGGGAGAGAATGCTTTTAGCATTAAATCCGCCTTTAATAAATAAATTAATATATTTTGTCCGGTTAAACTTCTCGCAATCTTCTCTAGAAACTATCGTGGCTAATTCCTAAAGAACAATGGGCTAAATGACCAGTCTTCCCACTTCCTTCCTGATGATGATACCCCGCCAGCATTTATCAATAATGCTTGGGTTACTATTCTATTGTCATTTTTAAAAAATCCTAGTCTTGCCATTTCTTGAATATAATTGTATCAATATATAAAAATGCCATGTTACGTGGTAATATCCGAAACCGCTTAACCGATTTTAATGAACTTTTGTAAATTTATATATGCTCTAACCCAAGAAAGATGGGGAGGCGGTGGGAGATGAAGGAAGGAATGAAGATTGGTAGTGCCATTGTTAGCAATTTATTCTATTAGATTGACATCCGTACTGTCCCCGATAGAAAGTGTCACGGTTAATTCCTAATGAAAATAATATTTAATATTATAAAAACGATTCGACCCCAAAAACTTAACTCTAGTCTTCTAATCAAATGACTGATCTCAAACATTACCCGCCACAAACTTTCCACTTACGGTCACATGATCACATCATTTACAAGCGCGATGTATTGACAGGACACTCGGGCCGCCATTTTCTCCGGCGCTTTTGATCGTCATGATTTGACAGTATGCGCGGGCGCATGACACCGCGCGTATCAGAAAAATCTCCATTAACGACAGCCGTTGAAGAAATTGACCACAAAGCCAACTCAATCGTTAATCGCGAGGGTGGGGCTACTAATGGGAATGTGTTGAGTACCATAGAGAGGTATTCGTACTATATTTATCTCGAAGTCCATATTTATATTCAAGACAAAAATGCTGGGAAATAAAGTGATTCTGAAATGGCATTAAATCTATCTTTATATATATATATCATTCATATTTTATGATTTTATATTCTATTATCCATTCCGGTACCTCACAATTCTTTTATGATTTTTTTACTACTTTTTTTTTAAGAAAATAGTTTATTTTTAATTCGTCTTTAAACTAACACACTAAATTAATTAATTATGTAAGAAAAGTGACATAAAACAATCACAAAAGTGGATAACTAACATATTATTGTCAATATCAAAAAAATAAAAATTATTATTCTCAGGACTTTTTTAACACATGATGTAGTTAAATCTGCAAGGACAATAATAGGAATTTTCAATCACACTATTACATACTAAATTAACGACATTCGATTTTTAAAATTTCTTATCAAAGAACAATCTGTTTATATTTGATGAAATTGCCAGAAAACGTAAAATATACAATAATACTCATAAGAGCTACTGTCGACTCCGAACATTCCCATTACGTCGAGACAACATTAGCTGCGCCTTTTTTTATATATTTTATTTTTATTAGAAAATTAACGGATTTCGATATTTTAATACTCATTATCAAAGAACAATCCATTTGCGATAGATGTGTCAGAAAACGTAAAAAATCGAATAACACTCACTCACTCACTCCTGTCGACTTCAAACATTCCCACCTTCTGTCTAGCCAACATCAGTGGTTGTGCCCTAATGAACTCCCAAATGGAAGCTGCTGTATCAATGCCAATCAGATTTCATTTATCGACCATCAAGCGCTTTTAATGGCGGCGGTGGTAGCAACCGTTTGAGGCAAGCGCCGATATTCTTTCATGTTGACCAACATTGAAATGTGCGCGTCATTGATGCGTTGGACATTCGCTTTACGATCAATTAAAGTTTGAGAATTAGGCAGCATACATATTTATATAAAATAGATTTTTTTATACTATGAAGGTGGCAATCAAGCATACAGTCCGTCTGATGGTAAATGGTCACAACAGCCTATAGATGCTTGCAACAGTAGAGGCGTCACGTACGCGTTGCTAACCCTGAAAAAAACTTAATATGCAATTGAAAAAAATGATGTTGATAATGATAACGAGGCTTTTAAATGCCCTTTACTAACAATCCCTTTCTCCTTTACTATCGCAGTTACCAGAAGTTACTTGTGACTTCAGTCTTACCTCAGTGGTACTCCACCAGCGTAATGACGCAAACGGTAGGGGGCGAGAAGGGATTATTCGTAATGCGAACTACCAGTACTATTGCTAGCAATAAACCCTATCAGGTAGACCTTCACCCTGGAAACCATCGTGCTGAATTTCAGGTGTATTCATCACAATGGGCTAACTGATCTGCCTTTTCATTCTCACTTATTATCCCTCACTGGTGCCCCGCCAGCTTATACCGTTAGCAAACGGCGCGGTTGCCATTCCATTGTCAACTACGAGTATTAAAAGGACGCAAACCGTTATTTATTCTTAAAAAAATGTATGTGTAATTTTGTTGCGTGTTCAACTCGGTACAGCGCTGTAAATGAATTATCGATCTCAAATGAGTTGCACAGCTGACAAAAGCAAACTGAACTCGAAACAAAATCACTTTCATGACAATCGTTTTCTACATGCGTAACGTATAAATATTTCATGACGTCCCCCAGTCCGATATCTGAGTGATGATTCGATACTTTTTCGAGAATCGAGAATAAATCTACGATTGTCGTTTTTAATTACGGACGCGTGGTAATGACCGCGCGATGGTCGCTGTCCATCGGCTATACTTATGGTAATTTCTATAAAAGCTACCGCTCGATACTCCTGTCATATGGGGCAGTAAATATGGAATGAGATTCTGTTGTTTACGTACTAGATTTTACCGGCGACTTTGTCCGTATGGACCGACCGGGATAAAAAGTGGCCTATGTCCCAGCAATCGGTTAAAGCGTTACGATGTAATAAACATACAAAACAAAATCACTTTCATATTAATAACACTAGTAAGAATTGAAGCTAAATGTGTCAAATTATAATTAATTTTTATTTCATATACCAGCTGCCCGCCCCGGCTTCGTACGATAATGAAGAAAATGAGACCAAATCTTTTTATATGAAGATTTTTTAACCCAAAATTCACTGTTATATACAATTTATCAAACATTTACTGAAATTAGAATTTTTATCTATTATTCACTTTAGAGAAAGTAATAAATACCACTTAAGGCCGTTACCAATACAAGGACTCTTCTCACAGAGAATCTTTCTACCCTAGTACAGTATTAAGTTATATGCATTGCTATTTCATAACATCAATAAGTCTGTGAAAAAGTACTCGGCATTCAACTAATTTATTTTTTTACAATAACATTGTAAATAAGTTAATTGATTATTTCTTTGAAAAGGTAAACTAGTAGATTACTTCAACGTAATTAAAAATAAAAATGGGACCGCTTCATTTATTATAAATAGATTACTAGTGGAAAATATGAAAGCCGTCTCCACATGCGATTACCGTGGTCATACAAACCCAACGATGACTTGCACATCCCGCTGACGATGATATATGTTCGCCGCTGGTAATGAGACCCTGGATCTGTCGGGGTGTCAGCCACCGGCACCGCTCTATGTGAGCCTGCTACATAATGCTTATGTTATATGTTAATCCTGTATAATATTGATAATAAAAATATAATATAGCTACTAATTTTTAAGGTTCCGTACAAAAATAAATTTATAAAATTTAAAAATAAAGTGTCTGGAAACATAACAGTGAGGTTTCGAAGAAATTTTCTGCCTTGAAAGTCTAAGCTGTAGAATGAGCTCTTTGAAAAGGATATATTAAGGTTTTTTGCAAAGATCGGCAACGCACACGTGACACTTCTAATGTTGCAGACGTCCATAGGTACATACAGTAATCATTTTATTTTTTATTTTTTTATACGACTTAGAATGGCAAACAAGCTGACGGGCCCACCTGATGGAAAGTGGTAACCGTCGCCTATAGACATGAGCAGTACCATGGACATAATAGTACACACACATACTGTTTCGCCCATGATACCCCCCATGCGTTATCATTCCTGAGGACTCAGGTGTTATTCCTACGTACCCAGTAAATTCACGCTATATCCCACCCTTCAAACCGAAACACAGCCATTTACCATCAGACGGACTTTATGCTGGTTTACCACCTAAGCGGTATAAAAACAAAAAATAATCATTATTGTCGTCATAAATGGTAACGCATGATGGTAATATACCATGGGCATTACAATATATTTTGCAATATCCTAGGTGTTCTGTTCATCATCATCTCGTATCAACCGTCTACCGTTTACTGCTGAACATAGGTCTCCTTTAAAAGGAGTTTTTTTAATAGGTGATAACAGAATGGTAGCCCCACCAGCGCTATCGGTATACACCGGCATTGAGGGATGATAGTGAGAATGAAGCTTAAACAATCGTGACGAATTCAACAAGAATTGTTTACGATGGTTTCCAGGGGGAATCACGTGATGGTCGACCTTTTTTTTTATACAACTTAGAATGGCAAACAAGCTGACGGCCCACCTGATAGAAAGTGGTAACCGTCGCCTATAGACATGAGCAGTACCATGGACATAACAAAGTATACTGTCTTGCCCTAATAAGGCATATTGATAGCAACCAACTTCAAAAATAAGAAAAGGGTAAATTCTTCATTTGTATTTCTCTTTATATTTATTACCTCATTACTCCGTCAGTTATAAATTGATTTAAGAAATTATTTTTTTATCTAAAAGATTATACATAGAAATTTTATCATCAGTAAATGATAAAATTTCTATGGAATCAATGAATGAATGTCATTAATAAAGCTTTAATACACCGTGTCACTTTCCCAATGATCATATGTACGATTACCGCGCAATAAAAACATTTTTACTCATAAATACTATAAATCTGTCTATATTTGGTCTGGGAGTGTACTTAAAAAAAATGTTTAAGTATTTCAATCATTTAGCTAATACTCATACAATTTCTGTCGATTTGGATCTATCTGCATAATATGTAATAATATATCTATATTTAATTTGATATTTTTTTTCTAAGTAAAAACCTGCATTTATACACTATTTTTGTTTTGTTTTTTCTAATTTCATTCTATATAATGATTTTAAATATGGAAAATCATTACAATATTAAATTAAAATTAAAAATAAATTAATAAATAATAGAATCATAAACCCAAACGTAAGATTTAAGAAGTTTAAATTCCAACGTGAAAATTTAAATCATAAACGTATTATATTGAAACGTTGTCATTATATATGTATATATAGTATATTAATTAATGTAACATGTAAATGTAGTATTCATTAATAGCACCTAAAAAAAATTTCGGAAAAAAAAATTCCTACCAAATATAATTCTTTTTTTAAAAAAACAACAACCTGGATATGTACCAACGATATCACACAGTACATATATACACACCTATTATTATGTAATGTATATTTTTTTAAATTGAATTTTATTTTTATTTTGTGTTAATATAAAAAAAATCTAGGAATAGAAAATATTTTTGAGTACTTATTAATTAATGAATACTGACACAGGATTTAAGGAACGCTTTATATTAATTAACACACTGTATATTTTCTTATTACTATCTAGATACGTATCTACATCTCTCAATATAAAATAGATCCGTTCCTTTAAAGGAACCCCTATCACGCCGCCGCTTCTGTTAGTCATCACTTCACCAAGTCCAAACCGCGGGTGAATAGTGAAAAAGACATTATTCCATATTTGAACTGCAATTTATCAAGCCTGATCCTCTCCTTTGACCCACCGTGTTATGACAAGATGAAATATATCCGCCGATGATATTCCAAATTTGAAATCTAAGATGCATTTGTGTATTTTTTTTACATTTCTTTTTTTTTGTGGTGAACGGTTATGACAATAGCCAGTACTTTTAAGCTTAGTGATGTGACATCTGACGTATAATAATGTATCGATGAGTGATGGTCGTCATTTCGGGACGACGATTTGACTCTATTGTCGTCTTAAGAAATAAAAAAACATTGTCATTTATTATTTTTTTATCGTAAACCTTGGCTACTGCGTGTCATCATTTAGTAGCAATAAATGTATTTATAGATCTTTTCTATTGTAGTTTTCGTTTTGGTAAAAGTAATATTATATTCAATATACTTATATCTAACCACAGTTTCATTACTATGAAGTAGTTATAAAATGACAGTTATTAAAACATGCAATTGGATTTAATATGGCACAAGTTGACGATCTATAATAACACCAATCCAAGTCAAAAACACACAGCGAAAACTTTTAATATTTATTATTAATTTTATATATTGAACAAATTCTAAATCTACAATATCAAAATTTTCAACTGACCTTAAAATGAAGGATGATCTCATTGCGGTTGTATTTTTTATGTTTGTTACCTTATAACTCCATCAGTTGTAAACCGATTTGGGAATTCTTTTTATATAAAAGAATATGAATACAGATTTCATAGAGATCATAATAATAATCATAGAGATTTTATCAAAATCGGTTTAGTAGTTTAGTTTTAAAATAAAAATAACTGGTTTTGTTATAATTCAAGTAAATTTTTTTGTACCTACATTAAAATCTTAGTTATAATTTATATTAACTTTTATTGTTTAATAGATTTAAGACCTTTACTTTTTGAATAAAGTATGTGCCTGGACGCCATTTTATATCAAACCGTCAAATAATGAAACTGCGATCACAAAGTTTATACAACTAATTATTTCTTAATCAGCTTGAATTTGTATTTATTCCTTCATACTAACTATGAGATAGTAATTTTTGTAGTTTTTTAATATTTGTTACATGTATCTTGATTTTGTACGTTTGAGTCATATTCAATAACCGGGACAAATAATATTTTTCATAGCAATCATTCCGTGTATTTTAAATTTAATCACAATTGGTAAACATTCAAATTTTAAGACGTAATAAACAAACAAAATCTTTTTCAAATTTATTGTATTAGTAACTCTATTTACTATATCATTGGAATTATTATCTATTTTACAAGTTACATGTAGCACATTTAACCTTTACCACCTGTAATGGTCTGTATTTATTACGCCATCAAAAATAATTGATATGTGGACCACATAGGTTCACGCCCGTGGCAAATGACTTTGTTCACCTGTCGGGTTATAAGTAAACACGCTGCCGCTTATCAACTTACGCCCACGTTCCAACGGCTAAATACAAAGGGAACCGCGGTCGTTTGTGGCGCGGCTCTCATTGCTCAGGATGACATTCACAAAAACAATACATTGAATAGTATATGTAAAGGATGGAGATAATTTATTAATAGTAATTATACGAACTTCGATTTTATTATGGTGACTTTAAAATTAATTTTGAGTAATTGTATGTAGTAAATAGAGATAATAATGAACATAACCTTTTTAATTTTTTTTTTAGAAACTCTTTCATTTAATATGGCAATATATACAATTTGGAATGTGCTTTTAAATCATCATCATTTATCCTTCACTACTATCCCAGAGGTGTATGCCATTAGCGTGGTTCAGTTTACAGTTTCATTTACATATACTAACTGTGCTTTATTCTAACTTATACACAGATTCAGTAGGGATATGATTATTATAATTATAGATTAAAAAATGAGAACTAATAACGAATTATAAAAACTTGTTATTAAAGACATAAATAATATATTTTATGTACATACATAGTTTGCAAACTGAAATTGTTTGATGATCACAAAATAAATTATAAGTTATGATAAGCAAGACAAAAATAAAGTATATTGGATTGTGTTCTGAGAAAATGTTCGACATGGTGCCTATATTCATTCTCGTATGCTAGAATCAAAATGGTCACACACAGTGCCGTTCAAGAGGAGTTTCCTTTCACGAATGCTTAAATTGTGGAATGACCTTCCTGCCTTAAAGGCTACAACATGGGGTAAAAAGGGTGTAATAAGGTTTCATAAGAGTTTTGCCAATAGTTACCACGCTTTGCAGGTTGGTTGGCAACCGCAGTTGAACTTTGGTGATGTTTTAAAAGGGACTCTGTTACCCATTCCTCAGCCATTAAGTTCATTTAATCACCTCTTACGATACCCACGGAAAAAAAGAGATGATTTATTCTATGCCGGGACTACCCGGCTAATTATATACTGAATAAAAATAAGTAATTAAATTTGTTTTAGTATCAATTAAATCAGTGTCAGTATCTACTTGCTCAAGGAATGATTTAATGTAATATAGACTAAAAAAAAAAACTACGTTTTTATCTCAAATTTGTAATTTTACTGCACACACTCGTGAAATAAAAATCGAAATTGTAATTTCCTGGCAGCGTCTGATCGAGGGACAACAATTTGCGGTCACCGTCTGATTACCAATACGAAGCCCCAACGAAAACATCATATATTACAAACAGAACAAAAAGGAATGCTATTGAAAGTAATCAGATTCCAAATTCGAATGCAGAGAATAAAGGAGTTACTGCGTTTAGATAAAATTAGTTTAGTCGAAATTCGTCACGTTCGCAGACATCTGTCGCCGGCTGTAATCGAATCCATCGATTCGATCGACATTCGGTTGCATAATTCGTTACGATGACAATTCGTATCGCGACGTCCGCGCCACGTGATTATACGTAATAAGACCCCCGATTTGGACAAATTGGTTTCAACGCAATTTGTCGATGACACATCGATTATCGAGATCGATGAATTTTTTGTTTGTATTTTTTTTTTAATAATTACACGCGCAATCTTCGGTGTGTTCAAAAAATAATAGTTGACCAGAGTCAGTGTCAAGGACGATGTTATTGTGTTTGTTTGTATTATATGTAAATTTATCAATATAATTGATTAATTATTTAAATGTAATTATGATACAAACATTAGTGAAACTACTCACAAAATCAAGTACTGTATATTCTAATTCTATTATGGATCGTATTTAATGTAGAATATAGATGGAGCATCAAATGTCAAAAACGTATCAAAACACATACATGACTCTTCAGGAGAATAAACACTTAATAATATGGAAATATTAATAAAATATGAAATCTCATTCCAATAATTGAATATTTTTTTTTTTTGCAATTGGTCAAATTTAAAGCAAATTTGTAAGTATAATTAAAACTGTATGTAACAAGTTTTTTTTCTAGACAGACAGAAACTAATATATTCATAAATATAGTGGCATTTTTACATGCCTCTATGCTTTGAAACCCGCAGTATAGAGCTCGTAAATAAAAATAATTGGATAAATATTTTTAGTGATGATAGTCACACAAAAGTATAATACAATATTAAAAAAAATTAAAAAAAAAAAAACATCCAAAAATGTACTTAAAATGTTTTATATAATTTATTAAAAAAAAAAACTTACAATTAATCCTTAAAGTTCTCCACCAAAATTGTAAAGTCCATTAAACAAACAAGAATGCACCACAACCGCTCGCCAACTCTAGTAAGTAATTGACACGCCGCCCGCGTTGATTAATATGCCCTAAATTGAATAAGCCTCCTTTGACAGCATCAATTTTCTCGACGGTTACCCAGCATTACCCCTAAAAATCCACTTACGGCCCATTTGAAATTTTGATAGACTCCGAACATGACACCTCACATCTATTTGCGATGTAAATTGTCAAAGAGATGTTCAGATGGGTTTACATGGTGCGAATTTAATTGAATATGTTACATATAATTTAATGTTCATTATATTTTGCAGACAGAATGATTATATATATTTATTTATTTACACTTTATTGCACCAAGTAAAAGGAGAAATAACAAATACAGTAAATATTAATGAGAAGTGATACAAAAAGCGACCTTATCGCTAAGCAATCTCTTCCAGACAACCTTTGGGTAGAGGACATTGAGAAAAAGACAAAGGGTAGGTGGCGCACTATTGTATAAATATTATTATATACAAACATATATACATACACATACATATATAATATATACACAATTAAATATATACATAACATACACATACATAACAGCACACATACAACAAAAAAAAAATGACGAATATATATATGCTTTAATAGTATGTAAAATGCTCTATTTTTTATATTAAGACGTGGTTAAGTTAATAAATAAGATCAACATAAGTATCTACATGAAAATGTTTCAACCACAAAATTATTATTCAGTTATATTTACGTTATTAGAAATAAAGCAATAATATATATAAAAGGCGATTTCTTAAAAACAATTGTGGTTATTTATTTCATTATTTAGATTACATATGTTTTCTATAATTATATCTATTATTTTTAATTTCAAACGAAATAAAAAAAATATTAATAATATTTGCATATATCGTAAGTACAGTCAATATAAATAATTATAACTTTTTGACTTTTTTCAATTATTAATCTTATATAACGTAGAAATATTTGAAAATAAGTATGTATACATTTAAGTACTTACATACATTATTTATATCTATATTATAATCCACTCGTATACTAATAAAGAGGAAATATTTGTTTTTCTGTATGTTCGTTTGATTGTAATGGATTAATTCGAAAACTAAACATTCAATTTTAAAAATTCTTTCACTCATAGAAAGCTACTTGTATAATATCAACGAGTAATTTAGGTTATAACATTTTTTTTTTAAATGGAGGTCCTTATGGAAATTATAATAATGTACCATAATTCAAAATATCAAAAATTAAAGCTAATATAAAATACTAATTTATCTTTCTATCTATCGACCTGTGCGAAGCCGGGTCGGATCGCTAGTTTCATATAAACCCGCGACAAACAATTTAAGCGTCGCCCCGTCGTTTTGCATGGGCCGGATTGTCTCATACGTCAAATTGTCACGGGCCGCGGACGTTGATCGATGGGCGCACCTGCTTCGAGCGTGCCAACAACCCTTGTACTCACTCCGTTATATCGCCAACTGGCGAAGAAAAGTGATTTATGAACAGTTTGCTGCGTGTAAATTGCACGCGTTTTGCATACGCCAACGTCTTAATTGTTGGTTTTATTTTCTTTGACACTTACATGTTTATTTTAATAAGTTATAGACTGTATTAATTACACTATATACTATATATATATATTTATACAAATTAGAATGGCAAACAAGCTTACAGCCCACCTGATGGAAAGTGGTAACCATCGTCTATAGACATGAGCAGTACCATGGACATAATAGAGTATACTATTTCGCCCATGATATCCTCCATGCGTTGCTATTTCTGAGGACTCAGGTGTTATTCTTTTATACCCTGTAAATTTACTGCTATATGCTACTCTTCAACCTTTTACCAGGGGGAGACTTTGTACAAAAGTCGATTGCTTGGGTACCTCTGTCCCATTCGTGTTTCTACCGTGAAGCAGTTATGTTTGCATGGCTGTGTTTCGGTTTGAAGGGTGGGATATGGCGTGAATTTACAACGCAATAAAGTCGCCGTGTGTGCCCCGCTATAGTATGGGCCACCCATTCCTTTCCCGTTAATATTCTAAGAGGCGACTAAGGGAGGGCGCATCCTTCTTAAAACATTTCCAAAGCCTAACTGCGGTTGCCAACTCGTTTGCCAAGCGTGGCAACTAGTGGCAAAACTCTCCTTACGGGGAAGGCTTATATTCAGCAATGGACAGTTAACGGCTGAAATAATAAAAAGAAAATGGAGTTTTACTGTCGTTTAAATATTTTTATGGGAGATTGTATATAAAAGTAACTGTATTCTACGGCTTGACCCGCATAAGAGTACTCTATGTACTAATTTAGGGTATATCCTATCCGTTTACCAAATTTCATTTAAATCCGTTCAGTAGTTTTTGCGTGAAAGAGTAACAAACATTTTATTAAACATTTTCTTAAGATACACGTAACAAAATTTCGAACCCAGTAAAAGAATTATAAAATTTTGACGATTTAAAAGAACAAGTCTTTTCGAATAAAGGTTATTTCTATTCTGTTCTATGACGTGGTATTTAATATCATTTTTTTTGTAGCTTATGAAAGTTTGTAGTTTTTATTAAATGAAAATTTACAACTAAACATAAATTTCTTATTTTAAATGATAATAAAATGTTAGTGAATGAAAAAAAGTTAATAACACAAAACATTTTCTGTATTATCGGCTTTACAATGATTGTTAAAATAAGCATCCGTCCCTTTAATTAGGAATCGAAAAAATCATTGATGTAGACCGGCCCAGGATTCGAACCTGAATAAAATTCCAATGATATTATTTCAATCGCGGCCGATGACGTGACATTTCTATTGTCAACGTTTGTACAAACATTGTAATAAAATATTTCATAATTTGAACTTAATTATATTTATATATAGAGTTGATTTTCGTAAAAGATAGCGACATATGGCAGTCTGATTCGTTTTTAAAGCTTTGTCAACACATGACGTTAAGGGTTACATTACAGACTATTTATTTAAGAAAAAATATTTCAAGATTATGTGATAAAAAATTGACCTTAATCATGATCCTTATTTCAACTTTTGACTGTCCACTGCTGAACACGGGCCTGCCCCATAGATTGTCATTAGGAATGCATTCGAGTGAGCTCACATCTAGTAGATAGGACCACCACTCAAGAACCTTTCTTCACCGTCAAATAACAGTTTTTCGAACTATTAATACAATGCTCTAATATAATATAGTTTTTAGCGTTTAATGCAAAAACTTGTATGTTATATAATTAAATTGGACTTAGTTTAATTGATTACTGGCTTTGATATTATATATATATATATATATATATATCTTATATATATATATATATATATATATATATATATATATATATATATATATATATATATATATATATATATATATATATATATATATATATATATATATTGTAAAACAACGTTTACGGGGTCAGCTAGTATTATATATAAAATTCTATCCATGTCAAATCTTCTTCAATGATAAATAAAACCTTAACAATTTTATAAGCAATATATAAATTTTTCTCAAAGCATCATCAAGACATCAAACTATTTGAAAAAAACTTTATATATAAAAAAACTAATGATGCGACTATATCGATAATTACCGATATCGAGAGATTCGTCAACGGACCCACTCGATGACATCAGCTAAAATGTATGGGACAATAGTAAATCAACGTCAAATGTCAACTTAGCCCCTAGCTATCGTCTATTATTAACCTAACCAATCTAACTTGGTCCCTGAGAAGATACGACAATTAGCTTTTTTCTTGTACTTTTGTAGGCACGGCTGAGACATGACGGGTCATGTTGCGTGCTTGACACAATGACTGGCGGTTCTTCTGTCGCCTTCCCACTTACTGGTAATGATAATATTAATGTTATCTCAGAAAGCAATCTTCTAAAAGACTTCTTGCGATGAAAGACTTATATAGATTTGATTTTTGAATTGCAATTTCAAAGCGAAAACGGACTAAATATGTCTTTGGCTTCGATTATAATTTTTATGTTAATTTATAATGATTTTAGAAGACAAAAAAATGTTTCCAAACTCACTGAGAACATTCTTCAGTTTCCATGAGTATATATATGCATACAAAAAAGGTATCAGCATAAGATAATTGCAATAAATGGCATATATATATATATATATATATATATATATATATATATATATATATATATATATATATATATATATATATATATATATATATATATATATATATATGTTATATATTCTATGATGTCCATGATGTCGTTGGCGGCTTAGTTTTAATTCATAGTGTAAAAAAATACTATTTAATATACATTAAAATATAGCATAATATGAAATACCATATTTGGTAAATAATAAAAATTTCGTTTAATAGTTATATAATTTTAAACATAACACCATTTCTATTTGTTAAAGACAAAAGGGTTATAAAATTAAAATCAATCCCGTTTTAATCTGCACTTTACCATTTTCATGGCAATTCTACGTAAATATCCCAAGAGATATGCCACGGTGGCGTAATGCAAGACACGAACCCGAATACCGCTAGCACTATATTGAGACATAAATTTTTCATTTTGCCAGAGGCCACTTGTGATAACCTACTTGACCAGTGCGTCCCTTGGGATACATAAAGGACTTCTCCTGTATAAGGAATCACATATTTCATAACGCTCGGTGCTGTGCTCCTATGTTAGAGATGGACGATGTGTATCGATAGTATCGATAAATAGTCATATTTAACTAGTGACAACCTGATTATAAGTCTTGTTTTATTTACGGCACTAGTGAAGAACTAACAATAATTAATAAGTTAAATTATATTTTTATTTTCATATATCATCACTACCATACAATGTTTATAATTGGTAATACATGAGAAATCTCACAACTATCACAACATAAAGATTTAATATAGAACTATACATTATGGTTACTTTCCATTTAGACTGTTAGTTTGTTTATTATTTTTAGTAGTACTAATTATTTCCTTTACCTTCGTCTGCATAAAGTTTTTATATGTGATTTTCTGAAAATAAAAATATTACTTAAAGCATAAGTATCAAGAAAATCTTCATATTATATATTTCAAATTATTATATAAAAATAATCATTATATATTCAAAGCACAGAAGATTAATCAAGTTAAACTAACGATATATGTTATAACATAAACAAATAAAAGGTAAACAAATTCTTTACTTTTGTATGTATATAAATAGGATTGCTAAATCCTTTTGACAAATAGTAACAAACTATCATTGAATAACTTAATACTCATAACTTCCTCTGTCAATTTAACAGAATATGTATCTATTATAAAAAGTCTCGATGAATAATCTTGCATTTGATCTTTATGATTGTATTCAGAATTAAATATTGTGTGTTAAATATTTGAACAGTTCAATTAACATATAACTGACAATAACAAGGATTAATGAATTAAAAGTAGAAATTATAGAATAGTTACAATGATATATTACAATCTTTATTATTTATTTAAAGATAACACAATTATAATAATAAGTTTGAATATTCGTATTCCAATTACTGCCTCTATTTACCTTTTTTATTATATAGAAACCTTATAACAAACTAGCTATCTTCAAAATAAAATTAATATGCTCGTGAATATAATCCCTGATAAAACAGTCAAAAACTGAGTATCTTACTTATACTGATCTGGTGATCGAAATATTTTTTTATGTCCACATTTCGTGGAGTATATTAAAATTCAAAGTGACAAGAGATGAGTCTACTGTTACATGGATTAATTTCGTTAAAAATCGACACAATTCTATCATATATCGATATCGATAACGTAGCGTCTCCTATCTACATGTACTGTTCACACCCCCGATTTTTTTATACCGTCACACAAAAGGATAAAGGGGCTACCGGACGGACAATAATAAATATTTTGACGATAACACATAAATATTCCTTCCTTTATGAATAACAAAACGGATAGTGCCACAGGCTAAGGGCGGTCATTTCTCGCGTTTTATGGTCATTCCGATTATAAATGGTGCTCTATTTATTTGGGAACGGTCTTGCCGTTTGTCCGTTGCCCGTCTCATATAAGCAATTGGTTAGAAGTTGCTATTATTAATGCTAGCTAGGTATATCTTACATATCAAGGCATATAAATTAAAAGGAAAATTGTCATATGTACCTACTGTCATATGGTATAAAAAGTATGTAGTATTAAATTTCATAGTTATTTTTAAATTTTTTATTTGAGAACCATTTGAGAATGTCAACCATGATGGAATATTTATTATGATTGAGAGACTAGCTTTTTTTTTCAATTGTCAATCATCACTTTTTTTCATATTCGTTGCTAATTCATGTCAGTGATATGATGATGAAGAAGCTTTTAGAGATAAGACCACCTTTGCCCTGTGTTGTAAAAAAATGACAAAAATATAGCGATGTCGTGTGATTCCATTAGTATGGGATATGAAGTTAGTATTATTGGCTCATCGCTGAGACAGTTATTGGAAATAACTACTATAGAGTCCTGAAATATATTTTTTTAATTAAACAACTATCGTTTAAAATAAGTTCACAACCGGAGATTATAAAACATGTTATACGAGTATAGTAAGTCTTCGTGTTGGGTACCTCTGGGACAGACTCGTGTTTCTTTCGTAAAACAGGTGTGCTTACATAGCTGTTTTAGATTAAATGATGAAATATGACAAAGTAGGGTACAAAGGCATACAATTACCATTTTCTTTCTATCAAATTATCTTGTATCACATTCTAAATATTTCAAAATAAAAACAGCTAAAATAAATGCCTCTTAATTTTTTAAACTGTTAAAAACAACTAACCACTTAAAAATAAATACAAATATCTTGACTGTACTTTTACATACAAAGTGTAAACCAATGCATTCCATTTTACATGAAACTACCCACCGTCAGTGCGACACATCCGGAAATTGCCTAGAGCCGGTGTGTCAGCGGTGTCGGCGTCGGTGTCGGCGAATGTACGCCAGTGTCGGCGAATGTGCGCCGCTGTCAGGCCTCACACGCGACACCGCAGCTATGCACCGTGAAATTACATCGCTAATGCGTTTTATATACGACGAAATCGTATAAGGAACGTTTAACATCTGTTAAGACTGTAATTATGATTTCAGGGTAATTCTTGCGCTTACGTTATCTAAATGTCAACGTAAGGACTTTACAGAGAGAAACCATCCGCTGATTAATTATTATTTTTAAGTGAAAATAAAAAAACAGAAGTTCTCAATTATTATCTGCATGTTTAACCCACTTCAAAAAAGGAGGAGATTTTATGTCATTCCGTATATTTATTTTTATGTATGTCCATCGATTTCTTCGTCAATTATGCTTTAAAAAGTCTTCGTCTATTATACTTTAAAAAGAAATTTTCCTACTTTCTCTTTTCTTTTTCTTACTCCAAAAGTCCTCCCATTGTTACCAAGTCAGGATTTGATGAAGAGAACCCAGAGAAATTGAGGGCATTCCTCAAATTTTATAGACACATATAAGGTGTTTCATATTTTTATAGTGGCTATTTTACGCAATGTTTATATACATCTATAACAGGAGTTTTATGCTCTTACTATGTTTATCATTTCCGACAATTGTTTCGACTGCATCCTCTTCATCATCATCACCACCACCAACGTCTGGAGGCGCAACTCGGAACATTCAAATCTGAGTCAATCTTGAAATTATATTTCTTAAATCGATTTAACAAAGTAACGAATAAGGAACGAAGGAAAATATTTACAAACAGAAACTTACTTAATTCTATATTTACAAGATTAAAGACTTTATTAATAAACAAAATATAGACGCACAAAGAACACGTTTTCAAAATACATATCCTGTAATTTGTAATATAAAGATCAAAGATGACGATTCGATTGCAAAAAAAACATACAGATCCCTTCGGACAATTGACCCTTTAGACGGGGCTCTAAAAGGGCTACTTAGTAGATTGGTCCTTTCATGTCATTCGCTTTTCATACAAAAATCCTTTTAAACATTTGATGGAGCTACGGACATAATGGAATAGAGATATTTTTCAATTATTCATAATTCTAAAAGTGAATTTGTATTATATTGTCTTTATTTTCACTATGTATGGTATAAATGTATGTAAACAGCGATAATTACAAGAAAAAACGTTACCTCAGAATTCTATATTATTTAAGTTAATAAAGAAATTGAATATGTGTCTATTATTTCATTCTATAAGGTTTTCTTTAATTCCAAGATTTATTTATTTGTTTAAAGTTATTGCAAAAGGCGGCGGGAGAAGGTTTTTTCTATGTTTTGTATTGACTACATATATATTTGGTCACTTGTAATGTCAAATAGCCGTGTGGTCCCGACATAGAATGGGCCATCCTTTCCTATCCCGTGGGTGTCGTAAGAGGCGACTAAAGGAACTTAATTGTTAAGGGATGGGCATCAGCATCCCTCTTAAAACATCACCAAGGCCTAACTGCGGTTGCCAACCCTGCGAAGCGAGTCCACTACTGGCGAAACCCCTCAAGGTGGAAGCCCATGTTCATCAGTGGACAGTTAACAGCTGATATGGTATGTCCAATAAAAATATTTCTTATAATTACCACAACATAATTACACCTAACAAAAGAATCTTTCCATAAAGCACTCATAAAGTTTCGTGCCTGATTAAAAATTTTTAACGAGGCGAGCCAATTATTATGTGACCAAAATACGTAGGTCTCCCCTAACGAATAGTGTCTACAGAATGTAGTATACTTAAGATGGCTTATGTGAATTCTGGCAGCTCAATCTAAATTGGTCATAAGTTTACCGCGTCATCAGTTCAAGAGGAGGCGTGGTCAGGTATAAAAAGTGCAAGGATGCAAGTTTTCAAATTTTTTATTCGGTTTTGTATGGCATAATAGTTTTGTTAGCGTTACATAATATATGTATATCAAGGGTGGCCAACTGGTCGATCTCGATCGACCGGTCGATCGCGACTATTAGTCCAGTCGATCGTGGCAAGGCCACAAGAGAGACTTTTACCACAGGAAAACTTTGTACAAAAGTCGTTTGCTTGGGCACCTCTGTCCCATCCGTGTTTCTACCGTGAAGTAGTTGTGTTTGCATGGCTGTGTTTCGGTTTGATGGGTGGGATATGACAGTGAATTTACAGGCTACAGAGGAACAACACCTGAGTCCTCAGAAATGGCAACGCATAGGGGGTATCATGGGGGAAACAGTACACTCTGTTATATCCATGGTACTGCTCATGTCTATAGGCGACGGTTACCGCTTTTCATCAGGTGGTCCGACAGCTTGTTTGCGATTCTAAGTTGCATAAAAAAATAAAATATATAAAATCCAAAAAAAAGGCAAAAAATACAATATTTTACTAATCTAGTGGAAGATGCTCAGACACAATGCTCACACTAATATAAGTAATTGGTTATTAAGAATAATTTTCAGTTTTGTTTTCCCTCTTAATAAAATAAAAAATACTACAATACTACATAATTGTGTACTGAACTATGTTGTTTCAGTTGAGATTTCAAGAAGTATGTAATTGGAAGATCACACAGGGTTTCGTCAGTAAACAGTAGATCTTTAGTGTAGTCGAGTCGACCACCCCTGAAATATATAATCCTTATTAATAATGTAAATATATTTTACCCAAAATTTCATCTACGTGGTCGCGATAACTATGTAGAAAAAACTTAAAAACTGGATTTTTTAAAAGCGAGATCCTACTTTACATAAATTTTAATATATAACAAAATTCACATCAAAAAAAAGAAGAGAAAATTATTCAAAAAAAAGGTTGAGAGAATCTTATTAATAAAAAAGTTTTGATATATCGTTTTTTAAATCCAGATAATAGTTTTTAAGTTTATCCATTTTTTTAAATTTGTATACGAAAAAGTAGATTATTTTTTTTTTTTTTTTTTTTTGGAATTCAATGATAATGGAAAAGTAACCTTACCTGCGCTAATCGTATATGCTGATGGCCAATGAGAGATGATAAGTGAGGATGAAAAGGCAGATCAGTTAGCCTCTCATGATACCTCTTACATCTAGAATTCAGCACGATAATTTCCAAACACGTGGATGTCGACTTGGCTGGATATATTGCTAGCAATGAGACTGGTAGTCTGCATTAGTAACAATCCCTTCCCCCCTCTCTTCTTATATATAATGTAAATATAGTATAATTTTACACTGATGTGAAAGGATTTTTTTTACAACACAGGGGGCAAACGAGCATGCTGCTCACCTGATGGTAAGTGACTACCGCCGCCCATGGTCACCCACAACACCTACGGCATTGCAGGATTGCAAGGATGAATGGAAGTGGACTTTCCAACCAAAATACAGCCATTCAAGCGCAACTGGTTGGCAACAAAACACGAGTGAGCCCGAACTACCCAAGCTGTTGATTTGTTCAAAAGGATTCATAGTCCTGACTTAAATATATACTAAGTGATTAGTGACATGTAATAATATTCGATAGTCGACAGTATTATCATTCATCAAGCACTTTATTATTGTAAACAGCAGTAGTTCAATGAAGCGTATGAATATGGGCTAGTATGTAATGATTGCGTGATTGAATTCTGCGTGTCGCAGCGCGGACGCAACTGTCGCTTTTTTTTTTTAATAATTTATTAGTATTGCTGTGGAAACCACTAGTTAAGTATGTTAGTGGTGCATTAGAATGATAGCAAAAGTGATTATTTGTAAATAGATGTAGCGTTAATTATAGAAAAAAATTGGTCAAAAGTCACGCTTCGAGTGTTTCGTGTCATTGCGAGTTTTTAAACATGTTTTTAAATATAATTAGTATTTTTTAGACTGTGCAATGGGTTATTATAATCATTATGATAAATAAATTTTAAATAAACATATAAATAAATTTTGTTCCACAAAATAAATTGGCTTTTATTGTGGCAAAACTTGTTATTTTGATTTAAAAACTGAACTGCTGAACCGATTTTGATAAAATTTCTTTGGTTATAATCTTTAAGCATATCCTTTCAGATAAAAGAGGAATTTTCACAATAGGTTTAAAAGTAACGGAGTTATGAGGTAACAAAACTAAAAAATACAACCGAATTGAGAAACTTTTTCTTAAAGTCGGTTGAATATCGATAAAATTGTTTTATGGAACTTGTCAAAAATTTTATTTAATAAATATTACTATGCTAATTTAAAACATTTATATTAATATCTAATGAAACAAACTATCTATACTAATATTATAAATATGACAGGCAGTTTTTTTGTCAACCGACTCTAGAAAGAAAGATGTTCTAATTTCGGTTGTACTTTTTTTATATGTTTTTGTTCTCTCATAACTCCGCCAATCGTGAACTGATTTGAATAATTCTTTGTTAACTGACGAGATATATTTAGTGAATGGTCGTGTGGAAATTTTATCAAAATCGGTTTAGTAGCTTAATTTCTAAAATAATAATAACTGATTTTCCCATAATTGATGTCTGTTTTTTTTTGTGTAATTCAATCTCAATTGCTATGAAATTTGTTTTACATGAACTATATTAAATGGAGAAGAACATGGGCTACTTTTATTCCAGTAGTGAACATGTCCCGTTTACGCGGACGATGTCGCGGGTAAAAGATAGTAAGTACATAAAGACAATAGTTACAGAGGTACAATTAATTCATAAGGTGACGGTGCTCGCTCGCGCGCGCCTTCACTGGATTTGTCACGCTTCACGACAACTGAAGGAAAAAACACTTAACAGACGTAGGGTTGGCACTTACATGATTATTTTTATTATTTTGTATTTTTTTTTACTAAATAAATATTTAAAAATATGTAAAGTGATTTTTAAGTTTTTTAAATTTATAGATAGATGATCAAATCTAAATAAATATATAGTAAAAAACTATTTGTCTTTGTGAATAAATAAAAAATCTTTGTTCTGATTTTTGATCAATTTACTTGTGTGTTTTTTTATACTATTTATAACATTATTTTACATTTTTTGTTATACAACAGAGAAGGCATACGATCATGTGGCGCATTTTATGGTAAGTGACTACCGCTGCCCTTGAGTAAAACATCGGAGTAATTGCAAGCATACGAAGATATAATATATAGTACACTAATTAGTACAATTTTTAATTTTAATTTTTATTACAATACAATCTCTCGGTTGATCACAAATCTAATACCGTCTTTATAATTTTATCTTCTATCATCCACGACAAACGCGAATTCGTTATTCCACTTCTAGGATATTTTAATAAGACCACAAGAATAGCCAGACTATATTATTGAAATATCCGGAAATTTTATTTCCATAAATTTCAATAACTTATTAGTGACAACCCTATTGCTGCAATGGTACGGACCTGTTACGTTACATAGCGTGCAGTGGACGGATTCACTGGACGTATTTATAAGTAACCGCGATCTGCTAATAAATACCATTCTTTACTCATCGCTGCGCATACCGCCTCGTTACGACGAATATTTTAAAGAATTAAAAAAAATGTTTATTTTCAATAGTATTAGTTAATAGCTAAGTGTACCATGAAAAAAGTACACTATGTTTATTTATACCTATATAAATTGTCATTTTAAGCGTAAAAAATTGGATACGTAATTTAGCATATTGAATAAATAAATAAATAAAATTATTTTTTATTCAAGCAAAACTTAATTATAAAAATTTTTGATTAGTCATTTATTTTTATTGTGTGTGTTTTATTATTATGTCCACTTACTTTGATAAAAGATTTTAAGTTTTTCTTTACATATATATTATGTTTTCATAAATGTATTAAGAGGCAACTGTGAAGATATTATATTATACTGTTACATTGTAAATTAACATAGTTACAGTATTGTAATGTGTTAGTACCTATAAAAATAGTGACAAGTGTGGATATATATAATAAATAAATATATTTGCCTCCGTACAACATTCTTTAACAGATTCTCTTGAACCCATACTATAAATAGAACGTAGGTCTCTTTTCTGTACTACAAATATAGTGTGTATTTTTGCAGCTTTACCCCACAGTAAAATATCATCGGCCACAATGGTGTGAAAAAAGGTAAAATAAACAATTTGGATCGTCGCTACGTCTATTGATGATCTTATTATTTATAACATTTACATAATTCATAAATACAAATTTATAAATTTGAAATTAGGATAGAATATAGAAGATAGGCTGTACGTCTGGCTTTTATTTTAGTAAAAAATCTTTCCCAGGATTTTCCTATTCTTCTATAACTCAAATATATGTTTTATACCGCTACTCTTTCAAGATACAATCATAAATTTAGCACAAAACCTGTAGATTTATACTCTTCTAAGAAATATACAAATATCTCTAAATTAGATGTATACAATTTTGTAAAATTTCAATATTTTTGAATATACTTTAATAGCTTCAAAGGTTTATATTGATATGACCATGTTTATTTTTTTACATAAGAGAACCCTTGATATTACAATCTATGTATCATTCTAATTCAGCGTAATCAAACCGTATTTTTACTATCACAAGCGCACTAACTTTATTCATAAGCTCTCTCGAGCGCGACGGTCACACACCATCCACAAGGAACTGCTGCGTTGCCGAAGTATTTAATTTTTCATCAATCTCTTGTTATATAATTCACTTAGTAACATAATAAATAATATTATTTTTTAAAAATTGTGTTCATTTTTAAACCTTCCGTTTGAATTCGAATCTTTATCAAACAGCTAAACGGAATTAAATAAAATATGATACACAGATAGACTATTATCATAGATAAAAACATATGCTCCTTCTATGTCAACATTAAAAAAAAATTAAGGTCAAAGTGTTATGCTAATCGCAACACCTACATATATTAACCGACTTGTAAGAAGGAGTTGTGATACACCGACTTAGTTACACAACTCCTTACAAAGTCTTTAAGATTTTTTAACTTAGCATGATGATAATTTCCTTGGGTATAGTAAACATACGCCTAGTAATTGTATTAATGACTATTGTAATTAATGATCAAACAGTCAAAAAGTGGTTAATTTGACAACCTACAACTGAATAGTGTCATGTTTTGGACACTTGACTGCGTATATAGACTAAATGCCTCATTATGTGCTTGCAATTATTTTTTTGACGTTGTTCTCGTATTTATACAATTGATTATCATACAATTGACATTACCATATCCTAGATTACTACATAGCGTTTATAAACTAATTCACGCGGAGAATGTCGCGGGATGCAACTAGTGTCCTAAGTAATATTATAAATATGAAAGGGATTAGCATCTTAATAAACCCATATTTATTAGGGGAAAGGGATTGTTAGTAATGGAGACTAAGAACCCCATTCCTAGTCGACCCCCTCGCGGTTCCCTCTGGAAACTATCATGGTTAATTCTTGATGAATTTATCATGATACACAGAAACAGGCCAGTTAGCCCAATTGGCCTGTTTTCATTCTCATCGATTACCCTTCACTAGTGCCCCGCCAGCGTATCCCGTTAGCGCAGGCGAGGTTACCATTCCATTTTTACCCATCGAAAAAAAAACCAATATCTATGAAATTTGATAAATACATACTATATGGGACGGAGAAGGATATAGGTTTCATTTTATCCCGATCAGTAAACATATCCTGAACACGCGGACGAAGTCGCGGGTAAATACTAGTTATAAATAAAATTTAGTTTGAAATGGTATTTATTAGTTAATCATATTTTAATAAATACATAAATTTTAATGACATTTAGTACATAAGTAATCCATCGATAATTTTTTTATGTAACCTTTGAATGGCAAACAACCTGATGGAAAGCGGTAACAATCGCCTACAGTTATGAGCAGTACTATGGACACAACAGAATAGATTATTTCGCTCATAATACCTTCCATGTGTTGATATTCCTGAGGACTCAGGCATTATTTCTCTGTACACTGTAAATTCACTGCCATATCCCACCCTTCAGACTGAAACACAGGTTTGAAGTATAAGCTTAATATATGCGAATTATTAAATAGTATTAAGAATTAAGTAAAATGTACAATAAACAAGTAGCTATACTTGTCTCAGTTCATGTTACTTGCATGAATGAGACAAAAAGTATCGCATAATTCGTACATATGAAAGTTGAGAGTTACAACTGGCGATGTATAAAATAAAAATAAATATTACTAAAAACAAGGCAAAATTCTGCACTAATTACTAACTTATCTTCCGTAAGCATCACAACACAACAATATCATATTATATTTTACAAGTAAGTATTACATATGTAAATAGCATACTGGTGTTAGTATTTTATTTTTTGTATTAAAAAAAATCAACGTAAGCAGCCCGCACTCGCTATCACAGCTTTATTCATGAGATCACACGACCGCGACGGTCACACACCGTCCGTACGGAACCGTTGCGTTGTACAGTGCACCATCCTTTGCTGATTGGAGTGCAACACGCGATTTTATTGTGCGCGACTTTTTTTCGCGCCATTTCTTATGTACGTACACAATGTGTCATTATTGCACACTGTTGCAAGCACTAATAGTTCTATTGCACTTGTTAGGGATCGACAAACTTGAGCAACTGCAAATATGTAGGTACCGTCAGCAATAAAATTTGTGGAACATGATTTAATATAAACTTTATTGCTCACCGTTATAATCCATAATATATATATTGAGGGCCATGTGGTCCCTGCATAGAATAGGCCACCCCTTTCTTTCCCATAGTGTTGCAAGAGACGACTAAGGGAGGGCAAGGGATGGGCAGCAGCGTCCCTCTTAATACATCTCTAAAGCCTAACTGCGGTTGCCAATACGCCTGCCAAGCATGACAACTACTGGAAAAACCACACTAAGAGAGAGAGACTTGTGTTTAGCAGTGGACATTTAAAGGCTAATATGATGATGATGAAATATATGATTTATGTCTACAAATAACAAAACGCATCTATTTGCCATACTTAATAAGAACTGTTGAGTAAGTACAGTCAGCAACAGAAACTACTATTAATAATATCAATGACTTTATTTAAGAAATAATGCTACACATTTTTAAATATATCCTTAATTAATCACCTCTTTTTATGTCGTCTAAAAATGACAACCAAATAGGGTCGCCACTGTTCACTATCCATAAAAATCGGTCATCTCGAAAAATATTGTAGGTACCTAATACCGAGAAGAGTAAACGTCAGAAGCGTGCCCAATTCTAAAAAAAATATGTGCCAAAAATAATTATATGAATCAGTAAATCCAAGTTTGGTGATATAAAATTGAACAACAATATTTTGTCTCACGATTGAATTTACTAAACTTTATTTTTAAGACGTTAAAGTCTAAAATTAAATGTCCGCGCCGATTTAGGATGTATATTGAAATGTACAAGTTTATAAAAGGCTTTGACAGTTCGCGGTAAGGTCGGCAAAACGGTAGGTTGGACAATTTCGATGTCGACGTAGATAGTTGTCGTTTTTGTCAAATGTCAACTTCTGCGGTCGCATCCGTTTAATGTTTAGGGTTCCGTAACGATAATAATATTTTCAAAAGTATACAGACCTACATCATAGTCCTCTTCTTTTCATTTATGAGTTCCCTCTTGTCGGTGCAACTAATTCATGCATCTTCTTCCAGCCAGCTCTACCCAGGCCATATCCTTGACCTCCCTATACGACATGACACCTAGCGTTTCTTTTATCTGCTTCCTCTTCCTCTGTTGCCCTCTATTTTTCCTTCTACTATGCTTAAAAAAAATCATCATGTCGTATAAGGTGGCCCAGCATTTTGCCTCTTCTATTCTTTATTGTTTTATTAACATAGTCCATACTGAGCAAAACCCCATTTGTCTAATTTTAAATTTATTTAATTCGAATTTTCTCTTCAAATTTGAAATGAATTACCTAATTATTAGACTGAACCCTTTGTAAACAATTTATGCGATTGTGCAAACATGCTCATAATAAATTTTATTTATTTCTAGTACTCCACAGATAAATGTAGCTGTCTTTATCCTTCATTGATTACTATGAAGGACAGGTGAACAGCAACGAAGAAATAATTAACTGGTGACTTAATTTACTAAAATTATTTTCTATTTAACCTTACGAAGTATTCACTTATTTTATTAAATAAGTAGGCTCATGAACAATAATGTCAATTTAATAGCACTCTAAATAAGTGCTAAATAAATATTCCATTTATTATATTTTTATTTTATATTGCAATCATAATATATTCGTTGATAAACATTATTAATATTTTTTTACAATACAAGGGGCAAACGAGCATGCGGCTCACCTGATGATGCGTCACTTACCAGTGACTACCGCCGCCCATGATCACCCACAACACCAACGGCATTGCAGGTCTGCTGCCGGTCTTTTAAAAAGGAATATGCTCTTTTCTTGAAGTTTATGTCGTCGTATCGGTTCGGAAATACTGCTACTGGAAGTTGATTCCAAAGAGTGGATAGACATTATTTATTGATAAATTTATTAATTGAAATTTATATATTTTTTTGGAATTCGAAAGAACTAGTTTTCACTCGCGACTTCGTCTGCGTAACCAGAATATATTTACTGAACGGAATAAAAAGTAGCTCATATCCTTCTCCATCCCATATACCAAATTTCATAGATATTGTTTAAATCGTAAATGCCCTATAAGGTATAATAAACAAACTCACTTTCGCGCTTATATTATTAGAATAATGTAATCAAGTAATACAATAAATAAAAAAAATTGTTTAATATATGATTTGCAGCCCTAAAATGAATATGTAACAATGTAAGAGTTACAGAAGTCACCTTGATGCATAACCATTATTAATTATATTTTTGCATACCCTTTAAATTTGCCTTTACAGTATGGTCCTGGCACAGAATAGGCCGACTCTTCCTTTCCCGTGGGTGTCGTAAGAGGCGACTAAAGAAACTTAATGGTCGATGGATGGGCAGCAGCATCCCTCTTAAAACATCACCAAAGCCTAACTGCGGTTGTCAATGCGCCTGCCAAACTTGGCAATTACTGGCAAAACCCTTTTTACGGAGGCTATGTTCAGCAGTGGATAGTTAACGGCTGAAACAAATACCTTTTAATAAGTTTGTAAATGGTAATCCAGTAAAGATTTCGTATGATAATATAACATATAGTGAAAATGGGAAAGGGATTATTAGTAATGGGGTCTAACTTACCCATTGCTAGCAATACACCCTATGAAGTCAACCTCCACGTGGTTTTTTTGATGGGCGAAACCAGAGGGAGACTTTGTACAAAAGTCGATTGCTTGGGTACCTCTGTCCCATTCGTGTTTCAACCGTGAAGCAGTTGTGTTTGCATGACTGTGTTTCAGTTTGAAGGGTATATGCACTGGATACAGAGGAATAACACCTGAGTCCTCAACAAAAATCATGGGCGAAAAATTTTGTTATGATAACATCATGTCTACAGGCGACGGTAAATCAGGTGGGCCGTCAGCTTGTTTGAGAAAAAAGACTGCGCTTAGTAATGAAGGGTGATAGATGAGAATGAAAACAGGCCAGTTAGCCCATTATAATGAATTCATCAGCCATGATAGTTTCAAGAACTGCGACGACCTGGTTGGGTATATTGCTAGCAATGGGATTCTCAGTCTCCATTACTAACAATCCAAACCTCCACGTGGTTTACCCTGGAAACCATCGTGGTTAAATCTAGTGGAATTCGTCACAATGTGCTAACTGACCTACTTTCATCGTCACCATCATCTCTCACGGGTGCCCCGTCAGCGTATACCGATAGCGCAGGAGAAGATACCATTCCATTATCAGCCATTTAAAAAAAATATATAGTGAATCATTTAACCCTTCTTTGCATAATGGTGGAAATTTCCATCATGATATTGCATGCATAAAAATTATATAAAAGATCAAGTTTACTTTAAGTTAACCGTGTCTGGATACCTTTTTAATATCCATTGCAGAAAAACGAAACATAGCTGTCAAATTAATTTTTTACCCATTTTTCCTTTAATTTTGAACATGAATTATATTACCTTGATTTATTTCACCAATGAAAACACTCATGCAAAGAAAGGTTAACGTAGTCACTTTAAAAGGAATCAATAAAACTATGTACGCACTTGTAACGTGAACATAACAGTTTAAGAAACTTTTTATTTTAGCATTTTATCGTCAACGATTCGCCGGCGATTGTTCAAATAACTGAGTACCTACATCAAAGCCGTTTTACTGTGTTTATGACGTCAAAGTATGACACGGAAGGGACAAGAATGTTAATTGCAAGACACGACGCGATGTAAACAAGGGGCGCTTTTTAATTTGAACGTGTTTTCTTTGTAGGGTGGAATTAAAAGTTTATGTGGATACATGTGCATGTTTGATATTTTAAGGTACATTTAATTTGTGTGCTCTGTTCGTGCGGCTCTTTGTTTTATTGAAGTTTTAAGAAGCAGTTAAAAAGGTATGTTATATTGTTGTTCATGAATCGTTGGGAATGTCGTAGTCTAGTAAAGGCATACAACTTTCTATAAAGGTTTTATAATGTTTTTTTTTTCTACAAGGATTTGAATGTGACCAAAATAATTTGTATGTTAATTAAACTTTACATCTAATTACTTTACTTTGCACGTATTACTCAAGGTTTTATCTCAAATTGTTGCTGCGTAAAAAACCTAATAGGTTAGTTACGAATCTCTACGATTAATCGAGTAAGATTTTGCTCCGCCTAAAATAACCAATACATGGCTAACATGAGAATATTGAAAAAAAATATATTAGTCAGTTCTGAATTAGTGAAAATATCAGGGAGCGTACACAAAAAACACAGGCGAGTAAAAAATAACTTTCTTCATTTAGAAGTCGGTATTTTTATATTTTAGAAGTCCTTAAAAAAGTTTATAATATTAGTGGTATAACAATCCTTAACCTGCTAAACGAATTTAAATAAAATTTGGTATATTTGAACCACATCTTATATTCCACTACGGAATATAGGACTGTCCCATAAAGGGGGGTTTTCTAATAGTTGCCATGCATGGCAGACCGTAAGTAACTGCAGTTAGTCTTTGATGATTTTAAGAAGGACACATGCTGCCCATTTCTCGATCATTTAGTTCATTTAGCCGTATTTTTCGACATCCACAGGAAAAGAAAGGGTGATCCATTCTATGCCGAGACCTCACGGCAATATCCCATATTAACGCAGGATATTTCATATACCCTGAATAAATATAGGGTACTTTTGACCTTAATTAATACCAACAAAGCCACACAACGCTAGCACCAAATGAATCTCCATAAATCTATCGCGCGCAAGCTTATTCGTAACGGTCAGCAATCCTAGTCCTTATTAACATGATCACACATAATAGCTGTGTCAAAAAACAAGATAAGACAAAAAGAGCAGTGGTTTACACGTGTTCAAGTACCGCGGTTCAATGCCCCGGCTAATTCTGACTTGTAAGATTACGCTAAGGCACGAGTTATTTCGGATTACGATTACTATGTTGAACATCGCTTTGGAGTGTTTCGAGTGGACGGAGGACGATAAAAGACATGGCACGGGACTTAAAAATACGGTATGCTAGTTACAACAGGCCATCTCTTAGATGAGACATCGTAAGAAGTCTCTGAAGATAAACATATACTTGTAATAGATAGAGTAATTAATAATTGATTACTCTATGCAAAAAACTACTCTACCCCATTAAAAATATATATATTAATAATTAATTATTACCTTTGTTACGTCCAGAGTTGATATACATAAGTCAAATAACTCACTTTTTATTGTCCTACACCAAACTATTAATCATTTTTCGATGCATCAACTAACAAAGACATAAGTCTAAAATTAATTTTAAGAGCCGACAACGCCCTTATTCTCGTATTGACGAAACTGGAAAACAATCTATGCAACCATCTAAAAGCGCCAATATAATAAAATAAAGTAATATTCATACTTGTACATCAGAACTATTTATTTATACCTCTAAGTTATACACCTAAGGACCGTCGTGGTAAATTCTGAGCTACTAGCCCTATAGGCTTATTAAGATGACTTCATCCTCACCTATCATCCAATTCCATCCCGCCAGCTTACACCAATAGGGGAAATAACGAGGATAATATGCTGGGGAATAACGAATTCATTACTAAATATTTGAAAAACGGCAACAATTGAGAAACACCTCTATCACCGTCTATCAGATCGCGGTTCCCCCTGGAAACTATTATGATTTCTTGTGTAATTCGCCACGATGGGCTACCTGCCCTGCTTTTATCCTCACTCATTACACCTCAGTGAATACCGATAACGCAGGCGGGGCTACCATTTTAATTTCACTCCTTAAAAAAAAACTATGTCTTATACGAAGGGTATCTATATGACTATTTCAATACAATTTAATGAAAATGCAAATAAACGAGTAACTGACCCGACCATATTCTGCTGACGTCCAATAACAATACAAATATAAATTTAAAAAATATTGTTTCAATTTGTAAATTTAATTTAAAGAGAGTCTCTGTGATAATTTCAATAAAAATTGATTATTTTTACAATGAAGCAGACTATGCATATTTATTCATAAATCTATATAGGTAGTTATGACGGTCTTCAAAATAAACTAGCATTAATTCCAAGTGTCTGTTGTGTATTAAGCTAAACCACGGCTCGTGCGTTTGTTATAGATATTTTAACGATCGAGGTAATTGATGTTTGGGTGGTCCCACCATAAAGTCTAACGAACGGGTCAAGTTTGAATCAGCCATCGTTATCATAGTCTAAATAAAGATTTATGAGGTTACACTTATTTATTCAAATATAAGATACATTATTTGGTCACATATATGTGAAATTTAAAGATATTATTCAGTACAACTGCCTACGTCACTGCTTTACTTGTAAAACTTATTATTTCTCTCCCAGATGTATGGATTAAAAATAATAAATCTATAAATGATAAATATATGATAAATTAAAAAATTGCCAAACCAAAATCATAACTGGACGCACTGCGTTTAACTATTTAGTATAAGATTCAATACTTATTTCTTTTTTTATAATTATGTTTTAAAAAATGTTCAATTTCTGTTGCAAAACCTTATTTATAATCAAATCATCTTTATCAACCATTGTCATACAAAAACCGAACAACTGTTAAACTTGGTTTAAATTTTAAAATGGCCAAAAATCAAGTATCATGTAAAGTATTGATTCTTGCACAAAATATATGTTTTTTTTTATGCAATTTAGAATGGCAAACAAGCTGACGGCCCACCTGATGGAAAGAGGTAGCCGTCTTCTATAGACTTGAGCAGTACCATAGATATAACAAAATATACTGTTTGTAACTATATTATATCTATCACTTTCTTTCTTTTCTCCTCTACCCAATAGTTAGTTGAAAGAAATTGCTTTAGTGATAAGATTGTACAAAAATGTGCTTTAAAAGTGTAAAATATATAATTTTTATATATTACTTTTTAACTAGTACAATAAAGATATAGAGATAATAAAATAATATAAGCATACTCGTAAATAGCAAATATTGCAAGTTAAACAACATTTTTTTTTTAAATCCTAAACACGAATATTTATTAGTGTTGCTGTCAATAAATTAGTGAGATTTTGACAAGCAATTAAGCGAATGATATTTCGTCAACCGATTATGGATTTATTGCATTATATGAGATCATTGTTACTTATTTCTATATTTATTCTTTGTTATTTCTAGGCACTTTAACACTTTCAACCAATTATTATAAAATTTAATGTTGTGTACATTGTATTTAGGATACAAAAAAAATTAGGCTAATTTTTTATCCTGGACGCCTGTTTACATATACCTGGTGACGCAGACAAAGTTGGAATGAAAAACTAAGCTTTACACAACATTATAAAGCGTTTTATTGATAATAAAGGAGAATCATAATTAACAGATTTATCTAAATAGTAGCGACCCGCCGCGGCATTGCACGAGTAAATAGTTTTTTTTTTTTTTTATACAACTTAGAATGGCAGACAAGCTGACGGCCCACCTGATGGAAAGTGGTAACCGTCGCCTATAGACATGAGCAGTACCATGGACATAACATAGTATACTGTTTCGCCCATGATACCCCCCATGCGTTGCCATTCCTGAGGACTCAGGTATTATTCTTCTGTACCCAGTAAATTCACAAATTATATAATATATAGGATAGGAGTATTTTTTAAAAACAAAATATAGCCCATAGTCATAATCATGTTAGCCTTTAACTGTCCACTGCTGAATATAAGCCTCCTACTTAAGGGGGTTATGCCAGTAGTTGCCATACTTAGCAGGCAGGTTGGTAACCGCAGTTAGACTTTAGAGATGTTTTAAGAGGGACACTGCTGCCCATTACTCGCCCTCCCTTAGTGGCACCTTACGACACCCACTGGAAAGAAAGGGATGGCCTATTCTATGCCGGGACCACTCGACCTATAGTATAAGTATAAGCCAGCCAAGCATAGTGCTCGCTGATAATTAACTATTTTTTGAGTTCATTTATTAGAAACAAAAAAATCAAAATCTCGCCTCTTTGTAATATTATGCTCTTATTCACAAAAACTAAAACGTCCTTCAAACCTATTTCAACTAATAGAGTGTTTTGACACTGCTTTACAAATTGAGAAATTAGTACAAAAGAAAAAGACAAAACTCTTCAATGACTAGCTCAAATAGAATTTACAAGGCGTTTGACGTTTTTATAAATATACCTAGTAGATCAGTTTATATGACCTTTATCCCAATCTATCCCATCTCTCATACTATAATAAGTCTTGTAAGTTAGTTTAGATGACGTTAATCCTAATCTATTGTATCTTCGATCCTATAATAGGTCTTATCGGCATATTTCAGCATATTTACTGATCATTTAACAAATCTAATTAGTACGGTAAAGTTAGTGAAGTAAACAGAACAGATCCAAAAATCCAAGCTCGTCGTGTGTGGCCCCGCGTTATGGTGGCGCTTTGATGAGGTGAACACAGCCTGTAATGGTCATATTAACAGCGTAGGATGTTCCCCGTTAGCTGTAAACAATGGTGGATAGTAAATATATTAACGTTTTGTTTGACTTGTACATTTTAATAGATATCTAATTAGGCACACGTCTTTTTTTATACTGAAATTATTTTTTTACTCACCGCGATTGTTAGAACTTCGACGACAGGCGCCATCTTTCAAACAGGAACCAAGAAAATTTATAGTGGAATATTTCGCGGATTCTGTTAAAAATAGATGAATTAATATTATTCATATTGGTATTATAAATGAGAATGTTTATAAGAATGGATGGATGTTTGTTACTACATACATAGATATCTGTCACGCCTGTCTTCCATTAGGGTAAGCAGAAACAATGAAATGCCAAATGCTTTGATTCAAACAAACCTCTTTGGATTTATCCACATTCATCAATCTTTTCATACGAGTACACACTCTCTATGGGTACTTTTAATTGTTTAGTACGGGTACTTGTAATAATAAAAAAAAAATTACTACTTTTTCACGCAAATACTACTGAATGGATTTGAATTAAATTTAGTACACAAAATGTATCCTAACTTAGAACATAGGATACTTTATTCAAGCGGGATATAATTAGTAATGCATATGGACAAAATTGTTTTTTTAATGGATGAAAATGGAATGGTAGCCTCGCCTGCGCTATCAGTATATGCTGGCGGGAGACTAGTGAGAGATGATAGGTGAAGATAAAAGCAGGTCAGTTAGCCCATCGTGAGGACTTTCGCAAAAGTTAACCGCGATGGTGTTTGGGAGGAACTACGTGGATGTCGACATAATAGGATGTATTATTAGAAATAATACTGTTAAAGCTCATTACTAAAAATCCCTTTAAAAAATCGATGTACAGACCAAAGTTCTAAGATAATCACTCATACATCTCACATAATTACCAATCAGTTATTGCCCAATAAAACCAATGACGATTGGTTGCGACCAACTAAAAAAATAAGCCAAACATATTTTGTTTGTATTACAATACAAGAAATATTCTGCTTTTGTCAACCGTGTTAGTCTCCCTATTATAAACAACGACTGTACCAACAAACATTGTAGCGTTTGAGATATTTCAGTCCGTCCGTCCGTCATTCTGTATATATTACAACCTCACAGAGACACCCGACGACAGCCTATCAATCTTTTAATAAATACCAGAGTCTAAGAAATTGCCAACTAACCTATGCACCCCTGAAAAATATATATAAACCCTATTCTCCAATAACGTAAAGACCAAATTTCGAATTTAGAAATGTAAACGAAATATTTGTATGTATTATTTGTAAGTTGTAGACAGAAGACAAGATTTTACGACCTTTTTATACGTTTCTCACAAGTTTGACATCAGAACATGTGTTACATTCGCCACGTAAAACATTTTAATACAGGTTATGACACTAATAGGAGACGGATAGTATCATTTTTATTAATACAAGAACAGTTTTTAATATATCTCTGCATTTTTTAACAGGCAGCATAAAACAAAAGTTACGCTTTGACAAAAAGTTAACAACGTTGTAAAACAGTAACGAGCTCTGTGTCACAGTGTAACTAAACAATAATAAAACTAGTGTAATAACGGACGTGTTTCGTGTTTCGAAAATAATGTTTTCACTTCACCAATAGAGATACGCGATCTCTGCGAATATTCGAAATTCAAAGTTTTAATTTAAAAGTCGTCAAATAATTCGTTCTTTAACGAGAAACATTCTAGACTATTTTCAGCACTAAAATGTAAATTTAAGTAATAAAACAAAAGTTAAACAATTAAAAACTTAAAGGACCTTAATAGTTAAGGGATGGACAGCAACGTCCCTCTAAAAACATCACCAATGCCATTAGTATAATATTATATTATCTGTGCCAACGCCTAACTGCGATTGCCAATCCGCCTGCAACGCGTGGCCACTACTGGCAAAACCTCCCCTCATGGGGTTAAGTACTTATGTTCAATAGTGAACAGATAACGTCTGATATAATGATGATATAACATTATTAAATGAACTTAATACGTTTGTCGATTCCGAAAACTGTTTCAACCTCATCCAGTTTTCTCTTTAGTGTGTTTAGTTTTCCATATCTAATTTTCTTACATATTATGACTTATTCGAAACAACATCTAAGTCAAACTCTTAAATACATGTCTCTTTAAAAAAGTTAATACTAGCTAGAACATATAATATAAAAGTTTGTTCGTTTATCACCACTTGGCGTTATAACGACTAAGCCAATCGTCACGAAATTTTACACACAAACACATATTACAGGGGATGGAAAAGGGCATCATCATCATCATCATTATATCAGCCGCTATCTGTCCACTGCTGAACATTGGCTTCCCCGTGTTGGGCTGTTTTGCCAGTAATCGCCACGCTTGGCAGGCGGGTTGGCAATCGCAGTTAGGCATTAGTGATGTTTAAAGAGGGACGCTGTTGGCCATCCCTTAATCTTTAAATTTTCTTAATAGCCTTTTACGACACCTACGTTTTCCATGAGTGTTGTAAGAGGTGATTAAGGAGGAACGGATGGATTATTCTATGCCAGAACTCCACTGCAATGAAAAAAGGCATGATCTACTATTAATTTCAGTTAATGTCTCTAATCCCGATTACGAATATCTTCATCCGCGGATAAATATTAGCTTCGTATAATAAACCAAAATTTTAAAAATATATTTACTATATCAACAAATTAAAATTGCTATAACTTTATAGATGTAACCCAATATATTGCGACTTGGTAGCAACCGACATGAAACTCGTTAACCAAATGTACTATCATTTTACGATGACACAGAATTAGAATTCTGTCATCACTCAGAACGATTATTGTCCTGCGGCAGTAAAAGCGCGTATAAACACACTGTTAGGAATCGTGCACAGTGGCGTTAATAATATACACATTTATACAAATCAGCCATTATACAATTTATATAAGATTTTTTTATACAACAATCATTAGGATTCTACCATTCGAACTGAAGATTTCTACTAAAGAAATATCTACTGAAAAAAATAAAGAATTTTGACTGTTCATACTAACTTAACTGCTAGACGTGCAGTATGTTTTTTTTTCAATAATTACCTTTAAAATAACGTCTAATATCTATTCTGTATATTAAAGCTTTTTGGTTTTAGAAAAAAAAATGGTTTTATAAGATTATCCGACAAATTTATTAGATATATTACTTTAGGTTTAAAATACGAAGAGTATTGATAGAATGTTATATTTTAGATTTTACACAAATTCAAAATTATATCCAATAGATATTCCAACTTTATTCTAACTAAAATTTTATCATCTTCATAATATCAGCTATTAACTGCCCACTTCTGAACAAAGGCCTCTTTTATAAAGGATGGTTACTTGGGAAACCAAAAATTTATAGCCTTATCGATTTGGCAGAAGTGAATTGCCCGATGTGAATTCCCATTCATTTGTAATGTATTAATTCCAGTTCTTTTTTCTCCTCGATATCCTGTCATCATCACCATCATCATCATCCATTATAAAAACACAGCAGCGTCCTACTATTGAGATCCAAAAAGAAAAGATCTGAATATCATTTACATTTGTGCACATATGTGAACAAACCTTTGCTAATACTGGCAATGTACCAAACTGTGATCCATTAGTGGACCGATGATGCGATGAATCGAGGTGACAGTGGCCCGAGGGACTGAATAAAATCGCCTCTTCTTAAATGGATACAAGCTACGAGAGAATGTAGAAATTTTTATGGATACATTCTCTACATGTAAAGCGGAGATTTTATAGTACCTTTACACCTGATAGAAAGCAGGTAATGTGATTTAAATACGAGGATACCCGTTATAAAAAAAATTTATACTGTGCTAACAATCGTCATCTTTACAACTTGCAAGTATGTTTTTTCACCCTCTGTCCAAATGCCAAAGATTTATTATCATTATCATATCAGTCATTAACTGTTCACTGTTGAACATAAGCCTCCCCCTTAGGGAGTTTTTTCAGTAGTTGCCACGCTTAGCAAGCGGATTGGCAATCGTAGTTAGGCCTTGTAAATGTTTTAAGAAGAACACTGCTGCCCTATTATCGAACATTAAATTCCCTTAGTCGCCTTTTACGACTCCCATGGAAATAGATGGAGTGGCCTATTCTATGTCAGGGCCACACGGCAACGGTTGGAAGGAGGAAACACGTTACCAGAAAGAGAATACCAAACTTTAATCATTCGACACAGGTAGAAGGATCTGCATAACTTTTTGTGCACGCACTCGACTTTTGTACCGTGTATGGGTAGATTTTGAGCCAGGGTCGGCCTTTTTGTACCTAGATACACTAAGACCACCTCTGGACATGTTTTTCACGGTGTCTCCCCTTTCCTTCTCTATGAAAAAAGATAACGTTACCCTTTCTTACTGAGATATCCTTAAGTAAAATGTTGACAATCGCAACTACATTACGCTGATAATATTAATCACTACAAAGCCCATAGAAAATTGACTATTGTATCTCTTACAACTTATCACTTGGCTCCCCTTTTGAACCTTAGCGCTTCTCTAGGATCTCGATGATCTCGTCGTCTGAGCTTGCTGTCGTAAGACGCATGTATTGCAACATACAATTTTATTACAACTAGACTAAAATATATACCGGACAGTGTGTAGTTAATCAGAAAAACGAAGTAAATATAAAGGAAAGCTTTGTATACGAACAAAAAGACAACATCGTTACAACTTTTAACATACTGGCATGAAAGAAGTTGTGATATTTGTTGATAGATATGTAAATAGATACTATTTATTAATGCCTCTAAAAGATTACAAAACTAAACTTATTATAAATACAAACAATTACACGAAAAGATTATACTGAGTAAACAATTTGTGATTTGTGTTATATATTTAATTCGTATTATATATATAATTTAACTTGTATTATAATTTGGCACCTGTTTTTTTTTTGATGGGTGAAAATGGTATAGTAACCCCGCCTGCGCTAACGGGATACGCTGGCGGAGCACCAGTGAAGGGTGATAGATGAAAATGAAAACAGGCCAATTATCCTATCATGATGAATTCATCAGGAATTAACCATGATAGTTTGCAGGGAGAACCGCGAGGAGGTCGACCTGGTTGGATATATTGCTAGAAATGGGATTCCCAGTCTCCATCACTAACAATCCCTTTCCCCCCAATTTGTCACCTGTAGGCATCATAGACTTAGTATAATGTACTAGGTGTTTACATTATATTTCCTATTGGCCCTTCCTCTCCCGTGAATGTTGTAAGAAGCAAATAAGTGAACTTAATGGTTAAGAGATGGAAAGCAGCGACTAAAACATCACCAAGGCCTAAGTGCGGTTATCAATCTGCCTACCAAGCGTGGCAATTATTTGCAAAACCCCTTTTATGGGAGAGACCAATGTTCAGCAGGGAACAGTAAATGGCTGATATGATGATGTACATTACCTACAATAAGAAATATTAAAACGATAATAAAAAAAAATATATTCTTGCAGTGATTACAATGGACGGATTAACATGTAACATTGCAGACGTAAACACATTATGTTCAACAATACTTTCGTGAATCGTAAAAGCATGCCGCGTGTGACAGCTCACACTTTACAACTAGGTATCAACGTCAATAGCATACAACCTATTTTTGTCTGGTTATACATCCACTAATTTATAGTGCTATAAAGTTTAACTTGTCACTCACCCAGATTTACGCTCTGTCCGCCCTGAATGTGGTTTCTTCCGCTGACGAATTTCCTCGTGTCAACGTCTTCAATAAACAGTATGTGAGGCGTGCAGCGTAGGCGACAGAGGCGCCCTCGCACCATTTGCGACCGTCCATCTGTGACGATGCGTCAAATGGAACAAAGGAGTTTGTCTTCTGATGTTACGTAAACAAAGTCTAATTTCCTGGACGTGTATTTGAATTAGACCTAGTTCCACTCGGTAGTTATCGCACGTATCTTCCCAAACGATTTTTCGCCTTGAATATTGAGCGAGAAGATTGAAATTGCGATGTTCGTGATCAAGTTGGTAGAACTTTGTCAAAGAGCAATTGTGTAAATCTTGCAGGCGGCGCCGTGGATGTCGTCGGGACGCCACCGCTCGTACAAACAACCGAAGCGTACCGAGGAAGGATGCTTAACACTTGCATCGCTAATTATATCCCTCGAACGCGCTGTAGAAACAAATACGTCTTTCTAATACAAAACATTGGATTTCCTCTGAATGTCCAGTCGAGTATTCTTTTTTTTATTGTTTAAATATATGTTTTGTACTAGCCATCCGTCCCGGCTTCGCACGTGTATAATAAATTTCAATTTTATATAAGCTTTAGTGGAATGGCTGAATGATAATAATGATGATAATGATGATAGTCAGACGGACGACGAGATAAATAAAAAAAAGTATTGTTTTTAACATCCTTTTTTAAAATTAAATAGATTGCATCATATTTTTCTATAGTAAAATGTATAAGTGGCCAGTACGTACAATATTAAAAGAGTTCATTCTGTGGTATTAATTTGAATCTGCAATAACGATAATAAGTTATAATAGGCATTTTTAATACCTTGAATTATTATTGTAATTTAAAAAAAATATTATATTTTTAGTATAATACGGATATGGCCTATGTTATTAAGTAGTTTCGAGTTTATCCATTACAAACATACGAAAAATTAAATCTTTATCACATTAGTCTAGATAACATATAGATAGATAAATACTCTTTGTTTCCTCCATAAGATTACATTAATAAACTTTTTTCTTTTTTTTTTTTATATAACTTAGAATGGCAAACAAGCTGACGACCCACCTGATGGAAAGTGGTAACCGTCGCCTATAGACATGAGCAGTGTTATGGACTTAACAGAGTATACTGTTTCGTCCATGATACCCCCCATGCGTTGCAATTCCTGAGGACTCAGGTGTTATTCCTTATTATAAATACAAACAATTACGAAAAAATAATACATTACACTATATAGATGTTATAGATATAATAGATTTTTAAATGAAATATATGTAGATAATACAACATTGATCAAGGAAGGAGTTGGTGTCGTGTCGTATCAAGAGGTGAAGAGACTCGCTGAAAATCGTAGTGAGTGGCAAGAGCTCCACCGACAAGAGCTCAGCTCTTAAATGGATAGATAGATTTTTTTAAGACATTTATTTTTCTTAAGCTTTACAAACTAATATTATATTTATTATCACCATAATTTCCAATTTCAATAATGTATACTAATCTTTACTAATGTAAAGGGAAGCTTTGATTGTTTATTTGTTTGTTTATGACGGATAAACTTAATTTCTACATTTTCAGAGAATGACACAATATATAATATATGATAGAAAGTTCTATCTACCATGCAAAACTAGGTCGAATCGCTAGTATTGAATAAATATATAAAAAAATATATAAGAGGTACATAACTTCTCCTTTTAAAAGAAATTCTATAAAAATTTAATATACTAAACATATCTGCTGACCACACACGTACTGAAGAGGAGTTGCCACTAGGATATGCTGTTTTTTTAGATAGATAGATACTCTTTATTGTTTCCTCCAAAAGATTACAATAGTAAACTTATTATAACTATAAACAATTACAAGAAATAATCACAAAGAGAAAACAATGGGCGACCTTATCGCTAAAAACGATTTCTTCCAGGCAACCTTTAGATAGAAAGGAGTAACTATAAATAGTTTGTTTGTTTTTAGCCTCTTTTATGCGTAGATCAAAATATAAATTATACTGTATATTAAGTTAGAATATAATCTATACGTACATAAAATCTCATTCAGATGCATTTAGTAGTTTTTGAGTGATAGAGTTACAAACATTTATCCATACATCCTCAGAAGCTTTCGCGTTTATACTAAACGTTATAAACTTATACATTAATAGAGTTACTGAAGAACACAATCTAAATCAAAACATCTTCTAATCTTATAATATTACAGTATACACACCATACCTGTGTTTGAAAGAACCCAGATATCTAAAGATAGATACTATGAAGCCAAACCACCAAACGGTCGGAGAGCCGACAAGTGTCTCCTGGAAAAAAGTGTAAAAGTTTTTAAAACAGCATAAAAGATTCCCAGAAGCCGATCGAGGACAGGTTTGTTTATGCGCGGGCGCAACTACACAGATGTCACTGGTGTCGACGAGACGTGTTCCTTTAAGTGATAGATACGAGAATAGACATATAAACAAACTCGTGGCCAATATCCTTTTGGTGTTTCTATGTGGCTCGTTGAAAGGGGTAAGGAGTCAAAAGAACCAGTGAACAAACATAAAATTAGTAAGGTCTGATATAATTATGTTTCTTTTCTGAATTCTACTTTTTAATCCCAATTTTTTAATAATTTAATGACTTTATTTAAAAATAGGTAATAATTAGGTAATTTGATGTATTGAATACTAATAAATTATTACTTTAGTTGTTACTCAATTAGATTGATTTTGAAGTAGCGTTCCCTAAATCATTATATAAAAATAAATTAATTTATAACACACGACACACAGATGAGCAAGAGCTAAATAATTTATTTCTAGCTCTAAATCTATCAATAGCAAGTTTATTGCAAGTTTAACGTAAATTAATCCTTGTAGTAACAATTACCTTCTTATATTATTATACTGTGACCGTGTGGTCCCGGCACAGAATAGCCCACCTTGTCATTCCCGTGGGCGACGTAAAAGTCGAATATGGGACGGCGAGGGATGGGCAGCAGCGTCCCTCTTAAAACATATCTAAAGCCTGACTGCGGTTACCAAGATCAAAATATTAAATACTGCCATATAATAAGTATCCTAATTCACTGTATTAACTCAGCTAATAATTTACAGTATCCACTTTAAGTAATCAAAATCAACTGGAACAGAACGCCAACAATCATGAACATCAATAGTCTCTACATAAATTGGTCTCAGGTTGATAAATGTAAATAAAAATTTCACTCCCAATCGTTCTCACAAATGTCACACCAATTACCAGTTCTGTTTACTTTACCCAAAAAACGGTGCACTAATTTGTCTTCTCGAAAGTAAACATCAAATGTACCACATCAAACGGCTTCAAATCCAACGGAGACATGGCCATTTTCATTGACAAATTCCCCACAGAATCCATTAATCCTGACGTTGGATCACGGCAATTAGTAAACAAATGAGTCCGGTGACAGATCCGGATTGTTGGCACCGTGACAACGAGGGTGGGTTAGAGAGCTTACACAACTGATGCGATGAACCATTTTATTTGTTGGAGATAATAATGTTTAAAAAATTTATCTTTATAAGGGAGAAAACTGGTCTTAACTTGATACAACTAAACCTGTCCAGGGTTTTATTACAAACTTTTAATTTAGAACATGTGACTGACCTATTTTGTCTATGTCTTTTAATCACAATTTGCAGGACAGCTATTAGATTGTAAATGTTCTTAAGAAGCTTCCAAATCATGTAATATAATTGAAAAAAAAAAACGTGTAAAAGTAGTAACAATATTTTTTTACTTTTCGAAATACTAATTCGAAATTCCATCAAATGTCAAAAATCTCCAGAATCAACGACGAACTTAGAATTATTTTTTGTATCGCTCCTTTATTGACTTGCACTGAGGTGCATAAAAAGTACGTTTACATTAACAACTTTAGTTTTAATTGGTGTAACAAGTATCATTTTACAATACGAGTATTTGTTTTAAAAGATGAAGTTCTTGGGCAAAGATCTTCATGGGATATCAAGGATCATTACTACTGTAAAATAAGATTACTAAAGATACTGTAAGAAATAAACTGAAATTACCTTAAAATTTGAACAAAGTGTAGATAAAAAAAAAATATGTTATCATCTAAGAAAATAAAGATTAGTACTAAGATCACAAAAACGAAATTGAATTTAATAATTATTTATTTTCTAGTTTTTATTCGTAACTTCAAATATTCAGGATAAAAATTATCCTATATTCTTCCATATAATCGATACGCGTACGAGTATATCAAATTGATTATAACGATTAATAAAGATACTAAAGTGCCAACAGTTAACAGATATACTTTCACTTTTCACATTTATTAGTATTTAAATAAAAATTAATAGTAGCACAACGTGTGTGCTATCTCCTCGACGTGGAAGAGTTACGGCCCAAAACGCGAGTGGTGACAGCGCCTCCGAAACATGTGTCGCGCAGTAAAAAGATCACGATAAATCCACCGTTTACTGCCAGCTATTTTGGATTAATGACAAGGTCTGGAACAGAAGACAATCGTTCACGAAATGCGACGGCTCTGTTTAGATTGTGAGAATCACCGTTTTTATTTTATCTGCATTCTTCAACGCATGCGACGAAGATTGAATTTGTATGGTGAAATTATGTTTCAGCTGTCTTTTTATATTCATCATCGAAAATATCTGTGCCTCTAGTGAAAAAGGTATAACTCAAGTTATAGCCTTTTTCTTTTTTAGGCTACTTAAAATAAGCAAATTTTTCTCTTTCGAATGGTATAAGAACCGTAATGATATCTTTAAAAACAATAGAGATAGTAAACATGTAAAAAGCTACAATTAACAAAATATTTGTGGTAAAAAAGTCATAATTAGAAATAAAACTACAATTTTTTACAAAAATAGTGCCAAAAATGACAACATACTTAGAACCACCCTTTAAATATGAATTTATTTTTGTGTAAAATGAATCAGTTTGATTTGAACCCTTTTACACCATTTAATAGCGATTATTTTTTTATAGCGTAAAATACACAACATTGTTTTTCTTCAATACTTCAATAAAATAGTTTTAATTCAACTTAAAACTATTTTCACATGATAATTTTAATATTTTTGTTAAGTGTGATTAGGTATAATAGAATTATTTTTAAAACTATTGGTTTTACACAAAAACCGACAATTTCATAAGAAAGAGGAGAAAAAATTACTATAAATGCAATCATTGACTTGTTCAATTAGCAAATAATAAAAGCAGCAGAATTTTTTTTCTTTATTTAAAATAGTTTTTTGGCTCTCCTGAAAAGTGGCCATTTTGAATTGAACCCTTTCTCACTAGAGGCACAGATATGACCTTTGTGTCGCATGGTTACACACGTTGCATCGCAAATAAAGCTCTGATTTCTTGAATATAATTTGGTGTGAGATATTATTTACGCCATATATGTATTATTATTAGTCATATATTATTTTTATATTATAATCTTCACAAGTTATATAAAAAAATAAATAAAGTATAAATGCTAACAACATCGAATGCAAATTCAACTCCTGATCAAAAACACTGTACCTAACTAGGTACTAGCAATTAACACCGAAACGTATTGAATTACAAACAAAATAATCTCATTCTATAGTGTAGTAGGAAATTTGACTTTAAATCAAAATACTATAAGATCTAAAACGGCTATGCTCCATTTTAGAGCGTGCCGCAGTAGCTTTTTTTGTATGTCCGCTTTCTTCGTCTGGTTTGTCTCCTTTTTGTCACATCTCCGATGTAGTCAATTAGTGGCTTTTAGTTTTTATTTGAACTCTGTAATGGGATGTTTAACGCCAGATTCTTTGGAGTTTTAAATGTCAATGGCAATTACGAGATAATTTATTCATTGGATATGATTTTATATCGTTATTTTGACTCTCGGATTTTATTTTTATGATTGAATGGCTTTTTACTCTTTTAATAATCGTGACAGGTGACATTCAATTATAAATGTCAGCTTAAATATTAGAATCACAGCAGTAGCGATTGTTGATTGTGAATTGAAACGTTATTAATTCATTTGACACAATATTAGCATTAATAAATAAATTTGAATATTACTAATAATAATAGATATGTATAAGTTTGTAACTATGTTTGTCAGTTTGACACTTTATTATCTCTTAAATGGCTGAATTGATTTATTAATAGTTAGCTACTCATAAATTGATTATAATATTCAATTAATACATAAAACATATTGATTATTAACTATGCGGGAAATTATTAACTATAGCGCCTGCCAAGCGTGGCAACTATTGGCAAAACTCCCTTATAGGGAAGGCTTCAATTCAACAGTGGACAGTTAATGACCGAAATGATGATGCGGGAAAAGTCATACGTCAAAGTTTATGTTTTTATTTTCCATTTATCATATCATATTTGACATCCTAATTCCAATACTAGTCCGAGCTAGGCTTATTTCCTCTTAAGGCAAAGATGTCACCGGGAACTCGAGTTGATATAGAGTTTACTATTATGTACCGTGTGCATTGCTTATTCCCTGAGTATCCTTTTGCAATATCTTATGTAAAAAGAAGCGAGTAATGCCACATTATATTCTTACTCAATAATATTTTTTTTTTGGAAATTTTTGGATGTGTAGGTGCTTAGATTTACACATTTTAATTTAATTTATGATTAGATAAAAAAGCTACTACAAACATAACTTATATGCATTCCAAAAATAATAACTTAGAGAGCTTCTAAGTATTGTAATGTCAAATAAGTCATAACTCCAAGGTAACATCTGCAATTAATATAAATTTTAACAAACGAGAGAGAGGAAGCGTGTTGTGGTTTAGTGATTTACTATCTCAACTCAACAGAGGTCTTGAGTTTGAATCTGGCTTCAACTGAAAACTTTATATGTTACATTTAAGAGATATATCTCTTAAATGTAATTAAATGGCTGTATAATAATACAGCCTTTTTTATCTTATGTCATTTAATGTATAATATATGCAATACATTACCTCAGATCATATAGATAGAGCATCTAGTGTCAAAAATGGGTCATCACTTGGTCAGCTAAATTGACATTTGTCCGACTCAATTTAATACATAAATATTTTAACATTTTTAAATCAAAACAAAACGCGACATTTTTCACTGTTGTAAGTAATTAGATAAAAAAAATTACCAAACGAAATGGATTCTTTAATTTTGATTTCGGAACTATTTCTTTTGTTCTGAAATCAAATTTAAAAAAATATAAAATTAAAATATATTGTACTGCTCACAATTTAATATACGTATATTAATTAAAAGGACATTTTCTATTATTTAAAAACGAAAACATATATAACCAAAGTAAAGGTAAGCAGCAAGTATTGATGATAAAATTATCATCCACGTATACTGGCGCTTACATTGCAACTTCAAGCTAGGAAGCCATGGAAGCTGTAGCGTCACCTAGCCCTCGCCAGCTCGATACCATATGATAATTAACTGAACACGCACCGTGTCGTAATGAGCACTTTCTTCTGTATCCACAACGCGTGAACGATCGCTATTCATTCCGCACACTAGCTGCTCGACGCAGTCATTATTTCAGTCCGTATGTTGCGTAAAAACTTCCGTTCCCGCTAACAAAGTGATGGTTCATCAACTACGCTAATATCTGAATAGCTCGGTTGTAACTCCTTTCGTTTGGGAATTGTATTGTTTATGTAATGAGGAGGCTAGCAATAAATTAAGACCGAGTTTTACAAAAAAAAAAAACCGACTTCAGTTGTGGCAAAACCAGTTATTTTGATTTATAAACTAAGGAATGAACTGATTTTACAATCAAAACAAAACAAAGTTTACCTCTCAAAGTAAAACAATGTTTTCCAAATCGGTTTACAACAGTTTTTTTTTCTAAATGGACGATAATAGAACGGTAACCCCGCCTGCGCTATAGGTATACACTGACGAGAGGGATGATAGGTGTGGATAAAGCAGGTCAATTAGCACATCATGAGGAATTCAACAATAAATCAATTTTTATTTATTTAAAATTTATTAACCAATAAAATGTGGTATGGACCACATTTTAGAGCATTTATGACCAGAAATACTCAATGGCGGTTTAAAAAATAAATTTAAAAAACCATTCACGATGGGAGAAAGCAAGGAGATAGACCTGATAGGGTTTATGCTTTAGAGGTAGCTAATCCCCATTACTAACAATCCCTTCTGTCCCCTTCCGCCCACAACAAACGGAATTATAAAGCAACAAAAATAAAAAAAAAACGTCGTTAATGTCGGTTAAAAAATGATAATATTCAAATTTACATCAATCATTAGGTATTGATATCAAATTTGAAATTTCATCATATCATTTTATCTTAGTATTGTGTCACCTTAAAATTTTGTGCTATATTAAGAATTAAAGAGAGTTTTTAAAATGCGTGGTAAGTGACAATAACTCCACCGACAAGGACGAAACATTTAAACAATTAATAAATACAAAGTTGTAATTGTTAAGAAGGTTGGAATAACGCTACAAGAATAATGAATTAAATCTATGATAGAACCGGGTAGATTTAAAATAAAACATTGCAAGAACAACAAAATATATGAACATTAATAGGAATTACATGCACATAATTTTTGCAAATGTCTGACTAGTTTTAGATCCGTCGGAAACCCTTATTCACAAACAGCCACTGCTTAACACACAGCTCATAACCTGACTGAAGGATTAAAATACACAGGAGTTCCTTAAATGACGTAGGTACGCACTAAGAAAGTATTTTCTTTAATACATACGAAAACGTACCTCCTTACTGTTATTGATGGATACCACCAACAAATGCATTCCCAAGGAGGGTTGACGTCTGGCTGGCGGCCCGTCGTACTGAACGTCTGTCTACTGAACTGTCGTATCGAAACCTTGGATAATATGGCAAATGCATTCTCAATAATGATTGAATGAGGATTGTCAGGCAAGCAGACAGCAGAAATTAAAAGCCAAAACCTTGGGTAATATGGATATAAACATATTACAACGACCCCAAAATTAATATAATTGAAATAAGGGCAGAAAAATGATAGTACATATGAAAACGGAATCACACAGACTTATCGCAAATAACAGAAAATATAAAATTAATACATTTGCATGTCTAAAAAAGGCAATTTATAATATTTAATATATATATAATATGATATGTAAGGTACTACGTAATACTAACTTTACATGTATATGATATATATTCTTTAGCAATATAGAGGTTGTAAGCCTCTTAGTAATAAATAGAAATTCATTTAGTTCATTTATTTTAGATATCATACTATTAAATCATATACTTATTTACTTATTTTTCTTTGTATTTGATATATAACAAATAATATAACATAAATACCCAACTTCTGTTAATCTATTCATACTTATTTAAGTACAGCTTCTTTAGGACTTCCATTAACAATAATTGTGATATATTTTATATAATGATCACGTGGTTTACTATACTTGTTCACTTTTGATATGGCAGGAGCTCCGTTCTGTTCAACGTTCACCCAAATAACAATCTTTTATATCTACAGGGCCGAATTCGAGTGAACAAGTCAGTGAGACCACATGTTCTTACAATTTCAATACTTTGTATTTAAGTATCAGGATAATAAATAATTATAAAATCAATTAAAAAGTAATTAGTGTTTATATAAAACACACATACATAAAACACATTACAAGAATAATTCATTACAAAATTTGTTATAATAAGAATTTTAATATTTTATTATATTTAAAGTAATTAGTCTGATTTTTATTAATAAATGTAGGTACACATTTTGACACAAAATGTTTAAGAAAATTGATATAATTTAAAATAAATATCTAACACATGCAATTTAAAAACAAATATTACAGCAATAGGTACAACAGTATTTTCAACCGATTTCTTAAACAAAGAGATTCTCAATTCGGATTTTTTTGTTTGTTATCTCCTAATTCCTTCAGTTCTTAACCGATTTAGAACAATCTTTTTTTTATTTAAAAGAATAAATAATAATAATAATCTTACAGATTGGTAGATTTATCATTAAATTAGTAATTTTATCACAGTCGGTTAAACAGTTTAGTTTTTAGATAAAAATATTTTGTTTTGTCACAATTAAAATCGGTATAAATATTTAATTATTTGTGAAACACAATCTTTAATTTTGTTTAATAATTTATTGGTGTACGATTACAAATTGTTAATAAGTAATGGGGGCTCCGTGTTGTAAAAGATAAAACAAAACATTATGATGCATTTGCTCGATAAATCTCGTAGATCATGAAGTTCATTTGTCAATATCCTTGAGCACACATAATAGTTGTAATTGGTCGAACAAGGTTGAGTTTGTTGATTATTGGTTTTGACACGATATCTCCCAATTAGAGTAATTCGTATTTACTACTAAGGTCATAGAAGGCAGCCTTTAATACTATTAACAGAAGATTTAGTAATTTATAATGTAATGGGAAGATGCGTTTGCAATCAGAAGAGTTTAAAATATCCTCTATTAATAAATTCCATGATAAAAAAGGACATTTTTTTACATATATTTGATTTTAGTCCACAGAAATGGTAACGCACAAGGTGTACCTAATATGGATTCTGTAAAACTTATGATACTATTTATGTGCATAGTCAAGGATTACCACTTAACATCAGGTGGGCCGTCAGTTTGTTTCTCATTCTACATATTTTTTTGTAAAAAGAACTTTCATACTCCTTCTCCAGAATGAGTACGAAGCTATTTTATATCAAGTGACCTATTAAATTTTGCTACTGCGAATATACTTATTTAAAAAAATCCATGTATAAAAAATTTGTATTAAATAGTATAATACGTCACCATATTACAATAACAATAAATGGGTAGCAGCGCCCCTCTTAGAACATCACTAAAGGCTAACTGCGTTTGTCAACCCATCTGTCAAGCGTGACAACTACTTGCAAAACTCCTCTTATGGGGGAGGTCTATCTTCAGCAGCATACAGTTATATGACAATGATAATAACATTACAATCATTCGCAGAATTTAAATAGTACTTTTCGAGTTTACATGATAATTATATGTTAATTATAGATACATATAAACATGTGCATTCTATGAGTGTAATGACATATCTAAACATCCCTACCTAACATCTCAAATATGAAATTAAAAGAAATGTAAACTAATTAATTGTTTATTCAATATATTCATTTAATTATAAATATAAAAATCAATTTGTCCTAGACTAAAACAAACAAGATATGTTCTTAAAATTTAACCTTGCATTTTAGTACCTACCTGTAAGTATACATTTATACGTTTTACTTTATAGTCTTTGACTATTAGTAATTTATTGGGTATTTAAAATTTATTACCTGTAACATTGGCGTAATATTTTAACTATTGACGGAAAATTTCATAGTTTTATATATTTTTTTCATCTATAATAATATCTGAAACTTGGCTCGCGGTGTTGAATCAGTGACAATACTCTGAAAAATAAACTTGATTCGTTATAACCCTACCATTTTAAGAAGACATCTCGTCGAGACTAGAGTTGAAAGTCGATGGGGTTTCTTTAGTTGGTCGGTTGCGAGGCCACCCGGGCGTGAGACTACGTATTTGTTTATGTTAATTTTTACAACAGCCACGATAGAAACCAGAGCAAGAGCTGTGGTGTACTAATTTTAGAAGCGTTTTAACCTTACCACGTGGGGTCATTGACGTTGGACGCCATCTGATATTGTAACAGAGCCCGGCAATTTTTCTTGTCGCACTTGTCGATAGTGTAATGGGTTTAGGATGAAAATAACTAATAAAGTAGTGTGCCGATTGATAAAAAAAATAATAGAAGATCGTGTGCAAAATTTATACTTCTCATAATAACAAACGAAAAACCATATATACAACATTCATATCTGTCACACCTGTCTCCCATTGGGGTAGACAGAAACAATGGAAGGCCAAACTTCGATTCAAAAAGACCTCTTGCTGCCTCTGCATTATCAATCTATTCATATGCGCTCGCCCTTTACGAGCACATTTAATTTGACGCTTTTTCAGCACGTTGCCTATTCGGTCGACATACGATATCGTCATTTACAACGGCTCCTATATATCATCATCATAATCATATCAGCCGTTTACTATCCACTGCTGATCATAAGCTCCCCCTTAATCTACCATAAAAAAACAGTCCCGAGCCATAAGCACAAGAGTTAGTGGATGTAGGCATCCACTAACTCCTTACTACGTACTCCAATTACCTGGGGAAAAAGGGATTGTTAGTAATAGAGAGGTTAGCCCCTATTGCTATCTATATACCATATCAGGTCAACCAGCACGCGGTTCCCCCTGGAAACCATCGTGACTAATTTATCGTTGAATTTGTCACGATAGGCTGACCTGCCTTTTCATCCTCACCAATCATCCCTCACTGGTGCCCCGCCTGTGTATACCGATAGCGCAGACGAAGTTACCATTCCATTACCATCCATTAAAAAACTCCAATTACCTTATTACTTTAGTTACATTCACTGTTTTATAGTATCACGTGAATACTTTCACAGGACTTCAAATAAACTTGTCTAGGAGACTTCTGGATGACTTTTTACACAATCCTAATTTCATTTTAAGTCACACAACGTAAAATATAAAGTCTAAATTTGAATAAAATACACACATGGATATATTATGCATATGTTAAAATGGGTTTTGCTGTCGAAACTTTTGTACATGACTGTAATTAGTGCGGGAGTGAACATTAATTGTTGCTCCGTAAAGGAAAATAGGTCGTTATCTCGGAAGGCCTTGTCTATTTAATATATAATTTAAGATAAATATTTATATATATAGACTAAACTTTATTTTTATTTACAGCAATGATAGACTATTTATTCATATCTTTGACCCAAGCCTTTGTCCGTGTGACCGTTACATGTTTACTGATAAAAAAAAAAAAAAAACAACTTATGCCCTTTCCCATCCTATATCACATGTATACCAAATTATGTACCATGTGTAACAAACAAATTTACTTTTACATTTGTAATATTTATTTAAATTTCAATGCATAATTATATAATATAAGTAAGTATACATGTGACGGGCTTAACACCTAATGGTGTTCTTTACCAGGCAACCATGAGCAAATTAAGTAGGCGGTGCATTTACTACTAAAATATGTATAAATATTTTACTACATATTGCATATATATATATTCATAAATCATATATACATACATCTACATATAAATAACTGCTACTAAAGTAAAAAGTACAATTAAAAAGCAAAAGAAAGAAATAAAGATAAAAAAGAAAATCATTAAAAAAAAATATTAGTAAGGATGAATCATAAACCACTGTAAATGTCAAAGATATGTTGATTTACAAGAAAAGATGAAAGCCCTTAAAAATTAAACAAAAATACCTTATGTCTTTTGTTTGTTAGCTTCCTTATATGGTAGTCTAATTATTCGTACTCTGAACTAATTTTTAAAATAAACTTTTAAATTATTTTAATAGTAATCGTCACTTAAATGACATACACGACAGAAAAAGTTCGATTTAACATGTAATATAGTGTCTATTAATTATAGTTCTAATAGGGATATTTCTTAAAATTCAACACAATATCGGACAGACCACCCTATGTAACTTCTACGAACCAATGAAACAGTAGAGTGACAATATTCCAAGTAAACACATCAGGACAGACGGAGCGGGGTGGGACCGTTCTGCTGAATTACACGAATTCCTCATAAAACGGCCAAGTGTCCCGTAAAAGCTGTAAATATGGTCACCGGATGCATTCGAATGTGAAAGGGACATTGTTGGTTTATTTAAGGAATGAATAATCGCAATGTAATGTATATCTACTTATTATAACGTTTTAAATAATATGAATGAATGAATGAAAGTTATTATTATAAAACTGTTATTTCTTCCCCAACAGAGAAATTTTGCCAGTAGTTGCCACTCTTGGCAGGTGGATTGGCAACCATATTTAGGCTTTGGTGATATTTGGGACCCTGCTGCCCATCTCTCGACCATTAAATTCCCTTAGTCGCCTCTTATGACACTCACAAGGAAGGAAGTGGTAGCCCATTCCATGCTGGGACCACACGGCGAATTTTTGTCTAAAATGTATTAAATTAATTATTTTTTATTGCATTTAAAGAGCCGTATACCTACTTAGGTGCAACAATATAATAATATTGGCCATGTGGATAGTTCAATAGCATTTAGTTATAACAATCAAATCAACGTGGTCATCAAATCCTTGCGTAAGGGTTGGTGGAGGCCTCGGGGAATTCCCTTCCACTTCGGCATCAGTTCCGGGGGCAATTACCTCCGGGTCACTGGATCTTCACACTCCATCATGGTGTGGCGTGATCTTCTTTAGCAATAGTACTGTCCAGAAAAGCATACTATCACAATTAAATAGATGGCGCTTTACACAAAGCACGGTGATAGAAGGCGAATAGGACAAAATTTGAATTTTGACAAAAATCACATTAGTAATATGTTTTGCAATAAATATAAATGTCAAACGTGACTCTCAAAATATGGCGTGATTAAGTCAAAATTCTATAGCCTCGCACCGCATTATCTAATACAAGATCTCGTTCTATCCGTGTTCTAAAAAACATATCAAAAAATAGAAAACGTCGCGCGTCACAACCGTTCACCTGCCTGTAATTACGTTAATTGAGTTTTTTAAAGTGGTCACGGTGTTTCTACCCGTTGGCTCTTGATCGGTATCTTTACAATTGGCCGTGTTTGCTACTTATAGAATTTTGGTGCGTTCACACTGAGAAGTGACTTTTAAGAAATTTTTGTTTAAACATAGAATGTCCTTCAAAATTGGTGAATTGAGGTTATAGATGTGGAATGGTAAATTTGGACGAATTAATAAAATATAGGTTGACAAAACAATAATACAATGCGGGTGCGAGTAGATGTAGTTATCAAAGGAGACCTGGACTAACCTATAAGAATCAGATAGACCGTGTCCTATCTGAAAAAGGAGTTAAGAATCTCTCGTGGATGCATGAGACAAGTTACAAAAGTACAAGAAGCAAGGGATGTATGTAAGGATCGATGTCTTTTTAACGTAATTCTTTGCCTATCCCGCAAGAAACTTAGCATGAAGATAGATAGATAAAAAACATAAATATAATCTACGATCTATGTAAAGACGAATATTTAGATAACTAGATGTATAAATAATCAGACAAGTAAAGTATTGTATTAACAATATAGAAGGGTTCAGTTATAGCTATGTAGCTATGGAATTCTAAACAACCACTAGTCTTTAAAAAAAAAGTAAAAAATCATTCACAAAATGTCATAAGAAAGAAAATATGTCAATTTGACAGAACTTCTTTTTAAAGTTCCTATCGCAGAGTAAGTAATCACTGCGTTGTTTCTATTAAAATAGATAGTCTACAAATGGTTAAGTAATCACATTTGTTAAATTTAAACAAATAAAACTCAGAATCATGAGAAACTAAACACCAGTGACGCTGTCGTGTTTAGTAACAAAAGGTTACAATACAAACCAATTATGCACCATCTTCAAATCTAACGTTGTTTTGCAAAACGCATGGCACTTACCATTATTTCTTGTCTATCACTTTTCACAGATCGTCTCCTCAATTGAACGTATGACCAATTAGCTTGATCCTTCTCTTCAGATTTTACCTTCCCATTTTGGATAAGAAATCATCAGCGACTTAAGTATTGGTAGCTCAAATTATACTGGTCTTTCTGCTGGCGTTTTGACGGTTGAATATTTCATTTAGTCGTTATTAGTATTTCTGTCGTGATTTTTAGTGTCTTGTCTATCTGTCTGCGTAATAGGGAATCGTGATACCGTTTTGCGAAATATCTTGCTCGTATTTTAAATGAGTACTTTACTGTTATCATTTATTAACTCCTATATATAACCCAATTCAACAAAGGATAATTAGCAACAATTTATTTATACTTTTATGTATATATCGTCATAGTCGTAGAATACTGACGTAATATAAATGTAATATTTGTCAGATCCGTCAATATACTACGACTATGACGATATTATACTTACAAAAAAATTAAAAAGTCTTTGTTATTTTACTGTTATCTTTTGACTGCCTGTTACTTTTGACTCCTTCTAGCCGACCGGGATATGTTTACAGGCTAAGATAGCCTACATCTTTCTCCACTCTTTATAGTATTTTCATAATGATGAGTTGAGTCGTTAAAACGCTATAAGGTTACAAACAAACAAACTCACTTTCTCATTTATAATATTAGTAATAATTGATGTACTTTTTTGGATTATCTCATATTTGTACTAAAACTGACGTTTTATTTTATATATCTCAAACTATTATAAATTACATTAATAATGATCCATATTTATAAATACGTTAAGTACGTTTTTGTTGCATCGATATTGTCTTAGGATCTGGTTCGCGTAGGTGTTCGAAAACTTATTTGTATCAATTACTTGATTCCTTAATTAACCTTTAAAATGCCGCTTTTTAGAAAAAAACATTATAATGGCAACGGTGACCGTCCAGAAACTAGACAACTGTCGCATATTTGATCGTACGAATTAATAGCGGCGGCGTCCTTTGTGAATGCGTAGAGTCAAGATGGCGGACGAGATCAAAGACGCCGCCCGTGTGAGGCAACCGCGGTGAAATGTCACCACGGTCGATCAATTAACGGTATTACTGTCTTTAGTTCGTTATTGATATCTGAATAATAACACGAGACAAGTTGGAATGGTGTGGTATTGATGTGGTGCGTAGCAAGGGATAGGAGATAGCGGCAGCAGGTAATTCATTCTTATTTAAATAATTAATTAATAATAGTAGAAAAAATTAAATTGTTGAATAACAATAGGCATATCAATAAACTTCACTAAGAAAGTTATAGGTAAATACCTTTTACAGTGAAGAACTCTATCTAATACTTACAAAACAAGAAATCGATTGATTAACGTACAGACGTAACTATTGTGTATAGAAATATGAAATTTTGCGCAAGGGACTTCTGTGGTCTCTAAAGGAACTCTAAAAAGTGATTTCCTAATATCCGAATTATAAAAAGAGCACAGGTTTTATGCAAACAATAATATAGAAAATAGCTAGTAAGAAAAATGAACATTAAGAAACAAGAATACTTAATTTACAAAGTGAAAGAGAAAGTACATAGCAATTAAAATATTTAAATTAAAATGTAAAATAACGTCACAATTTAAAATATTCTTTCTTATAAATTGTTCAAAGGACAGGTTTACATAGAATACTCGTAATGCATACCGAAATATTATGGTCTAGTGTAAAATACATTTCCCCTAAGAAACCTATATTTTAACTGATATTGTTCAAGATAGATAGATAGATAATTTTATTTGCATTACTTACAGCACACAAATTACAACATACATACACAAAAAAAAAGCGAGATAACATAAATGACAAAAAAATACATAAAACCAAATGCAACTTTCGTTTGTGAGTGTGCCATAGCAATACAAGAAATATATTATTATATTGATGCTCCTTTCCACTTTCATTTTACAGGAAGAGAATTATTGCAGCATTAATCTAGCCTTTGTCCATTTATTTCTGTATATTTTATTAATGTGTACAATAAAGTATAAATAAATAAAACAAGTTCGGGTGAAATGACCAGTGAATAAAACACACGAGTGTTAAGCTAGCTACGATAGTGATCGAGCGGAATCACTGCACCTCACTACTATTGTGAAACAATATAGCGTGTACGCTTAATCTTTTAACTTAGACTACACACAAAATGTAGTTGTCTGTCGTGGAAACTAGGTTTGAACGGGCCGCGATGGTTAAATTAATGGCCATAACAAATTGTTACAGATATAGATAGGTCCACGTTATCTTCCGATGATTGTGACTATTAATTTTATTGGTTGTTTTTCATCTCGATCCGTTCCGACGGTCTAAAACATTCGTTTGATGTGAAATTTTGATTAAGATATGGTATTACACGTATGTAACGTGTATGTGAAGATCGGATTTAATTTGATGTAATTTTGCTGTGTAGCGTTTTTATTTCCCTTTTGATGCTACCGACACGTGTGTGTTGGAGATCGGAAGAATTAGTTAAGCCTGGTGCTTACAGTCTTTGTCTTTGTTTTTAGAATCTTTTTTTTATACCACAAAGGTGGCAAACAAGCATACAGCTCGTCTGATGGTAGAACATAATTTAAAAATAAGCAATTATATAATTATATTAATTACTAGCTGATGCTTGCGATTTTGTCCGCGTGGTATTTGTTATTTCTGTTTAGTATGTATCGATGTATGTACCTACCTATTTATTATGTATGGGAATACTGGACTAAAATTAACATATGACGCGTTGTTCTCTCTCTTTGTCTTAGTTCAAAATTACTTTACTTAAAGAGGTTGTGTGCTTAGCTGACGACCCACCTGATGGAAAGTGGTAACAATCGCCTATAAACATGAGCAGTACCATGAACATAACAGAGTATACTGTTTCACCCATAATACCCCCACGTTAACATTCCTGAGGGACTCAGGTGTTATTCCTCGGTACCCTGTAAATTCACGCCATATCTCATGCAAACACAACTGCTTCACGGTTGAAACACGAATGGGACAGAGGTACCCAAGCAAACGACTTTTGTACATTCGACCTCTACAGTTTTATTATATATGTATATAGATATTATAATTAATAGGTAAAACATAGAATATCATTCAAGTAATAAATAAAGCGAAAACATTGATAACTATTATACAATAAATAAAACACAATCTTAAATTCTAATTAAAGAATTTTGGCTTTATTGAGAATCAATTATTATAAGAATTAATATTTTTTTAAATCTATTACCTGTATTAAATTTCTGGTGTTATATTACTGATCCGATTATTATGACTATTTATGATACATATTTATGATATCATAATAGTAAAAATAGTTACAGAAACTGGTTATATAATGGTATATAGATAAAACCACTAATACAATGAGACAGCCTATGTTTTTGTATTAGTTCTTTTTATTTGTAAAAATTATCTCTGAAAAAAAAATTATACTTACAAATTTTACTTCAGTATTATAAACTTTGTCATGGAAGTAAGAATTCTCACCCACTTGTCTCACGTTGGGTTTGTTTCAATAGAAATTAATAAAAATGTAAACAAATAATTGATCCGACCATAAGAGAGTTTGTCAATACCGAAAATAGTATAAATAACTTAATCGATTAATTAATTAAAGATTTCGATTTGATATGAGTATCATTTAGAGAACGTGATGAAGTTAACATTTCATTAAGCCCTATTGAAACGGACTATAACGAACTAAGGTATACCTTAGTACATTAGAATATTTTTTATTTAATCAAATTAACGAAGGTATACCTCAATTAATATATTAGAAAAAATATTTAAGGTAATGGACTAAGGTATACCTAAGTTGGTACATTAGAATAATTTTTATTTAAACGAAATTTGATATTAATCTCAAATGAAATTTCGAACGTATTATTGGATAAATACGCTACTGATGAGCAACAAACAACATGATGATGCCCGCGCATGACTTTCAATAATCACATTTGATTCGTAGCCCAATTCTTTAATGACATGTTAGAAAGTAATAAAATGTTATTTGTATCACTATTGTGTTACAATTGTAACACTGCACGGTACAGTAACAAAACTAATTTGTTATTGATGGCATCGAGATTGCGGGAGCATGTGCGAGAGGCTAGCTTAAATCTGAACTGCTTTAATTAACAAATTACGTTTACACACAACGATATTTTTTTGAGTCAATTACAGCGTGGCGAATGTATGAGTGTGTAGCCGATGATATGAAGTGATAAAAGTTTGTATGGAAATACACTATAATTAACATTACTTATTTTATTGCAATTATATTTTTGTACTTTCGACGACAGTTCAACCTCAATTTTGGAGAGAATAAATACATTGTTGTTACAACTTATCTGTCTATCATTATCTTACTGAATTGAGTAATTTAATCTTTTTTATCGCCTACATAATATAAAAGATTACTCGATTGTATTCTCATTGAATTTAATCTTATTTATATGCAATTTTGTTTAGCTACAATAACTACGAAATTCATGGTTGTCACTGGATAAAGTACATGATAATACCGAGTTTGTATTGATCGTGGTACTCGTACGTTCTTTATTCGAATAGTAATTATGAAATATTGGGGTCTATTTGTCAAGATGATGACCACCAATACAGTAGTAATTGCTGTGATGGTAACCCTCATGCTTGGATCACATTATCTGCTTACCATCAGATGGCATGTGGTCACTTTGACAGTATCTCTATCAATATCCTCTATATAATCTATATAGAATAGAAATAATTAATATATATAGTGTACTATTTCAAGACTAGCTCTAATTATTAATTGCGGCTTCTTCATTATTATTACTTTTTTCTGTATATCCTTTACTTAGTATCCATTGTTACTATCATTCTTCACCCAGATTAGTACTTAAAAGTAATCTTAAAATGGTTACCCTATTATTATATTAGACAAACTGATTAAGTTTATTATTGTTCAATACAGAGACTAAAATGTAAAATACAGCGTATTTATATAATCTGTGAAAATGATTACAGAATCGCTACTTTTTCCAACCTCGCGATGTTGTAAACAAAAGAGATATTTTAAACAAAATCCTAGAGACTAACGAAGCAGTAATAAGTAGCCTTAATCTTCCTCTTGCATAGAGAGGGTCATACTCAACAGAAGGAGATGATAGAGTTATTATGATTACGACTTTAATAAGTATATTTTGTTCCACAAATTGACGTCCATGTTACGTCAATTATATCCTATACGTATACTTTAGATACAGATAAAAAAAAATTCAATACAGTTTGACAAATGGCGAAATGATGAGATAACAAAAAAAATACAACCGAATGGAGAACCTTTTACTTTTTTGAAATCAATTGTAAAGGAATTCAGTCCCTATATAAATATAATTAAGAAATCGTAACACACACCGGCGTCGTATCGGCGTCGTGCCGTGTAAACGGTCTCTTCCTTCACCCAAGCGACAGATACGAATGTTCCCCATTCACAGTCCAGTTAAAGATGCCGCTACACAATACGCTGGTCACCGGGTAACAGAGCGGCAAGATTTAACGACCGAGACTGTCCAACGTTACACATAAGGTATGAAGCGGTTTCGTCACACAACACATAATGTCTTATCCACGCGGCAAAAGAAAAATGTATTAAGCGCCATCTAATGATTTTTTTCATGATACTTAAAATGGTGAACAAGTTGACAACCTACCTAATTGAATATAGTAAACGTCGCCTAAAGACATGATGAGTACCACGGACGTCACGGGAAGAAAACAGGAGTGCAAGGTGGGAAAGGAATTATTACTAATGGGTCCTAATAGTCTCATTGTAAGCAATATACCCTATCAACATCATCATCTCAGGCATTATGTGTCCATTGCTGAAAATAGACCTGCCAAATAAACTGCCATAAGGTCCTAAACTACTTGCATCCTCTGACTCCCTGCAATGCATTTGAGGTCGTCACTCCACCTAGTGGGGGAGGGGTCGTACACTGCGTTTCCCCGTACGGAATCACCACACAAGTCACATTCTTCCTTATCAGAGTCACTTAATTAGGTGATTTTTTCCTTAACTCTATTTATCTTTTATAATAAACATTATAGTAAATGTCTGATATGCTGAATAGTTAATATTTCTTTTTAGTATTTCTATCATGTTTTTTTTTTATACCACTAAGGAAGCAAACAAGCAAGAGGAGAAGGAGAGGAAGCAAGCCTCTGAACGTCTGCAATACGTGTGCATTATCGATCCTGAAGAAATCTTTTTACCTCTATTTTGAAGAACATTAAAAAAACACTAGCATATTGTACAATTTATTTTAGCCTAATATAAGTCTAAAAAACTTCTTAATTAGATACCAGCTAACAAGTTCGATTTCTTCAATTAATTTTATTTGTTAGGGAAACATCAGTCAATTCGTAGAAATTACGTCAAAAATCAGTAGATGGTTGGTATTTAATCTACTTTCAATTGCGTATTTATATAATCTGTGGAAAGTTGTGTATGTGATATGTGATTGGATCTAATGACAACACTTTTCATTTCTAATGGATTTTCATCAATTTTAAGTGTTTATAAGTGTCAAACGCCGGACGCCGCATGTAATAAATTTAACGTTAGATAACTTATGTCACCGTTTTAAATTATAGATTACTAGCTTTTACCCGCGTCTTCATCCGTGTTAGAGAAGTGGAGTATGTACACTATCCGGGATAAAAAGAAATCTTTAAAAAAAAACTTACCTATTCAAATGAATGTATCCAATAGGACGTTATAAAAATTTTTACATCCTATTTGCTACCTATTTTTTTTTATTGTAATTTGAATATTCTTAGTATAAGATTTAAAAATATCTAAAACGTATCCACGTAATAAGATCTTACCATTTTGCACACCATTAAAATAACGTGGCTAAATATATAAAACTTCAACACTAATTAAGGTTCAGCCATATTTATGCAAATAAATTATTAGGACAATTCCTCCTTCCCCGCCTCATGTAGTACTAAAAACTATATAGGTAACAGGCGACTAAAAGAACATGGTCGTACCTTTTAAAATATCACCAAAGCCTAACTGCGGACACCAAAAGCTTCAATTTAATAAAGCATATTCCTTTTTAAAAGGCCGGCAGCACACTTGCCATGTATCTGGTGTTGTGAGTGATCATGGATGGAGGTAACACTTATCATCAGGTGAGCCGCATGCCCGTTTGCCACTCAGTGTTATAAAAAAAATTCAAACAAGCCTCTTTCCCTTCTTCCATATTTATCAATCTTTTCATACACGTATTTTTAATTATTACTACTAAACTATAGAATTGCTCGTGAATATTAAATTTTATAGCAAAATTAGGCGTCGCATTTTGGCAAAAATTTTTTATAGATCAAATGCTCGTATTGGAAAATATATATTTTGTTCTATGAAAAATTCTGTCAAAATAACATGTTTCAAATACGATATTCTCATATTGGTAACTGTGTTGATGAAATAAAAAAACCATTTAACTAACAAATTAAGAATATTACATCAAAATATTTATTTATTTTATAACAATAATAAATAGTCCGTAAGTATTGTATTATAAAAAATATGATTAATTTATTCACAAACACCTTACTATTTCACCTATAATATTTTGAATCTGAAAGTGTACCATATGTAGTATATACATATATTTGGAATAGAGAAGGACATACGCTACTGTTATCCCATTTTTTCATCAGTCCATGGGAGAAGGTCTTAAACCTATAGAGCAATACAATATTAACAATGATCTTTCTCAAAATAATATTACTAATAATCTTACTATTATAATAAGATTGTAACTAGCCGGTACATAAGAGATATTTAGGAAAAATTTGTATGATCTCTTTTTAAGAGCAATAGAAACCAGATCATTATTTTTGGAATTTTTGTTTGTCTCTCAGTATGCAGATTTGTTTCGACTAAAACTACTGCACCTAATTGAATGCGGTTTTCATAGTTATGTTTTGAAAGGTCTAATTTTAAATTTTGTCTATGTTTTATCTTGAAATACCATCTAGAAATCTAGAAATTTACTTCCATTATCCCCTCGTACAAAGTATCGGATAGAAACAAGTATGTAGTTAGTAAATAATATGACTATTATATTCACCTATTTTTGTTATATCTTTACATCTATTTATTTGTCAAAATAAAAAAACATAAACCTTGTTAAAAAAGAAACAAAAATTACTAGAAATTTCTTAAACAATCACCATTACATGAAGTGTATAATATATTATTGAACAAATAGCGACAACAGAAACACAAAAACAATAATCAATCATACAAAATGGTGGTCCGGCGAAAATAAGCGATAATAACACAGGAAAAAGAACAATGGCCACACTTGTTATCTTGTATCACGAATCTATGTTTAATGCCGAATATTTCGGCCGAGCGCTTTAGATGGAAACTACTCGAAATTGGAATTCCAAGAGTGTGGGTCAAGTTATGAGGGTTTGATGGGAATTTCATCTTATTTGTCTAAATTTTAATTGTCTAAGTGTCACTCCGAGATCTTACGATTTTGATGTCAATGTGTGTATAGGTAGCAGAAACATTTACCCCCTTATTCATAAAAACCACAAAACTCCCATAAACCTATGTTAGCTATTGAAAGGATTAGTCTTTATCTTTTGCACTATATTCTCAAATTGACAAAACATGCTAATAGTTTGTAGAATATTTTAGTTTTTATGAATAAAAGGGTTAATATGTGTTAGTAATGTTTTCCGCTTTACATCAGATCAACTGCCGGCGCGTTGATTATCTGTAAAAAAAATATTATGTGTAAAAAATGTAAGTACTTTCCGATCTGCTTCATTAATTATTAGAATTTTAGAATTTTGCTTTTTCACTTATCTAGTTATATTCTGGAGCTTACAGCTTCGTTGCACGCACCTCCTTGTTCTATTTTGGTACGAGAAGTTATTTTATATTACATACACATATGCAGTATGCTTCGTATCTCTCACTTTGTTATCAGTAGCCCGTTAACGCATTTGCGTATTATTTTTTGGAATTTAAATTGTAATACAAACTGACAATTTTCGTGATGGAAAATGGAGACTGCTACCTGTGAATAATGGATATGAATAGTACCATGGGCATCATAGAATACACTGAATTGCGATTCCTGAGGACCTATACTATAATGTCATAATACCTCCATATCTTGTAATTACCCCGAAGTAGTTCAGCTTGCCTTTGTATATTTGCTTACCATAATAAAGTATAAATAAATAGCCTACCATTTCCTTTAAGAAGTTTACAAGTGATTACATATTTTGTCTTTGTGCCTGGAGTTAATAAATGATAATGATGAGATAAATCGCTATTAGTCATAAGCGATTGCGGCACGAGAATGACGACGCTAAGAAACATAACTTGGACCATCCCCCACAACATACAAGGTGTTATTATGTAAATGATGAGAGCTCGGTTTCGGCTGAGTCAATACGCCATAGAAGGTAATTGGCGACACGTCCATACACTAGTACCGCCTCCGTAGTGCCGCTCCATTGTTAATAAATGACCATATCGATAAATATGATCGACATGCATGTTTATTACATGTATTCTATGATAGTATTTATGCCTAAGGTTGGCAACATTGTTAATATGGTATCTTATCAATTTTCAATAAATTTCGAATCCCGTTTCACTCTGTGTATTTTTAATTACAAAAGATAGTTATTAAAGCGTGTAAAACGCATTTCAATGTTTAACAATATTATATTATTATAAAAATATTTATATTATTATCCCTATCAAAAAATAATTTTAAATTTTTTTATATAACTGCAAATAGCAAACATGATAAGAAATAGTAACCATCGCCTATACAGATTAACAACAATATGAACATCATAGACTAACCTATGGTATCCGTCATGCGCTCCTATTCTTGAAAACTGAGATGTTATTCCTCCGTATCCCGTTATTTCACTATCATATTCAAAATCATACTAAAATCACAGCATAAAGGAACAATAATACTAGTATAATAACTTCTTAAATACCGAATAAGGAAAGAAAGTTACAAAAATAAGAAGAAAACTTATTGCATGTTGTAATTTATATATTTATAAGTGATCTGTCGCAACTGTCGCTTATAATAAACGAAAGCTTAATTTCATCTTAGGCACGATGGACGATAATTGACAACACGTTCATCTTAGCAATAGTACCGCTCCGTTAACGATAATTGACCGTTATCGACAGATTTGTTAGATCACGATTCTTGTTTACTGCCGGTACAGTAGGATTTTATACTGACTTCTAGGTAACATAAATTTTATATACGAGTATATATGTACAATTGCTTCTGTTCTCTAATGGAAACAGCTGAAAGATATTATTAAGTTTAATTTAATATTTGAAATTTTGATTATTTAATAACGGCTGTGCTCAAGACATCATTCGTGTAATCAAAATTTATTAATTTTATTAAACAAACCAAGAAAGAAGTAATGTATATCGATATCAAGTAATGGTGTATGGTAAATTTTATAACGATTAGTCTCATAAGGTAACAGACACAATGTTTTATTGGAGGAAAGGGATTGTTAGTAATGGAGATTGAGAATCCCATTGCTAGCAACATACACAACCAGGTCGACCTCCTCGCGATTCCCCCTGGAAACTATCATGATTAATTCCTGATGAATTCATCATGATAGGCTAACTAGCCTGTTTTCATTCTCATCGATCACCCTTCACTGGTGTCCCGCCAGCGTATTCCATTAGCGCAGGAGGGGTTACTATTCCATTTTCTACCAATAAAAAAAAAAGCTCAGTTATAATAAGTAATAAGCATAAAGAATATTATCCTCTACATCCGCATTTTGGCTTAATGCACCTCAATTTGCAACTGACATAAAAAATAAGTAGGATCTCATGTTTGTTACGTCATAATTCCGTCAGCTCTAAACCGATTTGGAAAATTCTATACTTGCAGGATAAAAGGATATACTTACAGATTGGTCTCATAGATATTCAATCAAAATCGGTTTAGTAGCTTAGTTTTTAAATCAAAATAACTAATTTTGTCACAATTGAAGGCAGTTTTTTTATAGGATATAATCTTTAATTATTTCTAACATGAAACAATAACGTAAAACATAAACACATTAAAATATATGAATCGAATGCAATTCTGTTCGATAAACGTGGTTAGATATTTAAATGTAATAATTCTTTTCAACTCAACCTAGCAAAAGTGTAATTTCTAAACACAAATAATTGTCATCTAAAGGCGAACGCAATTTATATAATTAATTTAATCGATATTTTTCCCGTCCCTATAGTACGCGAGGTGACGTCAGGTCACGATTGTACCGCGAAGCAATTTAATCAGAGTTGCGCGCAGTGACAGTTGCACTGAATTATAGCTCGCGATCAGATAGTACGCCAGATAGTGATGTGGTCACTAAAGATCGACGAATTGATTAGACAGATTAGATTTTATTCCACGCACAACCACTCTTTGGAATCAACATCCATCAACAGCAGTATTTCCGAACCGATACGACATCATATCCTTCAAGAAAATAGCATATTCCTTTTTAAAAGACTGGCACCACACCTGCAATGTCTCTGGTATTGTGAGTGATCATGATGGAGGTGAGCCGCATGCACGTTTGCCTCCTGTGTTATAAAAAAAGATAATTGTTTATAATATAGAAAAAAAATTCGATTACGACTGTGTATTTTAATGGAATGGTCGGAGCCATTTGTCGACGTTATGGTGAACATAATACTTGATATACCTACCCACATTTTACCATGCATATTAGAATTAAACATGGAAGGGGGCGTGCCTACCATCGTCACTCAGATGAATTTAGTTTCTTATCGGTGTTTTTAATCACCGAAAGGTTTTACGGAAATTTAAATTGATGCACAGAGTTTTTGGTGTCGATAAGTTTCAAAATAACGACCTTTGTGGTCTATAAATCAGAATAGTATTATACCACCATATCAATCGTTAACTGTCCATTGCTGAACATAGATTTCCTCCTATTGGAGGTTTTACCAGTAGTTGCCACGCTTGGCAGGCAGGTTGGCAACCAAAGTTAGGCTTTGCTGATGATTTATGAGGGACGCTGCTGCCCATCCCTCAACCATTAATTTAGTTGCTTTTTACGATACCCACGAGAAAGAAAGGGGTGGTTTACCCCATGCCGGACCACTAGTAAACAATGCTTTCAAAAATTATAGAACTTCTATCTACAAATAGATCAGATTCAGTGTGACCATTTGTGTCAGATTCTTGCTATTTTGGCAGATTTCGCTCCTAAATTTTGTCTGTGGTAGATCACACTGATAATTTACAAAAGTGGCAGATTTTGATAGAATTAAAGGATTCCAAGAAAATGAAGTGTGACAAATATTGGCGGATTTTTTGCACAGTCTGTGGCAATATCGCTATTAATGAGATAGTCATACTGATCAGGTTGGCCGTCAACTTGTTTGACATTTTAAGTTTCATATAAAATCCATAAAATTACTACAAAAGTCATTCCTTAACCTACCTAATAGCAACTAAATGACCATTTATGACTGTTGACCATTTATTTCCCTTCACTATGCCGTCATGAGTTTCCTGGACCCTATGACGTCATTGACCTGAGCCTCTGAAAGTCAAGGCTGCATCGAGCGTCGTATAATGAGAACGTAACGTTTTCTCATAAAAATAAATATTTAAAACACGAAATGACATAAATGATTAAGTGCAATATATATTTTATGTATTTTATATAGGTAATCATTAATATAAAAAAAAAATATTTCTTATTCTCTCTTTTATTTTATACATATTTAACTATTATTATTAATATCGGGTAATTGTATTTATTTTACCCGTTTTATTAAGAAAAACTGAAAACACATTCCCTAAAATTTAAAATATGTAAAATATTATTAAATACTAACATGCCGTGTAATCCCGGCTATAATGGGATTATATATATATATTTTTGCCCCTAAGTGTCGTATGAGTCGATTGAATCGTCGACAAATGGACAGCAACATCCATCACCAAAACCTAACTAGGATTGTCAACCTGCCTGCCAAGCGTGGCAACTATTAGCAACATCCCCCTTTATGGAGAAGTCTATAATCAGGGGATGGAGGATAAATCTCCATTCTACATGAATCATAAAAGATTTTTCTCTTCTATAACCCGTTAATGTAAATGAATTAGTCTGTTAATACTCATATTACGCCTTCAGCACGAGAGATCTTTTGAACTTGATAAATTATGCAAAGTAAATCTTATTATTATTTATGAAAGATAGACATTTTAACACACCCACATAAACATAGACTTGTTTGTTTTTAGTCTAATATCCAATTTTCTTAAAAACCTTAATTGGGCCGTTAAAAATATTCAAAATAAAATCGATTCAGCTGTTCAAATGACGCGCTTAACTACATATTATTTCAATTTATTACGAGTATAGACTAACAGTCTGAAACGGTTTCGCACAAGTAGACAGAATTTTTTGAAATAATATATAACCTATGTCACTTACTGATAATGTAGTTTTCTATAGGTTTTTTTTTAATTCTAAGTAATGGATAAATTGATTGTAATGGATACAATCAAACAAATGACAAATCAAATCTTTCCTCTTTATAATCATTCCTAATATTATAAATGTAAAAGTGAGTTTGTTTGTTGGTCACATAATAGCACCGTAATGGCTTAACCAATCACTATTAAATTTGATATACATATATTATATGGAATGAAGAAAAATATAAGCTACTTTTTATCCTAGTCAGTAAACATATTTTGATCACGCGGACGAAGTTGTAAAAGCTAGTATTGGTATAAATGATATTAACTACACTAATATTTAAAAAAAAACATGCATCCAAATTCCTTACAGTACACATAATAAGCCAAATTTTAAAGAAAGAGTTATTATAACTAACTGTATTAATCGTTAATTAAATAATTGCGCTTGCGCATGTCTATGTATACAACCATACATAATTGTATTAAGTAGGTCGTCATTAAAGTCAATAAAGATGATTTACGTAGCTCTTAAACCGCCCATTACACTTGTGCTAATCGTGTAATCAATGTCATACGTCTACAAATAAACATTGGCGACAAAGTTGAATAACCCTATTGCTTTTATAATAAGGTTCTGAATGTATTAATTATTTTATTGAATTGATTTATTATGTTACCACACATTTGTATTGCTACTCTTATCTATTATTCAACAAATCTTTGTTGCTTGGTTAGATGTGAGCGCCTATGTCTTTTTTTGCAACTGATAATGGCAAAAAGCTAATAAAAAGCACATAAATGTTCACTCTATAGGTAAGTAACTAGTTTTTACCTACGCCTTCGTTTATGTTGACTAAACGGAATAAAAAGTAACCAAATTTGTATAAATTTCATAGTGTTTGGTTAAAACATTGAGGCGATAAAAGGTAACAAACAAACAAACTTATAGTATTAAGTAAGTATGATATTTACATTCTAATGATTTTTTATCATCAAAGTAAATTCGAAATTTTATCTAATTAATACTTACCTTGATAAGAAACTATATATATCCTACTGTTGTAGACTATTTAGCTAGGTATAAGTTGGTTTTAAGATTTTAAAATTTCTTCTCTTACACTACTGTATTTTTTTTTTATAATTGGCTCCCCTAAGGAACGCGCTTTTCCTCGAATATCAAATTCCAAGTAGTACGAGTATAACACACTACTGTATTTTTTTTAATGGATGATAATGAAATGGTAACCCCACCTGCGGTAACGGTATACGCTGGAGGGGCACCAGTGAGCGATGATAGGTGAGGATGAAAGGGCAGGTCAGTTAGCCCACCGTGATGAATACACCTGGAATTCAACACTATGGTTTCCAGGGGGAACCACGTGGAGGTCGACTTGATAGGGTATATTGCTAGCAATAGGACTGATAATTCGCATTACTAACAATCCTTTCCCCCACACTACTGTATTGTGCTTAGTCGCCTTTTACTACATTCCGAATTTTTTTTTAATAAACGATAACGGTATACGCTGGCGGGGCACCAGTGAGGGATGATAAGTGACAATGAAAAGGCAGGTTAGTTAGCCCATTGTGATGTATACACATGAAATTGAGCACGATGGTTTTCAGGGGGGGGCGCACTGACTGTGGAGCCACATTTGTAATAATTATTGCCAATCTGGTAGGGATCTTTGCCACATCATTGCGCGGACGCATTCGTCTGCTTGACATTGATCGACTGTAGTATATGCGATAATTTGACATAAAGTAGATTATTTATATTTAATTTTATTTTATTTTTAATTATTATATTATTTTACTACTTATATTGTAAATGGTAATTTTGAAAGCTATTCAGCAAATGGACTATATTCTGAAATAAAGATTACCCGGATAAAGGAACGTAGTATAAGAAGATATTTTTTTTATAGTAGACCTATTTCGAACATAGCATGAGGTCTACCATAAAATGAAATTCCGAATTTTCGACATCAATTTCGTGTTTTTGTTCGTACCGAATTCGGGCCAAAAATTGGAGCTTAATATTTCGTTCTTCATAAATTCTATCATAGCCCCTAGGAATATCTTAACATTTTTTTATATTTTTAAACGTTTATATGTACCTATTATGTAATTTTAATATCAAATTTGTGCTTCGTTCGGCCACAAATTTTCAGAAAATATTTTATGGTAGGCCCTCAGAACTTGTTATATAAATAATAGGTAGCTGACAAATATAACAAAACAAAATAGCAGCTTAAATACATTTTTTAAACACTTCATAGGAAACACACTTTTAAATTAAAATAATGTTTATTTATTATTATTTTATTATACAATTATTATTGTAGTATTAGTATACTAGTATAAACTAGTAGCTCATTTAATGGATTATAGGAATTGTCACCTACAAAATAATGTAAAATGAAAAACGTCATAACACATCATGGTATCTCTATATCCTTGACTACTAGAGTATTGTACCTCCAGTGTCATATATTACACCATAAATATTACTTAAGATAATTTGCATAACATTATACAAATTGAATTGATTGTAAAAATGTGAAGTGACCACGTGAAATACTTTAATTTCGTGCTTAAAGTAATCACAATAAAATGCTAATAAGCCCTAATAACAACGTTCTGTGCATTTTATTTTACGAGATAAAGTTTCGTCATAATCGTTATATAGACTATAATTATATTAAATTATAATATTTTCGTGTTAAAAACAAATAATTACTTCTGGGTTACTTCGTGTTGCTAATAGTCACAGTTGGCAATGAACTCGGTCGGTCCCCTCGGGCGACAATGAGACTCGTTAGGTCTCGACTCTTTACAACAAAGATTAACTTTGTTGCCGATTTAAAAAAAAAAAGTAAATTATTAACACTATTATAAAATTTATTAAATATTAAAAACACAATTAAAAAAGGAACTTTTATTTAGGCTATATTTTCCAAGTCGATGTTACACCGTATCATCACAGTTTTATATAATTATTTTATTTAATTCCGTAACTATTAGTATGCGTGCGTCTGCCAACACTCAAAGATGGACTGCTATTATTATTACCAGAACTTTTACAACCGACCACCATTTCGTCTACGCACGTTTTTCAAAACAATCCCTTAGAGGTACTTTTCTCAATATGTATTTTCGTCGCAAATGTTAACACCCTATAAACCTATGTTAAACTTACACTAGGAACTCTGCGATCTTCGTGTATCCCACAAAACGCGTGGCGGCATCGTATTTTTTTTTGTCGCAGACGCGATAAGATCGCGCCGCGTCGCGTCGATCACCTCACAATACCTGTGTAATTGACAAAGCATGACTCGATAAAGTCAAGGTCCGCGCGCCACTTGTCTCCCATGCGGTCTCTGCTCCCAGGTCACTTCGTTGTTGCTTTGTTTCCCATTAGAACACTGTTGACTATTTATATTTTAAGGCCTACCGCACACAATTTTATCCGATGTTTTTGTATAAGTTGCATAATACATACCAGTCCCATTGCTAGTCCTGTTAGGTCGAGCTCCCAGTGTTCCTCCCTGGAAACATTTGGTCGAATTCTAGGTGTATCTATCACGTTGGGTAACTAATCTGCTTTTTCAAGGGAAGGGATTATTAGTAATGCGGACTACCAATCACATTGCTAGCAATATACACTTTCGGGTCGACCTCTACGTGGTCCCTCCTAGAAACCATCGTGCTGAATTCCAGGTGTATTCATCATGATAGGCTAACTGACCTGCTTCTTCATTCTCATTTATCATTCCTCACTGGTGGGTACCTTTGAAGGAAGGTACCAGTGAGGGTGTACCGTTAGCGCGGTCGGGGTTATAATTCTATTATCATCCATTAAAAAACCTGCCTTTTCATCCTCACCTATCATCTTTCTCTAGTACCCCGTCAGCATATATAGGCAGACAGAGTTACCATTCATTCACCATTACCAGGGGTAATAATCTTTATTACCCCTGGTAATAATAATTTTTATTTGATTAAAACACATCTCATATAAAGATTTATTATTTGCATCACTTAGCACACAAATACTAACAGACAGAAGAGCGAATAAAAAATAAAAATAAAAAAAAGGAAAATATATAAAAAAGTAACATATACTTTTTCTTTTCATGCGTGTGCGCCAAATTTATCCGTGGACAAATTCTTACGTCGCCTACACAGACTATTAGGAGTAAAAGGCCATACTAATACCTATAGATTTTTTCTGTGATCCTTGATAACTTTAGTGGAGAAATATCACCTTTCGGGGGATCATTGTTACAAACCTCATTAAAAATTCAAACTTTTTCATAAGAACGATGTTTATATTGATGAACCGATTTTGATACTACTTACCACAATCGATAGGGTTTACATCCGTGTAAGTCTCATTTTAATTTAGCCACGATTGGAGTTAATGCTCTTTTTTTAAACACTCAACATAAACATACAAATAAAGGGTGAATAAATTCAGGGTCGGTATTGTTGCAGGCGTCCATAGGTTACAGTGACCGTTTACTATCAGACGAACTGTATGCTTACCACCTTCGCGGTATAAAAAATACAAACCTACCGACAAAGCTCATTTAACCAACAAAACAAATGCATAGAATATTCAATTACAAACATAGAATATTCAATCGATTATACCAACACTTGTACTTGTCCCTGAGAATGCCTATTAAATCTTCAAGAGTACCTTATTAACAATTCATTACTGTCCGACGCCAGCAGAAATGTACATAATACATCGAAAACATTTAATTACTTATGTTCCGTCATGCACATGCTTAGTGATGTTCCGAGTCAAGTCGACTCGAGTACAGACTCGAATACCTAATAGGCACTCAACTACTCGGGTACTCAGTATACAAAACTCGGATACAGTATTTAAATATTGCGGTATTCAAACAATAGACGCATATTTATTGTATGTTTTAATGTTTCTATTTTAATGATTTATTAATTATTTTCTTAATTATAAAAAATATTAACTAAATGTTACAAAATTAGTATTAGCTTAATTAAAATTAGCTTCATTAAAAGTAAACTTTTATTAAAACCAATATAAAAAAAAGAAACTCGAATCTGATAAATTACTCGAAAATCTAAGTAAATATTCGATTACTAAGTCCTCAAACTCGAATCAGAATTCGATACTTTTCTAACGAGTACCGATATACTCGAATACTAAAAAGGCCTAGTCGGCATATTACACATACTTCCGTCATTGATTGCGACCTCAGCACCTAGTTATTTAGATGTCACGACTGATTCTCGATCGAATCACGACCGGAAAAGGTCACGGCTAACTGATAGCATTGAATATTTTTGGTACTGTCCACATGTCATTGTGGGAATCTAGCTTCTAAAAATATGCTTATGGCTATAATAACTAATGGAGTAGTCAGAGGTATATCGTACGACCCTCACTTGCATATCTTGCATTGCATTGTATGTATTGCTGTATGTCCACAGTTCGTCGAGCATTTTTTTTTTAAATGAAAATGGAATGGTAGCTTTGCCTACGTTGTCCATATATGATGCCGAAGTACCAATGAATGATGACATGTAAGGTTGAAGTCAAATGTATTGATCTATCGTGAGGAATTCACCAGGAATTACCAATAAAAGTTTCCTGTGGTTACCACGTGGAGGTCGACCTGATAGGGTATATTACTAGCAATGGAACAACTAGTTCCCGTTACTCACATTTATGAGTATCTCACATACCATCGAGCCTTTTTAACATAGTTTATGCAATACTCAATTAATTAGGATTGCCAAATGAGAGTAGTACAATTTATAGAAATTGAAAACTATAATCTGTGATCCAATATTAAGATGGTTTCGTTGAGAGTGACAGGCCTTTTATAATAAATGAACAAGCACGAACATTAATCATTATTTTTTGTCAACTGGTGCTAACATGACGAAATGATGTTCTTTGTAGTGATAGTAGGGTGCTGCCGATCATGGGACTAGGCACTAGGACTCGTGATTAGTTTTTAAATTGCGGCAAACAAAAACATTTCAAAGTCCCCGCGAAAATGGCGGTTATTAAAAGCGTTCGTACCAAATGTGACACCATTTGAATTATTTGTAATCTTTAAATAAGTATATTTTATTTGCATTAAACAACATAGATATTAAAATTATGAACAAAATATTAGTATAGTATAATATATAGTATAAGTACAATAAGGCTATCTTATTACCGAAAACATTTTTTTCAAATATTTTATATGTAAATTTTAAAACAATCTTTTCTTGAAACTATTTTAATATTTCTGAGTAATTATTTAAAAAGTGCACTGTTAGTGAACTAAATTATTTATCTTCCACTAAGATTTTTATTACTATATCACCAAAATTTTCGATTTAATTAATACAAGAGTATTTACAAATTTTCAATCAAAATATTAAGTAGTAGCGGAAAATAATATAAATGTAATAAAAAAGGGGTATATTTACGTACGTAAATGAGCGTAATGTATTTTTATTAACACTTTAGTTTGCTATGAGAGCACTTTTAAATAATCCTTCAAAAATATTGAAAATTGACAGATATTACAGATGTCACCGTCTATTTATCAGTCATTTTCGAAAATAATTAACTTGACTAATTATTTAACATTTTAAAATGACCGCTCTTAACCACTATCTTCATGGAAATTTTCAAATTTTATTTATCACAATTTATAAAGTAATATTATGGACTAGTTCCATTATCAAAATAATTATATTCTAAAATTAACAGGTAATAGGTACGGATATTGTTATTTCGGTAGGAACACTCTTAAGAGTTGGAATGGGACTTCATGTCTGTGATTGGTTATGACAAATTACTTTGATGGAAGCCCAATTTATTTGGTCATTAGTCATTACCGTTTTTCCTCGTGCTAAAATTTCGTTTTGATCACACGTTCAAGAATACCTACGTCGTCATGTCCGAGGAATGATAAAAGACGCATGAAGTCAGTTTGTGATTCACGAAATGTTCCCACAGTAAAACAAAGTCTAAATTAAGTAACACTAAATGACAGGCCACTAACAAATGAAGTCATATTTTTTTGTTAAATTTACATCTCCAGGAAATCTGAGATTGGATATCAAAATACATTGTAGCACCCTAGATATTTGACACAAAAAGTATATACGCTGTTCTTTTGTTGAAGAATATGTACTTTTTAAACAAGAAATGGTAAATATAAAATATTTGAATTTAGAACACGGAATCTGAAATGTAGATTAGAAAAAAAATTCTCAGCGATATTGAATAGTAATTCAACTGAGAATTTACGAGTACTCAATCGATTTTTCTTTTAATAAGCGTGTGATGGTCCCCCCCCCCCTTTGCACCCCTTATAATAACTACCCTCTGAACTAAGCTACACATTGAAAACCTACAAAGCCTATGAAAAACCTACGAAGGCTTAATCTAATGAAAACCCATGAAAATCTAATGAAAACTTACCCTAAAGAATGGCCTAACACCCTCAATATAACCCCATACCTATATTGCCTTATACACCCCAAACATCCTATGAATCATATAAACCCTTACAATAAACACTTAATATTGAACAGATCTTATAGTAGAACACTTGATCATCTGGCCAGATAAATAAATGTGTGATCGTCTAGTAATGTAGGACCCATTGTGTGTGTAATAACCAAAAGGTTCTTTAATTGGTATATGATAGGAGTTAAATAATGAAGATGATTGATAAATCTTTAATGATTAAGAATAATTAATGAATTATACTCATAATTCATGTAACAAGGAAGTTATGTTAATTTAATAGTAAATTACAGAATAACTGTAATAATAAAAAAATGGGGGAGCGGTCGGGCCCCTCACACGCCCGGACCAGTGGAAGACTTTCCAACTATCTATAACTCTTCCTCCTAAAAGGTAGGGAAGGGTATTACTATTTATTAATGCACTCTGATGGTAATAAGGGAATGAGTATTCTCAGTTCCAAACCAAACATAAGTACATTTACTTCAACATTACAGTGGCTCCACCAGCCCCACGATGCTTCCAGTATAAATTAGTGTTTGCCAGAGGCAAACGGATCGGAACTGAAATCCCAGGATCACTCCGACACGAGAGCTTACTCATGGGCGATGACCCTTTCAGTCCTATATGGCGACATAGAGATCACCCACTAACAGTACGAAACTGTTTCCCAGCGTCACCCTGTTACGAGCTTACTCAATGGGGGTTTCCCTTCGGCTCCACAAGAGATCAGACCAAGAAGTGAGATCACCCAGACACCAGAACCTACTTTGATGGGACATAACCCTTCGGCCCTATAATGTGACATTAGAGATCACCTGTGATGACAGTCCGATAGAGATGAAGATTTGTGTGATAGGGGATACCTTCCACACCCTGGAATTGGCCAAGCCATATAATGTTGATAATTGCTATATCATAACATAGCATTGTCAATTTAATATTATTTACTTAATACCAAGAATACTCAAGGTTCAAGTTACATCTGTTGATTAGGCCAGAGCCTAAGAACGAGTAGTCCAACCCATAGGTCGAGAGCTACTAAAAGTAATGAGTGCTATTGAATGAACTATAAGTCCAGTCAATTATATATAATATTATTGTTGATTAACCACATTGTGAATTAACCAATTATTTATTCAGAGAGATATATCTAAAGGAACTATAAGTCCTTTAAAAGACACTGATTAATCACAAGTTAACAACGTCTCGTGAAATAACCAGTTAGGTTTTCTATAAGTTTGAGGACACTAAGTCCAACAAGCTATTATTGTGTTGAGAGTAATAGAGATCTTTTGTAATATTTGTAGAGGTTTGATTAATCACATTGTGAAATAATCAGATTAAATAATTATGTAGCTTTATAGAGAGGACTATAAGTCCTAATTGGTTGTTGTCATAAGTACTGATAAATTACACATTAAAGTGCCAGGTCAATTATTATATATAGGTATATAGGAAGGACAATAAGTCCTATTTGTGTATGTTGTAGTAGTAGAGGCAATATATTGCATAATTATAATGTGAAAGATATAGATTAAATATATATTTGTATAGAAAGGACAGTAAGTCCCATACAATTATTGTAGCTGTACTATAGTTATACTATATCTACTTCCTTTTAGTGTCTTAGTAAACCTATTTACTAAGAGGATTTCTCAGATAAACAAGTGTTTTAGTGTTTAAATCATCATGATTAAATCCCTAAGAAATTAGGTCTTTAAATAATTATCATATCATTTAAGTGAAATTTCTCATATAAATAATTCCAATATTTCCCCTACAGTTATTATAAAATAACAGAAAATTATATAAATTTTCTATAGACTTAGATATAGAATCATAACGTGTATAATCTCCTTTTTTGTTTGACGTCTGTCACTTCAATGACGTATTGATGTATCGAATTGAATTTTCATTATCTATCACATCTGTCAACGTAACAAATACTAGCAAGTTTGTTTATTTGTATTTGTTTAATATAATTAAATATAAAATCATCATATATCAACCGTAATATATAACTAAATTATCAGTGATATAAATAATCAAGGTTTACACCAGTAATAATTAATAGTATCCAGTAATACTGCAGTTTTATATTCATATCAGTAGCCAAGCTTACTTTCAAATTCAAGAATGAACAGAAGATTAGAAGTTTAACATTCTTATTGCAATTGTACTTGCAATAATATATACATACAGTACTAATTATCAAGAACATTCCTCAAATACATGTGTGGTGAAGATTTCCCAATATGCTATCTATTTGATTCCTAACCTCTAATGTAAATTTATTAAAGAAGTGAATAATCAGTGTTAGTGTTTGCTTTATTAATATTTAAAGTAATTGTCCTAACTTGATATTAATAGGTTCATATCTCCTTGGATACAGCCCAACATATACAACTAACTCGATAATGAATTTTATAAAATACTAATATTATATTTTACTACTTGTATATCTCCATTCTATTCCCATAAATATTCAAAATATGTATATTAAATATAAATCCAATAAAGATTCACTAATTTTAACCCTGTCTGAACTTGTCTAGTCAATATAGCATGAACAAACAACACACATACAAACCTTATCGCCATGACAACTTTCTTCCTAAATATGAGTAAAATAATATAACTCATACTTGTCATTTAGTACTAATTTTATACTGTACATGAGGTACAGTTACCTAGTTAATAGTAATTATAATCAGAGAATCCTTTGATAATTTTATTACCACTAGGAATTAAATCCACACCTATAATATCAGCATAATTAAATATTATTAGAAACCAGTAATACACACAGAATTGTTATTATCAGCTTGTTTACTACAATAAAATCAATATTAAAGTTTATAATAAATCAAGACAAAATATCTACTTAAACAATACAGGCTTGTTTACCATAAACATCCCACCGTTACATGAATTTATCTACTAACACAATAATGTATTAAAAGTAATACATTCACATAAAATCACCTGCAACAGCTAAGCTGTTTCTCTGTACATCTGGTGTAAAACAAATTCCCACATGTAATCATGGGTAATTAAAAGTATACAAAAGAATCATTAGTACAGTCGACCGAGCAATGGTATGAAAACACTTTACCATGAGACGTTAAGCATGAGCAGGTGTTCCAAATCAACACTGTAATAGTGTAATAAATACAACTATTCCATCATCATCATCATCGTCTCAACCATCACCAATCCACGACTGAACACAGGCAATTCCCCATAGACTGCCACTAGGAACGGCCCCAAACTCCTGCATCCACCGACCCCCACAATACACATAAAACAGTCACTCCAACCAATGGAGGTAGCCCACACCGCACTCGCACACACAGAGTCGCCACTCAATAACATCTCTGTCTCATCAATGGCTGTTTCCCCAGCAATGAGACCAGACCACAGCCACCTCAGTCTATTTATCCTCAATAAATAATAATTTATAGTAACTAGATATGAATCTAGTTAGTATTATAATAGTTTAATAGCTGATTTAATAAGTATTTTCCAAAACTGGACAATTAGAACATTGAATCAAATTGATGAAGTTCTATCAAACAACCATATAATTGGATTTTGTATATGAGTAGAATAACGTAAGTACGTAAATTATATTGATGTAAACTTTGTTCAAATGTGATTGCATTTAACGATATACGCATTACCTAAAAGTATATGGACTCGACTAAATACGTATTTTAATAGCTGTTGGGAAAAATATTAAGTATAGACTTTGCCTGTGATCACAGTCAAAAATCTAACTACGTAGTAATAAATGGAACAAGCTCACCGGATTCTCCAGTCTTCTATTGATTAATTTCACACACTTACTCCATAGTGATACACTAAGATCTCAAACCCCTTCATCGAACCAGTCCCTCCTAGATCTATATCCTAGTTATTTTTTTTATTTTATTGCGCAGTTCCTTAAAACACGACTCCTGCGCCATTTTTTCTTTTTTTTCTTTCTGCGCAATTCCTCAAAAGCGACCCCCGCGCGCCCGCCGATCTGCCGTCTCCTTTTTTTTTCTTTCTCTCACCTAGTAACGTCATAGATTATGTCACCGAAGGGTAGATATTTCAATAATCGGATTTAGCCTATTATTCGAACTGAACTTTTCTTCAAATTCAATTTAATTATATGTTAACGTATTTTGGTATTTTCTATTAAATTGATTATCGAATTTATAAAACTTTAAAGACTCTCATAAACCTTATTAAACTGTGTTGTATGCATCCTTTTTACACCTGATGATAAAAAGGTAAACTATAATTTGGTTATATATAAAATATAATATATTTTTGTTTAATTTATTTAATTTTCTTGTGACATCCACTACACTTTGGAAACACATCAAAGAAGTTTCCCTTCTGTGTCAATATTTCATATATGGTAACGTCTTCTCTGTACGCTATTGTGAACCTTGACTTTAAAGTTTGTTTATATTAAATAGCTCAGTTTTCGCAGCGGTCACCCATAGGAACCCCTGTTTCTTTCTATGTACTTATGGTATTAAACCTATTGTACTATAGGCGAACCGTCACATCCGGCCCCCTAATTATCAAGGAGTTTACCGGATTGATAATTACAACAAGATAAGTTTATTGTTACAATTTTTTTTTCCAACCCTAAAAATGTACCTCACATATCTGTATATAATTTAACTTTACAGAGCTTTAAAATCATTTAAATTTTCATTGATTAATCGATACTAAGACCCTCTGATATTCTTAAGACTCAAAACAATAAAAGTATTAAAAAGATCTTTAAACCCGAAGTTATGTGTTGTTGAATGTTATGTGTATGAATAGCCTTAAAATTTTTACTCAATATATTAATAATTAAGCATAATATTTATTTATGAATAGATTTGTAAATAATTATTTATAATTAATTTGCATACGCTGTAATGATAGAGTGAATCCATTAAATTTTATAATTAAAATTTTTATACTCGTTTATTTATATGTAATAAATTCAATGCATGTAATTACAATGTCATAAACAGCATAAATGAATACAATCCTAAATGTGTGTAAAGGAGTCTATAAAACCTAAATGTATGAAAAGCCTAAGTATGTGAGGAGTCTAAATGTATAAAACCTTAATATGTGAAGAGCTTCAAGTAAAGAACCTAATAGATACGTTATTTGTATCAGTAAATTTAGATAAAGTATCTATTTAAAAGATACGAGTTAAAACATCTAAATGGAAGTTCATAATTAAAAGCTTAAATGTATGAGTATAATATATCAACAAGCGAAAGAGCCTAAGTAAAAAACTTAAAGCGAAATGAAGTGAAATAATTTAAGCATTAAAATGTAATAAATGCAAAAAGGAATCCTAAAATAATTGTCTAAGTGTAAATAAATGATTAGATAAAATCCCAAGTTAATTAAATATTAAAATGAAGATGTTCAAATAAATTTGTTAAAATAAATTTAAACAATACGAATAAAACTTTATGAAGCGTCAAAGTAACCACAAATACATATTTCATCTAAGAAATAACCTAGTGTTCATTGAATAAAAAAAAATAATAGTCCCTAACAAAATTCAAATAAATTTAATTTTTATTTATTAATTTTAATCATAGAAGTAAAGCTTATATAAATAATAATTTATCACCACCGGCCCCCCTGTCTGACAAATTTTGCACGGCCCCCCAATTTTAAGACTCCTATAAATATGTTGCATAAAATAATACAAACGGCCCCCATAGTTTAAAACTCTTATTATAAGAAATTCCTTTAATATACTTAAATTACCAATGACTATTTCTTAATACTCTCAGAAATAACATGATCAATAAGTTTTATAATAAAATATTATGTAACCCCATTAGATAGGTAGATAGACACCCCCATCGCCTCCCCCAAAAGATCACAATAGCAAACCTAACATAAATACAAACAACTACATTAGATACATCAATTAATTTATTTTGTACAATAAATTATTATTTCAAAAGATACAGATGTCTTGTGTTATGTGCAACTACAAAGAACTAAATAACTAAGTGTGCGCAAAATCTAAGTATGTAAAATACTTAGGCATGTAAAGAGTGTACTTGAATAAATAACCTACAAAATCTCCCTCTGATATAAGTATAAAGTTTTTTTTTTTTTTTTTTTTTTTATAATAAGTGTCTAAGTCAAAATAAGCGAATAATCATATAAAATCTGAAATATAATTGTAAAGTGGAATAAAGAAATTATGTACAGAACCATAAATAAAATATTATAATAGCATCCTAATAAATTGTTGGAATTAAATTTAACAACATGAAAACACCTAATTAAATTTTCAAATTTAGGTAATCAAATAAAGTAACTAAAGGCCCTAACTAACCTTAATGATATTTTATGAAACGTCTAACTTGCAACTTGAAACCCCCTATAAAACATTATATAAGCTATTTAAACATCTTAGGATGATCAAAATCAAATCATAATTATTTAATTTTTTTTTTTTTATATATATAATCAATGTCATTGCATCATAAAAGTTTATGAAATAAAAGTCAATTGGATATTTCCTCAGAAATAAATAATGTCATTAATTCATCTTAAATTATTTCTTTAATAATAAAAAGAATTTAATAAATTTTATGTATAAGTCATTATAGCATAATTATTGTTTATAAAATTTATATTATGTTAAATAAATAGTTCAGTAAGTATTGAGAATTAATGAAGCAAAAGAATAATAAATGTGTCCTGTAGCATAAAATTAGATCAATGTGTACTGAATATACTCGTAACCTAGCAAGCTATCCTTGCTGCTATTGTTATTTGCCTATTAGTGTATTTCTAATATTATTTACTCAAGTGATATAGAGTAAATGAAAAATAAACCAAATTATGTAAATTTGTTGTACAATTGACTACAATAGATAACCATTAAATGAATTTGGTAATTTAAATCCTAAAAACATGAAATAACAATAAAAACTATTTACCTATAGACATAGAAATCATGAAATTAGGTCCAAATCCTAGATCTATGACGGTATAATTATTTAGTCATAATCATCAAAGTTGGTTTTGAGTTATACTATTAGCAGATATTACTGTTTAACTTTATACTCCTTCATATTTTAATAACCAATCCCTGAAGTCACAAGCTCCAATTGTGACCAAGTGTTCTTATTGATCTGATATGTAAATAGCCATGAACCAATTATATCCTGGTCACGGCACCAATTGTGATGGTCCCCCCCCCCTTTGCACCCCTTATAATAACTACCCTCTGAACTAAGCTACACATTGAAAACCTACAAAGCCTATGAAAAACCTACGAAGGCTTAATCTAATGAAAACCCATGAAAATCTAATGAAAACTTACCCTAAAGAATGGCCTAACACCCTCAATATAACCCCATACCTATATTGCCTTATACACCCCAAACATCCTATGAATCATATAAACCCTTACAATAAACACTTAATATTGAACAGATCTTATAGTAGAACACTTGATCATCTGGCCAGATAAATAAATGTGTGATCGTCTAGTAATGTAGGACCCATTGTGTGTGTAATAACCAAAAGGTTCTTTAATTGGTATATGATAGGAGTTAAATAATGAAGATGATTGATAAATCTTTAATGATTAAGAATAATTAATGAATTATACTCATAATTCATGTAACAAGGAAGTTATGTTAATTTAATAGTAAATTACAGAATAACTGTAATAATAAAAAAATGGGGGAGCGGTCGGGCCCCTCACACGCCCGGACCAGTGGAAGACTTTCCAACTATCTATAACTCTTCCTCCTAAAAGGTAGGGAAGGGTATTACTATTTATTAATGCACTCTGATGGTAATAAGGGAATGAGTATTCTCAGTTCCAAACCAAACATAAGTACATTTACTTCAACATTACAGTGGCTCCACCAGCCCCACGATGCTTCCAGTATAAATTAGTGTTTGCCAGAGGCAAACGGATCGGAACTGAAATCCCAGGATCACTCCGACACGAGAGCTTACTCATGGGCGATGACCCTTTCAGTCCTATATGGCGACATAGAGATCACCCACTAACAGTACGAAACTGTTTCCCAGCGTCACCCTGTTACGAGCTTACTCAATGGGGGTTTCCCTTCGGCTCCACAAGAGATCAGACCAAGAAGTGAGATCACCCAGACACCAGAACCTACTTTGATGGGACATAACCCTTCGGCCCTATAATGTGACATTAGAGATCACCTGTGATGACAGTCCGATAGAGATGAAGATTTGTGTGATAGGGGATACCTTCCACACCCTGGAATTGGCCAAGCCATATAATGTTGATAATTGCTATATCATAACATAGCATTGTCAATTTAATATTATTTACTTAATACCAAGAATACTCAAGGTTCAAGTTACATCTGTTGATTAGGCCAGAGCCTAAGAACGAGTAGTCCAACCCATAGGTCGAGAGCTACTAAAAGTAATGAGTGCTATTGAATGAACTATAAGTCCAGTCAATTATATATAATATTATTGTTGATTAACCACATTGTGAATTAACCAATTATTTATTCAGAGAGATATATCTAAAGGAACTATAAGTCCTTTAAAAGACACTGATTAATCACAAGTTAACAACGTCTCGTGAAATAACCAGTTAGGTTTTCTATAAGTTTGAGGACACTAAGTCCAACAAGCTATTATTGTGTTGAGAGTAATAGAGATCTTTTGTAATATTTGTAGAGGTTTGATTAATCACATTGTGAAATAATCAGATTAAATAATTATGTAGCTTTATAGAGAGGACTATAAGTCCTAATTGGTTGTTGTCATAAGTACTGATAAATTACACATTAAAGTGCCAGGTCAATTATTATATATAGGTATATAGGAAGGACAATAAGTCCTATTTGTGTATGTTGTAGTAGTAGAGGCAATATATTGCATAATTATAATGTGAAAGATATAGATTAAATATATATTTGTATAGAAAGGACAGTAAGTCCCATACAATTATTGTAGCTGTACTATAGTTATACTATATCTACTTCCTTTTAGTGTCTTAGTAAACCTATTTACTAAGAGGATTTCTCAGATAAACAAGTGTTTTAGTGTTTAAATCATCATGATTAAATCCCTAAGAAATTAGGTCTTTAAATAATTATCATATCATTTAAGTGAAATTTCTCATATAAATAATTCCAATATTTCCCCTACAGTTATTATAAAATAACAGAAAATTATATAAATTTTCTATAGACTTAGATATAGAATCATAACGTGTATAATCTCCTTTTTTGTTTGACGTCTGTCACTTCAATGACGTATTGATGTATCGAATTGAATTTTCATTATCTATCACATCTGTCAACGTAACAAATACTAGCAAGTTTGTTTATTTGTATTTGTTTAATATAATTAAATATAAAATCATCATATATCAACCGTAATATATAACTAAATTATCAGTGATATAAATAATCAAGGTTTACACCAGTAATAATTAATAGTATCCAGTAATACTGCAGTTTTATATTCATATCAGTAGCCAAGCTTACTTTCAAATTCAAGAATGAACAGAAGATTAGAAGTTTAACATTCTTATTGCAATTGTACTTGCAATAATATATACATACAGTACTAATTATCAAGAACATTCCTCAAATACATGTGTGGTGAAGATTTCCCAATATGCTATCTATTTGATTCCTAACCTCTAATGTAAATTTATTAAAGAAGTGAATAATCAGTGTTAGTGTTTGCTTTATTAATATTTAAAGTAATTGTCCTAACTTGATATTAATAGGTTCATATCTCCTTGGATACAGCCCAACATATACAACTAACTCGATAATGAATTTTATAAAATACTAATATTATATTTTACTACTTGTATATCTCCATTCTATTCCCATAAATATTCAAAATATGTATATTAAATATAAATCCAATAAAGATTCACTAATTTTAACCCTGTCTGAACTTGTCTAGTCAATATAGCATGAACAAACAACACACATACAAACCTTATCGCCATGACAACTTTCTTCCTAAATATGAGTAAAATAATATAACTCATACTTGTCATTTAGTACTAATTTTATACTGTACATGAGGTACAGTTACCTAGTTAATAGTAATTATAATCAGAGAATCCTTTGATAATTTTATTACCACTAGGAATTAAATCCACACCTATAATATCAGCATAATTAAATATTATTAGAAACCAGTAATACACACAGAATTGTTATTATCAGCTTGTTTACTACAATAAAATCAATATTAAAGTTTATAATAAATCAAGACAAAATATCTACTTAAACAATACAGGCTTGTTTACCATAAACATCCCACCGTTACATGAATTTATCTACTAACACAATAATGTATTAAAAGTAATACATTCACATAAAATCACCTGCAACAGCTAAGCTGTTTCTCTGTACATCTGGTGTAAAACAAATTCCCACATGTAATCATGGGTAATTAAAAGTATACAAAAGAATCATTAGTACAGTCGACCGAGCAATGGTATGAAAACACTTTACCATGAGACGTTAAGCATGAGCAGGTGTTCCAAATCAACACTGTAATAGTGTAATAAATACAACTATTCCATCATCATCATCATCGTCTCAACCATCACCAATCCACGACTGAACACAGGCAATTCCCCATAGACTGCCACTAGGAACGGCCCCAAACTCCTGCATCCACCGACCCCCACAATACACATAAAACAGTCACTCCAACCAATGGAGGTAGCCCACACCGCACTCGCACACACAGAGTCGCCACTCAATAACATCTCTGTCTCATCAATGGCTGTTTCCCCAGCAATGAGACCAGACCACAGCCACCTCAGTCTATTTATCCTCAATAAATAATAATTTATAGTAACTAGATATGAATCTAGTTAGTATTATAATAGTTTAATAGCTGATTTAATAAGTATTTTCCAAAACTGGACAATTAGAACATTGAATCAAATTGATGAAGTTCTATCAAACAACCATATAATTGGATTTTGTATATGAGTAGAATAACGTAAGTACGTAAATTATATTGATGTAAACTTTGTTCAAATGTGATTGCATTTAACGATATACGCATTACCTAAAAGTATATGGACTCGACTAAATACGTATTTTAATAGCTGTTGGGAAAAATATTAAGTATAGACTTTGCCTGTGATCACAGTCAAAAATCTAACTACGTAGTAATAAATGGAACAAGCTCACCGGATTCTCCAGTCTTCTATTGATTAATTTCACACACTTACTCCATAGTGATACACTAAGATCTCAAACCCCTTCATCGAACCAGTCCCTCCTAGATCTATATCCTAGTTATTTTTTTTATTTTATTGCGCAGTTCCTTAAAACACGACTCCTGCGCCATTTTTTCTTTTTTTTTTTTTCTGCGCAATTCCTCAAAAGCGACCCCCGCGCGCCCGCCGATCTGCCGTCTCCTTTTTTTTTTTTCTTTCTTCTTTTTTCTAATAACGTCATAGATTATGTCACCGAAGGGTAGATATTTCAATAACCAGATTTAGCCTATTATTCGAACTGAACTTTTCTTCAAATTCAATTTAATTATATGTTAACGTATTTTGGTATTTTCTATTAAATTGATTATCGAATTTATAAAACTTTAAAGACTCTCATAAACCTTATTAAACTGTGTTGTATGCATCCTTTTTACACCTGATGATAAAAAGGTAAACTATAATTTGGTTATATATAAAATATAATATATTTTTGTTTAATTTATTTAATTTTCTTGTGACATCCACTACACTTTGGAAACACATCAAAGAAGTTTCCCTTCTGTGTCAATATTTCATATATGGTAACGTCTTCTCTGTACGCTATTGTGAACCTTGACTTTAAAGTTTGTTTATATTAAATAGCTCAGTTTTCGCAGCGGTCACCCATAGGAACCCCTGTTTCTTTCTATGTACTTATGGTATTAAACCTATTGTACTATAGGCGAACCGTCACAAGCGTAGTGATGTGACTGGTTAGTATTATTTCGTCTTATATCTTTCTTTATTTATAAATAATACTTCTACATTTTTATATTCATGATATATGATCTGACCGGTTTTGCCGTATCAAGTTTTATTATTTAATCATAACAGATACTACTATGTTTATTACGACATTTACAAAGATAAATTCCAAATTCCATCAAGTGCCAACGAGCCAACATCAACAGAACAAGATCTGTTTGTTAAAAGCGATGAATAAAAGACTATAACATTAAAGGTCATATTTCTAAACTTTTAGTTTCGTTAGAAAGAAAAAGTGTATTACTTAATTTATGCGAATAAATTACAACTCATTGGGTTACTGTGTTCGGGTACCATTTGACAAATTACACATTAAAAGTGACAAAATAGATCTGACTCCTACATGAAGCACTTTATCAAGATTACTACTCTTTATTTGCCAAGCGTTTTACTTGATTTATTGTTTCAGTTTATTTGGTTACATTTTAGAAAGTTGCGTATTGGGAAATGTGACGGGCGCAAGTTATGCATCATCATGACAGATTTTTATAATTCAAATATCGTTATCTAGATAGGTAGACAGGTTTTATCCATCAGAGGTTAGCATAATTATGTATAGGGTTGTCAGTAATTCAATTTAATGTTTCTTTTTTTTAAATAAAGAAATAGTTGTAATCCGCGTGTTTACTCCTGTTAGGCTGATTATAAATTATTTACTTTATTTTAAATTAGAATATATACCTATTAATAGATCTTTACCGATTCTTACATTTATCATATTTTCTTTTCTTTTGTATTTATTTGCGTTATTATCTATAGATGATCTTATAGGTAGATGCTATATATCGTGATAAGGTTTCTTATGGTTTAAAAAAAGGTTTTCGAATAGTATTATAGTTATAATAGTACCTGTACTACACTTCGTAAGTCGACCCCTTACTAGATGGAGCGACACCGAATATATAAGAAGTCAATAGATGAATTAATTTCATAATAATTTTATTGTAATGTATTTAAAGTAAGTGCTACAATGGTGGACATTTATTATTAATAGAGATTCAATCAATTATCTAATAATAAAATAATTTGTAATTTTTATAATAAAACATATATATATCTATTATCTCTTACGACACTTACGGGAAAGGAAGCGGTGACCTATTCTATACCGGAACCACACGACGGTAATTTAATATTATTAATAAAAGTAATTAATGTAACTTTATTTTACTGTTGATAGCCCTTGATTTGGAAGATCCACTTTTACGAGTATGTAATGTCCCCATGAAAAGTAATAAAATTTACTAAGTTCGAAACGTATTCGTCAATTAGAGAAACGTAATGTGTGATTACTCAATAAAGTTGTTGTAGCATCGAAGAGAATTACCATGTTACGTTTTTTCTTATCGATACTAGTTATGTCCCGCAACTTTGTTTATGTGAAATAAGATAAAAAGTAGGTTCCGATTACAGGCGTTTATACGGAAAGAGTCTTTTCAATATTTCTCGAATTATTTCTTAGTATATTGATAGTCCCGACACAGACTGCCCATTCTATCTTGAGACCCTTCCTTTGCCGTGGTTGTCGTTAGAGGCGACTAAAAAAACTTAATGGTCGAAGGATGGGCAGCAGTATCCTTCTTGAAGTACCACCAAAGTATAAGTTGCAGTTGCTAACCCGCCTACCAAGCGTGGCAACTATTGACAAAACCCTCCTTATGTTCAGTATTGAACCGTTAACGCCTGAGGTTCAACATTGGGATTAAACATTTTTAAGAACGAATTATTTTGCGTTTACCCAAGGATTTTTTTTATACTACTTAGAATGGCAAACAAGCTGACGGCCCACCTGATGGAAAGTGGTAACCGTCGCCTATAGACATGAGCAGTACCATGGACATAACAGAGTATACTGTTTCGCCCATGATACCCCCCATGTGCTACGCAGACTGACAAAAGATATCTGCATATACCTCAGTCCTAAACAAATTACTGTAGTAAAACGCCTGCGCTTACATAACTGTGTTTCAATTTGAAGTGTTGAATCTTTAGATTCACCGTCATCTGTTTACTGTTGAGCATAGGCCTACACCATAGATTACCATAAGGAATGGCCTTGAGCCGCCTACGCCACTGACTCCCTACAATGCAGTTGAGGTCGTCACTTTTAATGTGGATTCGTCTTAAATTGGGTTTGCCTATACAGAGATGCCACTCAAGAACTTTTCTTCCCTGTTGGATGTCGATTCTTCGAGCTATGTAACCAGCCTATTGCCACCTCAGCTTGCTTATCCTTCGAGCTTTTTATTATTATTATTAATTTGGTTCTTCTGCGGATATCCTCATTTCGGATTCTATCATGCAAATGAACTCTAAATATAGAGGGGAAAGGGATTGTTAGTAATGGAGACTAAGAATCCTATTGCTAGCAATATACCCAACCAGGTCGACCTCCTCGCGGTTCTCTCTGGAAACTATCATGGTTAATTCCTGATGAATTCATCATGATGGGCCTAACTGGCCTATTTTCATTTTCATCTATCACTCTTCACTGGTGCTCTGCCAGCGTATCCCGTTAGCGCAGGCGGGGTTACCATACCATTTTCACCCATTAATTAAAAAAAAAACTCTAAATATCTCCCTCTCCATTGCTCACTGAGTAACTTGAAACTTTTAGATACGGGCAGCCTTGTAGGACTAAGGTGGGATAAGGCAGTAAAATTGGTTATTTTTTTGAGAACAAAAAATTAAAATGTGGCTGGACTTTTAGAAATATTATAAGATGTGATTTTTACATTCTGTTACGTATAATTGCAACATTGTTTATTCGAACAATTGAACAATCCAGTATCTCATTTAGATCAAACTGAACGAAATCAAACGTAATTGAAGAACTTGTACTGTTTTGACCCTGTCAAACAAAAATTTTCGTCAAGATCCTATCTCCGGAACATGACGTCTCGAATCAAGCGACAAGTATTGTTTAAAAGACCTTACCGCTTACCGGCCTACCACATATGAGGTTGACGTTTCTTAAAATCGACTTTTTATCTTTTGTCTTAAAGTTGAAATTTACGTGAGATAGAAAATTATTAAATCGGCGTCAGAATAGTAGCTATTATGCGAGAGAACATACGTTCGGAAATGGTAAAAAAAGGCCGAAATATGATTAATAGGACGGCGGTATAAGTCTTGGAGCGTGTGTGATTCTTTCCATTTGACAGATTGTCTCGACTCTCTGACCCAAGCGCCCCGTCGAGATAACAATGATGTCACATCTCTAATTTAATCGATATCGATGGTAGAGATATTTGTCACTAAACGACAACTGATAAGAAAAGTAATACTTGTAAAGCATTAAGTTAAATATGTTTTATGAAGTATTTAGTTCCAAGATACAGTATTAATATTCACTTTAGCTTGTTAATTTTTTATAATATAAGCTACAAATGATAAGGCAATAAATAAAAACAGATCAAATGTCTCTAAAATAGGCAGTTACTAGTGATCACCTTTCACGTACCATACAAATAGTACATCATATCAAGAAAATGTAAGAAAAACCTCAATAAAGTCTGAAAATGCTAAAGTCAAAGAACCTAAACATATACATTTTCTTCAACTATTGATAAATATAACAGCTTGTAAGAAGACATTGACTCAAGGTCATTTTAGCATTTTGCATATTTTATATGCAAAGACTTCATACGTTATCGTCTAAATAACAATGTTTTCATACTGACATATCACAAAATCGATACTTTCTTATTGTTTCAGCACAGCACTAGCCGCGAGGTCGACTGAGATTGCTCTCAGCACGAGACTGTCCCGCGTCGGCGCTCGTTCGCGACGCTTTGACATCCCGACGTTCACAAACACCATCAACACTACAACCATGGTGCAAACCACTAATAGCTCTAATCATTATACCAGTAAAGTCTAATGTCCAATAAAAAAATCGCCACCATCAGCAAACTTCTTTTCTCATAACGTCATACGTTGATAGACGACCGAAGCGGACCGGTGTGAGAGCACATATGTTTTTTTTTTAATTTTGAATATGCAATATATGAAGATATTGAACGATTATTAGTCATATATTTCGTATGCATTTATTTCTGTTCGACATCTTGTTCTTGAGGTCAAGTGTCAATGGCCTAAATCTATCAAATGTCACACGAACATCTAATGTATGGAAACACACTAGCAGTAGGTACTTTCTTTATAGTAACATAAACTAATATAACGTACTGGTACAAAATGATACTATAAGATACTGGCTGGACGTAACTCGTCTTAGTGCTCGAGATGATAAAAAAAGAATAAAAAAAAGAACATTTGGCGCGAAATCATTTAATGTGTTAAAAGTTTTGTTAACATTAATTTATAAAAATATTAGAGCATAAATTAGAATATACGTATTTATTATTTTTATAAATGGTGCAATAAAGTGTAAGTAAATTACTTCAATTTTTATTACGTAGTTGTACAAGGTATTTGCTGAATTTTTACCAGTGGGAAATTAATATTAAATGTGTACATGTGTATATATATATATATATATATATATATATATATATTAGAGACAAACTAGTATTACTTTCGTATAATTAAGTATTAAATCAACGTGCATAATATTATAAACATAAATAAGTTTATACCACTTTTTAAAAGATTTAAAAACCACGCATAAACCAGCAGATTAGCCATCTATTTTCAAAGATTTTTTTTTGAAACTCAACACTCCATCTAATAAGACCTAAGCTCTAAACATTTCTTTACATAGCTCGTTGAGCGTCATGGAGCTTTCTCAAACCAAATACAATCATTATAAAATCATATAAATATCCAACAAATGCCCTTAATTCGCGCCATTATACATCAATCTCCCATCCACTTAAATCCAAATGCAAAATAAGTGTCTCAGCCCCGGGTGGGTTGAAAAGTGGTTAATGAAGTGAACACAGGTGATGTGTGACCCACCAGTGTGATAGTCTCTTAATGATACGATTGACAGTACAGTGGACCGGTGGCCGTCAACCCAGCGATTGTTTCTGGATTGGAAATGTGGGGCTATGTGGTTACATTTTTGAGATAGCGGAATCGTTTTAAGTATTCTACTAAAGTATTTTTTTGTTTCATTTATATATTTATTTCACTTAATAAACACAATTATTAGTTACATTTTAATATATTATTTACAAGTAATAATTAAATTCATATGACATCGGTATTATGTCAGTAATAGTCATATCGTCATATCAGTCATTAACTGTCAACTGCTGGACATAGACCTCCTCTATAAGGGGGGTTTTGTCAGTAGTTACCACGCTTGACAGACGGATTGGCAACTGCAGTTTGGCGATGTTTTAAAAGAGCTGCTACTGCCCATCCCTCGACCATTAAGTTCTAATTGCCATGTGTTCCCGGCGTGTTTATTAAAAGACGACATTTTAATAACTAACATTTGAATCCAGATATTATACTTAGTTTCAATTGTTATGCTTTATTTACATATTATGTTATGAATTATATACTTCAGAATGCTCAATAAAATTCTTATGTAAATGTAAACTGAAGCACGAAACTCTAAATTAAAGATAAAAACCTATAATTTCATGCGATTTGTCACAGTTACGGTACACGTGAATTATCTATCTTCAAGGTTTCTTCACAGGGTCACCATATGGATATGATACAACAGCAACACATGAACTATTAGGTATGCTGTAAGTTATAACTCAATAGTATGTAGTCCATATTTTATTTATCTATACATTTTACATAAATAAAATAGTACTCTTATATTTAATCTATTTATTAAATTTAAACATCATTTTTTATGAATAATATTGTTATTCAATGTTTTAAAATTAATAAAATAATTTCACGTAATTTGTAGAGGCTCATATAATATTTAATAATATTGTATAAGTAACGTTACCTTTGGAGCCTATCAGTAATTCAATTCAGAATTAAAATCATAACCATACTCGTCCGCTAGCTTCGTGGCCCAACTAACTGGATAAGAAAGATGTATTTAAATCTCATTGACGTCTTCAGTCGAAGTTTGAATATAATGGCGTCGGATGTTCTGAAACGTGTCATTGGCATTGGAAAGCTCATCTCGTGGGTATTTGAATATGGCTGAAATATTGGAACGTGATTCACATTTTTAACCAATATAAAAAAAGGAATGTTTTACCACAAGAATTGCGTGCTGTTTCGGTACCGAGAGTGCAATACGGCCGTGAAATTACAGAGTATGGAGTTAGAACATAGTCTTCACGATTTACCAATCCTGAAAACTATGTTCACATGAGGGGTACCATGAGAATGATGCTCATAATAGTTTTCTGATTTCCATGATGCTGTTCATGTCAATAGACGACAGTTTCAGTTTTAATCAGATGCGCCAACAACTTATTGGCTTTCTAAATATTAACAAAAAAAATGTTTTCTTTATTGTTGAATGAATAAATTAGAATCCCAAATGAAAGCCCTGAAATTTGTATTTTTATTCTACTGCTTCAGAGAGCAAGTGAAATTATTATTGTGAGGCAGGGAAATTGTTAATGAGTAAGTTAGCCCCCATTACTAGATCTTGTAGAGGGTTATCTTACACTTTATTACAAACTTATATTCCTTTTTAGAAGGCCGGCAGTACACCTGCAATACTTCTGGTTTTGCGGGTGCTCATGGACGGTGGTCCTCACTTGCCATCAGGTGAGCCACATGCTCCTTTGCTCTCTGTGTTATAAACAAAAAAAAAACCTTTCCAGCATATGTCCATCCATCCGAAATTGTATCCTTCCTCATTAATAAGATCGTTAAATAATTTTACACAGCAACACAAAAATATTGTCATGACAGTACTTTAATGGACGTACATCCAAATCTTACAGAGTACTCACTCATCTGATAAATCACCACTCTAATAATATGACTCATCAAATCTATTAACATTCGTATTCCCACGCAATAAGACTCATATTATTTTGCGCATAAACTTTGCAGTGTTGCCATTACATTTGTAAAAATTGGTCTTGACACACATTTTTATTTGGTGGTCTATCATAGCTCGCGGCAGTAAACATCGTGGGTGATATTATTGACATTTTGTAACTATAGTAACAAGTAGACATTTTGTCTATTATTTCATAGAGTAAATTTTTACGAGCTAGTCATGAACGTCGACATTTTAAAATAGAATAGCTTATAGCATTCTATAGAAACATGTCACGCTTCGGTGATCAAAGTTAATGCATCCTTAATGCAATGTAGGTTATTAGGATAGTCTTTGATTATGAATGACTGTATTAATACGTAAGTACATAAGTATTTTTTTCTCTGCAAAAAGGATCAGCCACTAAAATAGAAAGAGTGCTTTGCTTGACGTCAGCTCGAGACGTCAAGCAAAACGCTAAACGCTTCTCTGAAGAAGACTTCCGGATGAAGTCGTAACAATTGTCGGAAGTGACAAAAATACAATGAGTTCATCAATTTCCCGTTACATATGTATATAGACATTGATTATATTATATTTTGATATTGTATTAAAGAAATAATAATGTAGCGATAATATTCTATAATATCGCAGTCATTTCGATGCTTCAAAATGTACTCAACTTCGTTCTCATCATTTATTTCTAATGTAACGTAATACATACATGTTTTGTTTCGAGTTATACAAAAATCATGGCCATGTTCACATAGCAGTGACCCTAAGCCATCGAAGAGTTCATCGGGTCCCGTCTTCCATCAGATAACATCTGTACACTGTCATTGTACGACGGTTTTCAATATACAGCCCCATTCGTCTAATTGTGACATCATTGTTTCAATTCATCAGTCAATTTTTGACACGACCTTCGTGTGTCGTGCCATTCAGATGCGTAGACTTGGTGATCAATAGATATGGTGATACATAATTAAACATTGTCAATATATTTGGAGACGTACGTTTCTGTTTTTGAAAACGATTTAATTATTAATCGATTTCAAATTTTTTTGAAAAGGATTTAAATTTGGGTGTTTTTTTTTTTTAAGTTTTATATTTGTTACCTCCTAACTCCGTCAATTATTAACCAATTTGGAAAATCTTTTTTTTTTATCTTAAAGGGATTTCTTTTAACTTTCAGGTTGGTTCTATAAAATTTTATTAAAATTAGTTCAGTAGGTACTTTAGTTTTTTTTCTAGAACACAATTTTAAATTATACTGTGTTGAACTTATTTATTTATTTACTCTCTACTTTATTGCATGATTTGGAAATATAATAAATACAATAAATTTTTAATACGAAGTGATACAAAAGGTGGCCTTATTGCCAAGAAATATCTTCCAGGCAATCTTTGTGGCGGATTTATAGATCCTCTGCTTATGATCATGATCATGAATTCAATGTTGCAGGAATCTGTTATTACTTAGTATTTAAGCTTCATTGTCTTTCCTGTACTTTACTCAAAATCTATTTTTATTATACTAAATATAATATCGTTCTCATTGTTTAAAGTTACTGGTCCATCTGTTGTGTTTAAATTTCTTTTTTATAACTTTTTTTTTTTTTTTTTTTTTTTTTTCTATACAACTTAGAATGGTTCAAACAAGCTGACGGCCCACCTGATGGAAAGTGGTAACCGTCGCCTATAGACATAAGCAGTACCATGGACATAACAGAGTACACTGTCTCGCCCATGACACCCCCAAGATTTTTCTTATGCGTTGCCATTCCTGAGGACTCAGGTGTTATTCCTCTGTACCCAGTAAATTCACGCCATATCCCACCCTTCAAACCGAAACACAGCCATGCAAACACAACTGCTTCACGGTTGAAACACGAATGGGACAGAGGTACCCAAGCAATCGACTTTTGTACAAAGTAACTCCCTCTGGTAAATGATGAAAATCTTTATGAATGTTATAAATGTATATTTGTTATCTCATAGAGCCTCAATGACTTAACCAATCACTGTAAAATTTAGTATACACATACTATACGGGATTATATATATCATAAGCTACTACATATTTAATTCGATTGGTAAACATATCCCGGTCACGCGGACGAAGTCACGGGTTAAAACTAGTATAAAACATTTGGTCGGCAAATTTTAAACATATAAACGTATATTTAAACTTAATTTCCCAATATTTATTTAATGTCTTTACCTATTATATGGTGGGTACTTAATTCAAAAATAAACATTAATTAAAACATTTTACGAGTATATACAGCAAACACGCCATCTCTAAATTATAATCTTAACCACAATTTATCTTATTTATTATGTAATCTCAGTAGCTTACTCATGTTTATCACGTTTTAGCCGAAAGGCGTTTATTAATTACTTAAATTCGATAGTAGTAAAATTATTAACATACTGCAATCGTAATTAGGATGTATAGTTAACCGCGGGTCAAATGGCAGATTATTTTGGTCAAGTGATCTCATGGAATTTCAATTAAAGTGTCAAGTCTATACTTAATAATATTACTTAAGCATATTTGTAACCTTGTCCCTGCCAATAGGTACAGTGAAAAATGTGTATAATTGATTTCTTATTAAAAAACATAATCCGTTGTTTTGTTATTATTTTACTTATTAATTTTCCACTGCTAAACATAAGCTGCCCATTTACGAATCGATCTACTATAGTGAAGTGCCGAGTCGGCCTTTTTTAGTATTCGAGGTTTTTTTTTTAATGAGTGATAATGGTATGGTTATCCCGTCTGCGCTATCGGTATACACTGGCGGGGCCCCAGTGATAGATGACTAATGAGGGTGAAAGCAGGTCAGTTAGCCTATCCTGACGAATTCAACTAGGATTAGCCACGATGGTTTCCAGAGGAAACCACGTGGAGGTCGACCTGACAGGGTATATTGCTAATAATAGGGCTATTTAACCCCCATTACTAACAATCCCTTTCCCCCAATAGTATTCGAGGTTGATACTCGAATACTAAAAAAGTTCGACTCCAGTCCGAGAACTCAGACAAGTACTCGAAGACTTGTATAGGTATTCGAGTACTTTATTTGACTCGAATCATTTTTCAATTTATTTCTGCTGTGTACTTTTATGTAAATAAATTCTTAGTGACCTTTAGTAATTAGAATATTTTATTCATAAAACGCTAAAACAGAAATATTTAGGATGCGCGAGTAAAATTCGATTACCGAAGTACTCGAAACATGTATTCGAATAACATGTATCCGATTTCTACATAATAAGTACTCGAGTACCTGAGTAATAACATGTTATAACCAGTTCTAGATAATAAGTACTCGAGTGCAAGTCCCGAGTAAGTCTTACTCGAACATTTTTTTTTAATGGGTGAAAATAGTATGGTAACCCCATGTTGGTATTCACGTCTATACTCGAGTAAGTCTTACTCGAACATTTTTATTTTTGATGGGTGAAAATAGTATGGTAACCCCGCCTGCGCTAACGGGATACGCTGGCGGAGCACCAATGGAGGGTGATAGATGAAAATGAAAACAGGCCAGTTAGCCCATCATGATGAATTCATCAGGAACCATGATAGTTTCCAAGGAGAACCGCGAGGTCGACCTGGTTGGGTATATTGCTAGCGATAGGATTCTCAGTCTCCATTACTAACAATCCCTTTCCCCCCACTCGAACATATTAGGATGCTGCACCGCCAGTGCAGGCGCATTAGCATTCCTCTTTCACTTATTAAAAATACTGATACTTCCTGTTAAATTACTGAACGGATTTGAAAGTTATTCGTTAACAGATAATAAAAATATTTCATACAGGTTTTTGAGTCAAATTTGGTACACAAACAAACCACATCCTGGATTAATGACATATAGAGAACTTTATCTTAAAACAGGCGGGTGAAGCCGTGGGCAGAACTAGTATTAATGTAAATTAAAACATAATTACAAAAGCAGTTGTTTGTTATGCGATAAGAGGTTATTGATTAACTATTCAATCAATAATCATTCATTCAATCAGATGGTGTGATGATGAAGTGTTTCTTGACACTCCTGACCCTGTGGACGCTGTGCTATGCGGAATTCACACGTTTGTTTGTACGTACATATCGGATCGTGATTTCATTGCCAAAACATAGGATTATTTTAATTAATTTTAGTTTTACTATGCGTATATCTCGGTTTTGTTCAAATGCAGTATAATAAAAAGTAGCTTGTGTTAATTTTATTATTCGTATCATATCATACATCCGTTCAAACGTTATTTATTAATAAAATCTTTACAATTTTAAATATTAGTAAAATAATATTGTAGTTTCTAGTTTCTACCATTTGATACCTGATACCGCTATCAGGTACCAAATGGTAGGACATTGACACAAAGTTTTTATTGTCGGCCATATTTGAACTCATTACCTAAAGAACTGAATTAAATAAAACTAATTAAACGATTTAATATATATTCAAATTAAAATTATTTGCAAATATAAACTATGTATATATCCAGAGCTGCTTGTTACAGATGTAAAAAATTTCATAAAATTTCATCAAAAATAAAAAAAAATAATGATTATGGTGAATAAGAACTATTCCAACTATTTATTATAAACTTCACTAATTAACAGTAATCATTTGATTGAATCATCGATACATTCACTCTTTGATTATCAGAGACATTTTTATACCCAATCTCTAGAACGAATTTAATCACTCACCTGTTATTTGAATTTGGAATGTGATCTAATTCATGAGGCTCAAGACATGTCTTTTTAAAGCCGATGCATTTGTTACAGGAACAAGCGATTTTCAATTTTAAATTCAACGTAAAAGGAACATATTTTTAATTGAAGTGACGTTATCACAAGACCGAATAGTTGCTTGTATTAGAAAGGTCGCGTGCGTACAGCACATTGGTTAGAAATAGTGATGTGACTGGTCCACCTTGCGCAATAAATTTCATAACTGTCCAAAGATTGCTTGGAGCCAGACAATTTTACAAATAGCTGATCCATCTCTTAATAGGAGCAAAGTGAATTATCGGTTGTTTTTTTTTTGGTATTAAGCAACGTGGATTCACACGGCCTTCGTTGCGACATCCCAGATTTCGTTGATCGCAACTAAGTACAGATAAGAAAGGGTTTTGTTCGGGCGCTGCGCTAATGTAGTATTGTCTTAAGTTGGGAACATTTTCGTATGCAAATTATATCGCTCGGTCGTTTGTCATGCTATTAGCATATAACAGTTTTTTGACTGTCCTATTGTGTGATGTAAAAATGATACACGTATTGTTTGAAATTCTAAATTAGTTCATTTCTCAAATATTTCATAAACATTATATATCACTACCATGAATTGATTATATATGAAGATACCGATCTCGTTGGACATTTAATTTTACACCATAAAAGAAAGATACATAAAGATTATTCTCAAATATCTAGATTACATAAATAAAGCATCAAGCCTCAAAAAATGGATCAACTTTTTGTCAGCTAATTTCCAAATTAGCTGACTCGTTTTTTATCAGTATTGTTTATGCTTACGCATAAAATGTATCTTGACGTATTTTTAATAAATTTTATACATTAAAAAGATGCACAAATTATAAGACAAAATAAATATAGAAGTTATAAAGAAAACATTCATAAATATTTATCACGCAAAATAGTATAAAAAAGTTAACACGTTTTTCTCGAAGCATTTCTAAGAGGAAACCCGTTGACCCATTTTTCTATACCTTACCTATATATTCGTGGACTTGCGAGTTTCATTGACCACATTATCACTTTCCATCAGATGACATCGTGATCGGGATTCAATAGTATCAAAAAAGTGATTCTTACCCTTTTCAACCGACTTCAAAAAGAAGGAGTAACCTCCTTTTTAATTCGGTTATATGTTTTAAATTTGTTACCTCATAACTCTGTCAGTTCTGAAACGATTTCGAAAATTATTTGTTTATCTGAAAAAATATGCTTACAGATTGGTCCTATAGGAATTATATCAAAATCAGTTTAGTAGATAGATAGATAGATACTCTTTATTGTTTCCTCCAAAAAGGATTACAATAGTAAACCTATTATAAATATAAACAGTAACAGTAGTTTAGTTTTTAGATCACAATTTGTTTTGTCATAATTCTGGTTTTCAATTATAAATTGAATTCGATTTTTTTGTGGGGCACAATCTTTAATAGACTAAAGAAGAAAGGGTTTAACAAAATTTCTAGCTTGCCATGAATCACTAACTATTTTGGACTTCAAACAGTTCAAATAATGTAGATTATTACTGCTTTTTAAAAACTGTCATGTAGCCTCAGTATAGAATAGGCCACCCCTTACTTTCCCGTGAGTGTCTAAAAAGCTACTAAGAAAACTTAATAATCGAGCGTCTCTCTTTTATCATCGCTAAAGCCTAACTGCGATTGCAAACCAGCCTGCTAAGAGTGGCAACTACTGGTAATACTTTCGTTTTACGGGAGGGGTATGTTCAGCAGTAGACATTTATTGGCTGATATTATAATAAATAAAGTAGATTAAAAAGAATATATTATTAAACAGCATGTTTTCTTTTTTTTTTTACAACTTAGAATGGCAAACAAGCTAACGGCCCACCTAATGGAAAGCGGTAACCGTCGCCTATAGACATGAACAGTATCATGGAAATAACAAAGTATACTGTTTCGTCCATGATACCCCCCATGCGTTGGCATTCCTGAGGACTCAGGTTCCTCTGTACCCAGTAAATTCACGCCATATCCCACCCTTCAAACCGAAACACAGCCATGCAAACACAACTGCTTCACGGTTGAAACACGGTTACTACTTTCCATCAGGTGAGCCGTCAGCTTGCTTACCATTCTAAGTTGTATAAAAAAAAACAAGTTAAAATGCTAAAGCAGCGCCTCTTAATAGATTTTGAACGGCGTCCGATCGTGACAGAGCTCCGTATATTCATCCCGCCATCCGCCATATTCAATGCACCAGACATTGTTCCAATCTTGCGGTGGCGGTCCAACAAAAGAGTCAACTGTTTATTTGCTGGCCCTCACTTGCGGTTTATGGAAATTGCCTCGGCATGTAAGTAATTTTCTAAGTTGGACCCACGACCATTTTCTATAGGATTTCAACGTGAATATATAAATGGTGGAAGAGATTAAAACATTAAAATGGCAAATGTAAGTTTTTATTTCTGAAAAAAAAGCCAGTATCATGTAATTTTGTTAAATAAATAATAACAAGAACTAGTTTACAACTACTTTCATAAATCGTTCAATATATACCAAAAAATACAAATGTTTCCAATTAGATACTATATACTACTTTAAAAATAGATTATAAATAAAAATTCTCACCAATTTTATTAATGCGAAACTAAATTTGTTTGTTACTTGTTGATACCTGCTTTAAAGGCTTAACCAATCACTGTGAATTTGATATATATGTACTATATCGGATGGAGATGAATATAAGCTACTTTTTTATCCTAATCAATGAAGATATCTTGATTACTCAAACGTTGCGGGAAAAACTCATTAAATACAAAATAATTATAACTTCTTTCTCGAAACAGATAAGAAAAAAAATAATAATGAAAAAAAAAATAATAAGCCATAATATTATTATTCATATCTACCTAATCTATTTTAGTAAATTCTTTATTTTATTAATTCAAACACCAAATTATTTTTTTATTATTCATAACGACCTATTTGTCCCACTGCTGGGCATGAATCTCTTCCCATAAGAAAAATATAAAATATTAATTACACATTTAATTTAACGTTCCACTTCCTTTATATCCTTGTTATTGCCACCGACCATAATCCGTCCAAGTTAAAATGCCTTACAATATTACAGAATCTCGTATGAAATACAAGACTTTGCAATTTGGCACTATTAATACGTAGCAGGATGATTATCTTCTAAATTCTTGCAGGAAGGATCATTGAGGTTAGATTACGGTTTGGTAATTCTATTACTGGACATGGCTCTTACGTTTGTATGTATGTGCGGCGTAATTCACTAGCTTTCGACTTATAATGTAAAATCATAGTGAATCATCAGAATATCATATATAAAATGTATAAAAGCATAACAAAGGCAAATTAGGCAAAATCCTTTGCAAGGATGCCACTATCCCTTCATTTATTTGAAGATATGATTGTTAAATAACAAAGTACGTAAGCATGACACCATAGTCCTCTAGAATACACATATAAGATATACCAAGAGCTTCATAGTACGTTTCGTGATATCAAAGGTGCTGTTCACGTCAAAAACATGAGGAACCCATAAGCTGACGACTTTTGTATATAGAGTCCCATTGGTGAATGGGAAATAATTGTGCTTGCAAAATTTAACACTTGGATTTTAATTAACATTCTTAATAATAATAATAATTTTTGTTCAAGAAAGATACAGTTGCATAAGGTACAATTTACAATTTTTACAATTTATATTCAACGAGAAAATATCTGCATTACCATCAGTCCCCAAACTAGGTCAGACCTGTATCTTGGGGACTATAAATAAATAACTAATGATTACTCGCTAACAATGTAACATTCGTCAGGTGAAATAGTCAGATCGACCTCCACGTGGTTCCCCTGGAAACCAACGTGCTGAATTCTAGATGTATTTAACTGACTTGCCTTTTTATTCTCACCTATCATCCCTCACTGGTGCACCGTCAGTGTACGCTGAGAGCGCAGGTCAATATCATCCATTATAAAAACAAATTGGCAAAAATAGAAAGGGATTGTTAGTAATAGGGTTTTACTGCCCCATTGCTAGCAATACCTGTATATTCTATCAGGTTGACCTCCACACATTTCCCCATGGAAATTATTGTGGTTAATTCTTGGTGAATTCATCAGAATGAGCTATATTTTTTTTATACAACTTAGAATGGCAAGCAAGCTGATGGCCCACCTGATGGAAAGTGGTAACCGTCGCCTATAGACATGAGCAGTACTATGGACATAACAGAGTATACTGTTTCGCCCATGATACCCCCCATGCGCTGCCATTCCTGAGGACTCAGGTGTTATTCCTCTGTACCCAGTAAATTCACGCCATATCCTACCCTTCAAATCGAAACACAGCCATGCAAACACAACTGCTTCACGGTTGAAACACAAATACCCTGCCAGTGTATATTGATAGTACAGGCGGGATTACTATTTCATTATCATCCATTTAACAATCATAATGCGAACAGTCGCAAAAGCCTCGGATTACTTCATTAAATATTATAGTTGAGAGCATGTATTTCAGCACAGATATTGACTACCCATTCCCATTAGATATGTTATGGAAACAGTACCACTCAAAAATATTACCAATCTTATCAACCTAATATCACCTGATCGTTCGCCGACATTGATCTGTCGCCGAAATTGTCAATGATATCGTATCATTATTTATTATCATCAGAATAATCACAGCCACAAGTACACCCCACTACATGTGGCTCTTCCCACGGATAATAAAAAACGTGTCATCACTAGGATTTGATTGATTTTTCCGTACCCAGTCCGATTCTCGATAGAGTCAATGTAAAAAAAAAAACTTTTCCAGATTATTACAGGTTTTTTTATGTAACTTAGAATGGTAAACAAGCTAAACAAGCACACCTGATGGAAAGCGGTAACCGTCGCCTGTAGACATGAGTAGTACCATGAACATAACAGAGTATATTGTTTCACCCATGATACCCCCCATGCGTTACCATTCCTGAAGATTCATGTATCATTCCTCTGTACCCTGTAAATTCACTACCATATTCCACTCTTCAAACCGAAACGTAGCAATACAAACACAACTGCGTCACGGTAGAAACACGAATGGGACAGAGGTACTCAAGCAAACGACTTTTGTATAGTTTCCCTCTGGTGTAGGTGTACTGAGTTGTGCCCTCGAATATACGTTGCCTACTTCCTCATAACATACATATAATATTCTAGTCTAAGGAATAGGCGATTGATGTCATTGTATGACACTATTAAACCGAAACACAGCCAAGTGAGTACAACGTTAATTACCAAAAAAAAAGCAGACATTTAGAACAGAACAGAAATATCGCCTGTACTACATTTTATACTTAGTTACATTATGAAAAATCTGTCCTTATCAGTCCCTAAACTAGGTCAAACCTGTATCATGGGGGCTGGGAGCACGGTAACCTAATGTTTAGTACACTTTATAACAAAAAAACAACAGAATGTCTCTAGATATTTAATACATGAAGCAAGAAGAATCATTTAATAAAATAAAAATAGATATGAAAATATAATAGAAACACGAATAGGATAGAGTCGGCATACGATTTTTGTCAAACAAAGCCTCCTTGCTCGTTACTTGACGTTCGTGAGAGATTCGATTTGTTCTCAATTTTGATCGCGGACAATTTGTTTACAATACAAAAAGAGCTTACAAATATAGTCACTTATATATTATACATTTCACTAGTCATTAAATGAAATCTGTTTGTTCCAAAAGGCTCCAACAATCCCCTTTTTCATTTAGAATATTAATTTCGTGTGTCAACACTGAACACTTTCGACAGAAATTTATGTCTAGTGCAAGCGATAAGCTTACAGCGGGAAACTCATAGTAGTTGAATATTTAAAATATATTTTTAAATGGTATCTCTGCATAAGGGAATCTTAATATATACTAGGTTAAATAGACAGTCCCTGTTATTAACAAAATATATTGACTTTTCATAATTTCTGTTTCTGTAATTATTATTGTTTTTGGTAAAAAAGAAATCTCACAATAGCTCGATTTGAAAGCTAAAAGATGCGGTTTCAATCCTTTTAGATCAAGTTCTAGGGGGAATTTTTTTTACAACTATTTAGTTTAGTTAGTATTTAGTGAATATAGTTAAATATAAATTATAGTATAGCGGTTAATTTAAATTAAAATTTCAAGTGTCGAATACCTCTTTTTAGTGATATACCAATATACTAAAGAGTATATTGATATATTATATAAACTTAAACTTTTCCTATACAGATATAAAATATCCAGAACAACACAAAGACAAATAATCACGAATAGAAATATTTGTATTATGCCGGATCGAACATCTAAACTGCAACCATCAAAACGACTCTTTCTACAAAGAAAGAAATTTTCACTAAGGCTCATAATATAACACTGACTCATTTGAAATAGATTATTAGTGCATTATTATTTATATATTTTTGTGTGTAATATTGTGTGTATTGTAGACTATATTTCACAAACACATTTATTAAATAAATATTTTGTAGTCTTTCCTTACTATAAATCGAAAAGTAATGCGTTTACAATAACAAATCCAATTAAAAATAGGATGACACAAAAGCCTCTACGTTAAAAAAATCCTAAGCTCATGAAATATTTTAGTTTCATGTCATATCGCTTATTACTTGTACTCAACGTAAAGATTAGACTGGGGGGCGATTATTAACTGTCGTCTACCACTGCGAACAGCTGATCAATCATATGCTCTTAAAGATTAAGGGTAAAAATACTTTCATATTACGCTATTTTCTTTTTCTAGAAATTCCTTCTATTATTAGTACTGAATACTTGCAACATAAATATAAAAGTTTTTTTTTTTTATTTTAATTTCTAATTTTTTTATAAGAAATATCAAGGAACGTAGTCTAATCAATGTAGTAATTTAGTGACAACACGAAAATTCGATGTTTATTAATGAAAAAGTTTCAAGTTTTCAACCAACTTCGTAAAAGATAAATGTTCTTAATTCGATTGTACTTTTTTATGTTTGTTACCCTAAAATTCCGTCATTTACAAACAGATTTAGAAATATTGGTGCTTTTTTTTCTTAGGTGCAGTTTGAAACTGTAAAATGATAATATGTCTTATAAAAAAATATTTTTATAAAGTTATTTAGTTAACAAAATCCATACATACTTACATACATTTTTATTCTATTTAAATTTATCTATAGATCAAGATGTATCTATCTGTATAAAAATTGTATAATAAACATATGATGACCTTGACGTTTTAGCAACTTAACACACCACATTACCTTCCAATGATCCCAGGTTCGATTTCGCGCAATATATTTATTTACAAGAATAGCTATATCTGTTTGTATTCCTCTAGGTACTTTCTATGTATAAAACATATGTATTTATAAAAAAAAAGTATGTAAGTATATATGTTTATCAGTTATCTAATATCTATAGAACAAGATCTGAATTTGAAACTAGGTGGCGCTGCGTGATATGTTTATTTATTTAAATAGTGGTATTTATTTTATTTTTATTTAAATAATTACTAGTATTATTATTACCCTAGATGGACATATGTCGACCAAACAGTCGACGTAGTGAAGAAGAGCCAAATTAAAAGTGTCCGTAACCGATGAGCGTGTATGAAAAGATTGATGAATGTGGAGGAAGCGAAAGAGACTTCTTCGAATCGAAGCATTTGGCGTTCCATTGTTTCTGCCTACCCTAATGGGAGACAAGCGTAACAGATATGTATGTGTGTATTGTTACTAGTATTGTAATACTAGTGACAATGCGTGCATAATAATCAGCCGTTAACTGCCCACTGCTGAATAAGGGATGCTCTGCAATAAGGGGGGTTTTCTTTATTTAATTTTTTTTTTTAATTTAATAATTTATTTATAGGATTACCAACATAAGATACAGCTAAACATTTCAATACATTACACTGGTAGATTAGATCTAACTGTTCTTACATTTATAAGTAACCACAGCACGCCTTGTGTTTAATAAACATTAAAATAGAATTAAATTATTAAATTTCATTAAATGAGTCAAGATGTTAACTATATAAATAATAAATATAAATAATGGAAATTGTAATTAAATTATTTTAAATTATAAATAAATATAATGCAATGGTGAGGGACATCAACATTTTAATTTAGTCATTTTAATTTTGCCAGTAGTTGCCACGATTGGCAGATGGATTGGCAACCGGAGTTAGGCTTTGATGATGAAAAAGGAGCTTATGTTCAGCGGCGGACAGTAAAGAGCTAACATGATTATAGTAATAATTATTTTGATTAATTAATTAGTGGGATAGAAAGGTATATGGTATTCACACTAGCGTCGACTAATAAGGAACCAGCTCCTATTGTCTAAACGCGTTTGTGTCTGTCTGTCACAATGCACTATACTGTATAGTTGTCTAATTAGTAGGGTATAAAGGCCCGTGTCACGTGCCACTCAGTGCGGACATTGATTGCGGTCCGAAAGACGGTGGATCTACGTCATGTGCACAAAAGTATAAGGGTGTAAGTCGATATTTTATTTTTTCTTGCTTGGAAAAGTTGGTATTTTTTTTTCATAAAAATATGTGTAAATTTTGAATAATCAAAATATTGTTTTAATTATATACTGATTTACATGGATGAAGCTGCGGGATATAGCTAATTTATTTATAAAGAAAAAGGTTACAATTGTTCATACGTAACCGACCATCTTGGGGGTATAGTACCCGAAAGACAAAAACCAGTAAGAACGCCATAAGTTTAATATTTGACGTTCCTTCTGGTTCTGGTTTAGCATTGATAACAAATAAATTCCCTATACATTTGTTCTTATTTTACTACAAATAAAAAAAGTGTATTATTATTTTTCTTATCGATTTGTAATCTATACTTATAATAAATCTGTAGAGAGGTCAATTCTGTACATGAAATATATTTCCAAAATAACTATCTGATATTGATACTGATCGATACTGATGCCAAAAATGCAATCAGTAAAATTTTTGTCTGTCTGTCTGTATGTTCGTTATAGAAACAAAAACTACTCTACGGATTTTAACGAAACTTGGTACAATTATTCTTCATACTCCTGGGCAGGTTATAGTATACTTTTCATCACGCTACAATCAATAGGAGCAGAGCAGTGAAGGGAAATGTTAAAAATGTCCACTCGTGCGACGCCGAGACGGGCCACTAGTAAATAAATGAATGAAAGAATGAATGAATGAAAACTCTTTATTGTTTCTGTCAAAGAATAATACAAATTATAAAGATTAACAATATGAGCACAAGCAAAACGAATACTTAATTGCATAAACTTAATCACATTAAGCAAGATAAAGAGGCAACACTGGCAAAAACTGTTATTATCCATATAAAAGATATCTATATAAAATCGTACGCAGCCAACTGTTCAAGGTATATGGTGACATTTGATATAAATATAGTTTAGATATGACTGGAGAACAGAGATACCTACATATATCATGTAATATGTATATATTTAAACTGTCAAAGAAAAGGTGTTTAAAAATATATAACAAAAAAGTATATAAAAAAAATTTAAAAATATAAATAATAATATAAAATTTTAATGACATGGCTGAACCGATTTTTATGAAATTTTTAGGTTTAAATATACGAATGGTAGATATTAGAATAGGTCGTAAAGTCATACCGTTAGGCGATTAACCTAATCTAACCTAACCTAATCTCTAACCAGAAAAAAAAAATATATACGGCAGTACTACATTTGCCGGGCCAGCTAGTATTTATAAAAGATCGGCTGGCCAAATTGCCAACAACATTAGTGTTGATGACTTTTTGTTGCTATTAAAAACCCTTCATTGTTATTTTTATTATAAACACTTATATATAAATTTTTATTTACTTTATAAAAAAAGATTTATTTATAAAGAAAAGAATTACGTTCATTCACATATAACCGTCGTGAGGGCGCTGTGACCTCAGACATTAGACGTTCCTTTTGTTTAAGGGCTGATAGCGAGTGAATTCCCTAGACATTCCTCGTCTTTTCACTACATACACATGATACGTACAATGCTATTCACTCGTGATGGCACTTCAAACTTTTGTCTTCTTTTTTTTGTTCATTACTGTTTTTTGGTACATTACATTACAACGTGCAGGTTAATGAAAACAAATTTAATTTTAATTTTTTTTTTTTTCATTTCTATTCAGATGATAATCACTACTCCCTGTGATCTCCATAGATTGGGCCAACCTTTACTTTCCTGTGGGTGTGGTAAGAGACGACTAAAATAATTTAATAGTCAAGGAATAAGCAGATCGCAGCGTCTCTCTTAAAACATCACCAAAGCCTAACTGAGGTTGCCAACCAGCCTGTCAAGCGTGGCAACTACTGGTAAGACCTCCCTTATAGGAAAGGCCTGTGTTAACTGGACAATGGACAGTTAATTAATATGAATATATGAACGATGATACCTCACTCATCTCTAAAATCAATAATTATATACAACTTATTTATCAGTAATAAGGTTTATATTATACTAATAAAAAATGTAAGGTATGTAGGTAATTTATTTTACTAGTATAGTATTATTTTATTTGTTTTTACATATGTGATAAATTAATTAATTTGAAGAATTGAAATCATTAGTTTTATTATAGGAACTCCGTTCCGCCATTTTGAACATATTTACGTTTCAATCTATGCATAAACATAAATTAATTCCAACGATAATTGTAAACAAACCAAGCAAAAAAGAGAACATTAAAAAATAAAATATTTATTCGATACAAACTCGCGCTCTGCTACTAACAGTAACCCTAAAATGCTAGCGTGACGGGCTAGTTGTGCAATATCCCCACGGCTTCCTTCCGCGGCGTGGTTACGAATATCGTCCTTCCTTGTTCGAAAGTATTCTACCGTGGCCTTATTCGTAGCATATATTGGCCATTATAGCTCATTGTCGTTTTTTTAACAAAATCACTGTTGTACGGAATAGACTAATTATATACGTAATAGATAAGCGATCTTGTAATCGCACATTCAGTCTTCGCACGGACATTGCTTTTTCTTGTTGATTGTTTAAATGCAGATTTGTTATAGACTTTAGTGAATAAGTTATTATTCTGGTCATTGACTTTATCTTGTCAATATATAGACGTTTTACGTAGACCTACGCTTTCTTTTAAATATTTACACAATTGCTGACGAAACGGTTAACTACCGATAACTAAAAACTAATTACTAATGTAATATTTAAAATAACATTTACTCAAATTTATTACAGTCAGGAAAATTTTCAATTTTAATATAAAAGGTAAATAAAAATGAAAAAAAAATGGAAAAACAAAAATTCTTCAAACGGTGGTTACTTCTGTATCCCTCAAAGTAGTTTAAGTAAAATAAAAATATAATTTAAAACGGAGTCGTAAAGTTCACCACACACAGTGTGCGCATACGCATTTCTTTATCTCAGGCGGCACGAACAAACTATGATAAGAACGTGCGGTGAGCCGCGTATAACTTTTTCTATTACACGCCGTGAGTTCGCCGTTGTACGTCAATATGACATAAAACAGCGAAGGGATGGAGTAGTTACCTCATGACTGATATTTTTGAAAATAAAGGATATTTAAAAAATAATTATAAAAGATTTTTTTATTAACGGAATATGTATAGTATGCACGGGACCTGGACGGGGTTAAGAAATGGATGATACAAGAAATGTCTGTAAGTATCTAGTGATAAAATATAAATTTAAGATACGCATAATAAAATTACAGGTAAAATTTGATAAGTAACAAATATCATATTTAAAAAAAAGTTATAATTATATTTACATTCACTATTTTAAAACTTGTTTACTAATGTAGTTTCTTATATGCGTGATAATTACACAAACAATAAAATAATCTAACACTAAACCAACAATAAATAATTTTCACAACATACTTATCATAAACACTAGAATAACAGCTAACAAATTTATAGACAATTAGCGAAATATTTCGTGCAATTACATTAATTATTTAGAAGGACAAAAATAAAAGCAATGTCAATTCTTAGTTTCCGTGTGTGCGGGGCCATTCGTGCGGTGATTGTGCAACGCTTCGCGACCACAGAGCGAGACCCATACATATTTATGAGGTGACTCTAATGTACATTTTCTATGTATTATCTCCACCTGTAATGCAGGAAGTGGGAGCACTTGATTGTCTTAACGGTCACCTGGCTCGACCGTTGATTTGGTGATACCGAGTAATTGCTACATACCACTTTTTTCTTTTTGTCGGCTCAAGAAGTTTTGTAGAAAACATTACATTAGATAAGGTGTGCCGTTTGCGAATTTGTTTGCCATTATTACGATACGGTATTTGGCTTTAATTCGTTTCTAAATAATAACGTTGCTGTATTATTTACAAAAATTGTTACTTCAACTTTTAAGAGTCTGTTGTCAAACTTAAATTTCGTTTGGAAAAGACATTCCTTTTTAAGGGGGGAGACTCATGTAAATGCCTCGAAATCGGTCATTTTTTAATATTTTTTTTTACAGTGAAAAAATAATTTAATTGTTTAGAACTTTTAACACAACTTTATTAAACATTTTAAGACTACAAAAAAAGAATTATTTTTTTTTTTTAATTCAAAATGGCGGCTCAGCATGATGTCTTGTAGGCTGCCTCTGACGCGAGGTCCGAAACTGCTTCATTTGTCACTCATCAACCATTGATCTGAAACACAAAAAAAAAAAAATTATTTTTTTTCAGGACATATAAACGGAAAGGATAAACCTATAAAATTAAAAAGAAAAGGATAAAATCCAATATAAAATCAGCCTTAAAAAAAAGTTACGATTTTGGGCTATTTTTTTGACCCTTTTGACCCCAAAAAAAATAAGTAATCAATCAGAAATACCTGAAGTTTTAGGTTTATCCTTCCGATAGTAATGTAGAGAAAAGCCTCACCAAATTTCAAACAAATCGGTCAATAATTTTTTGAGCTACAACACGAACAGTTTTTCAAAAAGTAGTTTCGAGATAATCGCGTTTAAAGTTTCAGTACAGGAAAATGAGTAGTTTTACTGAATTATTAATTACTTACCGACTAATTTGCAATTCCAGGTCCATATAACAGTCCTTCTTCCTCCTCAAAAAGTTGATTTTCATCTATTTGATGTTGTCTGCGAGCTGAACGAGCATCTTTGGTCTCTGAAAGGCTTTTACGATTCTGTCGGGTTATTCGCTCCTCGTCTGTACTATCCGCAAATATTTTAGCATAAGTGCCAATATTCAGATTCAAAAGGTTCATTATTCTTAATACGGAAGTATAACCTTCATTAAATATCCCTGCAGCAATGTAAGCTGAAATTTCGACTACTTTTAGTCCGGAATGCAGGTGTTTTGGGGATAATCGCCAAACTGTAGCGTTAAAACTTTCGTTCGCGTTCTGCGTATGACCACCAAGGCATCGCTCAAGTAAATCATCTTTGGACAAATCTTGATATATTGGTAAAAGATGCTGTTTTAAATCTTCACCAAGTAATGGAGCTAAATTTTCCTTTCGAGGATCTCGATTTTGAGCAATAGCCTTCTGCCATTTGCACCAGCTATCAACGCCTACAGGGCAGTTATCATGTTGGGGATTTTCTGTAGTGGAAAAAATATGATCATAAGTAGCCATTATGGCTTTTTTCATATTTTCAACACTGTTAACATTTCTCTGAATACTTAAACCATAATATTTTGTTAATTTTTTTACCACTTTATCAGTTAGTTTTCCTCTCCCCGAAAGTTTCTTTTCTTTTCTTACATTTCTAAGTCGAGAACCCATTCTTTTTTCTACATGACCAATACATTCACTCTTCACTACTGGTAACTCATTACCGTAAGGTTCTAAATCTAGAATAGCCTTGAATGTCTTAGAATCTCCGTCACCAATGTAGTTACCATATTTTACTCCGAATTTTTCTTCTGAAGTCGAGAACATTTCTTTCATGGCATCGACTTCCATCTTTCCTGACGAACCTTCGTGATTTTTTTGACACTCATCCTCGTGATATTCAATCCACTTACGGAATTCTTCTGTATGAGTCTTGTTCTTCCAGTAAATACAGCCTTGACAGTAACTACTTTTTGTTTTCAAATCAATAACTTTCCCTGAATAATATCCTATGAGCGTTGCAACACCGTAATTTGATTTGAAACCACGTTTTTTCCAAGTACCATCTCCAGATACTTTTAAAATATTTTTTTCTCTTCCTTGCTCGACATTTTTTTCCATCTCTTCTTTCACTGCCTTCTGCGATAGAAATTCAAATGATAATTTCACTGTATTATAAATGTGTTCCACAATGTTAGCGTAACAACTTTTACTCAAACCAGTGCATAGGTCCATCAGGTTACAAAATAAATTTATCCCTTCTCTTCCAACACCCAAAAGTCTCATGATAAACACTATTCTCCGGTTTATTTCAAATCCGTTGTTAATGAAAGGACCTGAATTTATTGTTTTATTACCACATGGACATGTGACAACAATTTTAAAACCAAGACCTCTGGAACTACACTCATTGAATTTTATCTTCTGATTACACACCGAGCACTTCACAATTTCAGACAAAGCTGTAAACACTGTAAAAAATTCAATTATCCTGTACCCGTGTAAAGGATTTGTTATTATATCTTCACTATCACGGGCATGGAGTTTTTGCCACTGGCACTGTGATCATGGCTTACACTGGCTTCGAATTTTTCACCTTCATTATTAGTGAATTGATTGCCCTGAAACTTTCGTTTCCGGGTGTTATTTCTTGCAATATTCCCACGTGTACCTTTTTTATAATTCGGCATTTTTGCTTTTCAAAATCGACTGAACACGAAGAAATCTCCAGCTAAACTAAATATATTTCTCGACTAACGATTATTCGTGTACTAATGTTACACGTGTGCAGAAATGTAAAAGTATATATATATATATTTACTAAAAAGGATTCTCGATAGTTGAACAAAAGAAATATTTCCAGGTATTATAATAGAAGGGTCCTTTTCAAGCGCCCCGACTACCTGGCTCGTTACTTGACAATACGTACTTCGGCCCGCTCCACTGTATTAGCTATAACTTTGTAAATATTCGAGATTTTTTTTTTCCGGCTCGTCAGTACACGCTCAACATAGTATACTTTCAGAATATCGAAAAAAAAAAAAATCGATTTTTTGAAAATTTTACATGAGTCTCCCCCCTTAATAAAGACAAAACATCCACTAATCGATACAGCATATCTATAGATTAAAGATTAAACTTGAGCACCCACAGCCATCTATGACCATCAAAATGGTCAAACCACTATCTCCAGCACCCATTAGAATTACCTTTTAGAATTTCATACAATCATCGTCTATTTTACATTGAGATCACCAACTGCCGACAAAGTGTTTGATTTGACAGCTCGATGTGCTCTAAAACTAATTAATAAGCAGATATAGCCACTTAAGATAAAAGAAAATATTTTCATCCCGAAACTGCACCGGATATAGATCATATCGGCATGACAAAGCGTGGCGCCAATAACGTATCAATGGAAATACAACCTTATAGTCTTTATTCTTATGTTCAAAATGCAATAAACCCTAAGTATTATTACCAATACCTCCAACTGTCAATCTAAAATCAACTAAACCATCAATACATTTAGCTTCGACTTTCAAACTCGTATCTATGTTTTCATTATTAGAAGATTTGTCAGCACTCTGCCGTGGATATTCTATTTTAGATATAATGTCTCCGGATTTAGGTATAATATTGCTTGTACAATCATCTGAAGTGCCACAATCAGAGTCTATTGATGTTTCACTAAAAGCTTCAGGCACAATCTCAAGTGCAGGTAGCATGACTGCTGTGTCTCCGAAAATAAATTGCCTGGTCATCGTCAGATAAAATAAATGTATTAAACGACTCTGTGACGCAGACTTACTAACGTTAACCGGGTCCTTGGTACACTTTTTCTCTAAGACAAAAGGCGATAAACTTTGGAGCTTCAATGATTAAGAATTTTACACTATTTGTTCAATTTCCTGAAACAAAACAAACTTTCTAAAATGGTCTTACGATGAAAAAAAATCTTAATATTATAATAATTGCAATTACAATAAAGGTAATCGCAGCTGTACGCATTGCACTGGGACACTCACAGCATCAGCTGAGCCATTTCCTTTTGCCTAATATAAGACACTTCATATGATTTTTTTTATACAACTTAGAATGGCAAACAAGCTAACGGCCCACCTGATGGAAAGTGGTAACCGTCGCCTATAGATATGAGCAGTACCATGGACATAACAGAGTATACTGTTTCGCCCATGATACCTCCCATGCGTTGCCATTTCTGAGGACTCAGAATGTTATTCCTCTGTACCCTGTAAATTCACGCCATATCCCATCCTTCAAACCGAAAAATTATTTTCTTTTGTCATTGTATTTTTCTGGCAATAAATATTTTCTCTTTCTATTTTATTCTATTCTAATATTATTTGCGATATTAGAGCATTTCATACACATATTATTATGTAAATGTATTTTTTAATGAAACTACTAACACCATGACACATAATTATAATTGTGTCCTACAAAAAAACCAACTTCAGTTGTTTCTCTTTTTAAACTAAAGATACTGTAACGTATATTCAATCCCAATAACTGAGCAAAAAAATAAACTAAAAATCAATCGTAAATTACTTCATTGAGTTTTACGCAATCTGACCGAAATAACAAAAGAAAACCCTCCAAATATACCCACCAATATACACCCCAATTAAAGAGCCATCAAACTGACCCTTATAAGAGTAAGCTGGGATTACGCAGGTTCTCATGTAACTCACAATTCTCGGTTCGCCCAAAGTCCAGTACGAGAACGATAATGGCGGTGCCAATCATTGGCAACGATAATGTTTCTGTGCGATTAAAGGATTATTGGTAATTTAGTTCTCGCTGGCCGTCCTTTTGTTTCTAATGTTACTTTTAATTCTTTTCTACTTAGATACTATTTTTACCAAATACTTACATGTTTATATTTAATGTTAAATGAAGGAGTACACTTTATTTGCATTGTACAATATAGGGAATAATTAAGACAATAAAAAAATGTAACGATACAGTTGTATAAGTACAGTAAGACGGTCTTATTGCTAAGAGCAATCTTTGCAACACAACCTTAGGGTTACTGACTAATGGTTGTAGGAGTAGGTATGATATATTGTATAATTTAGCAAATTTGTTATTACAGCATAAAACATTGAAGAAAATAACTATTAGTACCTATTATCATATTTAAAAACAAAATTATTAACTATATACATATATAAACACATACATATATATTAAATATGTACCTAATATATATAATCACAGGTACAATAAAAACAAATTAACATTACATAAATATATAGATAATGAATGCCAATTTATCAAATGAAGACGTGTCCAGAACCAGTGTCAGTCATAAAAAAGCTTGCTAAGAATCTCAATTTAATTTTCTTAAAACATATCAAAACACTTAAATTTAACTCATTTAAAAAGTGAAAACAATCAACAAAAAAGTTCAATTTAAACAAAACCTTTTCAATTTATTGGTGTAATAGTTTAATTCACTAATTTTTGCTATAGTCGCGGATTCAATATATCAAAAATATTTAAAGATACAAGTATATTTTATTTATATTGATATGGATGTTTTTTATACATATAATAAACGCGTATGTATTAAAAAAGATATTAAAGACTTACATGAAGATCTAAACAAAGTAACATTACATTAAGTAAAAAAGATTCTGCGTACCGAACCTAAAAGTGGGTTATATTTTATATATAAATATCTACAAACCTTCATTATATAATTAGCTAATTACTTTATTTAAATAATTACCACAACCAGTTATTTAAATATAGTTATTAAACATAACAGTACTAGTGATGTGCCGAATTGGCCTTCTTAGTACCAATTCGAGTATTTTGGTATTCATTAAAAATAATCGAATCCTGACTTAAGTTCGCAGATTTTGACAATCTATTGTTTGCATAAGCAATCAAGTACCTTATCAGTCTACTAGTAGGTTACTAGTAGACTAGTAGACGGCTGGTATAGTCTGGTTGAAACGTCAAGATAACCCAAGTAAATTATCATAGTTTAAAAATTTTAATTTCTGAAGTTTACTTTTTTGAAGACATTTATAAGATTACATGTTTCGTAATTTCATATTTTTCTTTTAATACTTAAAGAAGATATTAATAAAACAATGAAACAATAGGAAAACTTATAATAATTATACACATACTATTCGAGTACCGTAAATATTCGAAGAAACCAGTACCCGAATTCTTTATATTCAGTAATCGAAACCGCTAGTATTCGCTAGTTATTCGAGTCAGTGCAACTCGGCACCTCACTACAGTGTACTCGTATTTTCACTAATTCACTATTAGATAGGTGCCATCACAAACTGAGGGACGCCGGTAAAATTAACATGTTCCAATGATTATTGATTGTAAAATCATGAACACGCTCTGTCCATCAGTCAAACCGTTATTTCATATTTCGAAATAACTAGTATTTTGTCGGTATCCAGTAAATAATTACATAGCAGAATTTAGCTGTCCGTTATTTATACATTTAGTGTTTTCCTGCTGTGTTACTGTTAATTCTGTTAACTCGATTCTGTCATGTAAAGATTTTTTTTATGTTCTGGAGTATTAATTCCGTTTGCGTTACCGATATATACTGACGGGGTACTAGTGAGGGCTCGTCGTCATCATATCAGGCTTTATCTGTCCACTGCTGAACATAGGTTTCCCCCATAGACTATAATACGATACCAGAGGGAGAGTTTGTACAAAAGTCGATTGCTTGGGTACCTCTGTCCCACTCGTGTTTCAACCGCAAAGCAGTTGTGTTTGCATGGCTGTGTTTCGGTTTGTAGGGTGGGATATGTCGTGAATTTACTGGGTACAGAGGAATAACACCTGAGTTCTCAGGAATGGCAACGCATGGGGGGTATCATGGGTGAAACAGTATACTCTGTTATGTCCATGGTACTGCCCATGTCTATAGGCGATGGTTTCCACTTTCCATCAGGTGGGCCGTCAGCCTGTTTGCCATTCTAAGTTGTATGAAAAAAAATTGCGATAGTCCTAAGCTATCTGCATCCACTAACTCCTTACAATCTATTCGAAGTCATCACTCCATCTAGTAAGTATCGTCCCACACTGCGTTTACCTGTACAGGGTCACCACACAAAACCATTCTTCCCTATCGGTTGTCAGTTCTTCGAGCTATATGACCAGCCTATTGCCACTTTAGCCTGCTTATCCTTTGGGATAGTGACTAATTAGTGAGGAATGATAGATGAAAATACTCGTAAGACCACACCAGATGGTACATTACGAAGAATTTGATAAGAATTAATCATGATTTCCAGAACGATCCGTGTGGAGGAATATGATAGGGAATATTGCCAGAAATGAGCCTGTTAGACATCATAAATGTATATATTAAATAAACTATTGGATAAAAGTAATTATTTGTAAAAACGGTACTAAATTATGACTAACTAGAAGAGATTAACGAATGCGATTCTAATTCATATAAACAATGCCGAAAGACATAACTAGTTATTCTATAGTACGTCAATATTAGAAAAACTTATATAGCACCATAAAAAGTACCGCCTCAGAGATCGTAACAGTATACTGGGAAAGCTCAAATTATTATCATAAAATTGACGACACACGCTAACGATATGCTCATATGCTCAAGAGACGCTAAAAAATCTATATGGCGGAGCAATGATAGACTTAAGGTGTATTCACACATGAGTCAATAAGATTATGCTCCAAAAAAAATGCCATTATATTTTTGACATTATTCAATGTCACGGTCGTCAAATGATTAATTTAGTAGCTTTTATTCATACATTAAAAATGATAAATAAAATTGTTATTTTCCTTTTTTAATGAAGGTATAACAATGCAAAAAATTAATGATGATAGCTACCGACAGACACAAGAAAAATTAATAAATTGACAAGCAAAAAAGGCGCGAGAACGTCGTAAACTGTCTCTCTCAAGTAGTCCTGTCATGTAGCTTACATGATTACCGAGCATAGATATTCAAAATTAAATAAACGCCATATTTAATACGCCTGAATATGAAGTTTAGAAACTTATAATATATGTATAAATAATAAAAACATTTTTAAAAAAATTGTGGAACAAAGTATGAATTTTTTTTTATACAACTTAGAATGGCAGACAAGCTGACGGCTCACCTCATGGAAAATGGTAACCGTCGCCTATAGACACGAGCAGTAAGTACCATGGACATACAGAGTATACTGTTTCGCCCATGATACCCCCCCCCCCACATGCGTTGCCATTCCTGAGGACTCAGGTGTTATTCCTCTGTACCCTGTAAATTCACGCCATATCCCACCCTTCAAACCGAAACACAGTCATGCAAACACAATTGCCTCACGGTAGAAACACGAATGAGACAGAGGTACACAAGCAATCGACTTTTGTACATTAAGAAGGCACAACATAAACAGCCAATTATAAAAAAAAAAACATAAGACAGGAGTAAAACTTATAGCATGCGATAAATAATTATTAAAATTAATTCAAAACATGAACGAAAAAAAACTAGACACAAATTAAATACTTTTTCCTTTTTAATTTGTTTAAAAACATCACATCGTACCTATTGAGACAAACGCAATCTTTATCTATTTATTAGTAAAGAAAAACTACAGATATTCTTAAAAAGAAGTTGAAATTAGGAACTGCCGCCTTTTGAAATATGTTACAAATATATTAACACCAGTGATTATGTCCAAATTTTAAATGTAATCTACAAAAAAATAATGACAAATTTAGTATGAGATCAAGAGTCCATATACAGACTGCCAGTACAAATAAAACCATTAAACTAAACGCAAAATTAGCAAACATATAATGTAACATATACACCAACAAAACGTCGAATTAAGATTTATTTCCTGTTTAACAGTATTAGGTAACAAAAAAATTAATCAACGCCCACAATGTAAACTTATGTTTAAAGGACCGTAAATCCAAGACTCATCTCAATACATTGTTAGTCCTTTGCCGCACCGCCTTAATACTAGACCAATAATTTGCGAAGTAATTATTATACTGCTATTAAGTTTTTTTTTTGTAATTTTTACATACCGGATAAAGTAAACGGAATATATTCTATCTTCACGCCAGGTCACTTATAGGATAGGTAGAAAGAACCAAATGGCAACATCTGTATCATACTTTACATCTATCCTCCATCTTGAAATATTTCTAAATTGTTTATTAATCGTATCTTGTATTTATGATTTTGCTCGTTAGTTTTTTTTTTTTTTATGAAATGAAATTTCCCATGAAGTGAGTCGTTTGCAGTTTAGGTATCGAACAGTCAACACTAGCTTCCAAGCAGTGATCTATTAACTTCTCATAAAAGGCCTCGTTTAGAAATGAAACATGTGTCGCAAAACATACGTGGACGAATGGCAGCTGGTGATTAATAGCTAATATGGAAGATTGTTTAAGATTAGGTTTTAAGAATATAATAGTAGTCAATTTTCGAGTATTGGCAATCGCACTAATACTAGCGGATTTAAACAAAATAATTCTAATCTAGTTAATTAGATATATTATATATAGATTGTAGTGACATGGGCTTCCGCAAAATAACTCTTAGTTTAGTAAAATACTTATCATTTTATGTTATTTGTAGATGGAATTTATACAAAAAAAAATTACTTTTGTTTAAAAAATTCAGACAGGCTTTAAATTATTAGTTACGTTTTTTCGACAAATTTAAATTATCAAAATCAATAACAATATTTGACAAAAACATATTTAAATGATTATTCGGGAGCGTAGTCACTGTCTAATTTGATTACTGCCTCCCATATGCTTGTCAGACGGTTGATTCCACGAGTGATGAAAACACGATTTTTAGAGGCGATCCAAGCTTTTTTTAACTGCCACCAAGTTATCCAAAACGTCGTAAATCTTATTCATTTGCCTAAACCAAATAAGTTCTTTTAAATAATGAGGATCTATATTTCCTTACAATTAGGTAACTCGACGCAAACCTGGGACCTTATATGCAAAGCAACGCACCTCCACTGGGGGAAAAGGATTGTTAATAATGAAGACTGAGAATCCTATTGCTAGCAATATACCTAATCAGGTCGACCTCCACGTGGTTCCCCCTGAAAACTATCGTGGTTAATTCCTGATGAATTCATCATGATAGGCTGATTGGCCTGTTTTCATTTTCATCGATCACCCTTCACTGGTGCCCCGCCGGCGTATACCGTTAGCGCAAGCGGGGTTACCATTCCATTTTCACCTATTAAACAAAAAAACGTACCTCCACTTGCTTAAAAAAGAAAGTTTATAAACGATTTAGACAGAAATCATCACCATGTTACACAAGCATATCATTACGACCAGTCACACGGGAGCTGACCTCTGGGGTCGTTAACGGACCGAGGTTGTGTGATTAAACGGCATATAACCGCCTGAAGGCAAGCTCCGATGTGACATTTGTTGTTGACTCTAATGATACATAGAAATCATTAAGTCATTGCGAGAAATGACCGTGGAATTTTGATTCACGCTAATGTGTTTGGAGATCTACAAACAAGATTTTTTTTATTATTTGCTATCAGATCGACAAGTCTCAGTTTCGATTGTAATTAGTATAAAACTTTTTTAAATTGTCGCAAATCAATAATTACGTTTCACGTTATGTGGAGACATATATATTCATTGACTAATTTATGAATGAATAAATGAATTTTATTGCTAAAAATATCATAAAAACTATCGTAAGATAAAGTTAAAGATTATGCAATATTTCACATCTATCTATCTACCTATGATTCGGAAATAATTATTAGGTAGCATCTGTAAATAAATAAAATAATAATATAACAAATACATAATGCATTGAAATCTTTAAGAAAAGAGCATATTCCTTCTTAAAAGACCGGCAACACACCTGCAATTTCTGTGATGTTGCGGGTGTCTATGGACGATGATAGTCATTTACCATCAGGTGAGCCGCATGCTCGTTTGTCTCCTATGTTATAAAAAAAAAAGAATAAATCTACATACTTGATAATTACAATGAACGTTTACTAAAACAACGACAAAACTGATACAATATCATGTAAAAATAAAAAAACCAAAAACGTTAAAAAAGTAAGTAATTTATAAAATCATAAAAATTATAAAAACATAATTATATTACATGCATGAATAAAAAATAACAAAATCATACGAATAGAAATACAACCCTAAAATAAAGGCCATTTGCACCAACTTCTCAGGAATAAAAAAAAAAACAAGCAAACGACAGGAAAAGACGATCCACTGCTCATATTAGCATTAAAACGGTCACACAATTACATTGTGATTAGTGTGTCGCCGACAACTGAATTCATTAGTTCAGCTCACCTGATTTTATTTAATTAAAACGTATTTCCGACGGACGGTTCAGTTAAAAGTTAACTGAAGATTAATTTAATCGGTAAACACGGTGTTATTGGCACACCGATTAAAGAATTCGCACCTGTGAATCAGATATAAATGTATTTATCTTTTGTTGTTGAGTTTCATTGAATCTGCATCACATTACAGTGGTAAATATTATTTTTGCTTTTTTTTTTCTTTGTTTAATGTTTATATTTTCAATACATTTTTTTGTAACACAAATGTAATTCAGTGTACATTTTTCACTGTCAACAGAAAACTTACATTTAAAATGTGTATGTAATTTAAATAATTTATTTGAATTTAAAAAGAAATTAATTAACTGATCAAATACATAATCAAAACTCTTTCCATCTAGAAAAATGAAATTTTGCACTGAAGTTTTTTACATAACGTCAGTACTAAGTAAATATTTTTTGAACTTCCGAAACTAGACTGGATCGTAATAAAAAATCCACCTAGACGAATCTGAAGGGAACAACCAATAGGTATTCCTTGCTCTCATTTAATCGCAGTTTAAAGTTTTAACAGATTGCGATGCGACTGGCCACGGGTCTACGACGACGATGCCGATGTCTTGCGACGCCAGTGAAATGTCTGGGTGCGTGCAGCGGACCGTCACGTTGGGAACCCCTGTCGTCGGTCACCTCGGTTTTAATATGTTAATTACCTGTTTTTGCCGTATGTAAAGAGAACGTATTGTTTGTTACAAGTAGTTTAGAAGTCATTAAACTGACCCGTGACTCTGTACGCGATTGCCACCCATCAAGAAAGGGGGAAAGGGATTTTTAGTAATGGACTCTAATAACCCTACTGGTAGGAATATCCAGGTATAACAGATCGAGCAATATGCGTTCTCCCTGAAAACCATCGTGGTTAATTCTTAATCAAATTAAATTAAATTAATCATAAAGGACTAACTGTGGTTAAATTAAAAATTAAATTCCGCTTGCGCTATCACTATACAGTTGGGGATAAAATTAGTCAGTGGGCCGCTGAAGACGTATTCTATAAAAATTAACCTCAATAATTTCCAAGGGGAATCGCATGGAGATTGCAGTCTCAGAATATATTGCTAGCAGTAGAACCGCTAGGCCTAGATTGCTAGCAATAGATTCACTAATGCCCATTAGTGACTATTTCCTCTCCATTTTATTGATGATTTTTAATGGGTAAGAATGGTATACACTGGCGGTGCCCCACCAGTAAGGGATGATGAAAACGTAGGTCAGTTAGCCCATCATGATGAACACACCTGGAATTCAGCACGATGGTTTGGTTAAGGTTAAACCTTAAGGTTGTCTTGAAAAGATTGCTCTCAGCAATAAGACCGTCTTACTGTACTTATACAATTGTATCGTTGTGTTTGTAAATTGCCTTGCTTATTTCCTATATTGTATAATGCAAATAAAATATACTCATTCATTCATTCATGGTTTCTAGGAAAGAACCACGTGGAGGATGACATAATAAGGTATACTAGTATTACTAGCAATGGCTCTAGCAGTTTACATTACTAACAATCCCTTTCCCCAATATTGAAGGTTTTATAATACTATGTAAATTCTTTTAGAAAAATGATAGCTGGTAAAGAATTGCAATATTAGTCGCTTTAGGACTCTAAAATGATCATTTTAGATCCGCAAATATGTAGTTTATTTATTTACTAGCTCACATCATTCATCATCATTCATCCGCATATCCGAAATATGTTCACTGTTCGCGATGAAAAATACCTTATGTCCTTCTCCATTTCATATAGTATGTGTATACCAAATTGCATAGTGACTGATTAAGCCAAGGCGTTAAGACGTAACAAACAAACTCACTTTCACATTTATATTACTAAAAAAAGCAACTACGTAAAGTGAGCAAAACTAATGCCATATAACTAACACCTTCGTAGAAACCTTTATGATTTATCAGTTCCGTTTTGAGGCACACTTTTTTTGGAAAAAGAAAATTTCCTCTATTAACTCAGTTACACGATACCTAAAGCACAATTTCCCCGGCCATAAATCGTTCTATTACTATATTTTGCCCCGCCATGATAAATACCGTCTCTGGTATTATTTATGACATGTTTGATCTGATAATACCACTGTCCACTACTTGGGCAGTGTTTTTGGGGGCCAAATTGGTACCGTAAATCATATTGTGATACCAAGTTGCTGAGGGCTTATACTCGTAAATGTAAGTTTATATGTTAATATTTCTTCTCATGGGCATTTTTAAAAAGCTGTCATAGGATTGATTTAATTGTTATAATAAGAAAGTTTGGAAAATGAATTATTTTAAACGCATAATTTTTTGCTTTCGCGTACATAGCAATTATAGTCACTTTTATGTTAATATTAACACATAAATTGTGCATTAAATTGTTAACATTACGTTTAATGTTATTATAATAAATAAATATAATCTTTTTATTTCTGGTTTACCAATAGTTTACATTCAATTCATTTAGTATCATTTAAATTTAATTTATTACGATTTTGACATAAGATTAACATAAATAAATAAAATACGTATCAATCAAATACGAATTAAAAAAATGTTATTATAAATTTCTTAGTTGTTAGGTACGCGATATGGAATCATCATTGTATCAGATTTTAACTGTCCACTGCTGGACATAAGCGTACCCTTCGGAGGAGGTTTTGCCGGTAGTTGCCACGCTTCACAGGAGAATTGGCAACCGTAGTTAGACTTTGGAAATGTTTTAAGCGGGACGTTGCCGCCCATTCCTCGTCTTCCTTAGTCGCCTTTTACGACACCCATGGCAAAAGAAGGGGTTGTTCTATTCTATATCGAGACTACACAGCAATACGGTGTGTAATACTGTCTTAACAATAGTATTACTTATGTTTATTAATTTTCCATGACATTTTACTTCACCATAAATGACTGATAAATGCCTTAATATCTCATCCATTACTTTTCATTGCTAATCTTTAAGCTAGGATATTCTATTTTATGAGAAACCAGGCGAAGAATAATGTGAACTGTGTTTTAAATCAAAACATCGTAAATGATCATACGTGATCGATCATCTATCCAGAAAATCCAGATATAAAGAATTAAAATAAATTATTTTCCTAAATTGACTGAACCAAATAAATCAGAAGATATACAATAACTTATAGAAAGTGTATTGTATAATGTTTTCCTATTTCAGCACAAGTTTTACGTGGAAAAAAGAACCAAAAAGATATTATTTCATATATGCTTCATGAAAAATATATTTTATCTAAACATCAAATGTTTGCATGAAAGTAGAACTGCCTTCCCTTAGGAAAACATTTGCAAAATTTAATTGATTTAATTTAATTGATTGACACATTTAATTGATGGCGCCAAAAACATTATAATCTTTTTTTTATTATAATTTTTTGTTTTTGTTACTTTATTATATGAATTTTCGTAAATCACGGTACTATTTTTGAAAAAAAAAAAACCCAGACGTAGTGGTAATTCGATGAAAAATAGACTGTCATTCGCCCTCCCTCCGTCGCCCTAAGACAAAGGGTGTAATGAGGCCGTCAATAATGCTTAGTGCACGACATCTAATGCAGCGATATGGGTGCGTTCGATAAATTACTTATTTATATTGATACTGATTTAGACTGTCAAGGGGTAACATGTCAGTTGTCTTTAAGTAAGTATTTTATATCATAAATTAGATCTTACAAAATAAATGAAATTGTACGCATCGTTTCTTTCGACCTGAATATCAGTTCCGAAAAATAATATGGCATAATATATGTTCATCAATTACTCTTTACTTATAAGAATAAATTACAAATTCCATCAACATCAGTAGCCATAAATGAACGTTATTGATACTAATTGTTTGTCAAGTAATTACTTTTTTTTAATAAGATGTTTTACGGCTCTGGAAACTTGTCCTTATGAGCCAAATTGCCATATTTTTAAATGCATTCAGTCACTTCACCACAAATTACAGAAATACACATCGCTTCACACTACAACTTTTCCACTGTATTTACAACAAATTTATACAAAGGTCTAAAGTATTTATCAAAGTATCGTCAACCAATTTGAAAAGTGAAAGAAATTCTACCACAATTCATGTGTATTTATTGTGCGACACGAAATCTTCTTTAATTCGATTTTCATTTTTAATCATTTAATCATCTGGGTTTATTATTCGGTACCTGTACGGTTTAATTTAGTTAGGGCTGAAGTATAATATCTTAAATGATTCGATTTCTTAACGATTTTGATTTATGCAATTTAACTAGAGTTATCGGATTTTCTATCGCCAAATTGATGTCAAACTGCAAATTCGATAGCCCTTGTACAATTAAAATATTTATTATTTATTAAAATTAAAAACTAATATTTAATATGTAAATGTTTTTACTTATAAATAATAAAATTATAATAATCTCCACAAAATATAAAATTATTACCTACATACATCCACGGAACAATTAAATACTTAAAAAAAATTTTTTAAAACAAATATTTACTGGTAACACCATGTTTTCTTATAAACATGTTAAATAAAAAAAAAAAACAAAATCAAACGATTTAAATCGAGTCGTAAACTAAACATCAAATGTCAAAATACCATATGAATACAAAAGTGAGGCAGTGAGGGCCTCAAAGGCACTTAATTTGTGAGGGAACGTATCAAGGAACAATAACCCTAATTTTCACATAACATTGATTGATGTTCAATACCATTTCTTCGGCAGTTGACGCGTCAAACGGAGATTTTGACACTACAGATTGGTAGATTTATACGTTCTGCTCACGACAATAGGTAAGTGGGAACGATATTAATCTAAATAGCTGTTGAGTTGATGTAACGGCTTTGTTACCAACAGTCGCTGTACCACTTGTAAATATGGTGGTATTTAAATAAATTGCACCTTTAAAATGGTTTAATGTAGATTTATTATGATTAATATCGGTGTGTTGAGTGAAATAGTTTTATTGTAATTTGCTCCAACTTGTGTATAATATTAAGAAAAAATATAATAACGAAGTATACATATCTGTGATATGTCGGATATTTCAATCAAGTATATAAAATAAATATATTTTGTCTATCAAAGGAGCATATTTGAAATGAGATGTATATTAATCTAATTGGCGATATGCTTAAGAAGGGCCAAATTAAAAGTACCTGTAACGCGCAATCATTTACGAAAAGATTGATAAATGTAGAAGCAAAAGAGATCTGTTTGAGTCGAAGTATTTGGCGTTTAATTTTTTCTGCTTTCCCGAATAGGAGACATGCGTTTTTTCTGCTTACCCGAATAGGAGATACGTAATATTTATTGTATGAATATTGAAGAACTGTAGTTAAAATCACTGTAACCCCTGTCCACGTCAAAGGAAATAGGTACAATCTTAAAATTTAAATATTTTTTCATAATCGAATTGTATTAAAATGTGATGTTTCAAATATCTCAATCTCAATCATCATCATTATATCATCCGTCCACTGCTGGACATAGGCCTCCCCCATAGACAACCATAAGGAACGGTTTTGAACCACCTGCATTCACTGACTCTCTGCAATGCATTTGAGGTCGTCACTCCAACTACTGGGGCGTCGTCCTACTCTGCGTTTGCCCGTACACGGTCGCCACTCAAGAACCTTTCTTCCTCATCGGTTGTCGGTTCTTCGAGCTATGTGAAGAGCCCATTGCCACTTCTGCTTGCTTATCCTGCAGCTGCATTAAATATTTCAATAAAAATAAATTTTACAAAACATTTTGTAATATAAGTATAACGTATCTTTTAAAACGTGTCTCTATAACTAAATGCTAAAATTTATTTAAAAACTGTTAGGCGTACGTAAATGCGAATAATTTATCAATAAATACTTACTTAACGTATATAAATGAAGTTCTGTAATTTTTAAATTCAATTTATTTATCAGACAACATTTTCACTATAGTAGCTATTCAAGATCTAGGACCATAAAATAAATCTGTATTGAGCATCAAGATGTCTAACCACAATAGCCCCCGTTCTTGCCAACAATCCCACACCCTCAAAGGTCACAAATAACCATACGGCTCGTAAACTAGTTGCCGCATTAACCATAACGAATAAAGGTACTAAAAGCAAGTCCCGACCGTCCCTAAGGGCCGTTTCGGCTGTCAATGCGAAAATTTAAGTCCGCCACGCCACACCCATGCACTCCAGAAGGGTCGACCTCTTTGCCCTCTGTCTCAATTGTTGCTGCTTTTACATTCCTTGACTCCTTTTTGTCTGGACTTTGCCACAGAGTAAAAACGAGCAGTGTAATTTCTTTGTAAAAAATACAGTGTCTAAATTAGTCGCTTGCATTTATTTTTGCATAGTTTGATAATGGGTTCCATGTTAATGTAAGGTGGTAATTTTGACGTTTTGATGGTGGATTCTATACAATATAAGTTGTCTTAAAGAGATATTGTCGAAGTGAAGACTAATGGATCTCGTACATTAATTAATCTGATGCTTTATATAACTATATTCACTTATATTTTATATGGATTTTTAAAAGGTAAACAGCATTTTTAATAGAAAATGAACTGTGACCTTATTAATAACTGGTTTTACTTATAATTCTTCAAGAGCAAATTTTCATAAAAGTTCAGTTAACCAAAGAGCTTTTGCAAATATATATCTAACTCAAAAGTGATCAGAAAAACTATACATAGTATATCACTTTTGTTATCCAATGGCGGAATTTGTATTAAATTTGATACATGTGCGTATCAAAGTTAATACAAATTCCGCCATTGGATAACAAAAGTATTAATAATAATAATAATAATAAATCTCTTTATTTTCAGGTATATACCCATAGTTAACATTTTTATATTATTAATTAAATAAATTGTTATTATTATTTTTAAAATATACATCAATTATAAAATACCAATTTAAATTATTTCGTTATAAAATCTCTTGTCGTCAGGTATGCTGATATGTATTATATATATTATATCCTAAATTAACACATAGAATTTTGTTGATCCTAAAATAAAATGTAAGTATATTGATTAATTTTGAGATAGTTCACAAAAGATTCAGATACGAGTACATTATTTGCATTAAATATTAGATAAATATTCATTTGCACATGGTTCGAACCACATATTTTACCAAAGTACTAGTGTGCAAAAATATTAAGAATATAAATTTCAATATGTTGTATATTAAAAAACTTGTTCATTGTTAAAAAAAAATTTGAAATAGTTTTTTTGCAAAATTATACAGTTTTTAGCAGAATTCAATTATACAAGTACTAGGCTTTCATAATCGAATAACGACTTAACAGTTACCATCTGTAAAAAAAAATAGTTATAGACTAAAACTATTTTTTTTTCTTATACACAATCGTTATATTAATAAATCACTTACAGTTCTAACAAATCTAACGAAACCAAACGCTGCTAATGTCGCCGCGGGCGTAGCTAAGAATGTAATTCTTAATGATATCTAGTCTCGTTTCATTTTGCCTTCATCTATCGACCTATAGAATTCAATATAGAGTCTTAATTTCCAAACATACCATATTTGTGTACAAAATATTCATCTGTACTAATCTTGTTATTCAAATGAATGTGTTACCGACATCGACCCATCTATCTTGCTGTAACGACAATGTCTTGATGCATTTTATCACATTTAGCCCTGGTAAAAATATTTACTACGGCCATCCAACTTACTGTGGCCTCCCTTTGTTGTCTGTTACTTATTGAATTAGGACAATCGTGGGACTTTATTAGTTTCTGTGAAGGCCAACCATCACTGGTTGGTTGGTTGCCGTGACCGCGGTGGTAACGACATATTTGTCATCTGTCAGATTGCCTTCTATTTTAGTTGGGGATATGAAAGCTTCGTTTAACTAACCGCGTGTCGCTAGTGTTTTGTCATCATTATTTTTGACTCTGACGATTATTATTATTGACAGCTGCACCTATAGCGCGTCCAAATATTTTGGGAGTCAATGTTTTGTCTGATTATAATTTTATGTTTTGTTATTTTTGTCTGACTACAATGGTATTAAAAGAAAGGGTGTACGGTTTATATAGCGTCGTAAATATATGTGCCTGTATCAATAGCGACCTTTATTTTCTCTTAAAATAGCCTTTACAGCTCTTTAGTCAAAATGAAAGAACAACAGAGAGAAAAATTGATTTCCTTTCACGTTGATTTATGTAGGGAGTCTAATAAAAATATTACAGTTTTGGATTTTATTTTGTTCTAAAATACAAAAAAAAAATCTCAAATAAGTTAAAAATAGAACCTGCATTCTTTATTACTATGCCAGCTTTACTAACTACATTTTAATCGTAGTTATAAATCACAATGTTTGGAACATGAAATTTTCACCAATTGAGTAAAAGATGTATCAAAATGTAGACAATCAAATGAAATGAAACAACGTTAAAACGATGGTTCCGACAAAATTAAACCAGAAGGACCCCAATTTTGGGTTTTACGCCCAATTAATAATGGTATAATGGCACGTTACAGCAGTTTAGAAAGATTCATCCCGGGTATAGTTTGACCAAGAGTTTGGATCTCAAGGGACTTCCTAACCGAATTAATATAATAAAAATGAAGTAAGTACGATTTTTATATAATTATTTGGATGTTTATTTCTGACTGGTTAAACTTGAATGACATTCGACGCAAAGATGAAACATATCTTGGATTAATAAATACAAGCCTAATCATATTATCCCAATTCATTCAAGAGAACTCGCAGCATCCTAATACTATTTTAAACGCGAAATTTTATGTAGACTGTTTACTCTTTCACGGAAAAACTACTAAACGGATTTTGAATGGAATTTAGTACACGAATACCTTATATCTTAGGATATAGGATATTTTGTATGGGTGCTTATTATAGCATGCGGGCAAAACCGTAGGACATAGATAATACAGCTATATTCGAGTACACATTGAAATAAATTGTAGTTTAACAATTTTAACTGTATTAGGCTTATTTTCCTAAAATCCAAATAGTAATTAAATTACAATTTAACTGATACCTGTACTTACTTGTCTAAAATACATGTGTCAGCTGTCAGAATACGGCTGTATTGTAATATCCGATCGCCGAACAATTTCCAATTGCATGATATTACGATAAAATAAATAGAGATAATATTAGTAGTAGCGAATTAGTTGCATAATACGAAAAATGCAAATATCTAATTGGCAACATAAAATTTCAAAATTGTAAAAGTTTTGTGTATGAATAAATGCAATATAAAAAATATACAACTAATAACGCTCTAAAAAATATTAATAGATAGACATACTTTAATTATAAAAATTAAGTTCATTGTGATAGATAAGATAAGATTATATGTATATATTCCCACTCCAATACAAAATACTTCAGTAGATAAATACTTTATCCTAAGGAGTAATCCATATTGATTGTTATGTCTATATACAACGTTTACCATTTTTCATTAAGTGAACTATTAAATCCTAACAGTTCACTTTGTCATTCCAAGTTGCATAAAAAAAGATTTTAAAACAAGAATCAGAACTTTACAGGTATTTGTTTTAATACATTAATAAATTGTAAATGTATAAATACTTCAAAACTCTTTTGTCCCGAACTTTCATACAATAATCATGGCTATACCACGTTTCAGTATTTTTTGCGTTTATAATCTTTTGTTCAATTAACTAACTAACCAAGGTGCTCGTGGCGCGGAGACCGCAAAATAACAGCTTTCACGTGCCTCCGATTAAGCCTTTTTCTACAGTTTTTTTTTTCTAAGACATTCTTCTAATAACTACATACATTACTATTGTAGATAAATGATTTTAATGTGATAATAGAAAAATAAAATAAAATTTCACTCCAACTGTAACATGAAGTAAAGAAATATAGTACAAACTTTTTACAATTTTTTCATTATAAACAAAGTAATAGTATATTAAAAAAAATATTATGGATTACCTTTTATTCGCTATTATACTTATTCCTAATAACTTACATTTATAAGTCTGATTTCCTTTTTCAAATCAATGTTTTAGACATTATTTTTCAATTATTCAACGAATTGTGTAATAAAGAAATTGACTTTTTTTTGTAATTGTAGTAGGAGTGGGGATATTTATCTGATATATGTAATTATGTTTTGATTTTCAAAATAAATAATACCACGATTTAAATCAATTATAACTGCAATTAAAGCAAATAAACTTAGGTATATGAGTATATGTAAATTGTGTATGCAGTTGTGTTTACATGGCTGTGTTTCGGTTTGAAGGGTGGGATATGGTGTGAATTTACAGGGTACAGAGGAATAACATCTAAGTCCTCAGGAATGGCAACGCATGGGGGGGTATCATGGGCGAAACAGTGTACTATGTTATGTCTATGGTACTGTTCATGTCTATAGGCGACGGTTACTACTTTCCATCAGGTGGGCCGTCATGTTGTTTGCCATTCTAAATTGTATAAAAAAAAATCCTAAAATAATTTTCCTTATACACCAATTTTAATTAGTGTAGATAATTGTTTTTATGATGTGTTAATGTTCCTATTCTTACTTTGATTCTATATTTACTTATTATGTTTAAAGAATTTTTTTTTTGCTAAACAATATGTTCAATATCTACAACTCTTTGTGTGTCCATCCATGTATTTAGTATATTACTTTATTTTCTTTTTTTTCATCCCTGTATATGGTACGTGTACGGTTCATTTAAATCGACTTACTATATATACTTCTACTATTGTATATGTTTCGTTAGTCATTATATATTTTTATATAACATAAAAAAGTGTAATTATAATTATTTTTAATAAAATAAATTAAAAAAAAGGAATTTTGATATTTACTACACGCATAAAATTTAGGATGAACCGGGGCATAGGCAATTGTTATACCTACATATATCCCGGTCAATCGTCCTAACCTTGTCACGCAGACGAAGTCTCCGAACTTTAATAAAAAAATAAACATATTTTCCCATCACTAAAAAATCAAATTCTACTGTAATCAAGATATCCATAATTAAATGAGGGTACCGATCAATAATTACAGCGGATGGCTCATTTAAGATTCGATAATCAAAAATCACAAACACCAATTAATATCGGACTAGAAGGCAATAACAATTTTGATTAAAAACTCTTTAATTTCTAAGTCTCATGCGGTCCAATGTAGTGATGTGCCGAGTAAGCCTTATTCGAGTACTGACTCGTATGCCTTTAAAGTACTCTGGTACTCGAATACTCAATATACTCCTACGGAAAGCGAATACACGATATTTGAATAGTCACTTATGTTAAAAATTATCGTATGTTTTTATATTTCTATTTCATCGTTTCACAAATTTTTCTTTAATTATTAAAAGAAAAAATATTATACAACTGAATTATCTTCAACAAAAAAAAGCTTGAATAATCATTTGAAACAAAGTAATTCAAATTATCCAAGTAATATTTAAATATAGGCGATGTTTATTATTATTGTAGATATTATATAAAAAAATAAATAGTACTTATAGTATTACTCAAGTACAATGAAGGACTTGAATACCTAAATAAGTACCTGAGTCTATCTATTCGAGTCTTCTGATTGGAATCAAGATTCGAGTTTCTTTATTAAACGTGTACCGAAATACTCGAATACCGAAAAATACCAACTCGCCACATCTCTAGTCTATGGCATAAAGGCTTTGGAGCCATTATGGGACCAAACCAGCGCACCCTTAATCTCTATAATTAGAGTCATCCCACGGCGAATGATTGATAGTTGGATCAGAAACAGTTCTGTATCGTCAAATGGGATTCTAATCACTTTTTATGTGGTTCGTGGATTAAGAAGACTGTACAATGGAAGCCACATATCTTTTTATAGTATGAGACATATATCTTACATCCTGCTTTGTTATTTTGGTCATTTAAATTTATTTATCAATATTCAAATTACATAGATTGTGAACGATTATCAGGTAATGAAATAGAAACGTAATTCTGTACCTATAGAAAACATTTCACTGTTAATTTTCGTCTATATGTTTGTACAGCAGTTTGATTCGACATCATGCAAAAATTACTGCACCGAATTTAATAGAATTTTCTCAGATGTGTTTCTAAAAACCTGTATGTTTTATCTTGACATACCATATAGAACTGATTATCTACTTCTTAAATTGACAGGAACTTACGAAGATGCGGGCAAAAGTACATGTAAGTAGATATATACAATTAGTAACTCTAATGACCTTACTGCATAATATCATCATCCGTAACTCAAACTGCAATATTTGTAAAATACATCGATGTTCCGTTTTACGTTTTTTGCAGTTAATAATAAAGTTCATTTCATTTCAAACTAAATCCATTAAGAATTCCTCCTAATAACAGTGTTGTGTGTACACGATGCTACACTAATCGTCGGCCGCTGCTCCACCCGCCTGCTGCCGATCCAACCCCCAAGAATCCGTATATTAGAAACGCCTATTGTTACACGGAGAGATAATAAACCATGTAATTTTTTTAAATAGCCAACCAAATTGTCTGGGAAATTGTTTGATAGTTTACATTTTCGTGGCATCGTAATAGTATTGGGTTTCGGCTGATTTAGGTTTAGTACATTACTAAAAGTGTAAAGTTACTTAGTTTTAGTGTTAGAGTTAGAACGACTTTTCATGTACTTATAATACTGCTAATAGATTGGACAGGATAACTTTTTATACATAAAAAGTTGCTATTAGATAGTAACCTAAACTGTTATAACTTACTTGCAGCTCCCCTCGTATTGCTAGTGTTCATAGGCGATGACAGCCGCTTCCCATTAGGTGAACCGTCTGCTCGTTTGCGAATAAACATATAAACATATACTTGTTGTATTAGCCGTTAACTGCCCATTGCTGAACATAGATTCCCATTCCCTATAACGGGGGGTTTTGCCAGTAATTGCCACGCTCGGCAGGCGGATTGGCATCCGCAGTTTGGCTTCTGGTGATATTTCAAAAGGGACGCTGCTATCCATCTTTCCACCATAAGCTTCATATATTCACTAATTACCCATAATCTTACTAATATTATAAATGTGAAAATTTCCAAAGACATTGAAATATTGTTCAATCACGTATAAACGGCTGAACAGATTTGAATGAAATTTAGTACACTAATAGGTTATACCACTAACTGAATATTGTATACATATATTAATTTACAGAGGCAAAAGCCGTGAGTAACCGTCAGTAATAACAATACATAATAAACACACGTAAATACCAAAGCTGAGTTCAGTGCTGACCGCACTTGACTTCACTGACGCCATAATTCAACTAATTATGATTTTTTCTTATAATTTTCTTAGAAATTTGTTTTCTCATCTATTGCGGAACTGTTGAGACGATTTTCTTAGTATCCAATTATAATTTTTGTTTCTAAATTATTCTCGATATTATCTATTTTAACTATCTTCAAAAAAAGAAAGGAGGTTCTCGAATCACTTGTATTTTTTTAATTTTGTTACTTCAGAACTCTTTAATTTATAAATCAATTTAGATTTTTTTATTTAAAAGTTTTTTTTTGTTTATCTAAAAGTATAATAAACTTTCAGATTGGTCCCATGTAAGTTTTATCAAAATCGGTTCAGTATCACCTATAATAATACCTAACTGGTTTTCTAACGATTGAGGTCGTTGTTTTTTTTTTACTAGTAATAAAAAAAATATCATATACCTAAACGATTTAAGCATCATATTTAAATTTTTAAACAATGCTAAAAACAAGGATAACATACTTCTATAGTTATAACAAAAATTTCCTTACTCGAAATCCTTGCTCGATAATGTGAAATTAAATTAATTAAATACGGAGATAAAATTTTACACGAGAAAGTGAAAATTTAATACATATAATTTAATTTTGAATAATAGGTGAGGGATGAGCAGCATGTTCCTCTTAAAATATCAAAGTCTAACTGCGATTGCCAATTCGCCTGCCAAGTGTGGCAACTACTGGCAAAATCCCTCTTATGAAGGAAGCCTATGTTTATCAGTTGACAATTAACGGCTGATACGAAGTGACGAATTTTGAATAATGTTATAAAATAATTTACGAAACGTTAAATGCTAAATAGGCTAAACAATAATTGGTACCAATAAACATTATTAATTCTAGATAGACCTCGTTGTCCAAACGCCGCGGGGCTAAAACAGAAATCGTAATAAAATATTTGAAATTTCAACTAAATTGACTCGGGGACTTTGTGCGGCGTCTACAAAAAACATCTATAAGTCGATTCTGGTTTTTTTGTAAAAAAAAAAAGTAAGGGCATAATTATGGTCACAATGCGGTGGTTAGCGAGGCGGGACAATTAGATTTTGACGGGTCAGTGATAAATGGTTGTCTTGGGTGCTTTAACGACAACAATGGCGTAGAGTAGACGTGTGAGTGAAATTATAAAATTGGCTTACGTTTCGTGCCGATGGGGACGGTGTGGCGGTCGAGTCGACACCAGTTAATCTTATTAATTTTACAATACTGTTAATTTTATTTTATAAAATCCTAAAAATTCTGTGTACTATAATCCGAACGCTCCACATATCCGAACGGGGGGTAAATTTTCGAAGTTCGATTTAAAGAGGTCCTGGTATAATATAATTGAATTTTAACTAGACGATGTTTGTACATACGAGATGTTTGAGAGTACTTAATAAGACCAATAGATGCAAAAACATTTTTTTTGAAAATTTTGTTTCTGTCTATCTGTCCGTCTATATGTCTATCCCGATATCGAGCAAAAACTACTGCATCAAATTTGATGCGGTTTTCTCAAACTATATTTCTGAAGCCCTAAATTAAATCTTTAGCATTGAAATGTGAAAATTGATGGCTGATATGGAGGGTTGTGGAATTTCTGGTAGTAATCATCATCATCACTCCTAGAGTGCTGACAGTTACAGTTATAGTTAGTTGTAGCAGAATTAAACAAAATAACTCTAATTAAATAACCAGTGATATGGACTTCCACAAAACATCTAGTTCAGTGAAATCAATCCCTATTTATAAAAATTATTTAATTCAATAAATATTATGTCATATCATACGATTATGTCTTCTGAACCAACTTTTTTGGTTATTTTTATTCCAACAGGATTACTCACGAGAGTAAAAAAAATTATTAATAGGTGTGAAACCTTGATGCCACTAGACCCAGTTGCATTTTAGAAACCTTACACAAAATCGGACAGCAATCATGGTATTGGCAATCTACTCGTAATATCTTTATCTTAATGGGTTTTATACAAATAATCAAACATAATGTTAAATTTTTAATGAGAATATCTAGCAAAATTATATGTTTATCAAAACCTAAACTGCACGTATATAAAACTTATCAATTATATTATCTATGACTATACACTGATACCTACCATATAGGTACCTAATGAATAAGTAAACTAATGAACATGCTAAACCTAGTGATGCATAGAAGTGAATATTCATGAACAAAAATGGAAGTGAACAGTCGACTCCGCAGATTTCGTAATCCGTTGATAATTTACCAACAATGCGTCCCGCGTTATTATTAAAACGATCGTTTCCCTAACCGCGAATTATCAAATTTCTTCCACTTGCCCTAGTATTATCACATAAGTCCAAATGTCTCGGGGTGCCGTTTACGTATCAACCACTACCGCTTGAGCTCTGTAAATCTCGTAAGTCATCTCATTTAGCACTGCCCACTTGAATGTTTGTAAGGTGATAGGTGTCTATATAAGCTGGCCGACTAAAACTGAGCGATTAAGCGAAAATTGCAAAAGATTACAGACTCATCCGTTGTAATCCGCTCACTTATTGTAATTACAAGTCTCCTAACTTTTAAATGTGGAACATTAATTAGAGCAACCGTGATTTGAGAGAACATCCTCGATTATATTTTATTTTTTTTCTTACAATTCGTGTCAATTTTTTTTTATTAATTGCGATTTTTAGACGTAGTTCTTGGTATTTGTATTATTTTATTGAATTTAATGGTACATATTCCATTCTGAGAATGGTCAATAATATAAATCATGTATCTATCAAGTGAACATATTCGTTTTATTGTATGCAGCATTATATTGTATTCACAGTTGTATTAAATACTAGAAAACAGCATAATGATAAAATATGAAATAGTGATAATGATCCTTAGTCCTCAGGAATGACAACGCACAAAGGATATCATGGGTGACAGTCTGTTCTGTCCATGGTATCGCTCATGTTTATAGGCAACGGTTGAAATCGACTTCCTTTTTGAAGTCGCGATATCTTCGGTAAATCTGTACCGATTTTGATAATTATTTTATAATCGATAAAGTTCGTTCCCATGTTAGTTTTATATTAAATTTATTATAATATCAGACAGGCTTTTTGCGGAGCAAAAGCTAACTATATTACTAATATTATTTTTTTTTATTTTCAAAACTAATTTCACCAACACAGCGTTAAAAAAAAACAGAACTTAAAACTTATGTCTATTTTAGTAGCTATACTATTATTAGGTAGATATATAGGATCGTAAATAATAACAGTCCATATAATAATCTAGGAAACTACTCCGTACTTGACATTTGAATCTAATATTCCCTACAATTAGCGGTAATGATCTTGCGTTCATGCAGACAGCTTTTGTTTATGCAGGAATGTAGTAGTGTATATTCGTAAAATCATTATGTCTGTAAGTATATTAGTATTGGAAACAAACATAACTTTAAAATTATTCCAGTAATGTGTTTTATTTACTGTATGTGTATGGCTTACACAGTATAACAGTGCTGTGGCAGTAAATAAACTGCCATGACATAATGCTGACTGCTGGCCACGTTAACACTTAGTTGTAGCAAATTAATACAGTTTAAGAGATCTTACTAGAAAGAGCAGTAGAAGCCAAAAATAATATCAAAATTTTTACCAGTCTGTATGTTTGTTTCGATATCACATAAAAACTAGTGCACCAAATTTACATCGGTTTTCATAGTTGTATTCTTGAAAGTGTAACTTAAAATCTGCTATATTATTTATAATATTTTATCTTAATACGCCATCAGAAATGGTATATTGTTTTCTTTTTTACGCTTCAAAACAGCGTAACTTATCAGTGTAATTCTTATCAATACCTACTTCATAAATCCACGCATACAAAGTCGCAGGCAAAAGCTAGTGCTAAATATACATTTGATTAAATTTATTTATTTGGAAATCGTACTGCTGAATTACAGTCAATACATAATCAAATTTATATTTACGTTAAGCCATGAATCGTTTTTACATTTGTGATACAGTTTTCTACTTTAATAAAAAATACTTGTACAATTGACAGTCTAGGCCAGTGAACTTTGTCATTTACGGGCCCCATAAAGGCAGCTATTAATATAAAATCCCATACGTAGGCCCCTTGTAAATCCCACAGGAAGATGGCTATAGTTTTTACTTGCAAGACACTTAATTACCAACGACCAAGTGTATGAATTATTCAGATGTCCGCACACCGGAACGGTCACAGCGCGCAAGCGGTCACCGTCGCTGGCTACTACTAAGATTTAATATTTATAACTTATTATTATACTTTTTTTATTATTTTACACGCTCCTTGTTAAGGTAGGATAGGGACAACTTAGAATTTCCATTAGTGCACCGATGTGTTGGACGATTCTCAATTTAATTATTTAATGATTTGTTTAACCGGTTATTAATAAAGATACGTAATTAATAAAATTAAAATCATTGAATTTTTATTTTTACTCCAGTTCTCTTACGAGATAAAAAGATAGGACCAAGATAAGGGGTTTTAATTTATTAATTTTATATATTTGCCGTGTTGTCCAAGCATAGAATGGGCTACCCCTTCCTTTCCCGTGAGTGTCGTAAGAGGTGACGTCCCTCTTAAAACATCACCAAAACCTAACTGTGATTGCCAAACCCGCCTGCCAAGTATGGCAACTAATAGTTAAACCCCCCAATTGGGGCGAGGTCTATCTCTAAGTTGTATAAAAAAAAGATTATAAATATTTTCTCAGACCAAGAATGAACCGAAACTGACTTTATAGTTTGGATCCGGCTTAACTCTACTCGTGCATTCATGCCAAAGACTCCCGAGTCCTACCTTAGTAGTAGTCCTACCTAATACAATCTATCTCATGATAAATTAATCTCCCTCCTTCATACATACAAATATGGTTTTAAAAAAAAAAATGTTACACAATGTCTTCCTTACTTATTAACTGATTTTTTTTTAAATACAAGTATTTACTCCCGCGTTAAACTCATATTATTTTAAAAACGTCAAATATTTTTTGGAATAATTTTGTAATGAGAATAAAGCTTGTAATGAGCATAATAAAGCTTAATAGATATAACTTCTTTACTACATGCTCGAAAAAGCGAGACTGCTGTTGCTGTCTCATCCTATCTCATAAACGTACCTATATCTGATGCTGAATCATTAACAGTGTATATACAAAAGTATAAATAAATAAATAAATATTACAATTCTATTTTCAAAATATTATCTATATTCGGACATTCTTACATAATTATACACTTCCCTTACATCTATACAACATAAATCTACGAACCTGCAATATACTTGATCATGTGTCATTTATAAAAAATATAGTTCTCAAAAGTCTTGGTTGTTCGTAACCATTAGTTACGATGTCTGCAGGCGTCACTGTATATTGCTCGGCTCGCTAGTCACATTTCCAAGGGAAATTTTTGGCATTCCGTCACCGCCCTCAGATGTCAGAGCGCGGATGGCTTACATGGCATGCCTACAGATGACGATTTATTATTTTGTCTGTAAGAAATAAAAACAATAATGATATTACTATATTTTAACTTAAAAACTATTTATTATTAACAAAAAAAAAATCTTACGACAACAAGCATTTGGCAGAGTTAGTTTACGCATTTAAAATATTTACAAATATGAAAATGTATAATTTAAAATTATTTATTATAAAACATAATTTACATTTTATTGTAATATTAATAATTAACAGAATTTTATTATGTGGATGAATTAATGAAATAAAATAAATTAATTTAAATTTTATATAAATAAAAAATCAATTATCATATATATCCCAGCACATCACTTCAGAACCGTTGTTTTTATTTAGCAAATTTTATTGTTATTTATCAAAACAAGATTTGTATCAAAGAAAATGTTTATTATGGAAAATTATATTAAAAACTTTAGTTAAAATAAATGTTTAGTATTTTTTACACAAATAGACCTGTACGAAAATAAGAAAGGTAAATAATGTATTTATAAGTGAACATAAGTTATAAAAATAAATAAATAAATTAAAAACATATGTATGTTTATTTTAGCTTTATTTATTGAAATTTACATGTAATTTTGTAAATATTAAAATAATAGGTAGATTTAACTTTTAAATTTCACAGTTTAAATATTATTTCATTTTTACGAATTTTTTATTTACATTATTGTCTTAATTTTTTTTACATTATAAAATAAGAATCTACGTACAGTAGCATAATTATAAGTCAAAACCCATCAATCAATAAATATAAATTGTTATTTTAACATCATCCGGATATTGTAGATGCATTTATCAAGGACATAAATTTTTTTCTACCAATTATAGTGCATTTAGGAATGAGTTCCTCGTTCGTTACTTAATATGTGTGAAGTGTTTAAACGCCTCTAATAATTGCTCATGTGCTAAACCTTGATGTAATTACTGTCACGACTTCATATCCAACTGTATGTCAAAATACACGTCGAATACATAAAGTGCATATAAAAATAGATATCTGTTAATTTAAAATATTTACAACCTACAACATAAAATAGATTTGATTTATTTGTCTGGGTTTATTTTGCATTAGGTATAAGTTAATGTAATTTAATCAAAGAATTTTATTCATTCCTTTTTCAAAAAGTACTTTGATTGTAAAAATCTATTTGTTTTTTTTTGCCCATTCTATATTTTTCTTTCGTTGGATATTTTTATAAAGAACCTTGTTAGTAATTCTAATATTTACCAACAGAGCGGATAGTTAGGGTTCATTGGTTATTGCTAGTATCTATCGGTGTTTAACTCTTCATTTAATAATTATTTGTATTTATTTGTTGTTAAAAGTTTCGTAAGTAAGTACGTATTATATTTGAACCGTAAGACCGGACTCGATTGATTTAGGTACATGTATTTTCAATCGACTTCATAAAAAAGCAGATTCATAATTCGATCAAACCTTTTTACGTTTGTTCCCTCGTAACTCCATCATTATATGTTACCGATTTAGTTTTTTTTTTTCTGAAAGGAGACACGACTATTTACAGATTGTTCCCATAAATAATTCATCAAAATTAGTTCATTATTTTAGTTTTGAAATCAAAATAACCGATTTTACTACAATTAAAGTAGATTTTCTTTCTGGAAAAACAATTACAAATTATAATCGGGAATTGGCTGTAAAATCATCCATTATTATTGTAAATTACATTTAATTGCTCTGTAAATATTTGATTGTAAACTGTAAACATTCGATTACAAATTATAAACAAACACATACTTATAGATATTTATATAATAAAAAAGCAAAAAATAATATTTAAAATCTAATTAGTAAAAGATATTTACTCTGTTATATCTGTGATATGAACATGGCTGACATTGATGCTCCTTTCCACTTTGGGTTTGCTAAAAGAGAACTTTAGTAAAGTTATAATCACCTTTGTATATTTACTTACCTTTGTGATATTTTTATGCATAATTAGTGTGTACAATAAAGAACTAAATAAATAAATGAACAATAAGTTTATATCTATAGGCGACTATAGGAATTATATATATATATTCTTCCATCAGGTGGGCTGTCAGCTTGTACGTCATTCTAAGTTGCATAAAAGACCACATTCCCTGTCGACATGTAAACCAATTGTCTCCTAAGTCCACTCGCTCGTCCCCTCGGCTATGGCCACGATTTGCATAATAACAACATAATGATTTTTTACTTTCCTGCCTCAGGGCGGGACGAGGTCGTTTTTTTGACAAATTCCTCCCTTTGTGGTGAGATTGATAGGATTTTGCAGATTTGTGAGTGGTTAATATTCTTATTCACTTGATGCGATGTTAAGGAATGTCAATGTGAAATGTTCTTTAAGCGACCGACTTCAAAACAAGGTGGTTGTTAATTCTTTTCTTTTTATGTTTGTTACCTCATAACTCCGTCAGTTGTAAACTGTTTTGGAAGAGGGGAAAGGGATTGTTAGCAATGCAGCAAGACAGCCCCATTGCTAGCAATATGCCCTATTAGGTCGACCTCCACGTGGTTCCCCCTGGAAACCATCGTGAACAATTCTTGTTGAATTCGTCACGATGGGCTAACTGACCTGCTTCATCCTCATCTATCATTCTTCACTGGTGCCCCGCCGGTGCATACCGAGAGCGCGGGTGGGGATACCATTCCATTATCACCCATTAAAAAAAACTGTTTTGGAAAATTCTTTTTTTAACTAAAAGGATTTACTTACAGATTAGAACCGTAGATATTTTATTAAAATCGGTCTAGTTTAGTTTTTAGATTAATATAACTGATTTTGTCATAACTAAAGTTGATTTTTTGTGCCACACAATCTTTAATTATTTTCCACAGACTAAAAAATGAAGGCATAACACCAGATGACCCTGATATGTGCAAATTATGAAGGTTGCCATGGGCGTCATATTGTATTCTGCGACGGTTAGCAATTTCCATCAAGCGAACTGTCACTGCAGGTAGGTATATTTGCTAAGTAGATAACTTAAAAAATATTCTTTCAAAAAGTTATTCTGTTATAACGGTTAAATACTACTATTATAATTAATCCTTACTTAATCAATCTTTACTACTATAATTTAAATCCTAAAGTGAGTTTGTTTGTTTTTTATCTCTTAGTGCTTTAACGGCTTAACCAATCACTATGAAATTGTACACGTATCGTATGAGATTATTTTTTGTCATGAGGCTATTTTTTATCCCAGTCGCTAGTATTATATAACTATGTATGTATACAACATAGCTCAAAGAATCGACAACTAATAGGGAAGAAATGTTCGAAGAAATGACTGGCGACCCAGTGTAGGATGACTAGCCACTAGATGGAGTGATGACCTCAACTGCATTGCAGGGAGTCAGTGGACGCAGGCCTATGTTAGAGAAGACCTATATTCAGCAGATGACAGTTAAAGGATGATATGGCGATGATGATACATACTTTATTTAAAGTAAAAGAAACTGAATAGAGTACCTATTGTCTGAATAATAACTCGGTTATTAAATGAATGAATGCGTGAAAACTCTTTTCTGTTTCCTTCAAACAATGATACAGATTATAAAGATTAACTATAATAAAATGATAAAAATATAATAAGTGTTGTTTAATAATTATATCAACTATTAACAAAAATTCTATAACCCCATATTGTATATACGAATAGTATTCCAAATTCAGTGACCTCACAACTTGAATCTGATAGGAAAATGCGTACATTAATTACTCTTACAGTTTCAAAGTCTACATAAGAATATGTTTTGTCAGCCACCGGAGCTTGACATCGTTATGCACTAATTAAAAAAAATTAATAAATTCATAAAAACGATTGTTCAAGAGTCACGCCACGTAAAGACTCCGTTACACATATCAGTGTAATCATCACGTAGAGTTATCTACGACAGCTATTGCAACTTCGGACACAACGGTGGAGCAACATAATCAACAACCGTGACTGTGGCCATCTTTAAAAAAAAAACAATCTACCAAACAACCAAACAAAAAGCAACCCTAAACGGCGGTAATAAAAGCTACGACATTATAAATTCGAATTTCGCACGCACAAATTTAAAATTGCAAGAACCGCTCAAAGAATCACAGATTATTGAAACAATGAACAAAACGAACGACCAACGACAGAACAGTATGGGTGATATATAGTAAATTTTTAGACTGTGACATGAGTTACATGCGGACGCCACGGCTCGGTGGCTTTGTCGCTCGAAGTAATTGTTGCTGAGTACTGTCCGTCCAATAGCACTGCAATCTTAGTTTATTGTACGGGACACAATAGCTCTATGTAGACATAAGTGAGTACATAATGCGGTTTGCTGTGTAATTTTCCGGTAAATAACTACAATAGGCGTCTTCACCTAAACAAAAGATGGCTTAGCTACGCATTGTTCTTAATTTATAATAATTTGGAGATGTCATTACGAAAATAGATAATTTTAGATTAGGATAAAAATTTCTGTAGTAAAAACCATTATTTCCAGATAATAAATAATTTAAGATTGTGTCTCACAAAAAACCAACTTAATATATCTATATATCTGATAAAAAAAGAGAACCAAATTGAGAACCTCCTTTTTGAAATCGGTTGAAAAATTATATACTTTTAATAAGATTGTTACCGATATTTATCCATTAATGAGTGTGATATAAAATATTTTAACTTCTCAATTAAGATCCACTAAATTATAATAAGCAACTAAATTAACGTCTTATAATAAAAAAATAAACTTTATTAAAATTTGGACTAAACCTTATGACGAAACTATCTTGAATATAAATCTTTTCGCTTAAAATAATAATTATTAAAAATACGAAAAAAATGTTCTGAAATCTATTATAAAAATTACACGAAATCTTTTAAAGATATTTGAATATTTAGATAATTATTACTCAACCACCTCGATGGATTGAATAGATTTAAATTAAATTTTATACACAGATGTACACCAAATTTATTTTTAATTTAATTTAATCCACTTGGTGGTATACTTTTGGAATAAATTCCAATAGATCGATATTGGAATTGAAATGTTTCGCACTCTTGAATTGCAATACTAGCGACTTAACAGTTTCATATTGTCCTGATAAATGTAAGTATATTAGTGTAATTTACTTATACAAAGTATTGCAAACAGATCCTAATTCTAACTTAATTTCGAACTGATGTTTCATAAGTACAGTACAATTTTTTTTTGTGCAGAAGATTGGATTGATATCGATATTAAATTCAAGAGTAAACAAAGATAGGAAAAGCTGCAGAATACAAATTTAAAAATATTAAATAATTGTTTCATAGAAACTGCATTTTTATACAACTTAGAATGACAAACAAGCTAACGGCCCACCTAATGGAAAAAGGTAACCGTCACCAATAGACATGAGCAGTATCATGGACATAACAGAGTATACTGTTTCGCTCATAATACTCCCCATGCGTTGCCATTCCTGAGGTCTCAGGTATTATCCCTCTGTACTCTATAAATTCACTGCCATATCCCAACCTAAAAAGTGAAACACAGCAGCACACAACTGCTTCACGGTGGAAACACGAATGGGACAAAGGTGCTAAATATATATATATATATATATATATATATATATATATATATATATATATATATATATATATATATATATATATATATATATAGTATTGGTTTTGGTATTGGTTTATATAATGTATTGGTATTTTATAATAACCATCCATACTATGATAAGAATCATCATCATTTTGTAATAAAAGTAAATAAATCGGACACGCCAAGTACCAATCCGTACTTCACACTAACCTCTTCAATTTGATCCGCATAAATTCACTTTTAATTGGTTTCTAAATCTGACTTGTTTGTCAAGTGTAGTCACTTTCTACTAATAGTTTTGGAAACACCGACTTAATTGATGCACGACATGTGGATTGCACAACGCGATTTCTAAAATGCATACCAATCTTTCTAATTTGGGAGAAAACCGAAAAAAAAATATAATTTACGCTATTCTCAGGGTTTCGTGTGGTGGACCTCGAGACAAAATGTAATTATACTTATTTACATTTATGTTTCTAAAGAAGAACGTAAAAATTTCCATTCTCGGCTGTCATCTTTCATTCATTCATATCAGCTGTTAAGCAGTGGACAGCCTGAATATATAGTGGATATACTGCTGAATATAGGCCTCCACCATTAGAGGGGTTTTGCCAGTAATTTTAGCAGTTTTAGCCAGTAGTAGGCAGGCGAATTAACAACCGCATTCAGGCTTTTGGTGATGTTTTAATAAGTACTCTGCTGTACGTTCCTAGACCATTGTTCCCTTAATTCCCTCTTACTAAATTTATGGGAAATAAAAGGGCTCGGCTGTCACAGTATCGAAGAAAAACATTGAAGAAATTAACCTTCCAGTAATAAATATAGCATTGGCGTTACAGTGTATTCTATAATATACATTGTGCCTTTTAAATTCGAAATCAACTCGTTTGATATTTCAGGTTACATAAAAAATGAAAAAATAATCCATCTGCTAAAGTCCTAAATTAAAAATTATTTTGATAAGTTTGTTTGACAATCTATAGACGCCATATCAATTATTTGTAGGGTTTTACCAGTAGTTATTACGCTTGACAGGCGGGTTGGTAACCACAGGTTTTGGTGATGTTTCTAGAGGAATACTGCTGCCCATCCTTCGACCACTAAGTCCCCTTATTCGCCTCTTACGACATCTACGGATAAGGAAGATGTAACTCATTCTATGCCGAGACCACATGGCAAAGGACGCCTATGCTCGGCAGTAGACAGTTAACGGCTAATATGATGATAATGATGATATCTATCGATTAAAAAATACACAAGTAGTACTTAAATATTCCCATTCGGTCGCAAACTAATAATTGATAAATACTTACTTATTTTATTTACTATTTCTTGTTACTTTTTCATTAAATTCTATCAAAATAGACTATATTTGTCTCGACTCTATAATGATGAATTAGTCAATTTATAATTAATATTATTTCTAATATATAAGTGTAAACAAACATTTGATTTTAATACTGATATTTACATACATGTATAATATAGTAAGATTATACGCACTCATTTTTCCATATATATAGTAAAACAACATACATATATAATGACATTTATCTTAATGTTGTCATATAACATGTTGTCATTACTTGAGAAAAATATGTCCAAAGATCCGGGTTCATATTTATTGGGTGCGATTTCATCAACATTAATTAATGTAGTCGATCTCAATTAAAATGTTAAATGTTAATTAAAATTTGACAGGCGAATTTATAATTTTAAAACTTCATATGTACCCTGTACAACGTACATTTTGAAATTAAAATATCGGTCAATCGTCAGCATTTATTTTAATATTTAATAACGCAAATATTAAAATTAACAGAATATAGAATATTCCAAAAATAAAAATAAAAATGGTTATTAAAAATATATCTGTATCTATTAATTTTCTTTGCCTAAATCAGTGGTAATTAAAAACATTGAAGCACTTTCCGTAACCTCCAAAACAACACTAAGGTTAAAATAGCAACACTGTAATTAATAATAATAAATATCCACCAATAAAACTTTATCCATGCATAATTCTTTGATGGTCCTATTCGATAGTCAGATATCAGTGGAATGACTCGAATGCTACTTAATTGCATGTATTTCGATTCGTATCGATGTTTTTGTCGTTATTACTACGTTGGTATCGATACTTAGGAAGCATTTCGATGACAGACTCGGCAAGTATATGTACAATCTTAAAACAACTCAAAAATAGCAATTACTATTAACGTTCTCAAAAAACAATGTATTTTTTCCCATGTCATTTCGAAAAACAAATATCTTGATTAACAACCTAAGTATAACGTATACAATCAGATATATTTTTTATAACAAAATTTTTATGAATTATCAGTTATTCATAAAAAATTTATATGCTCAACATCTGTAAAAATTATGTTATATTTTTTCTTTTTTTTACGATATAGGGGGTAAACGACTATGCGGCTTACCTGAAGGTAAGAGATAGGTGCCCGCAATATCCGAGAAAATACATGTGTGTTGATGGCCTTTTTAGTAGAAATATGCTCTTAACTTCTAATAATTATTTATTTTTAATTATTATTTATTTATGAAAAATAATAATTAAAGTGAAAAGCCTTCAAACCAATTTAAACATCTAATATAACAGTGAATACTTATCAAATGATAATCACTACAAATACTTAATACAGCATTAATTGTTCAATTTCCATACTTTTGCATTGGGAGGAGAAAGTTTCTAAAACTAAACAAAAAATTAATAAGAAGTAGATACGAAAAACGCAAAGTTCAAAAGTTAAAAGCAACACAGCGCAATATGAATACGTCTTACACCAAAGAACCTGTTGGGTGTAATTTAAATTAATGGATTTGTCATCGCAATTAGTTTTATAGGAATTAATATGCGGTCGGCGAACGCAAAGAGGCTTTTTTTTAACGAAATTGACATTTAATAGACTACAGACGATCTGTGGAGCGGTGACGGTGAATTGATTGACAAATTGCGTGACGAATCCGAAATAGGTGGATTTCTTTTGAGTGTATCTGTTGTAAAAGTCGCAGTTATCGATTGGGCCTTAGAACGAACGAGCTTTATTGTAATGGTAGCAACTACATGAAGGCATATTTAAGAGAGAGATAGAGGAGTAGGTCGTGCTCACCTGAAGTAATCTGATGCCCACTCCAGGAACTAGAGCAAACCTTTTCTAAAAATAGATATGTATCTTTTTTAAGAGGATAGGCTCCATAGAAAATAATATTAAATGCAGCCATTACTCTATCTCGTTACTCACAAAATTTGTACCGAAATGTCAAAATAATGGTGAACAATAAATGTATTGATCAGAACAATCGTAATGTGAACAAAATAACAACACAGACGCAATCAATATCTCACTCTTATGTGATTTAAAATCCTGATTTTGAGTGGTTGTAACACATTGTTATTAACCGGATCACATTGTCTCCAAAAATTAATACTATATAAGATTTAAATATTCCATCTTCAAAAGCACGACGAATCTAAAATTTGGTTATTAAAACTTAATGGTATAATCGATTAAATAAATAAAGTTGCGGCTTATAATCAAATATTAAAAAGTGAGTTACAGAGTAATATCGTCTCTAAAATGATAGACACTTATAACATTTTAAATTAGTTTTTCATTATTTATCTTATAATATGTATGTATGGATAATGTAAAATATGTATGTTGTATACTTTTAAATTATACTTTTATATTTTGTTTTTTTTTTATTTTTTGCTCATCACGTTACATTATATTTTCTGTTATTTCTGTCTACGGTCGGTTAGTAGATAACGTCATATAATGTTGAGTCCGCCATTTACACTATAAAGGTGTATTAAAATTAAAAAAAAATGCAAATATCAATATATATTTAGTGATAATATCAAATATAGAAAAAATACTATACAGGTCCTGTTCTTAATCTATGGTATCAAAATTGACACCTCATTTCCCGCCAATTTCGGGGCCCAATGTTGGAGTTGTAAAAGTCGCAGTAACGGTTTGAGGTTCTCACGACAGATCGTCGATAACCGAGTCGTGTTCATTATTAGTCAATCTGTTTTATAGAAATCTCGGCCGCCTTTGATCGTGCTGCCTGTGTCAATTTGTCTAGCCGTTTACAACTAGTTCCCGAACGTTACTGGTAATTATCGATAATTTTAATATTGTGTATCGCTTAATTCCACACATGAACTAGATATAGAACTATTTTGCTATGAAACAACCGACTGGTTATGTTCGAATGACTGTTTTTTATGTATGTTTGTTGCAATCCAAATATCTTCCTAAACAGATTTCATAGGCAGTTTAAAAATGTAGTAAGATTTGCGTTTTGGAGATAAATATTGATATGATATAAGAAAGAGATACTTACTATATTTTCAACCGACTTAAAAAAGAACAAGGTTCTAAACCGATTTGGAAAATCTTTTTTTATCTGAAAGGATATACTTACAGATTAGTTCCATAGACATTTTACGAAATTGATTCAGTGGTGTAATTTTTAGATCAAAACAACTTTTTTTTTTTATATTTGTGGTACCACAACAATCACAACAATACACAATCTTTTCTACGATTTAAAAGTGTCTGGAAGTATATTTGAATAAAGATAATTTGACATTATACAATATGATAAGTAATAAGTAGATTACTGATACAGACTTACAAAATATTAGCAATCCCGAACATGTCTGACCCATTTTGAATATAATTTAAACATACTCGTAATCCTTCCATAAAAGTGAATTTGTTTGTTACCTTATAGCGCCATAACGACTTAACCAATCACTATGAAATTTCGTATACACGTACTACATATAGTATGAAGGAGATAATAGGTTACTTTTTATATCAGTCAGTGAACATATTCCAGGCACGTGGACGAAGTCGCTGGTAAAAGCTAGTATTAATTATATTTATGTATAAAATAACAAACTACTGTTGTCATCCAAGATTATCGTAATTAAGGTAAAGTTCTTAACATTAGCAATAAAGTTAAAATTGCCAGAAGTTAATTTTAGCACTGGCCAATAAAAATATTAAATAATGTGTTTAATCAGAAAAAAATAATCCATCACAGTTGAAGTTTCCAAATTTAAAATATCTTGTTTATAAAATTAGAAAAATATTTAAATGCACGCTACTAATTATAACCCACTTCGACACCTATAATTCAGAAGTAAACTATTTTTTAATCTGCAAGCCCATTCATCTCTTATTATCGGTTCTTTATAAATATTCCACGCCGCCATTCGTACATGACAGTTACGACATTGAAATACCATCTTTTGATCTCGTCTCGCTACCAAAAATCATTTAATTTATTTAATTTGCGTCTCTAATTACACACAATCATCTTTGTACGTGATTTCTCGTGACGCCTCTGACATACAAGGTAGTCTTTTGTACCGTCGTCAATGACTGTCGGACATGTGTTTTGCTCACACATAACCTTTTCATAAATAATTTTAGATAGAGCCATGTAATTGCTAAGTGTTCCCCTCTCTCGGCTGTGGTACTATTCCCCGCGGGGGGCAGGGTGGGCCTAGAATAGCTAGATATTGGATATCATTATCGAAGAGTAGTAATCAGACATAATCAAAGAACAGCGGATGGTTTTTACATCGTGACGCGTTTTTTTGTCAAATTATTGTGTTATTTTTTTTTTATTTGTACACGGTTCAATGTCGAAGATCGTCGTGACGCCGATTGACATCGGTGCGTTCCTATTTTGTGTTTGTATCCTTCGTATAATTAGGAGTGACAGAAAAACTCTTGTATTGATCAGGCGAGATCCTGGTATCGGTTTATGGCAAGATAATGACGGCATAACTTTATGTACCTACAGAATATAAGATAAATAATAGTGAAGACGCTATGGGGACTTTTTACATAGTAATAAAGTCATCTTAAGGAAGCTTAAAGATACACGGTGATCACATGCCTAATAGTCGTGTAACTAAACATGTAAATTTTACAACTCAAAAAAAAAAAACACAAACAACTAGGTACTTCAATAATGAACATCAATGAAATATTTCATAGCTACACCAGTTTCAAAATATTTTAATTTAAAACACCAAATCGTGTTTATACAAGTACCTACCCTTTGCTTAGCAACAAACACTTTTTTATCCTAAATAAAAAAAAATGGAAACTTCAATTGTCACTAAATGAAAACGATATTATTTGTATTATAAATAATATTAATTAATATAATATAACTAGTAAGGCGATATAAAATAATTTTACATTAAATGTCAAATCATTAACGGTAATAATAAATTATTGTTCCACAACAAAAATCGCCTTCAATCGTGGAAAAGCGAAGTTATTTTCATTAAAAAAAAAACTACTGATGAGATTATAATAAAATTTCTATGAGATCAGTCTGTAAGTATTATATACTTTTAGAATAGAATAGAGAATTCCAAATAAGGTTATAAACGATAAACTTATAAAATAACATACATTAAAAAATATAATCGAATTGAGCACCTGCTCCCTTTTCAAATGAAAATCAGACAAAGAGAAAATCTCCTTCTTTCTAAACATATAAAAATAATAACAACGTTCACCTATCTACTTAAATACTATTTTAACATTTTGCCTTACATTACCTCAACTAAATAATTTCTTACACATTTAACATTAAACATAGTAAACACTGTCGCAATACTTTACCGCATTGTTATCAAACATAACCGCCTATAATTCAAGCACTGGCTGGCACTGAACCCCGGACCCACCCAGTGACAGCCGCGCCGCCGGCAGCTCGCACAATGCCGATTGTTCCAGCGCCGATGTTCCGATACTGGCCTCTACACTAGCGCTAGTACGCTATTATTTATTGTATGAACCTCCAATGTTATTGAATACATAAAGATTAATATAGCACATAGATAATATAATAGGTAAAATAATAAATATCAACATTTTGCTCCGCAATACATTGCTCCGGAACTTCAATCGCACCACATACACGCACACACATACATGCACACACAGACACACACGCACACACACCCACGCACACACACACTTACATATATCATTAAAGGACGAGATGTTTCATAAATGCCCCACATTGAAGATATTTGAATTTAGAATACAGAATCACATGCTTACATATAAATTTTGCTTGGCAAAGTAGTTTTTTTACTCTGCAAATAAACAGCCTCAATCCTCGCGACATAGAAACTGAAGTAAAATCTATTAATTACAAATAATGGTTAAAGAATCGAACTTCTTTTTTTATACCACGAAGGTGGCAAAGAAGCATACAGCTTGTCTGATGGTAAACGGTTACTGTAGCCAACCCTTACTTCTTACTTCTTTTGCATAAAAAAGAACGGTTTAAACAGTAACAGAGAATTCTAATGAGCATATATACATTTATTAAATATTTATAATCAAAGCTAAATTGCAAATTTGATAATTATAATATATAGGTATAAACAGCCTCAAAACGAAGAAGCAAATCCACCTCACACTTGCGCCAGTGTCCTTATCAATGTTACCTTCAGACCTTAAAGGCAGTTATAGAATAAATCTGCCGTATCTAAAGCCGCAGACACATGGTGAAAGTTCAGTCGCATAGCTCGCACCCAAAGGCGATGGCCTACGCCACTGGTTTCTATTAAGACGAGCGATATTAAAACGTTATTTGTTTTATAATATAATTTCATATTTGAAACAAAATTATGAACGTGGATATTATAAAATAAATACATGTAAGTCCTGTGATATTAAAAAATAATTAAGGTTAATTAAATACATTTTGTGTTATATTTTTAAAAGTTAACTTCAAGATATTGCTTGATTTCTATCATAAAATAAAAATAAAAAATATGCCAGAACTCCTCGCTGTCAGAAGACAATACTTAATTTAATTTTGGCATCTATAATTTTCTGAAAGAGATGATTTAAATATTTGTATTATATATTTTTAAGTGTTCGTAGATCTGAACTATTTTCATTCTATGACGTTATGTTTCAGGACTACAGTGTCAAAGATCAGAAAGAATAAAAAAAAAACCCTAAATCTCATCGCTTATTCTTGCAATGATAATAAATGACTTAATATCATCATTTTATTTATATTATATATTTACTTAACAGTAATATATTATTATACTGTGTAATTTTCGTACTATATTTATTGACCTTTTGTGTCTACTGTTTATTGACCTCAATAAATTGAAGAAAATATCGTCATATCATTGGAAGTGAAAAATGACCACCATAATATAATACCTGTATATGTTAATTACTATATCATTATTGTCATTACGACATCAACTATAATGAAATCTAAAAAGCAAATGTTATAAACATAAATCGACTCAACATCGACTTAACATCGCAATACGTAATAAGTACCTCAGTACTGCATCACCCACAAGTACAGTGGACAAGCGATAGGCCATTAACGATTTATTGCCTACAGATTGCTATCATTACGCCTGTTTGACTGGATTATGTTGTTTGAATACGTTATTAGGACCTTAGAGGTTGTAGTTATTTTGTTTAATATTCTATAGTACATTTTGTATAAGTAGGTAGCACCTAATATGTATAATACGAACTAGTGGTTATTTTGCGGAAGTCCACATCACTAGTTAATTGATTAGAATTATTTAATTCCATTACCATTAATATGCGTGCGACTGCCAACACTTGATGATTAAATTGTGTTAATCAAATAAACAATTAGAAATACATTTACAAATATACTATAGAATAATACTATAAAATAGGGGGGAAAGGAATTGTTAGTAATGGTGACTAACTGACCCATTGCCAACAATACACCCTATCAGGTCGACCTCTACGCGGTTCCCCCTGGAAACGATCGTGGTTAATTCTAGAGGAATTCGTCACGATGTGCTAACTGACCTGCTTTCATCATCACCTGTCATCCCTCACTGGTGCTCCGCCAGTGTATACCGATAGCGCATACGGCGTTACCATTCCATTATCATCTATTAAAAAAATACTATGAAATAGAGTATGTTGAACGAAAGATCGTTTTATACTACTATGGAGGTAAGCAAACATACTGTCCGTCTGATGATAAACAGAGTTACTGTCATCAGCCTGCCGGCTTGTAATCAGGGATGTCATAATACCTTTTCACATATTTCATTTATTTTTCACTTCTTCATGGGCACAAAAAGTTCCGTAGCATCATAACCTGATAGAAAAAAAAATATGGCCACATTTTCACACATTTTTTTTTCAGCATAGAATGGCACAGAATTTGACGGCCCACTTGTTGGAAAGTGGTAACCGTAGCCTACAAACATGTACAGTACCATGGACATAACAGAATATACTGTTTCACCCGTGATACCTCCCATACGTTGCCATTCCTGAGGACTCAGATTCCTTTGTACCATTATACTAATATCTACTTAATTCCTGCACTAAATGTAATAAGTCTCGTGTTTAACAAGAGCATCAAACTTTATTACTGCATCTTTGTTATATTGATTCTGTCCCACAAAATCAAGAGTTAATCCCAACTCGTCCTAAGCCTCCACTCCGGAACTCCATATCACTTGGTGTGCCCTCTTTTAATTGCGATCCAATGAAGCCTCCCTAATTCAGCCCCTCGCCCTCGCCCTCGCCGGTGGAGTTCGTCTCTCAGATAACACAGTTTCTGGACGCAATCAATAAGGGACAGCGACGGGACTCAAATGTTATTTATTGGGACGTGATCTGTTATTGTTATTAGGGTTTTTCGGCTTTTTGTTTATTGATGTTGTTGAACATGTCTAGTTAAACAAATAAACAAATGTCACTAAACATGTTACACAGTACTACCTGATCCTAAACTAAGTATATTGGGGGGAAAGGGATTGTTACCTATGGAGCTTGACAGCCTCATTGCTAGCAATATACCTTATTAGGTCGACCTCCACGTGGTTCCCCCTGGAAACCATCGTGAGCAATTCTTGTTGAATTGGTCACGATGGGCTAACTGACCTACTTCATCCTCACCTATCATCCTTCACTGGTGCCCCGCCGGTGTATACCAATACCACCCGCGCGGTGGAGTAACCATTCCATTATCATCCATTAAAAAAAACTAAGTATATTTGACAACTGAAATATATAGCATTCATATTATAAAACATAGAATACCCTCAAAACCAATACAAAAAAAATACTATTTTTTTTTACAAGTGAAGGATGATAAGTGACGATGAAAGCAGATCAGTTAGTCCATCGTGACGAATTCCACTAGAATTAACCATGATGGTTTCCAGGGGGAGCGTAGAGGTTGACCTGATAGGGTGTATTTTTAGTAATGGGGTCTAACTGCCCCACCCCTTTCCGCCTAACTACAGTATTGCTTGCATTAAGTAAATCAAACGCTTCAATACCATCATAGTTGTAAGACTTGAATTATATAGATAGAGTGTCTCTATACAAATACTTCGAGAAAAGCGGGTCAACTTTTCATATAATTTTGCGTGATAAATAGTATAAGTGATTCCTTTATAACTTTTGTATTTATTTTGTCTTATGATTTCTACATCTGTTTAATGTGTAAATACTCATTTTATTTTTTAAATAATACGTCAAAATACCCTTAGAAAAGAAGGAGTGGCCTATTCTGTGCCGGTACCACTCGGAACCTAATTTTGATGAACCTTATGCTATAATCTCTTGGCAAGACCTTGTCATTGAGCTTATTATTGTTATTATATAGCTTGAGCTTTTACAAGAGGAAAATCCTCTGAAATCGCACTGTACGTAATCATTTTGATTTTAACGTTTGAATTCCCAACCGATGGTGAGCGGTGCGATGATAAAAAGTGATGACGGGGAGCATAGCAATCGATTCCTCAGAACACAATCCGTTATGCAAACGATATGTCCTAAATCATCTAGTAGCCGCCCTCAATCATCTCGAGAATGCATTCCTGTCACATAACTGCCAAGATACCAAGGTTCTATTTGCAAGAATTTTAAGTTATATAGTAACATCATATACAGTACATTCATGCTATTGTGTGTATTGAGTTTCTATGTGGAATGCGTGTATGAAAATTCCTCAACGATATATACAATACAAACTAGATATTCCAAAGATAATTAACTAACTTCTTTTTTTTTTTTTAATCATCAACCGACTTCAAACAGAAGGAGATTCTCAATTTAAATGTATTTTTTTATGTTTGTTACCTGTTATGAGGTCAGTTCTGAGCCGATTTAGAAAATTCTTTTTTTTATCTGAAAGCATATGCTTACAGATTGATCCGATAGAAATTTTATCAAAATCGATTCAAAAGTTTAATTTTTAAATCATAATAACTGGTTTTGTCACGATTGAAATTGGTTTTTTGTGAGACAATCTTTAATTATTATATTGTAACTTCTTGATGCAAGGTATAAATGCTGATCATTATATTCCCTTATACTACCGTAATGTAAGATACTTATACAGCTGTTGTAATATATCTAAGTTGAAATAAAATAACTAAGTATAGAATAATCGAGATGTTAGCCAGAAAAGAAAATGAAAGTTATAATAAACACTTATAATATAGATATTAGATTATAACAAACATATACAAAGACGGACTTATCTCTTAAAGGGATTTCTCGAAAGGAGAGACTATCTATAGAGTTTATAGAGTTTCTATAAAAAGCATAACTTAGATGGTGCAATAATAATATGATAAATAATAAATTCACACATTGGATGATAAATTTATTATTTAAAAAAAAAATTAATTTTACACATACTCTTTTAAAATAATTTGCGAAAAGATATATACACTTTACAAGACTACTCAATGACAAACCGAGGCATGAAGTAAATCAAGAAAATCGACGACTCTTCAACCCCTCTTACTTGTATTTCCACATAATTTGGCACAACACGATATGTTGTCCACAAGGAAACACGAGAGAAAAACGAAAAACCGAGCCATTTACTGTCTCCAAGTGGAAATCGAGTCAGGTAGAAAAACAAGCTCTCTCACTTATGATAAGGTTGTGTGCTGAGTGTAGCGGACTGGGAACTAAACACGCGAATAATTGCGTCTTAGTACGTAATTATTCGTGTGTTTAGTAATATAAATTAATGTAATAATTAATACTGAATAATTACAAATATAGATAAATACAATATAATAATATATAAGAGATAGTTTATAGATTATAGGGGAGAGTCGGATATATTGTACCATTTTTCAGTATCAGCAAAATATCTCGTTTCGCTATTAATTCAAAAGTTTGAATAAATATAGTTATTTATCTACTCGCTGTTTCACTAGTACCATAACCTCACCAAAAATAAATGCGAGCGTGTCCTTCTGTTAAGTGATGGGGTGGAGGACATGCCAGGGCCGGATTACGAGCTGACATATTACTAAATAAATCGCCATATTTGCCACGAACGTGACTACGTGGACTACGTCTCAGGTGGAACTATGTGGAGCTATTTGTTAAGGTTATTAGCCCATTTTTGTAACAAGTTCGTGAGAACATTGTTGGAAATTATATTTTCAGAAAATACTATGCTTTTATTATGAATGAGAGTGGTTTTATTTTTGTGTAATCAATCTTTTGTGTCTGTATTTTGTTTCGTCAACAGCATGTAACTAGATGTCCTCAAATGAGTTAAATTTTTAAAAATGTTTTAAGGTACTTTAAAGTGTTGCATAATATTTTGCCAGTTCCGAATTGATTCTGACATTGTTTTTAGCATATTCTATATGATTTTTTTTATTTATAATATATTATTTTATTATTTTTTATTTATAATATTTTTCTTTTTATTATTTTTATATATTTTAACAATATATTATTTATTGTCTACGTTACACATATTATAAACGAATTTTTCAATAGAATTTACTCTCACGTTGACCTCGCACAAATTTTATCAAGATTACCTACATAGAATAAAAATTGCCTTAGCGATAAGATCTGATAGGACCACATTTGTATATACACTTTAAATCTATAATTTTATCTGCATTTTACCTACTGTTTCTTAATTCGTAATTGTCATTACATATTTTTATGTACAAGATGCAACAAATAAAAAAAAAAATATTGCTAACTTCTACCCCCGACTGCACACAGAGAAAGACATAGATTGTCTTTCTCTATTTCAATAATTAAAGATTGTGTCACAAAAAACACAATTAAATTGTGACAAAACCAGCTATTTTAATCTAAAAACTAAACTAATGCACCGATTTTGATTAAATTTTCATTGGAGGAATGTGTAAGTCCAATTTTTCAGTTGAAAAACATGTTCCAGGTCTGTTTAGAACTGACGGAATTATGATGTAACAAGGGTAAACAAAAAATATCACTGAATTGAGAACCTTCTTCTTTTTGAAGTCGGTTGAAAAATAATAATACTTGTATATCAAATTCAATATTTGGTTCACCCGTTAAAGAGCCAACTAATAACGAACTCACTTTGACATTTATAATTTTAAAACATATATAAAAAAATTGGTATTGTTAATTACTTTTCCAAATACGTCCCCACATCAGGGACATATGGCGTGACACCGAGAATTCGCCTTCCACCGACAGTAATTACAAGACGCTTGATAGACGGACCGACCCTTTCTTCTTGATATATATATTTGTACAGTGCGTTTGTTGAAAAACTCGACAACGCTTACCGTGTTTCTCTAACACATTATTGTGAGTAATATTTTTACAAATTGGACTTTTCTTTCATGTACTCCATGTGCTTTTTTATAATTTACACTGTTTACAATAAAATAAAACAAATATCTATGTATTTATTAAATAGCGGACTTAACACCATACCACCATACCATCTACCAGTCGACAGTATACAGGAATAAAAGAAAATATAATTGATGGTACAACGTAAAGTAAATAAATATAAAAACAAAATCAATATTAAATTAAAGCATATATTTAAGCAGTTATTTAAAAATAATATACATTTAATACTCATATTATCTACATTATACATACATATATGTATATACATATGTTAATTACGAACTAATGTTTACCAAACAAGCTCACGGCCCATCTGATGAAAAGTGGTAACCACCTATAAACATGAACAGTACCATAGACAGAACAGAGTATATCGTGTCGCGATACCATATTAACAATAATACATAAATCTATAAAAATTATTATCAACAAAAAAAAATCTTACAATTAACTAATTCAATGCTCATTCTTACGTAACCAAATATCAAAAAGCTCATCAAAAGACCAAACTGATAATAAACGTGCACATTACGAAACCACAGACAATAAATGAATTTAAAAAACATTAAAACATTATATTAAAAGCACCATAGACTAAAGATGGATGGACAATAGTGCAATGGCGGCATTCACGAGCGTTCGTGACGATTTGCGTCCGATATAGAAGTTAATAGCTTGGCAGCTTTTAAATAACAATATAAATACGCCCATAGCTATTAATGTGTTTGTTATCAGTGCGATCTTTTCTCAGGGATGATTTTGTAAGCGAAGTGTAGTCCTTTCAAGGTTGGAATTAACGGAATGAAAATGATGAATAATTTTATACAATTACCTATATATTTTACACAGTTTGGATCCAGAACGATCAACACTAGGCTCTGGGTAACGATCAAAACATGCCTGAAGATGCCTCATTTAGGGGTGAAACACGTGGTGCAAAGCATGCGTAAGCAAAATAGCAGTCAGAGATTGATGGCTAATATGGAAAGTTGTGGTAGTAATAGAGGTAATCCGTTCTTCGAGTGTTGGCAGTCACACACATACTAATGCCAGCGAAGTGAAACAAAATAATTCTAATCAGAATAACCAGTGACAAAGACTTCAAGGAGATAACACCTTGTTCAATAAAATATTTTATACCACTTCCAAAAGTTCTCATCTTTTATATCTGAAAGTGCGTATATTATGCGATATCTTTAATAATTATTTTTACAATTAATAGAATTCATCTCTATTTTATACAACGTTGAATGTAAATGAAACTAATGACCTAACTCATGGAAAGTGGTAGCTGTTACCTATAAACATGGACACCACAGATAACGCTGTTATGTCCATGGTACCCTTCACGTGTTACCATTTCTTAGACTTAAGGTGTTACGTCTACATACCCCGTAATTTAACTGTCCTATTTCACCTTTGAAACAGAAACACAACTATGTAATCGCAACTGCTAAGAAATCAACAGGGAATTATGTTTTTGTGTTTATTGTATGTATTATATGTGTATATTTATGTAAATAACTAAATTATGTAAAATATACTTTGTTGAAATTAAAATTAAAAGTACATCAATAATTACATTTTGAACTTAATATAGTTCAACTCGTGTATATGCAAACTAAAGTAGCAATAAGCTACTCGCATAGCTCGAAAAAGGTTCTTAAGTGGTGCCCTAGAACAGGCAAACACATTTTAGGACTACTCCTTACTAGATGAAGCGACAACTTCAAATGCATTGTAATGTTGTCAATGGTTTCCGGGCAAACCTCTTAGAAGTCGACCTGACATTGCTAACAATGTAACTACTAGTCCCATTACTAACAATCCCTTTCCTGACCACCTTAATTCTACAAAAGCCTCTGACGTAGTTTGAAAGTGTAATAAGGCTCTTATACAGTCGATTCGGTCAATCGATACGCTAGTACGCCTGAATTATTGAAGTGTAAATGTTAAGGCCGCAAAACCTCAAGACCTAATAAATGATTGTACTCGTATCAATATGATACTATGCTTTATTTTGTTAATACACGATTACCATTACTGTGTTTGATACGTAATGATTGATTCGTAAAATAAATGTGTTATTATACCTTGATGATGAAGAATGACTACTGGCAAAAGCATTCGTGAGCATTAATATTCGTACTTTGATTACTTGTTAATATAATAACATTTTGTTCCACAAAAAATTGCCAGCTTCAATCGTGGCCAAAGCAGTTATTTTGATTTAAAAATTAAACTACTCGTACTAAATCGATTTCAACAAAATTTCTATGAGACCAGTTCGAATATATCATTTCAAATAAAAAAAGAATTTTACAAATCTGTATAAAAATGTTCTGTTATGAGGTAACAAAGATAAAAAAATACAAACGAATTGAGAATCTTCTATTTGAAGTCGGTTACAAAACTAAAAATAGTATTGTATTATAGTTAACACTCGACATGGGTAATATGGATACCGATCCGATATCTATATACTGGGTTTCTCTAGACATGAATGGTGAAAAATAGGTCATCACTCATCATTTCAAAATCGCTCATATCGATCCGATATTATCTATTTTCGATTATGTTTAAAGTCTCTTATTCAATATCATTTTTGAATAACAGACTTTAAACATATTGGTTATTGGACCAGTAAATATTATAAATAATTTTATTTTTTGAGATATGAAATTCTTTGAGAAATTTTTCGAGGAAAGCAAAATGGATTTGGAGAAATTTTAGTATTTTTCAGGTATTTTGTAAGCCATATAGTGGTATACAAGTATAAATACAATAAAATTTATCAATGAAGTTAACAAAAGAGGATGGTATAAGCAAAAAGGTTTAAAAATATTTAGTTATAAAAAAAGATTACATAATACTATGTTTTTATTTACTTTTTTGTCATTCGTTTTGTAGTACATGACAAAACATAATAAGAATCGGGATACAAATGTGTGATTAGATACTCCTAAAAGTAAAGAAAAATATATCTATTTGGAAAAAACAATTTGCCATTTGGGTAAAAATTAAATCGCATATGGCAACACAAGTAATGAATCATCTAGATCTATAAACACAAACAGGAGCTTGTGTTGATAGTTCTAAATAATTTCATAACAGTTTTGACATCTTGTAAAAAAAGAAATAGAAAATTAATTTTCTAATTTCGTCAATACAAATACAAAGGCAGTGCCGACTCTTAAATTATATAGTGATTACTTACTGTGTGGGAGTACCTAGACCCTAGGCCTTAAAGGCTTTCATCTAAATCCTGAATGCACTACGAATTTTAATTACCTTCGGCTATTCGCTAAAAAGGGCTTTACAAATTCGAGTACGGATTTCAGAGTTGGCAAGTGAATAGCGGTTAGCGTAGAATGGAGGCCCGGGGCTTTCGCCCACTAGCTGATGAGCATATACGTCTCCTGTCTTGGAGAGTGGCGGGTTAGGACGTGAACAGACAGTGTTGGAGGAATTTTTGCTCGTCTTGGGGTAACTTTCCAATTAATAATAGAAATAAATATTAATATACGGTATGCTACATTAATTCGGTCGTGTTGAAAAAATGTCCTAATGATCAATGTACGATACAGATATTCAAGGTAAAATCAACAACATCCTTTAAAGACGAATTTTAACACTAAAAACGATTTTTTTTTCTTTCTTTTAGAAAACAAATAGATTTTTTTCTCAACAAAATACAACAAAATTTTGTGCTTTGACGTCAAAAAAGTGTTCAAAAACAATACAAATTTTTCGTGGACAATCAAAAATATGTACACATTGTTTCATGATTATTTTTCCGTTTTAGTTTTCTATTGAGATATTGTTTAAAAAGTGCTTTAAATTATCAGAAATATTGAAAATTGTTCATTTATTTGAAAAAAAAATTACATATAATTTCGATATTATCATTAAAAAATTGAAAATTTTCTTTTTGAAAAATGACAAATATACCTTACCACACTTTACATTTATAATCAAAAATATTGTGTTATTTTTTTTTAAATTGATACAAATGTAATTCTGATATATTACATTTGTGTATAAACAATAATAAAAACGAAGTAAAACTGGTCTGATGATTAGATTTATTTTGTTTAAATAATTTTTCGCAATATGAGTGTAGACCAAATAACGGTCAGAGATTAATGATAATAAAGAAGGTCGTAGAGCCTTTACTAATAGTCACTCCTCAAATGTTGGCAATCACACACATATTAATGGTGGCGAAATTAAACAAAATCATTCAAATTACCTTATCAACTGTTAACTGTCCACTGCTGAACATAAGTGTTTTGCCAGTAGTTGCCATGTTTGGCAGGCGGACTGGTAACCTAATTGGTAAAATTGGATTTTTCTTTTTTATGAATGATAATGGAATATTAAAGGCGAAGATTAAAAGGCAAGTCAGTTAGCCCATCGTGGCTAACTGACTTCTCTGACTAATACCTAGGATTCCCCAGATGTATTCATCGTGCTGAATAGCACGATGGTTTCCAGGAAGAACCACGTAGTAGTCGACCTAACAGGATATATTGCTAGCAATGGAGCAATTAGGTTTTAGTGACGGACGCTGCTGCCCATCACTCGAGCAATTAGTTCCCTTAGTTACCTCTTACGACACCCATAGGAAAACAAGAGGTGGACTATTCTATGCAAGGACCACACAGCATTCTAATTAACTAACGAATAAATATGGAGATCCATAAAATAACACCGGCGAAACAATGTACTCTGTTATGTCCATGGTGCTGCTCATGTCTATAGGCCACAGTTACCACTTTCCTTCAGGTGGGCCGTCAACTTGTTTGCCATTCTAAATAGTATATTAAATTAACAATTACTAATTTAGTAAAAAATATAACGAAACATAAAATGTGCTTAGTGTGAATGAGACCGTACTGCCGCAAGCGCCCTTACGCGGATGCGGCCCAACCTAATAATTTCTTAATGTCATGCGCTCCGAACGGAATTATTGTTTTGTATTACAATAATGGTGTACTTAGATTCTTAAGTATAGATTAGCCGTGACCACTCTTGCGCTGACATATTGCGTACTAGTTTTACATTCTATTGTAATCACAGTTATACATTTTAGTGGTTAAAATTATCTGTGTGTAGATAAACTATGAATTGTCCATTAATTGAATTTTTAAACAAAATTAATTATGCAAACAAAACTGCTTTAGTCTGTCTATTGCAAATATTCTATTAATGTACATTTTTATGTTATTATCCAAACATAGACCTGATAGTATCATTTAAAAGGACTGAAAGTATTTTAGTATAGAAAAAAGAGGTACACTAATAATAATATAATTAATATAAATAATGGAATTTTCATCGTGCCTCCTATCAAATTGTTTATAATTATTCCTCTCCACCCAAATGTTGCCTGGAAGAAATCGCTTTTATCGATAAGGTCTCCCATTGTTTTCTCATTATGATTATTTCTTATAATTGTTTATATTTATAATAAGTTTATACTATTGTAATCTTTTTGGAGGAAATAATAAAGAGTATCTATGTATCTATTTACAGTAGAGAATATTGTACTTTTTTATATTGGCTTTACTCACGTATTCAATACAATACAGTATGACTCACGATAGTTATTCATAATAGAGAAAATTGTTCACAATTATTTAGAATAATATTCATTCTACATAAAAGGCGAGTAATTTTTTCCGTAGAAAAAAAAAGCAGAAACTTCAAATGATGGTCTCATTTGAAATTTTTGCTTTTTTTCTACGGGAACAAACCCTATCGTTTGTAAAACAAAAATAACAAAGTTTATTCGGAATTGGGGCGTCATATAAAAAAATACAGGCAAATTGTAAATCATCTTACTTTAAAAATACAACGTAAAAAGTCTATAGCTTAATTGTATTAAAATATCGATAGCTTTATAGTAGCTAATCGGCCAAGAGATAAAGCAATCATGGATGACACGAGTTGGCTGATTGATAACGAGTAAAAAGTGGAGAGAACAAGGCGAAAATATTGAAAAATGAAAGTTGTGTAAATATTTTTGTTAAATATTTAAATTAATGATACCATTTCTTTTATGTATTGATTATGTTACCACTAAGTTGAACTGTTATTGAAGGGAGAAAGGATTGTTAGTATTAAGAAAATGTTTTTTTTTAACATACATTTAATATTCCATTTACAAAATTTAAATTTATTAATTAATTATTAATATTTATATAAATATCTTATTTATTTTGTATTTATACTCAATATGTTAATTTCCAAAAATAAAAATGATATTTTTTAATTAAAATATGATCCGAAAACATCTCTGCATGTTTTAATTCCAATATGGTACCTATAGCACGATCTCTAATACGTTGCTCCAGAATTGCTCTAGCTCTTAGGTCATTGGTCGACTAGATACCTGCATATTTTTTAAACAAATTAGATTATAGTTTATTATAACTAGATTGTTAATTTATTATAGAAACGCGTCGTTTCAAAACGTAGGCGGCATTGTCTACAGTAATCACGTTACCCTTATCACGACTCGATTATGAGTGGTACATAATCCAAGCGTGGCACATTATTGAGCCAAAGTACTGCATGTTATGATATTTAACAATATCTAAATGCTGGCATTGTCTTGAACATTAGACACGGGTTGCGAAGTGAAGCCCTAAGCTCTGTGCAATGCGTAGGAGTCGTCGTATACATAGAATTTCGTACCGTAGAGAGTACATTGGTTTAAACTTTGAACCTATTTCTTCCTTCAAATATTAAAGCTTGTTTTGATCTGGAAAATAACATAAGGAATGACAAAAAAAAACACTACGATATTGCTTCTATTTATAAGTATCTGTTATAATTTTTATAGCTCAGCGTCAGTACTATTTATTTCGTTTCCGCGGTTAGCTTTTTATTATAGCAGAATATAAATATTTTTCTTTCTTAAAATAATAAATTGAGTTTTGATCATTTTATGTTACTGTGTATGTAATCCAATGTTTTCGCTTTTGTTCTTGTGTAAAAATCTTTTAATTTGTATTATACGTGTACATTTTATTTAGTTTATATTGTGTTTATTCTGAAAATGCAAATAAGTAATATTTCCGTATTTAAATATTATTTAAATTATTATTAAAATATATATTATAAAGAAAATACTAAAAAATAAGCCTATATCAATCCGAAAATAATAACATAGTTATTTTACATTGATTAACAATGAAACTGGCCGTGTGATCCCGGCATAGAATAGGCTATCCCCTTCCTTTCCCGTGGGTGTCGTAAAAGCCGACTAACGGAGGGCGAGGAAGGGGCAGTAGCGTCCCTCTTAAAATATCTCTAAAGCCTGACTGTGATTGCCAATCCACCTGCCAAGCGTGGCAAGTCTTGGCAAAACCCCCCAAGGGGGAGGGTTATGTTCAGCAGTGGACAGAAAAAGGCTGATATGATAAACGATCAAATATTACTTTAATATCAATTAAATGCCTATATTTATGTCTGCATTAACTATTGTTTGATCTATGGCCTAACGTTAGTCATACATAAAATAGAGGAACACCGCCTTGGGCAGGTCAAAATGGTCTCCAAGAAAGATCACTTTGTACAGATAACATCTTGCTATTAATTATGTATGTATAAATGTATACAATCTGTATAAATTATTTAATTTAAGATTTCCTTAAAAAGTAAACTTTAATAGACAAATGTCAACAAAATTAAAATAATATTTGATTAAAATGCTTGTGAATCCTTTCAATAATCGCCTAAACAAATATTAACACTATCTAATTGACGACATTTTTTTAAATCAATCATCGTTTTTGAAATTATAAAAATGCAATAAACAAATAAAAAAGCAGGCATATAATGGTGCTATAATATTGTTCCCGAAAAGACATAGAATGGCTCATCTATTGAAAGCAAATGTCAAACGCAGCTAATACTCGTACAATTAAGCCACGTACGACAACTAATAAAATAGCAAAGGAATGGCCATTCGACACTCGAGTAAGGGTAAGGGGCTTACTCAGTATTCTTCTCGCCGACCCTCAGGACTTCCACAAAGGGAAAAGGGCAAACACTTGAGGCAAAGAACCAAAATAGAGAAAGTATTGAGTCGCAAAATAAAATAAGGGTGGAAAAGAGTAGGTATGTGAAAATCCCGGTAGTTTGTAATATTTTAAGAGCGGTTTTTACCGCATCGTGTAATTTATATTTAAATTTTAAGTATCACGTGCAAAAAATTTATTATATAATACTATTTTATTTAATTTTATATATAGTACATTATTATTATTTTGATTCATTTAATAACGGTTAATAATTTAATTATATTTTAATGTTTCTTAAACATAAAGCACGCTGTGGTTGCCTCTTAATGTAAGAACAGTTAGCCGTAATCGACTAACGTATTGTATTGAAATATTTCGCTGTATCTTATGTTGGTAATGCTATAAATAAATAAATATATAATTATAAAACTGCATTAAGTAAAATCAAAAATATTTGCATCAATTCAAAGGATTGTTCTATCGGTGAATTTGAATCTTAAGTTTTTCATTCTAACTTGATAACTGGATACGTCTTATTAATATGAGAAACACAATTTTTTCCACCTTTTCGACCTATACTTCTTTAACAAATATGTTCAGTCTTAAAAAATAAAAAGTGGTATCAGGATAGGCACTTGGATGGGCAGCAGCGTTCCTCTTAAAACGTCACCTAAGCTTAATTGCTGTTGCTAACCCGCCTACCAATCGTGGCAACTACTGGCAAACCCCCCTTTTAAGAGCAGTCTATGTCCAGCAGTGAATAGTTAACGGCTGATATGATGCTGATGATCAACAAAAGTGTGTGATGTTGGTATTATCATCTCTTTTTGTTCTGCACACAATACAAGTGGACAGTATAAGGGCGACCGCAGGTGGTCGCGGCCACTCGCCAACTTTTCAAATATTTGCTTTGGAAGCTTTCCCATAGATTTGTTCGTTTTCCCTAAACGCCACTAACGATAACTGTACAATTTATTTAACGGACCGGATCAAGTATGCTTTGACAACAAAAAGGGAAAAGTCGGCTAGGAAAATTTATGAAACATCTTTTGTTGGAATATTTGCTTGGGACCGGAAATTTGTGTTTTCAAATGTACCTTGCGTTTGTTACGAGTTATTTAACTATAGAATTTTCCAAGTTATTCGTTTATTTTAATGTTCCATTATTTTGGGTCATCCGACAGAGTGGGCTGATGCAGCAAACATTGTTTTAACCCCTTACGTCATATCCTGGATATTTTTCTTTATCGGATTAAAAATTATCCTATTTCTTAAGTTAGAGCAAACAAAGTATAAGGAAAGATGTATGAAAGGACGTGTATTATTTACACTTTCAAGTAATATAATCAATAGATTTGAATAAAATTTGCTACGAATAGGTTTTATTCTAACTTAGAACATAGAATACTTGTTTAAGTTAGAGCTCTAAGTTTCTAAATCTTTTTAATATTTATTGAGACATCCTGTCCTCACTTCACTTACGATACTTTATGTACTAATCTTGGGCATCTCTGTCCCATTCGTGTTTCTACCGTGAAGCAGTTATTATTGCATGGCTGTGTGTCGGTTTGAAGGGTGAGATATGGCAGTGAATTTACAGGGTACAGTGGAATAACATTTGAGTCCTCAGGAACAGCAACGCATGGGGGGTATCATGAGCGAAACGGTATACTCTATTATGTCCATGGTACTGCTCATGTCTATAGGCGACGGTTACCACTTTTCATCAGGTGGACCGTCAGCTTGTTTGCCATTCTAAGTAGCATAAAAAATTTCACGTGACCGAAGCCGCGGGGTACAACCAGTACTAAATAATTTCGAAATTGATATAGATACTTTTAGATAACACAGGATTTGTTATTCATAGTCATAAATCTAATATAATATTAAAAAAACAAAAACAAAACAAGCTTGATTGACTATAATTAATCATTTTTACAAAAAAAAAAATAAACAGATTCTATCTTGACAAAATTGGTATGGCCTTTAAGAAAAGATATCTTGTTAGTATGTACCTACTTATATATTCAAATTATAAACAATCAATAACTCAAGTGTACAAAGTGACGTAACTTTGCGTTTTCATTTTTAATCGATACATATAACTTTTTATCGATTTTTCATTCCAAGAACTCGATCGTATTAAACAAATCGATTCTTAGTCACGTCGCAAACTCGCAAATTGGGCAAAAACTGTGCACAATTAACACTCGGGTACAGCACTTGATGTAATAACCGTGGGAGACGGCTTTTTGTTTTACGCCGCAAAACATAATCGAATGGCGTTATTGTTTGTCAGATTTTCTAGACAAGTGGCAAATTATCATTAAATATGTTTCATTATCTTTGGATACGTGTAGTTCTAACATAGTTTGATATGGTCGTAAGAGGCGACTTAGGAAACTTAATGGGCAGCTTACTAAAACCTAACTACGATTGCCAATCCGACTGCCAAGCGTGGAATTTACTGGCAAATCCCTTCAAGGGGAGGCCTATGTTCAACAATGAACAATTAACAGCTGATATGATGATGATAATGATCATTAGATATGTTTTCATTACCGCAAGTATCGTTATATATGGTTTTATTACTACATGGTTAAAGAAGGACAAGACACAGGACATTTCTATCCCGTTTTATCACACGCATGAATATGTCTATTGATAGGTTTGTTTGCCATTTGTTGAGGCAAAGGTCATCACTGTCATCATTTCAGCTTTTAATTGTCTACCGCTAAACATAGGCCTTTCCCACAGATTGCAATAAGGAACGGTCCTAAGCCACTTGCATCCACAAGCTCTCTACATTAAATACATTTGATATCATCCCTTCATCCACTACGCTTGCCTATACACGCGTACCTTTCTATGTTTAAGATCATGCCAGCGTATACGAAAAGGGCGGACGGAATCACCATTCTATTTAAGCGTCTTATACAAAGGTAAATATAAACTTTGTTCTATAAATTTTAACGTATATTACTCATAACTTACACCACAAGAAGGCTTGCACCCAACAATCTATAATAACAAGCCGCAATCACCGGCAGTCGGCGCGTTCGTGTCAAATCCTAAAATATTAATGTTGGCAATAACCGTTAGAGGCCGAAAGACGAAATTCTCACGGGCGCCGACGCACTGCCATGCAGCCGCGCCCAATCGTGGCACATTACAAATTTGTCACATTAAGTCAATCTGTGATGTCGTGGTGAAGCTGAGGACACTAGCCAAGTGTAGTGATGGACATAAGTATAGGAACTATTACGTTGCAATGTCGATATTCAATTTATTATTTAAAAATTTGTCGAGTAACTGAGGACACTGGCCAGTTGTAGTATTAATACATGTAGTGTTGTCGATATTAAGTGTATTATTTAAAAATTTGGCAAAAAGAATTTCAATTTTCTAAGGTTTATTAATTGAAAAAATATCAATATCGGTTTAAAAATTAGCAAAGGTATAGCGAAAAAATGTTGACGATTTTTTCGACAAAAAAATGTTGACAAAAAAAACTAATGCATCTCTGGCAGTATTTATCTAAATATTTAATTTTATTTATGCATTAAAAGTCCAGTAATGTCTCTTTATCGATTTTTTAAAGAAATCGTACATAATTGATACTTGTAGAAATATTATGTGCCCACAATGTAACCAAATCACATTAGCATATTTTTGATCTGCTAAACATCGTTTACAATCCGTTAATAAATATTAAAAATAACTGACTAAAAAATGAAAACGTGAAAGTGAGTCAAACGACTAATCAATATACAGTCGTAAATTTTGGTAAACTCTGACAGCAAACAATTATACTATCGAAATCATTCAATTACAATAAACATGGGAGGTTATAAATCGATAACTTATTTCACTACGTCACTATTTCACAACCGGTATCGTTTGCGACAAAGGTAAACACTTATCCCACGTTTTGTATGCATTATTCCAAAGCCACAGAATAGAATGTTTCATTGGAATTAATTTATAAACTGTGCCCATAGCGTTTTTAAATGTATCTATAAAATTTGTCTATGCCTCAGGGTCAGTCATACACCCAGTTGAATCACGACAAAACACTTGATTCTTGGTTTGAAGCGGCAAGTTATCGCAATCATGTTAATTAACTATGATGAATGTGAAATTTGATGGTTCTGTCTTTAATTTAGCAATTAAAACACGTATAAACCCACGGTATGAATATTTGGACAGATAAAAGAATAGATAATACTTATATAAGTTGGTCTAAGTTAAAAACATGACATTAAAAACTACGTAAATACATATTATATACGCAAGTATATTTAAATGTCATTTAAGTAGATAACTCGTCTATTACCTCATCTATTTTTGTACTTTGTACTTATCTTAATAGATATATAAAAATCCCCTGTCACCATATTCGTTCACGCTGATCTTCGAAACCGCTCAGCCTATTTTAATTATTATTTTTAAATGAATAAGGAAATGTCAAAATTAATTCAGGCTTGATAACGTACCTAATTGTGTATGGATTTATTTGTAATAATGTATTTTCTGTCTTTTTTTAAATATTTTTATTTAGATATGTACATATTATTATGGACGAGGGCTGTACAGCAGCGTCCTTCTTAAAATTTCTCCAAAGCCTAACTGCAGTTCCCAATCCGCCTGCTAAGCATGGCAACTTAGTAGTTGCAATTTGAGGGGCTTAATCACCCCCAAAAGGAGAGACTTATGTTCAGCAGTGGACAATCAAAGACTGATATGATAATGATGATGTATTATGAAATAAAAATCATACAAATTGAAAATTTCTTATTAAAATCATTTAACTTTTGTTTGTAGACGACGATTATCAGTTTCCATCAGTTAGCTTATCTTAGCTTAGATAAAAAAGAAAAAAAAAATACTTAAAATTTAAGGTGAACGAATTCGCAGGAATAATCTTGTAAGTAGTGTATGTTCTAAACATATACTATCTTTAGAATTATAAACATACTAACACGATGTATAAAGAACAGGTGTAGATATACTAATAAACATGATACAAGTTTCAATTAAATTCGTATCTAATTCCGAATAAAGGTTATTCGTGCATTGGCTGGCAGTTTGGCACATTAATTGAGATAACTACACACACGTTTCCCACTACGTAATGATATATAATTATCAAGTCGAGACCAAGACTCTGTATATGCGGAAATGGAGTCATATTATTATATTGCATATGCATGCATGCCAATTGTGCTAATGCTAATATTTTATGAGCTCTATAGATCTACCTTATTCTTTTCCTATACAACGTCATTCCATAGATAAATATTAAGATTAAGAACTCATTGAGTATTTTTACTTTTTTTTATAGACAAGTTATCTCACTATTCTTATTTTAAAATGAATGACATAATGTTGCTATAATATATTTCAAATCATTTGAATTTAGAACGCGCGATCGTGAATCAAAGTACACAAAAATAGATACTATTTCGTCTTCATTCTTTAAATTAATATTTTTATTAATGTTAGTTTTTATAAAGTTGAACGTCTATAGAAGTATGTTAGAAAATCAATAACTGTAATGACCTCAATATCGCACCATAAACGTGCATACAAGTGCTCTAATTAGCTTCATACATTTCCTAATAGAGACCTTGCCACGCCAAATCTTCACAGATATGACAAAAAATACTTCCTATAACATAGAGTTATGTTTATTTAAATTTCAACCATAAACAAGCAGATATTACTTGCAAAAAAAATAGCGACTTCAATTACAACGAAATTAATATAATACAGAACTAACATATGAATCAACTATCGATCGCAGTAAGTTTTGTCAAAATCCGTTTAGAAGTAGCGAAGATATCGTGGAACATATAGGCACAATAAAAAAATATATAGACAAAACGAAATTCCTATCTTAAACAGTACACCAACTTTTACATTTTTATTTTATTTGATTATGACATCTTATAAGAACAATACATATTCAATGATACCTACTCTGTATTTTGTTAACCTAAAACAAAGCATAAAATATATGGCGTAAAGATGAAGAAACTTTACTTAGGCGACAAACTAATTAATGTCACGTAATTAGTTATATAAATAGGACCTCGAGGTGTGACACCTACTCGCACTCATTTGTAATCATTTAGTCAACAATATTCATGATCCGCATTACTTTAAACAAAAAAAGTCATATGAATATGAAAGTCTATGCAACCAGTGCATTAAATTGGCAAATTGTATGTATTATAAAGTGGCAAAGTCTTTTATGATGTTCAACGGTATTAATACAAGTATACTATTTTACCAAAGACATTTGTACTATAATATATATTATAATATAATTAAAATTATGAAAGTGTGTTTGTTTGTTTGTTACCTCCCGGTACCTTAACGACTCAATTACTCGTGAAATTTGGAACGTGGTATTTTTAGCATAGAAGGACAAAGGCTATTTTTGTTACAATCAATCGACATATATCAATCCCAAGGACGAAGTCTCAGGTGAATAGTAGTTATAAATAGTTGTACAAAGCTATAAATATTTATGTTATTATATTAATATCTACTTCTAGGTGATTGCATACATTTATTTTCCGGTTTCGTCTGTATAAGGGCAGTGGCGACTCTTAAATAACATAATGGTTTACTTACTCTAAGCAGTACTCCACAATTAAGGGCAGTGCCGACTCCTATCATAGTGATTACTTACTCTGTGCAGTATTCCACAATACGTATGACATGCAGTACCAACATTAGCTGCTAATGGCGTGACCGCAGCGTATTTGGCGGACCCTGTCATAGTTCAAGGCTTTAGAGACCGCGCACACCTGCCGGGAAACTGCTGCGGTGACTGTCGGCACGATTTAACACAGCCTCTTGTCACTATATAAATGATAGGTATGATGTAATTTTATAAAAAATAGCTATGTTTGCTTATTACAGGTACTTAATAAGGTACGTTCTGTGATGTATTTGCATTTATTAATGTCGATTTATTTATAGTTGTATATTGTATATGTTTATTAGCATTCATAAAGGATAAATTTATACCTAAAATTATAATATTTAGGTACAAATTTACTTTAATTTTGAAAAGACGATCAGTAAGATCTTCAACTACCATATTATTATTATTGCATATAGAAAATTGATATAAAAATAGTGATGTACTAAGAACTGAGATCTTACTGTATTGTTTTAATGGTGTATAACATTATATCCAAAAATGCATGTTTTGTTTTGCATATTTATTTTTAATTCCAAAAAATATTACAACATGCTTATGCTTATTAATATCTAAATAATATACTTTTTGAAACCATTTTAATATATTATTACCTACCTACAGCAAATGACTGTTTACTTTAAAAAAATATTTCAAATCGCGACAGTTATTTGCCAAGTGTGGACACCCTTTTATTGCCCTTTACAACAATGTTAATAGTGTCTGGAGGCACTTCGGCCGGCTGATTGAGGGCATTACGAGTGATTGTGCCCGTTGGTCACCAAAATATTAGTTGACCGGTAAGAATTTTTTGCTATTATTTTTCCATGATTTATGTCCAAATTGACTCCGGAATTGCGTGTTATACTGTAATGTAGCACAAGTTGTGAAATATGTCCGTTGAAAGTTCTAACGACAGAAGATTACGCGGTGATATGATATGTCAAATGTTAAGTTTAGTTTCTCTTTCAATGCGACTTTGTACTTAGTACCTATATATCGAAGCTAAAATGGATAAAAAAAATTGTGGCTTGATGTTTTCGTAACTTTTGAACTTAGATTATATAGATAGAGCCTCAAAAACAGACAAACTCTTTGTCAGCTAATTGTCAAATTAGCTGATTCGTTTTTTTATCAGTGTTCTATACGCTTAAGCATAAAATGTATCTTGACATACTATTTAATAATTAAAAGGAGTGTTTACGCATAAAAAAGGTGTAGAAATAACAAGACAAAATAAATATAGAAGTTATAATAGAATCACTTATAACTTTTATCACGCAAAATGATATGAAAAAGTTGACCCGCTTTTCTCGAAGCATTTGTATGGAGACACTTTATCTAAGCTTTTGAAGTAAGAATAAAAATCGAACGTTTTTAAATATTAAATTCGAATTTATAAATTAAAAGATGTGTTAACGTTTTATGGTCAGTGGTAAAAATTACAAAAACATACAAATATAAAGAGAAAAACTAAAATTATAAGTAACATAAATAAAATAATATAAAAAATAATAAATTAATATTAAAATAAAATATAAGTAATATAATAATCTATAATAAATTTGAATGATTTGTATAGATTCTAAAATATCGTACATATAGACAATTCATATGAATGCAACAAAGCTGCCTTATTGCTGAAAGCAATCTTTTCAGCCTGACTTTAGAACCTGGCTATCTAAATAACTGGAATACCTACAAATTTATTTCTAAATTAACTGGTAAGTACAGGCAAAGAGCGAGATACTAGATAATATTGCTTCATTCTATCCCAAGCTTGAGACAGCGAAACATATGTACTCATATTATATTTACCACTTTCCATCAGATGGGCCGTCGCTATATTAAATGCCGTAAAAAAGTAAATACGTTTCGTACATAGATAGTAAATAAATAGATAAACAAAATGCATATTGCAATATTGAACATTAGATTCAATCCTTCCTGTCATCCACATAAAGGTGTTTACACAACGAGTGAGTCAGCCGCATGTGGGCACCGCCGCGCGTGTTGTAACACGGCCGATACGAAGCTAACGCCACTTGACTCGTTGTGAACCCGCGACACACCCACGGAACTTGACATCTGATATTCTGTCACATTATAATACCCCATCCACTAATATATTTGACTAAATTGACCATAAACAACTTCAACTAGTCATAATATTACTAAGTACTGGTAAGTTATCACTTGCAGTGTAATAATTAAATAACTTTTTAATAATATTATAAGTCCACTATAATTCCTTGCTGTATATAAAAAATTAAAGTGGGACTATTTGTGTATTTTACTGAACTAGGTGTTATCTTACGGAAGTCCATTTTACTAGTTATTCGATTATTATTATTTTATTTAATTACACTACCATTAGTATGTGTGCGACTACCACCACTCGAAAATTGACCTCTAATCTCATTACCAGAAGTTCTACAAACTTCCATATTAGCCATTAATCTCCGACTGCCGCTTCATCCAAACAATATTAATTTATGGACAGCCAATAAAGCATATGCTTATATCAACATAAAACACATGCATTTCTCAAGTTAGGTTGAATCCTATCTCTTAACTCACGCATTGAATAAGATATGCAGCTCTTCACATCCTACCTTATACTGACGCTTCACATAGATGCAAATCGTTTAATTCACTGACCATTTAATGATTTTTCACTCTAGGACATATAACGTCTGCACTATTGATTTATCGACTCTACAACACGCATAGCCATTTCAATACATTTTATGTTGTTCATGGTACTGTATATGTCTACAGAGAACGGTTATCACATTCCATCAAGTGAATCACTAATTATTTTACCACTTTATTCAGAAAATAGAAATTTGATCACCATACAATACACTACTACAATAAATAAAATATAAAATAAATTACTCTAATAGGTTTATTAATGTAAATGATTACATCAATAGACCGATTACTGTTTTAATTAATTAGTATAAGTTTTATTTTTTCAAGTACGATTAATAATAATTCCAATAATATTACAAGTACTTTACTGTTCACATAATTATTCTATACACATGGATGCTAGACAAAAACGCATTAAGTTAATCCTGAATTATCTCAAGCTTCATTACAATGATAAAATACATGCCGTTTCCTTTAACGGTAACCAATGATTTACAATTAAATCGATCTAACACAAACCTGCGCTGACTCATAGAATCGTAGTTAGTAGTTTCCCTATAAAATTCCATATAAATAGATCATAGCTAACGTACTTTCCCATAATCTATGGAAAGAATGCTCATGCATGTATTATTTAATATTAAAATGCTCTTTCCTCTAGTTTTTTTAACTGATTTAAAAAAGGAGAATTAATGAATAAATATTGATATATCAAATATTGCGCCACTAGATCATTGATAAATGAAACAAAAAAGTCATGGATGCACAATCAGACGCTAAAAAAGCAATAAAAAACAAACGCTATTAACAACATTTTGCAGTCATTTCTAACTGTCCACTGTAATAACGTTTGAAATCAGAGCTTTTTTTTCTTATTTATAAGAAGTATTCGACTCCATAGAGGCCAAAATAACAAATGGTAACTATTTTTTTTTTGTAATTAAATTTGGAACAATTTTAAGTATCATCTCAGCCATTACACAATATGTCCACTGCTGAGCATAGGCCTCGCCCATAGACTACTATAAGGAACGTTCCAGGAGCCACCTGCATCCACTGACTTTCTGCAATGCACTCACTCACTCACTATGCCGTCACTCCATCTAGTGGGGGGGTTGTCCTACACTACGTTTGCCTGTACAGGGTCACCACTCAAGAACCTTTCTTCCGTATCGGTTCTTCGTTCTTCGAGCTATGTAACCAGCCCGTCTCCACTTCGGTTTGCTTATCCTTCGGGCTTTGTCGATGCCTTTGATTCTTTTGCGGATATCCTTTGGATTTTAAGTATAGATGTTATTTATATTTAAAACTGTATTTTATTTTTATATATTGATTTTTTTTAATAACATTATTCTAAACAAATTCGATTTAAACTACTGTTCGTCTACTACTCGTAGTAGAGTTGTTGGAAATTGCTTCATACATAACAATATTTCACATCTTAAACTTTATCTTTGATAATATCATTTAATTTTAACTACTTCGATAACACTATCAAGAAACCTACGCAGTTTATGCATAATAGTTTTAATATCAAACCCCTTCACTTATCTATATTTAGGTATATACAAATAACAAAACTGTAACTTGATTGTATCTGCAAAAACATCCCACAAAAATTGCTAAACTGGATTTGATGGAATTCTGTGTTTTTTAATGGATGATAATGGAATGGTAACCCCGCTTATGATAATCATATACGTTGACGAGGCACCAAAGAGGAATGATAGGTGAGAATGAAAAGGCAGGTCAGTTAATCAGCAATGCACCTGGAATTTAGCACAATGGTTTCCAGGGGGGACAACGTGGAGGTCGACCTGCAAGACATACGTTGGTTATTACTTTTCGGTCCAGTCACATATATATTTTTTATGCAATTTAGAATGTCTAACAAGCTGACTACCCATCTGATGACAAAATAGTAACCATCGCTTATAGACGTGAACATAACCATAGACATAACAGAATATACTTTTTAGCCCAATACACCTCATGCGTTGCCATTCCTGAGAACTAAGATTATGAGCTCTTCAAACTTAAACATAGTCGTACAAACAAAACCAATTCACACATGGGGCAGAGGTACCCAAGCAGACGACTGTTGTACAAAGAGTCCGTTTAGATACATATTTTACAAAACGCACGCAAAAAAAGTTCATATTATACAGGAATCGAACCCGCGACCATCGGATGATAAATCTATAGCTTAAACCGCTACACCTTCAAGGTCGTCGTTAAAGTAATAAAACGTTATTGGCTTGATGTCGCAACAGATTATATATAATAACGTCTATCTATTATCCATTAACTAGCCATAAATAATGTATTGGACTACATTAAGTCGTGATACCAATCTCACTTTCGCTTTCCGAGATAAACTGCTACAATAAATTACTTATTACCTCAATAGAATTTTACATTTTTATTTATTTATTTATTTAACTTTTATTGCACAAAAAAACATAAAAAAAAAATACATATAAACAATTCAACCGAAATACAGTAACATAAATACAGATTAAAATATACATATAAAGGTACTAAAGGCGGTCTTATCGCTAGGGCAATCTCTTACAGACAACCTGGTGGTCTACCGTGAAATGAAATTCCGAAATTTCGGACTCAATTTCGTGTTTTTGTTTATACCAAAATCGGATCAATTAATGGAGTTTAACATTTCGTTCGTTATACATCCTATCCTAATAGTCCAGAGGAATGATATTTTAACATTTCTAATAATTTTAAACGGCATGTATTATGTAATTTTAACATCAAATTTCTGTTTCGTTCATCCCCGAAGTTTCGGAAAATATTTCATGGTAGGCCCTCTGTTTTCTCATTATGATTATTTCTTATAATTGTTTATATTTATAATAGATTACTATTGTAATCTTTTGGAGGAAACAATAAAGAGTATCTATCTTTTATGTGAATCATGATTTCAGAGTACAATTAAGTTTTTATAATATTTTATACTTTAACTTAGCTGACGATCCAACTGTTAGAAAGTAGAAATCCTTGCTTATTGACATAAACAACACCATTATCATCAGCATCATATCAGCCGTTAATTGCCCACTGTTAAACATAGGTCTCCTCCATATAGAGGCTTTTGCCAGTAGTTACCATGCTTGGCAGGCGGGTTGGCAACTACAGTTAGGCTTTGCTGATATTTTAAGAGGGACACTACCATGTCGAAACAGCACCATGAAAATAACTAAATAATGTGTCGCCCACTACATGTAAAGAATCTCATTTTAAAACGTACACATTTATCATCAATACTAATTGAAAAAAAAAACTCTTTATCTCGATATAAAATTAATAATCTTTTCGGCCAGTTATCGTTTACTTCCCTGAATTATTTAATACCACTATAAAAAAAACATTTCGAATAACTTATTTTTCGAATACATGCATAATCAAAACATGTACATGCAGATTTATCATCAATACCAAAACAAAGAAGTCACAAAATTCTACAGGAAGCAACAAAGGAATCACGACAACGATAGGAACACGATTGTCGACAGTTAATCGATAATTCATCGAATCTGCGGTGCGGTCACGGGTCATGATCGAACTATTCACCTTCAAGATCTTAGGAAGTTCGCATTAATCATTATGACAACAATGTATTTATAATTGACGTACAATCGAAATAAACATTTGACACTCGAGCAGAGATCTCGTTGGATTTTAACCTTAGGTACTTGATCGTATAGTTATTTTTATTGCGTACCTAATTATCTTGATCGAATACCTCACTGCATCGTTTATTTAGCTTGTATTAAAAAAAAAGATGCGGTTTTGATTCACAGTGCTATTATGTTTCTCTTATTTTATGTTTTTTTATTGAAATTTTACTTTCTTCGAGTAGTGAATTTGAGTATATATATATATATATATATATATATATATATATATATATATATATATATATATATATATATATATATATATATATATATATATATAGTTTAGTATTTTTATATACTTGGAGCATGTAGTAAACAATTTTATTTATCGAATTCCATGCGGAAAAAAATAAAACAGGCAAAAATTTACAATATGCAATAACACATGATCAATTAACACACAAACATTTTTTAGTTAAGTATTTGTTTATTTTATGCATTGAAACTTCTATAAAAATATTGTTTACTTAATAGATTAACCCCCTTATTTATAAAAACTAAAACTGCCTACAAACCTACTTCAACTATTACACTATTTTGTTACTTTCATTAAAATTGAGCATTTAGCACATAAGAAAAAAGAACAAAACAGTACTCGTATAATAGCTAAAATAGATTTACGAATATATTACTACTATTATTATTTAAAATAGGTTTTACGTTTTTATAAATTAATTTTCTTTAATCATACCTACGCTACATTAGGCATCGGCGCTCTCTTTCACGAGAACACTACTTTAACTACTGAGGTTATGAAAATTTACTATTTTCAATTTGAATTTAGAATACAAAAAATTAATTCGTCTGGGAACTTTTTTTATATTTATACTCATAAAATGTAGACAATCATGTAATTATCTATTTAGGTAGGTGACTCACCATTTATATTGGATTTTCTAGTTATTTAAATTTAATTTCTGTAATAATCGACAACTATTTTTCAACCTGTCCCCTTATATTTCAATATTTCATTTATCAAATAGTCTTTTTTACATAATATTGTATAAAAAATACATATAAAAATTATATTAAAGAAATCTTTTGGATGCAAATTATTCTATTATTCTTTTATAATTTAAATATGATATTGAATTATGATAAATAACTATAATAATCAATTAGATCCTGTCTTTGAATTATTAATAAAAAAGACCTTCTACTATTTTTAATGTTGAATAAAGTATTAATTATAATGGACTAATTTTTACCCACGACTTCGCCTACGTAACTAGGGTATTTTGTTCGACTGGGATAACAAGTAGTCTATATCCTTTTTCATGCCAAGTTCTATGTACGAGCATGTACCAAATTTTATTGTAAATTCAATCTTTAAGGTGTTACGAGGTAACAAACAATTAAGATTTGTTTATTAATTTATTAATCAATTAATTACTCTATCTAATATTTTTCACTGACCCAATAGATTAATAGATAAAAACAATTACGTGCATTAACAACTATCAAATCAAAATATAACTTTATCTTCACGTCATCAAGTAATTACATAATAAAATAAATAGCCAATATTAAGCCTCCGTCCATTTAAATGTCGAAATCTCACAATACACAATAGAATTATTTTAACAAATCTCAAACTTACATCTGTAGATGTAATGAAATCATAATAAAGTGAAAACTTTGTAATAAATATTTTTAAAAATATTTATGAATATAATATAAGCACATGCGATACTGAACCCTAAATGATGAATGGATGATGGATAAAGGATGGATTTTGAATTTTCTGTATTTATACGTTCATGTGTTAGCGTTTCGCGTAAAAACAAGCAAAATAAATGTGACATTCTTTTTCAATACATATAAGCCAAATATAGATCAACATAGTCCATGGAAAGATTAAAAATTGCCCCCTGTCAGGAGTTAAATTATAATTATTTTAAAATAAATGCAATATGAACGATATTGTAATATGTAAAAGAAATAAAAATTATAGTGCAAGCGAACGATGTTGCGATAATAGCTAGTCGTCATTTCGTTTCGTTCGTATGTAATGTGAAAGTGAGTTTATTTGTTAACTCTTGTCGTCTTAATGTCTCAACGAATTGTCACGAAATATGCAATAGATATAGCATTTGAAACGAGGAAAGATATAACTTACTATCTATTCTGAATCCCGATCAATCAATATATTATTATTAAAGACAGAAAATATTTTAATATCTTATATTTATTTTTAAAATGGTATCACTGTATTGTATTGTTTTATATGGCATCATTGTAAATTTGGCAACTCCCTCTTGCAATTTATGTGTCTTATATTATTTGAACCTAAATACTTAGTCTTATTTGCGTAATGGTCCTTCGAACCGGATTATTTTGCGTAAATAGGAATTAAACTTAAAAAACAGTTACTTAAACCTAAAAATAAACTTAATATGTTTACTTCACCGGCCACGCGAACAAAATCGTGGGCATAGCTAGTATACAATAAATCTTTAAAATCATCATTCACTCGCTGTTAAGTTGACTGCTCTAATGTTTGACCTCCATACTGGTAGTGAGAGTCCCAAGGTCGGATATGTATAACGTACTATTACCAAAAATACTTCGTGACGAGTTTTTCCGTATTTTGAATTATATAAATTGTTCTTATAACATTAATGGCTTTTAAAAGACAATAGTTACAAGTTGTTGTATTATGTACCTATTTAGATGGATAAGACGAGTCACAGAGAACTTGGCTGCTGCATTTTTTTAAATGTGCTGTCTTTATCTGTGTAGTTCTGGATTTAAAACATGTTCTGATTTTTGTAGGTTTTATTCCCGTACAGTAAAATCATTTATATTCATTAATATATTTGTTTAAAATAGTTAAAGAGATTTATTATAACATATCTATGATCATGTTAATATATTTCTGTGTATATAAATATATTAAAATATGTATATATTTTGTATATATTTATAATATTATTCGGCATGATATTTATTATTGTGTCAATTTATATTAAATTTATTTTTTTCTGTAATAAATGTTCGCCACCTCTGCCCTCAAACACTTTTTGTTTTTACCTAATAATTAGCTGATAGAAAATACCATACGGCATAAAGCTCGCCATTTGTACAAATTGTATTGTGCAATAACTAATAAATTTTTAAAATAATAAAGAATATATATTTACAAAACAATATGTATTGAAGTAGGTATATTTATAAATTATCTAGTATTTATATTGTTAGTAATGAAAACTAGCCGTGTGGTCCCGGTATAGAATAGGCCATCCCTTCCGTTCTCGTAGATGTCATAAGAGGCGACTAAGGGAGGACAGCATCCCTCTTAAAACATCACAAAAGCCTAACTGCGGTTGCCAACTCGCTCGACAAGCGTGGTTACTATAAACCCCCCCCCCCCTCTTACGGGGAAGCCTATGTTAAGCAGTGGACAATTAACAGCTGATATGGTATGGTATGGTAAAGATATCTGGTGTTATCGTCCACATACGTAAATGACGGAATAAATAATTAAGTAATATTACTTACTATAGTAATATCTGATATAAAGATCACGTGAGGCTGGCACCATATTAGATAATATTTATCTGCTATATATTATACATATATAGCCGATTACATACATTTCTAGGTCGCTTTATTTTCAACCGACTTCAAAAATAAGAAGTCTCAATTCAATTGTATTCTTTTATGTTTGTTACCTCATAACTCCATCAGTTCCAAACCGATTTGGAAAATTCTTTTTTTATCTGAAAAGATATACATACAGATTGGTCCTATAGAAATTTTGACAAATTCAATTCGATAGTTTAGTTTTTAGACCAAAATAACTGGTTTTGTAACAACTAGATTCTGTTTTTCTATGGGATACAAACTTTAATTTATTACATAAAGTTTCTCGAATATTACTTACCTGACGACCGCTTTTCGTAACAAAATATTTAGCTTTTTTTTTTATAACATAGGAAGTAAACGAGCATGCGACTTACCTGATGGTAAATGACTACAGCCGGAACACTGAAGGTATTGTGGGTGTAGTTTTATAAGGAATATACTCTTTTCTTGAAGACTACGATATCATATCAGTTCGAAGATACTGTTACAGAAAGTTGATTCTAAAGCGTGGTTGTACGTGAAAGAATGTGTCTTGAAAAACACACAGTCGAAGATCTCTCTATTCATCCAGATGGTAAGGATAGAACTTTTCAAAATAATTCTATCATTATTATTGTTTCAGCCATTAACTGCCCACTGCTGACCATAAGCTTTCCCCATAAGAGGAATTTTGCCAATAGTTGCCACGCTTGGCAGGCGAGTTGACAACCGTAGTTAGGCTTTTAGATATATTTTAAGAAGGACGCTGCTACCCATCCCCAGCCCTCCCTTAGTCGACTCTTACGACACCCACAGGAAAAGAAGGTGTTGCCTATTCTATGCCGGGACTACACAGCCAAAACAATTAGGTTAACATGTGCGTTAAAAGAAGTAGAATTAACAATTAAATTCCCAGTTTTCAATTAAATATAGGTAATTAGTTTTTACCAGCAACTTCGTCTAGGGGACCTTGATGTTACACTAACCTGTATAGGAAGTAGCCTCTGTTCTTCTCTATCCATCTCTGTCATTTCGTAGCTATTCATTATGCTATAGAGGCACTAAAAGATAACAAACAAACAAACTCACTTTCACATTTAAATTATTACAAGCTCCACTCAGTTTGGAGCTATATAAAGTGCTCTATAACATACCCAACGGTATTTTTTTATTTATTAAAACTATACCTACTTATGATCGATATAAAAATTAATGTGATTATGCTAAATTGATGATAATAATGAGATGATGATTGAACGTGATTTTGCTTTGTGAAACGTAGTATAAGATGGTATCATTTAACTGTAACAATGTAAGAGTGCCCCATTGCTAGGCACAAATGTTTAAATACATAAAACAAAATCAAGTTTGTCACATTAATTATAACTCAAGAATGGTTAGAATCCAACAAATCAGAGGTCATTGAACTCGATCCAGCAGTTCTTGAGTTATAAATGGCGTAATTAGACTTTTGTTATTTGTATTTAAAGATATAAAAGTTTAAACATACAATATGTCATGTATAAATAATAATATTTGTACGCCCACTGACGGCAATACACAATGTTCGACTTATATAAAACGTTATCGTATCCTATCCATTGCCGAACATAGGCATCCCCATAAGGGAATTTTTACCAGTAGTTACCATACTTGGCAAGCGGGTTCACCACCGCAACACCGAACTCGGTAATATTTTAAGAGTTACGCTACTGCCCGTCCCTCGACCATTAGTTACCCTTAGTCGTTTCTTACTGTACCCACAACAAAGGAAAGGATGGCCTATTCTATGCTGGAACCACAAGGCACATAGGCATGTTGGGATATTGGATGCTAAATAAAATCAAACATTCCACTGAATATATTCTCACCAAATATAAAGCGTTAAAAACTCATTTTTGAGAATTTTACTGTACATCCGAACCCTGTAATATTAATGCCCTATCACATTCTTCAAACCGATACATAACCATACGAATACGCTTTTTTATGGCAAAAACACGAATATGATATAAGTTCATCTGCAGACGGCTTATACATGTTTTGCAGACGATAATTCAGTAACTATTTCACGCGTTGCCCAAACCAATAATGATCATTACAAAACCCTACATCAAATTTGCATAAAACACCAACCAATTAGATACGTTCCCAATAAAATGCGGCGTATTCTAAAAAAAAACAATAGTCTAAGAGACAGACATTGACGCAATAACATCATTTGATCGATGGCTCCTATTTTAGATACATATTCTGATGTTACAAAAGTAGGACTGGCTACAACCATTAGTAAGAAGTTTCCAAACTGCATGAATCATAATTCTACGCTCATTGTCTCGAAGTTTGTATGCATTTAGTGTGTTTTTCGTAACTTTCTGAACGTTGTATAATGTTTGTCTTATTTTTTAATGGGCAGGTGTCGATTGGATGCGAATCGAGCTGGTTCATGATGCGGAGCGAAACTGTGTTAGTTAAGTGCAAAATGGACCTAGTTTTGTTAATGTGTTAGCAGTATGTTTATGTGTAGTCTTAGCTTAATAGTGTGGGTGATGTTTGGATGTAAACATAACTATTTTTAATGTGCTGTTATTATTATAAGTAGACACATCTACTAGTCATTTTAGTATAAGAAATAGCAAACGAGTTTATGTTACACCTGATGTAAAGTGGTTTTGTTAATCCAAAGGTTATCTGGAAGAAATTCCTTAGATAAAGTCACCCTTTGTAAGTAGTAGAAAATTAAGCTACTGGTATCAGACTGATTATTTATTGGTATTAAGGTACTGGCGACTAGCTATATCCCGTGATTTTATGGTCTGAATAAGTAGGTATATATAGTATCCTATGTACTAACTTAGTATAGTATTAGATAAAGTCTATTTGTTTACAAAATTTCATTCAAATCCATTTAATTGTTTTTATACGAAAGAGAACAAACAAACTTCCATCAATTTATCTGGATACCTATCATTATAACCTTTCGCATTCTCAATGTTAATAGGACATTTAGTCAAAAAACAACTTATTTGCTGCGTCACAACAAAAATTTCGCTATATCTAGATAATCACTTCCATTACTCATCGAACATAAGAACTAAGCTCTGAAATGGTAAAAATTTTAGATTTTGTTCCGCAAAAGTAAACATTTTAAAATTAGTATGCTATCAACCTGGGAGTGGACTTTTTCGATAAAAAAGAATGCAGTCAGTTAAGAAACAAGTTATTTTTCTCATCTATGATATAAATAAACCAGCACAGTTTTTTTACTATAAGTATTAAGTACCATTATTTAATCATGTACTCTGTGACATCACCAATCAATAGTATAATATTATCTAACTTCACGTCAAACACCTTGCGGGATAGGCAGAGAGAACAAAGTACCAAAAACTTTACATACATCTCTTATTTCCTGCACTTTCATAACTCGTCTCATGTTTGCACTCCATTTAAGAAAATTCTTGACTTCTCTCTTAATACGCGTAATACCCCTGGTATTGGAGGCGTTCATAAGCTATAGTAACTGCTTACCATCAGGTGGACTGTATGCTTGTTTGCTACCTCAGTGGTATAAAAAAAATCCACTTCCGCCTCTTCTAATTATATGTCTATTTTGTCACCTTTCATCTGGATTTCTTTCCACATGCCCTTTCTCATTTTAACATTAAAATTAAAATTACATTGAAAGCATTATTAGGTGAATCCAAAGTCATAATCAAGTGTACAATGTCCATTACTATTGAATTGGCGATGAACAATAACGACATATAATTTGGTAGCACTAATGTGACCGCCAATGTCGCGCAATTTGGACAGAATCGAATCTGTCGCAAGCTGACAGGCATGAAGGCTGCATCGTTGCACGAACGGTGACGTCATACGTCGTGATTGCCCGTCATTGTCATCTTCGCTTAGGGCTGCGAGCGCACACCAAATGAAATGTCGAAGAGCATCTATAGACCTTTGCTGCCGTGTTGCTATGTACTAGAAGATACAGCGATTCTCTGAGTAACTATACAAGAATGTAAAGACTAAGGCCAGAATCAATACTACTACATCTTTTGTAACTCTACTATAACAAGTAAGCAGTAAAAGATGAGCATTAAAAAACTGCCAAAGTACTAAACAAAAAGGTATGATAAGATAGATCAATAAGACAAAATCGGTAGCATTTAACAATTTTTTTTAAGGTTAAGGTTTGTTCCATATGGAACAGGCTAATGGAACCATGTTGCCTAGTCTTCAATTTTAGTTTAAATATTGCTGTAATTACATGAAATTAGTCTTCAGTTGTCATTTATTTATATTTCACTCTCCGATTCAGATTTCTTTAGTGATTTTTTGGAAATGTACTTCTTTAGTTGAATGTACGCAGAGATTCTTCGATTGGTTTTATAAAATCTCTTTCTCCTTTCAAGTTCTTAACTCTCTTCTCTTATGTCAACCTTGAGCATTTAACATGCTCAACGTGCATTCAACTCATTGTGTGAACAACGCAGTCTTTTCATACTAAACTGACTCTATGCAAGTGACACATTTTTCAATTGGATACTGTTCACTGAACAAACATTAATCTGGGTAATAGTGTATTATTTTCTTGTGATTGTTTGTATTTATAACAAGTTTATTATTTTAATTTTTTAGAGGGCACATTAAAGAGTATCTATCTATCTATGTACTCATATCACCAACATCACAGTATGCAAAGAGGTAGACTTTACCAGAGGGAGACTTTGTACAAAAGTCATTTGCATGGGCACCTCTGTCCCATTCGTGTTTCTACCGTGAAGCAGTTATGTTTGTATGGCTGTTTCGGTTTGATGGGTGGTATAGCAATGAATTTATGGGGTACAAAGGAATAACACCTGAGTTCTCAGGAATGGAAACGCATGGGGGGTATCATGGGCGAAACAGTATACTCTGTTACAACTTTCCATCAGGTGGACCGTCGGCTTGTTTACCATACTAAGTTGCATAAAAAAAATAAGAAAAAAGATAGGAAAGAACCTTTTCATATGCTAATTGTAATAGAGCGTTGTCAATTAACAGACACGAATACTTTTATCACCATTAACCCTTCCAAAGGCCCATGACAATGAGGCAACGGTGAACTATCATCTAGCTTTTCATTGTATTGTATGTGTATTGTACACGTAATGTATATGCAATATAATAAATTAAATTCCAGGCAATATACTAAAAATACTATACAATATATCATCTTTATCATCAGTATCATTTCAGCCATTATCTGTCCACTGCTGGACATAGGCCTCCCCAATAGACCGCCATTAGGAACGGTCCTGAGCCACCTGCATGCACTGACTTCCTGCAATGCATTTGAGATCGTTACACCATCTAGTAGGTGCTTGTCCTACACTGCGTTTGCCTGTACGAGGTCGCCACACCAATATATATATATACCAATATAGTATAATTCTAAGAATATCACACTCACAGTATAGAAGAGTGCCCTAATCTCCAATATATCATAGAGCATGGTTTAACATTTAAATGTGTATAATAACCTAATTTTATTTTTTTTTAATTAAATCAATCTATTTTATATTCATTAATTAGTCACATTTTATATCATCGTTATTAAGTATTAAATTACGTAGTGATAATAATATGTCACATAAAGTTATATAAATTTAAATTTATGATCTATGCATATTTGCATAGAATATTATTCAAATTTTAAAAAGATGCTACCATTAGATACCATCTCAGACTCAAATTATAAGCTTCGTCTGGAGATCAACCAAGAAATTATCAATCGTTGTTTATAAATGGAAAAGGCTTTCCTTATCTTTTTTCAGTTTTTCTACAGGTTTGCGTAAGCGCAAACTTTCATTCTCTAGGATTTTGTTTGGCTCAAATCCTTAATAAACAACGGAATTTCTTACGGACTTGTCCGTAAAAAATTCCGTTACCATATATCTTCCTCTCTTACATTGATGTAGGTCATCCTTAACATTTATTTACTGGTTTATTCTTGACTCACTCTGTTACTTTTATCTTTGTAATTGCCACCTCACAGAATACTGTCTCTTAGTACGCTCCATACGTTGTTGTTTCTAAGAATTAATATATTGTCTCCATGCTCTGTATTCTTACTGCATCCTTCAAAATGAAACACATTCATGTAAGCACAGCTGTTTCGCATAAACACGAACGGAACAATAGCACCTGCTCAAAAGATTTTTGTAGAAGAGTTTAAAATGTTTTCATACTATTTTAGTGGCTTTCTGTCATTGCCAACCCTACCGATCTCCGATGAAGATTATCAGTGGCCTTCGCGGTGTAGTCACGAGTTGACAAAATAACGACATTGTGGATTTGTTTAATTTTAGTGCAAAATAATTGTAGCCGGCTGGAATTCACCATAAGAGACATTCGTCAGGTCAAGCAGTCGCCAGCAGCACAAGGCATCAGCGCATGCGATTATGTACAAAATACAATTATAATAGAATACAGTATATATGCCACTAATAATAATAATAATATGTACATATAATAAAATTTTAGCTTATCATGAGGGAAAATCATAAGAGCAATAGATTTTTTTTTAATTGTTCTGCGCACAAGAACTACTGCACCATTTTCGATATGTTTTTTCACTGTTGTGTTTGTAAAGATTGAACTTAAAGTACTACCAACATATAAATATTTATTTTAATATACTTACAATAATAACTACGAAATAACACAATTGAAATTGATAAACATTTTAAATAATCACAAGATTTTAATGATCAAAAATTATTAGAAAAACATTAATACAATGGAAATCATGTTATACATATTACATATATTTCCCTATACTGCCCACAAAAAAATCCTGCTTCATCAAACTTATTAAATGATCAGTCACGGAGATTTACCGCAATGTCACGATATCAAATTGACAAGACACAATAATTCCATGTAACAAACAAAGTGATTACATCAATCAATATTTTTCCTCTTATGACTTGGCCCATAACCTGGTTGACAATTTGTACGCATTTTTGCTTCGTTAATGGAGTTTTTTTTTTTAATTGAAATGGCCTAACGCTTCATTGCTTGAGTATTCTCATCGGTAGAATAATGATTAAAAATTGACTATTAATAAATATCTATTCGCGAAAAAATTCATTTTATTTAAAAATTTGAATTTAACTCTACAAAAACGCTTTTTAGTTTTTATTGTTATTAGCTAATACATGTGACTTCGTCCGTGGAGAAGTCTCTCATCTTTAAAATAACCTTGGTAGTAAAGCGGTATAACATAACGCCTCACATTCCAATGGAGGCAGGTTCGATCACCACAGAAAAAATATTTATAATATTAAATATGTTTGCGTTATTCTATATGTTTTTTTTTAAACTTATATGTATGAAGCGCTTCGTTTCATTATTTCTTACGAACAGCTAAAGAGAACTTTAACATGGCGTATTTCAAGGCAAGAATGAACAGGGATTATTTAAAATCGCGTGTAATAACTTAGATCTCACCTTTACTTAAGATCAGGTGAAATTGTTGTCAAACGTACTCTAATTTATAATTAAAAAAGTATATGCATAAAAAACTATAACTATCAATTAATAAAATACATTTCAAATATTCTTTTTAATAAATTTTATGACAAAACTAGATTTAAAATATGATAATAAAAAATACAAGTGTTTTTTTTATTATCATATTTACATTATTATATATACAAAAAACAAATAGCCATGTGGTCCCGGCATAATTTACTTTTTATTTAAACTTTTGTAATGACTGTTGCACGACCATTGTAAAATTACCATATCACTCTATTGTACCACATTTTTAGCAATAAAAATTTATTCATTCATTAATTCATAGAATGGGCCACCCCTTCCTTTCCCGTGGGTAAGAGATGTCTAAGAGAACCTAATAGTCCAGGGATAAGCAGTAGCGTCCCTCTTAAAACATCACCACAGCCTAATAGCGGTTACCCACCTGCCTGCCAAGCATGGCAACTACTGACAAAACCATCCTTATGGGGCAAAACTAAATTCAGCAGTAAACAGTTAATGGCCGATATAATACGACGATTACATAATAAATCTCTTAAAGAATAATAAATTAAAAAAAAATAAAGATTCACACAATCAGACTAAAGGTCGGAAACAGCGAAATCTAAACAAAAACTGAAAAAAAAAACATGATTCTGCTTTGTTTTTTGTGATGTGTTATATCACGATCCAGACGTTGACTTTATTAATAAACAATAAAATCGATGTTGCAATACCATTTTTCAACCTGTTAATCATTTATTAGGTACATACAATTATAAAAAAGAAACTTACATAACACATGTCTATTATTTAATAAAACAATCAAATAAAAATCTTACTAAACTGATTATTATCAATAAACGGGTAAAAATTACGTCAGCGATTCCTAAGATATAAACGGTAAGACAGATACACAGTTTTAAAGGCGAGTACACACATTTCATTACTAGATAGATAGATAATATTTATTTTTTTTATACAATTTAGAATGGCAAACAAGCTGACGGCCCACCTGATGGAAAGTGGTAACCGTCGCCTATAGACATGAGCAGTACCATGGACATAACAGAGTATACTGTTTCGCCCATGATACCGCCCATGCGTTGCCATTCCTGAGGACTCAGGTGTTATTCCTCTGTACCCTGTAAATTCACTGCCACCCTGAAGGGTGTGTTTCAGTTTGAAAACTGAAACACATTCATGCAAACACAATTGCTTCATGGTAGAAACATGAATGCGACAGAAGTGCCCAAGCAAAGGACTTTTGTACAAAGTGTCCCTCTGGTAATTTTTGCATACTAATTAATAATGTGGGGAAAGAAGCTAAACGATTAGTTAATACTAGTTACCCGCTCCGGCTTCGCGCGGGTGTACTAAATTCACTTTTCCTTTCATACAAACCTTGTCCTGACAATTATAAACATAATAAAAATATGCTAAATTACTTTTTATATATATATATATATATATATATATATATATATATATATATATATATATATATTTTTTTTTTTATACACGAGGGTGGCAAACAAGTATACAGCCCAGGGAGAAAGGGATTGTTAATAATGGGGAGGTTAATCCCTATTGCTATCAATATATGCTGTCGGGTCGACCTCCACGTGGTTCCCCCTATAAACTATCGTGACTAATTTATCATCGAATTCGTCACGATGGGCTAACTGACCTACATTTTCATCCTCATCTATCATCTGTCACTGGTGCCCCGCCAACGTATACCGAAAGCGCAAGCGGGGTTACCATCTCATTATCATCCTTATACAGGCCAACTGATGGTGAACGGTTACTGTAGCCTAAAGACGTCTATAACACAAGGGGTGTCACGTGCGCGTTGCCGACCCTGAAGAAAATTTAATATACCTTTTTTGACAAACCCAATACTGTAGTATCTAGGAAACACCTCGGCAGAGAACTCATTCTAAAGCTTGAGCGTTCGCGAGAGTATTTGATAAATCTTTAATAGTAATTTTTGGATTTTAATAATTTTATGATTTTTATATCCATTGTTAAACATACGGCTTATATTATGTCTTAATTCACTTACGTTTAATTTAGTTAAATGGAAATATACAAAATAATATATAGTTGCATCATTTGCCATTATAATCTACATTTTGTAAAACTTCTTGTAAAAAAATCTCATAAAAAAAATACACCAAATATGCATAATGTCGTAAGTGGTATTTGTTACGTGTCTTAATAATATTCATTGTATGTTACCCACTTGTTTATATCTACGTCGTAAAAGTCCACTAGTTAGTAATTAGTGAGCATCGAGGACACTATATGATTTATTTCTTTACCTTCGTATCAATCTATAATGTTTTATGTGTAGTTGTATTAGGTAATTACGCATTCGTTTCGGTGTGTTTGTCTCGGTAATAATATATGAGCGTAGTTATGACATTTTTAAATAACACACGCACACACACACACACACACACTGAGTGCTACAAACTGATGACAAATAAATTATTTCTATATCTATGATATTACATGTACTATCTGATGCCCATGACATCGTCTGCGTGGAACTAAGTTCATTATCCGTTAATTAAGAAATTGTTGAATCTCCATACAAATATTCATTCCCTATTTCACCTTTTTAATTTTAATTTTGACGAACGAAATTTGCCTATATTTTTGCCTATTTTTTTGTTTTTATCTCTAAAACGAAATTTATTAAAATCGATACTGTTAACAGTGACAAAGTAACTAACAGACAGACAGTTACTATCGTATATATAATATTAACAGTCTTGAAAATAATTTTTAATATTGTGATATTAGTATGGACACAGATAATATAATACAATACGAGATATGAATGCAAGCGACTTTGGCCATTTGATGATTTTTTGATGACCACATTACAGAACAAACATTCATGTGCACTCGGTCTTATTAATTAACACAGAGAGGTCATACACATTATAAAGGTTATATTATAAATAAAAGTCACCGTTACCCGTCTGTCCATCTGTTTAATTTCGTTAATCTCTTAAACTAGCGAGGAAACCATTAAAGCGGTTTTTCACTTTCGCCGCGTGGTTGCCTTAAGAAGTTTTATCTACGTATAGGTTAATTGATAGACTACTATGCAATATATTATTGTATCAAAAATCCAAATAAACATAAAGCAATGTAATGTAACATAATAATGTAGTGTAACAATTATTGTTCATTAAAACACATCAACTCGTTTTGATCACCAGTTACGTCAAAAACCCATCATATACCATAAAAAGGCTATGAGTAATGATCCTTTTTTCGACAGTTGAGAATCATAACCTTCGAATATTTCAAAAGGCCTGTGAAAATTCATCTAGTAAACTGACTACTAACTAGTACTCCGACCTTAAAAGGAAGGCCAGATCGGGTGACATCCGGAAGACACCAAGATCCTAGAAAGGCGCCGAAGTCTAAAAAAAACCGCCAAAGTCCGGCCTTAATCGTCGGCTATGAGAGGTAGTTAAAAACTTGACCAGAAGCATCAGGTAAACTAAGACCGCCTTTAGTGGTGTTAACTGGCTTCATACTAAGGGTGAAACCTGGACCAGCCTAAGCTTTACCAAATCATCGACTGATCCCCATCATACACTAAATCTTGCTTATACAAAAATTTATAGTACCGTCACATGTCCAGTTATTTGTAATAATAAATGGTTTTAGATAAAAAAAAAACACTTCAATTGTTGTAAAATCAGTTATTTTAATTTAAAAACTAAACAACTAAACCAATTTTGATAAAATTTCTAATGGAACAATCTGTAAGTATATCCTTTCAATTAAAAAAACCAAATCGGTTCACAACTGACGGAGTTATTATTAACAAACATTAAAAAAGTAAACTAAAAAGAATTGAAAACCTCTTTCTTTTGAAGTCAGTTCGAAAAGAAAAAAACTAAAAATTGTTCCTTGTAATAAAAAGTAATATTCAAAATATAACTTAATCAAAAAGTTACAAAAAGTTTTCCAAAGTGTTATACTATGTACCGAGTGAAACTGTATCGAAGCGCTTGTATTTGATAATTGTTTAAAAAGGTTATAATCAAATACTTACGCAACATGTTATACAATATTATACAAGTAGGTGTCTAATGATATTGTTGTAAAAAACTAGGCGCACGATTGACTGGACGGTTTTTATAGGAATTCCGTAAAAAATAAAGTCGGATTCATTTTCGATCGACCACGATTAATAAGTCTTTAATGATTAAATTGTACATCGGTGGCATTTACAAGAAACTCATTTGCAACTTGGTTGTATATCTTTTTTTAATCTATATACATACAATAAAATTATAACTAGATTATATCTATACATAAGCAATATTTAAGAAAAAAATAATAGTATTTGTTTTAATGAGAGCAATAAAAGACAAAGCCGTGTGGTTCCAGCATAGAATGGACCACGCCTTTCTGTCCCGTAAGTGTCGTAAGAATCAATTAAGGGGACTTAATAATCGAGGGATGGAGAGCAGCGTCCCTCTTAAAACATCACCAAAGACTAACTGCAGTTGCCAATCCGCCTGCCAAGCGTGGCAACTACTAGCACAACTCCCCATGTGGAGAAGGTCTACGTTCAGTCAATGTCTGACATAATGTTAAATAAAAAATAAATAAAAGGTTTTTAATTTATTAGTATAATTGCACTCTGCATTAGTGTCGCGTAATTTTAAACTGATTTTGATATTATTTCAATCTAAAGCATTTATTTTTATATCCCATATAATATAATATAATATACCATATAAATAGGGGAAAAAGATTATTAGTAATACAAACTACCAACCCCATAGCCTGCAATGTACCCTGTCAGGTAGATCTACTCGCGATCCTCTTTAGAAACCATCCTCACTATTTCACTAAAGTCAAAATTTTTACAGAATAAATTCTTCCATACTTTACCATACCCATATTCAAATTTACTTAATTAACAAGAGATAGATTTATAGCATAAATAGAAACAGAGTATAACTAGACCCTGTTTACCCCAAAAGAGAAAGGATTTATAATTTAATATCGAGTTAATTAATAAGAGTTTGCTATATAAACGCCACTCACGCTGATTTATAATACCTTTATCAACAATGCCAGCGATACTTTACGACAAGTTTACGAATAAATTAAACATATAAAAAACCTGTTTTCGAACATCGGAGACATGTCTCTGCGTACATCAATTCGGCTACTGTGGGAACTGGGTCGGGACAGTCTTGATTTTGTTGTGACACGGCTGCGCAGGCGCCGCTTGTGATGGCAACCGAACGAGGATGTAAACTACAAACTCACAGCGGTATATAATGGAATTTATGTGTATTGTTAAATAATTTTGAAAACTACTTGTGACAGGTTTTTAAAGTTTTTACGAAGCGGCTACGACATAAAATCAAGCAAGAGAGGAGAGCAAGGCTATATAATAAACTTAAGCGCAACGTGCCGCTGGAAACTTGCTGAATTGATATTTTTATATTGTTGTAATATATTTTCGCCATTTTTATTTCAATGCAAGATTGTATTGTTACTTACAACAGTTTTGCTTATAATACAAGTACTTTTGATTAAATAGTTATAAAATTTATAAAACATTCCTAATGTATAATGTAGATGCATAACGGGAAGAATCTGGCGAAAGTAGAAATCTATCGTTTTTAATATAATTAATATATTTTTACCTTTAATCCAAAGATATTCACAAACAATAATTAAAATAATAATTAATTTTATTTAATTTAACGTTATGTTTATGAATACCCTTGTTTAATATGTATATTTATTAGTTAATTACTGTCATGTGAAAAAATATTTATATTGCAATAGAAATAATTTACATTTATTTATTTACCATCTCGCCTCCGCTCCTTACTTACACCAGACAATCGACGTTTGACATATCTCAGGTAATTAGAAAGACGAATCAAGTACGTGACTCGATTTCGAGCGAAATGGCCGACGTGTCGGCGAGGAAACAGTCCGGGATCCTATTATTGGATGCCATGGATAATTATCAATGTGATCTGTCAGTAGGTACTCTGTACTTTTTAATCTGTATGTAATAGGCATAACAACAGATATTTAAAAAAAAATAAAATTGATCGCAAATAGAATCTTGACAAAAGCAATGTTTATAAGTATACAGTTTGCTTGCTACATTTTTAAACGACTTCGGAAAGAATATTTTTTCAATTGTACAATTTTTTTTATATATTATGCAATACTGAACCGATTTCGATGATTACTTTTGCAATAAATAGGGTTTAATCATTAAATATATAATTCTACCTATATGTAACAAACATGCAGTCATTTGACGCCTAACGATTATCGTAGCTTATGGGTACCTTCAATACTAAGGATTAGTTGATTTTGAACAATCTTTTAAATATTACAACAATTCTGTTGCATATTATTTATTTTAGACAAAAATTATAAATTCTATGGCCTATATTTATTTAGTATAAATTTTTTTTCCTGAATAAAAAATGGACAAACTTCTAATCTTGTTACCTTTTATTACTTTTTATTAATTCGATAAATGTAAATGTACTTAATATTTACATTTCTCGAATTAAAATCTACAAATGAATACGTAATTCAAATGTACGCAATTTTTCACTTGTACGCCCGTACATGAAAACAACACGAGACGAAATTAATACTGTCATTCAACGTCGAAACAACATCGAGAGTGAGCCCACAAAAACCGCGGTGAGATGTCATGAATGTAATTGTTTTTTGTACTGAGATCTCGTGGGAGTCTTGTTCTATTTGTCAAAGAGCGTATTCCAACTAAGCTAACAGTTGACAAAAGTTGTACAAGAGCTCTTTATATTTTGTACACTGCGAGTCACTGTGTCCACAGTGTCGGGTCGGCGGATCGAAAATGAATTTAATAGGAGTCCCCCGCTGACTTTATACCATGTTAGATTGATAGGTGATACGAGAGCTGTTTTATCGTTCCGTATTAAGACGAGGTTTTTTTCACCGGGGACCTTTTAAGTGAGAATTGTCTTCCAATATATAATTTGATTTTTATCTATCACAGCACTGATTGAAAAAGGCGACGGCTGGACTCCGGAGCGGAGATTGTCAAATTGGTTTTATCGGCCATCGTTGAATGGACTTTAAAGTCGAATATTTTGTATGAAAGAATAATAAATTGTATCTATCTCTGTTTGTCTGTAACGGTGACAGAATAATTATACTGTCGATAGAATGCTTGGAAAGAAATATTTTTTCTATAATTTGAATTTAAATCGTTTTAAAAATTAAGCTCTGAGCTTTCTGTTACGTTGGTAGTTTTTTTAATGGGTGAAAATGGAATGACAACCCCGCCTGTACTATCGGTATACACTGGTAGATTACCAGTGAAGGTTGACAGGTGACGAAGAAGGCAAGTCAGTTGGCCCATAACGACCGATTGAACAAAAATTAACCACTATAGTTTCCAGGGGTTATTTATTTATTTAACTCGTAATTTGCACCAGAAACATAAAAATAAACAATGACATATAAACAATTCAAATGAAATATAGTAGCATAAATTACAGATTAAAATATATAGAGTTTCCAGGGGTTACCGAGTGAAGGTCGACCTTATAGAGTGTATTGCTATCAATGGGCCGGTTAAACCTCATTACTAAAAATCCCTTTCCCCTCTACGTAGGCTCACTTTCTTGGCAAATTTGTTTATGTTCCCATAAAGTGTCCACACTTGTAAGAGTACATTAGGAATTATATTCGTAATTATACTTATGTATATTTGTGCTTCAAGAATTCCTAATATGTGACTAAAATGATACACACGTATCAGTAGGAGAGAAGGAAATCACTACACCTGCGCCTACATTCCCTCCTAACTATGATGTAATATACCAGAATTTTTCTTTTTATTTTTTGACGAAAAAGTTGTGACCAGCAATGAAAGTTTTTATGAAATACAAGCATATTTTATACTATTTGTTACTATATCTCATAATGTTTATCGTAATTTTGACCACATATTTTTACCACATTTGCATACGCACCTAATGCTTAGCCCCATTCATACGCTTTCTGTTTTTACCTAATGAATTCATCATGATGGGCTGGTATTCTCATCTATCACCCTTCACTGGTGCTCCGCCAGAATTACATATCATCAAAAAATGCTTTGCTGGTAGAGAATGACATTCGCATTAAGCTCGCCACTTGTACAAAGTTTTATTGTTATTGAACACAAATAAATAAATAAATATTTATATTTTAATATTCATATTATAATAAGGTGTTTTTCAATGTAAGTTTATTATCAGCTCCTACAACATAAAATGGAATTTAAGAAAAAAACGTAAGAAACTAGTTGTCTACATACAAATAAATTTAGACTTTCAATTGTCGACCTTTTCTCCTATAAATAAGTTTGAATTTCAATTGATAATATCGATTTATTACCTACTAGATTTGAGACTTCACTTGACGTAGTCATTTGTCAAACAACAGGTCAAAGGGTGTGATGCGTCTCATGTTAATCAACGGACGGACAGACGTGAGGACTATAAATTATATTATGTTAATAACATTGAAATACGAAATGTCAGGTATTAAAAACTAGTACGTAAGTATATAGCATATGCACCTGTATGGATGGATGTATATATGTATCGTGGCAAAACCAGTTATTTTGATTTAAAAACTACTAAGCCGATTTTGATAAGATTTCAACGTGATTCCCCCTGGAAAGCCTCATATTGAAACCCAGGTGTATTTTTTTTCAATGGGTGAAAATGGTATGGTAACCTCGTCTGCGCTAACGGGATACGCTGGCGGAGCACCAGTGAAGGGTGATAGATGAGAATGAAAATAGGCCAGTTAGCCCATCATGATGAATTCATCAGGAATTAACCATGATAGTTTCCAGGGGGAACCGCGAGGAGGTCGACCAGGTTGGGTATATTGCTAGCAATGGGATTCTCAGTCACTATTACTAACAATCCCTTTCCCCCTTACCCAGGTGTATTCATCATAATGGGCTAACTAACGTGCCGTTTCACACTCACCTATCATCCTTCACTGGTAACCCGCCAACGTTTACCGTTTGCGTAAGCCATTCCATAAAAAAAATCATAGCCATATCACGTAAACCGTCACCTTATTTGCCATTCCAAAAAGTTTATAATTTATAAAATATCTAAATCTGAGTCAATCGAATCAAGGTATCGATTCAGAATCATGACTAACAATATTCTCCCTAGACGTTCAATTTATAATCGTGATGCTAATATCAAGATAACTGTTGACAAACGTAGGTATTGTCGAGTAATGAATGGACTAGGTCAATCGATCGACATCATAAGCCCTAGGTATGTATTAACAATAATAGATACAATTGATAATAATAATATATCCTACTAAAATTAAGAGAAAAAAAAAACAAATTCCAAAAGTTATTGAAATAAGTATTATTGAAATGAGGAATAAAAACATATAACAGTGGATACGACATGACGAACTTATGAACATCATAATAGAAGGTAAAATAGAAAAGAGAAAAAGAAGAAAGAGACCAAAGCACAGTTACATCTGTGTCATCAAGGAAAAGGCTGATATTATGTCGTATCAAAAGGTGAAAAGACTAGCTGAAAATCGTACTGCACTCAGTAAACGCCAGTTAATCAGTTTTAAGTTAATTGCCACTGTAAAAACTCCGCTAAAAACAGCGCAGCTCTTAAATATGAATAAATTAATAGATACATGAACGTATATACAAACAATTCTTTTTGGGTTTTTTTGGGAAATATATCTCGTGTCGTATCGTATTAACCATTAACTGCCCGTTACTGAACCCCGGCTTTCCCCGTAAGGGGATTTATACCAGTAGTTGCCATGTTTGGTAGGTGGATTAGCTACAGCAGGTAGGCTTTGGTGATGTTTTAAAAGGGACGCTGCTGCCTATCCCTTGACCATTAAATTCCCTTAATTGCCTCTTACGACGTCCACTGGAAAGAAAGAACTGGACCATTCTATGCCGAAACTACACATCAAAGGGGAGGAAAGGCATTGTTAGTAATGGGATCTATCTGACCCATTGTCAGCAATAAACCCTATCAGGTCGACCTCCACGTGGTTTCCCCTGGAAACCATCGTGGTTAATTCTAGTGAAATTCGTCACAATGGGCTAACTGACCTGCTTTCATCGTCACCTATCATCCCACCACTGATGCCCCGCCAGCGCATACCGATAGCGCAAGCGAGGTTTATCATACCATTATCACTCATTAAAAAAAAAACCACACGTCATTTATTTAAATAAAACAATGTCGTAAACGTCATGACGCCCAATTTCATTACCTTTTACTCATGTGCGATACTGATAGAATATGTATTGTGTTATAATTCCATGCTAGAATATTGTACAACAGTTCATATTTATACTGTAAAACAACAAATACTCTACTGTATACATATTTAAATAGAACGTTTACAATAAATTATATTTTATATAAAGTCTCTCACTGCCTACCCCATAAACGATTTAGCATGAAGATACAATGATAGAATAAGAACATCAACACAGCAAGAAGTACGCAGATGTAAATCATAAACATATTTTCTATTTTCGTTAAGAATTTATTGTATAAGTGGTGTGTTTTTGTGTGTCTATTTATAGGTCGCTTACGCCATGTTATGGGAACAAGCAATTTGTCTGCAATATTACTCATTAGTTTCGTGATTTAGCGGTCTCAATGACGTATGTTACTCGCAGGTCCTGATCTCTTGTAATTGCAAGAAAATCGTGAACTCCTGATAGCGTTAGTTTTGCGTAAATACTTGATTGGTGATGTGACTAATCGATGCCACGTTTCCATTGTTAGACGGTTTATACCGTTTAAACCGTTACATTAATCAAGTTTAATAGTAAAACTTTGTTTAGATTAATGATTTAATCGAGTAGTAAGTAATTTAGCTAGTATTTAGTATTTAGTCGAGTAAAAAATGCTATAATTTTATTACTCGATACTTGAAAAAATCAAGCAGTCCAAATAATTATTATAACAAAAATCATTATTTTCCGCGTAGAAAAAGCAATATCTTTTACAAATGTAATCCCTCTCACCACATCTTCATACACCTCTGATCGTCCTCGTGACAGTCTTTGATAATACTTCAGATAGATCTCCACGTGGTCCAATCTGGACACCGTCAATTTTAATTCCTGATGGATTCGTTCTGATGAATCAATTAACCTGACTTTACCTTTATCTCTCACCCCTCACTAAGTATCTGCCAGTTTAAATCAATATCGCAGGCATTATTGCCATTCCACTTTCATCCATTAAAAATAATACGAATATCTGAGAGAGGTCTATAACTATGACAATCAGTTTAATAAATGATGTCGACTATAATTTCAAACTAAGAACAACATTATGTTAATATCCGTTAGCCATGTGATTCCAACATAAAATAGGTCATCCCTTGCTTTCCCGCGAGTGTCGTAAAAGACGACTATATTGGTCGAGGGATGTATAGCAGCCTTCTTAACTACCAGAGGGAGACTTTGTACAAAAGTCGATTGCTTGGGTACCTCTGTCCCATTCGTGTTTCAACCGTGAAGCAGTTGTGTTTGCATAACTGTGTTTCGGTTTGAAGGATGGGATATGGCGTGAATTTACTGGGTACAGAGGAATAACACCTGAGTCCTCAGGAATGGCAACGCATGGGGGGTATCATGGGCGAAACAGTATACTGTCCATGGTACTGCTCATGTCTATAGGCGACGGTTACTACTTTCCATCAGGTGGGTGTTCAGCTTTTTTGCCATTCTAAGTAGTATAAAAAAAAAAAAAAAAAAAAAAACTTCACTAAAACTTAACTAGGATTACCAAGCTGCCTGCCAAGCATAGCAGCTACTAGCAAAACCCCTGTTATGAGGACAGATATTATTACGTTAATAATCGTGTCGTGAGTCAATGGACCCATACCATAGCGGCGTGTTCGTCCTTTACGCCACACGAGGACGTTCGCACGACGCGGCTATGATCATTCGCGGATAGATAACAATTATTATTATTTGCATATCAAATGCATTATTGCTTGTCGTGTGCATTGAAGATGCAACTGTATGCAACGTGTATAACTGATGTCGTGACTGCGTGCGTAGTTGAAAAGTTGTCTAAAATACAATGAGTACTTGAGATATTAGGTAATGGCTTATTAAATGTCTATACTTACTATTTAATTAGTTGAATGATTGCAAACAAACTATGTTATATGGTGATGATACTTTATCAGTCTTAATCAGTAATATAAGTAACCATTAAATATTTCCAACTTTTGATAAATAATTTTTTTTATATAATTTATTTCATTAAAAAATATACTGCTAAATAAGCGATTATTACAATTTATTTAGTTAACTATATAATAATAATAATTAATAAGTATTTGAATTGAAATATCCGAAATACATAATATTATTTTTTTAAAAAATTTTGATATTCATGTTTTCCTTTTAAATATAGTTGTGATTCTAGCCATTCCATCAAATCAATTTTATCCCCCGATACTTTATGTAAATATCAATGCAAATTTAAAAAGAAATCTATAATTGTAAAATTTTTCAACTTTTAAATAATATTATTTAATTTATCACTTTCAATTGGATTCCTTTATCAAATAACTAAAATATATTCCAATACGTTGCAACTAATCCACGTCATAATTACGTCATTGGGATTTATGTCTACTCACAAGTTTTATAGGAAGCCTATAAATTGCATTATTTTTAAATTAACGACGAAATAAAAAAAGAAACTGTCTACAGTATATATCTCGGGCAACCACTCTTTTCTATTTAGTCTCAAATTAACGACTCTACATTTATTATTTAGTCTATTATTGCCCATTTTTTAATATGACAATTTTTGTAGTAAAATCGTAAAAAACGGGTTTTTTTTTAATTAATGTAGGAAATAGATATATATTCTTTTTTTAAAAGAACTCTCCTTTTTTATTAATATAAGAAATAAATATCTATTTTCTTTTTAATATAACTTTGAACATAAATAAATAAATTTTAATAAAAATATATAAATTCACATAATGCTTAAACCTGTACCGATTTCAAAGATTTTTGTGCGTATAGTTTGAAAAAGAATTGTTAAATAAGAAAATGGACTCCAATGTAGAATTGTGGCAAGAAAATAATTATAAATAAATTTAGTAATTGGATAAAACTGACATAACTAACATAGTTTATGACCATATTAGTATAGCTACTAACATCATCGGTCTAATACGGAACCAATCTTCTTACAAATATATTCAATTCCTCTAAACAGGTTCATGTTAACAAAATTGTCACTATGGAGAACCTTCTGTTCGACAAATACAAATCGGATATGTAGAAACTGTTCAAATAAGGGGTAGACAAGATAGCAATAAATAAATCAGTGTCGAAACTACCCTACTAGAGTACTGAATAAAATACGTGTCTTTGAAATATGTCCATATTATCAGGATCCATTGCGGCTTCCCCTTATCCCTGTACAGTCCGCTTCACATTTTGTGGCAGAATGACATTATTGACGGCACTCCAATATTATAGGTAATATCAATTTTCAATACCTTTTTATTTAGTAAAATTGTGAGTGATAGATTGCTAGAGAAATTTGAATTTTGTTTATAGAGAATCTATATATAGAAAACACCAGATCCTTTACTCTTTTGAATTTGGAATTCAGTGTTCTAACATTGAATAGATATTTAATTTTTTTATGAAATTAATGCAATCTTCATAGTTTATGTAAGTCGATCTATCGTTTATATATAAGAAAACGTATCAAGTAGATTTAGGTATAATTATTTCTGCCATTTTTTATTTGTACCACACCTTAGTTACCACCTTACTTAGATTTTAATAATTTTATTTCTTAGGCTTCAGCCTCAAGCTCAGTAAATAATAAAAAAAAGAACTTATGTATTTAAATTTAGTTAAAAAGAGAACTGTATATCTGTTATTGATTATCTTATCCTATCAATAATATAAATGCGGAATATATTGATGGATGTTTGTTACTCTTGCACCCAAAAAATACTGAACAGATTTGAACGAAATTTGGTACACAGGTAAGTTATATCCTAACATAGCATATGGGATACATTATTTATTGATTTATGCAATAACTAAGTATTGTTCTTGTTGGATAATTGATCTTCTTTTTGTTATTTATTTATTACTAAATAAATAACAAAATATTTTATTAAAAAATAAATTCAAGAGTAAAAATAATAAAAAATCTCTTCTACTAAATATGTTTTCGGTCATCATACTCATACATATATTACGACTTTTATATATCGAAGTCAACTCTTCTGCATCCCCATTTATAAAATTCAACAAACCAGATTGAAAATTGCGCCAAAAATTCTGTATACATCAAACATACACATCAGAAAAATGTATTCTTTTTTCTTGTGCAATCGCAATATCATAAAAAAATATATTATTTTTTTAAACTATATCACAAAATATTTTCGCGACTGTACTGTCCACGCATAGAGCTGGACAGTAACAAAAAGTGTTAAACCTCCAGAATACGAGATTACCATCGGGTGGACATTATTTATGTATACTGTGGACCTACGGACACATACTTCAAGTACCTGAATATTTATCTTCCACTATCCATTCCGTAATACTTAATGTATTACAGAATTGAGAAATCTCTTAGTTATTTACAAATAATTTACATATAATACATAATAAAACGTTTTCTTAATTTTGTAAATTTTATCAATTAATATTTTACTGAACTAAATGTTACTTTTGTTATTATTATTATTCTTTTAGCCGTTAACTGCCCACTGCTGAATATAAGCATTCCCCCATAAGGAGAATTTTGTCAGTAGTTGCCACGCTTGGCAGGCGGATTGCCAACCGTAGTTAGGTTTTTATAGATGTTTTAAAAGGGACGCTGTTGTCCATTCCTCCACCGTAACCTCCGTTAGTGGCCTCTTACGACACTTACGGAAAAGGAAGGGGTGGTCCATTTTATGGCAGGACCTACAAGGCGAAATGTTATTTTACGGAAGTCCATGTCACTAATCAATTGATTAGAAATCAATTTTAGTTGATTATTAGTCAATTTTTGAGTGTTGGCGACTGAACACTCGAAGATGTTCATGCAACTGCACGCATACGAAATTAAACAAAATAATTCTTATCAACTTACCACTTTTAAGGTTAATAATTTTTGTTAGGTTTGTTAAGTTGATTTTGCGGTCCAATAACTTAATAAATTTTTGGATCGCAAAATCAACAATCCTAACAAAAATTGTTAGTGAAGTTTGTGACTCGTCTTTATAACTAATATATAAAAACGAACTTTATAACTAAAATTTAAAGTTGTAAAAATGAATTGAAAAATCTTTTACTGCATTCGCATAAACATAGAAAAAGATTAAAAAAAAAAGTAAGTAATCAAATTAAATTTATTTTTCGCAATCAAGTACATATATCTACAAAAATAATAATTTTTTTTTTCACCATTTATTAAAATAATAATTTTTTTTTTATTATTGTAATAAGTTGATAGAATGCATAATGGAAGCTTTTGAAACTATTTTTTCGCAAAAGAAGAATTAAATTAAGCTAATTATTTCAGAAAAGTCAGTACATACAGTAAGTATTCATCTATTTAAGAATAGTATGTTACACTTACTCTGTGGTAATACAAACTTTTTCCTAGTGCTGTCCCACATTAATATCGACAGTTTTATATACATTTTAGAAGCGCGTATTATTTTTAGGACACTCTCATAAGCAATCAATAATAAATACGCCATAAAACGGTTATTCATGAGCAGTACAATAACGTCGCATCGTAAATGCGACCACGAAATATATATTTGAGATGTTATTCCTACGACTTTCGGAGTCAACTAAAACAATTTTTAATATAAAGGCGTATTTCTACTGGCAAATTCCTCAAATTAATAACTTAGATGAATAGGTATTTATATATATTATATACTTTCTTCAATTTAAATGGTAATGTATCAAAAATATAGATCTTAGATGATCTATCAACGGAGACTGGTTCTGTTATGTAAACAAACATTCAATGAGAAAGAGGTTATCAAAGTCAAACAGTCAAAATTTTTTTGTAATTATAGTTTATGTTTATGTTGCCAATTTTGTACTGATCACACACAAACACAAATTGTGCTAAAACTCTTTGTAATCGACAATGTTTACTCGCGTGTTGGTCCCATCAATCTTATAATGATTGAAATTGCCATTCCTTTTTTTTTTATAAAAATTTTAATAAATAATACAATATCTATCAATATTTATAAACATCGTATCTCAAATAAATCAATATTTTAGAAATTCAATTACAAAATATTATAAGATAAAATAACCGCTCAGACTTTGGATTGTGCCCAAGCCCTTAACGTCAAAATCCCAATCATAAATCCGAGATAATTCTAGATCTCGTCAATCACGACATAAAACAACAAGAGTGGCTGACACCGGCGCGGACGTGTCGATAAATTCCGAGAGCCGATTGTTTTTCTTGGATTTAAAATAGTTTATGAATAATGTTGCCGCATCCGCGAATGTTTGGAGTTTGACCCGATGTAGGTCGATAGAGTTGGTATCTGTTACCAATAATGTAATATGTGAAACTGGCTGAATGTAACAAATTAGATAAACAACGATATAAATCCTATAAACAAAAATAAATATGCACTTGTCTATAATCCGATATAGGGTTGTCGTAGAGACTATTATGGTGTACCGAGCTTGTGGTGAGTCTATGATTATAGCCTTGTCTACGATTTGTTTACAGTCCTCTTCCTTTCTTCAACTCAAATCCTATTTTTCAAATTTCTAACAATAATATTTCTATTATAATCACACATTTTTAAACAAACACTCATAATGCTATTCTATACTGTTTACATTAAAATAAAATACGTATATTTTAAAATCCTAAAACACCATTATTTTCAATGTAGAATTTACATTATTTATAGGCTGTAGAGGTGTGAATTTATGTCTTAATTTAAAAGCCGCTTCAAAAAGTCACATTCGAGTGTGGAAAGTACATCATTCAATACAAACTGAAATGACCGCCCTGCCCACATACTCTCGCGTTTAACGCATAAATCGCCAAGCGAGTTTACATTAAAATTTTCCGACGATAGAAAAACGACAGTGTACGCGTATTGTAACGCAAGTGTGGCGCGTTGTGTATCGTTCGGACGCGGGCCTTCGATGTCGAGTGGCACATAAACGTCACGTATCGACACGAACGCGATACAGCACTTGGCCCGCGCTCAAATTGATATGGAATTTATTTTCAATTTTAACGCGCCCTCCTTAGTGCTACAGATTACTTGCAATTACAGATTAAACATGTTTATATATTTGTTCTCCTTATTAATTAAATGAATTGAAATGATTTGTGATATCATCATCATCATTATTTCAGCCATTATCCGTCCACTGCTGGGCACAAGCCTCCCTCATAGACTGCCATAAAGAACGGTCCTGAGACATAGTTTGAGCTTCCTATACTAACAGAACGCGTCTAGCTCTCAAGTTAATATGAGAGACAAAATTCCGCAATAATAAGTCATAGCTTTATATGGTCAGGAAAAAAGAAAGACAAATATTTCTTGTAAACAAAACTTATAAATCTGAAATATTTTAGGAAAAGTGTTCTTTGTTTATAAGTTAATGGATGGTAATGCCGACGGAGTTTCAATGAAGGAAAAAAGAATGAAAAAATGAAAAGGCAGGCCGGTTAGCCCATGGTGACGAATATAGAGTGTCTCCATAGAAATACTTCATTAAAAGCAGGTTAACACATGTATATATGTTTATTAAGTATATAGGAAAAATGATATTGTTAAGTTTAAAAAAATTGAAAAATAAAAGCTTATCTTTACTGAATACTTCAATTTATATCTGACTGTAGAGTTAAAATATTTTTTTAAATAATTAGAAATATCTGCCATTTTAATTAATACATGTATATACATGTGTTTATTAAAAAAATAATATTAATTTATAAACATTACGTAGATTTATATAATATTTAAAAAAAACCTGAATAAAGCGCGCATTGTTTGATTTAAAAAAAATATGTGTCAAAACTTAATCAGCCAGACATCAAATTAGCTAAATAAAAGCCCATTTCTGACACTCGGTGCTCTATCTGTATAATCCAAGATTACAACATTAAGCACCAAGGAAGTTAAGGAACTTCATAAAGTACATACATTACATAATGTAAACAAATTAGTGCTTAGTGTACTTATTAATGGAGCAGCACTAAGTTTATACCTCTAGACTGAATGCACCGTTTCCAATAACGAATTATCTGTCTATCAATCTCAGATTTTAATGTTAAATTCAGAGAAGTAATAAATAATTTTATATTTTTAAACCACCATCGAGTATCTCAAGACATCCTAAAGGTTCACTTGTAGAGAATGCCTATAGTAGCATTAGGTCCGCCTTTTGTATCACATTTTATTGGTCAATAAAGTTAAATAAATAAATATTTAATACAGTTATTTATTTCAAATTTTCACGTAATGATTTAATAAATGTAATTTAATTTACTTGATGTATCTGTCACGAATTAACCTATGCAGTTGACAGTGAACAGGCGCCACTGCCACCGCGGATACAAACGTCAAACGCTATTTCTGTTGCGACTGCGGTGTTCCCGATACACCGCAGTCCTGCCCTCCCCCCACATACACCGTCCCACTTCATACCACTATCACCCACGCCTGAGTGTGTCCTGTAAACGAGTATACCTATAGTATGAAATAGTTATTAAAAACTACTTTTGTAACATTTAAAAGCTGTTGTAACAAGATTTTTTTAACATTAACTAGTTTTCTATATAAAAATAATAATGTAATAATTATTGGTTTAAAATTTAAACAGTTGTAAATATCCACTTATTAAAATGATATTCGTTTCATAGAAAGCCTTCATCCTATTTCTGAATTACAAATGTTCAATTACTCCTTAATATAATATTTGAAGAAAGTACATGAATAATATACCTATCATAAGAAACGTAATCGAAAACTAATTTAGTATTTCGTAGCTATTTTACGTATTCTGTTTTATTACTAAAATTTCATTTTATATCAATTAAACATTACATAATTTAAATAAAATTTAACATAGTATTATTTACCTAAGATTTTAGTTCATTTATTTTTACCTCTTCGCGTCTCAACGGCTCGCTTAATTGTCATGAAATTTGAAGTACACGTAGTATTTGGAATGGAGGTGATTATATGCTACTTTTTATCCCGACCAATCAATATATACCGGTCAGGCGGGCAAAGTAAAAAAAAATATATGACAATCTTGATAGAATAGAGATGTTATCATGTCACCGTAACTATCACGAGAGTACAAGAGAGCGTGACAAATCGATATACAACGCGACAAGGCAGTGACTCGCTATCGATTGATTACTCGATATTGAATATTTTTTTATACGAGAACATCACTATGACTATGAAGAATTTGTTAACAAAAGTATTTACAATTGACATTTAGAAAAAAAAAATTAAAAATCGAAGTGATAACAGTGATTGAACATAATTACATGCGCATCTAGATGCAATCAGTGTCAATCACATTATTGTTAAAATTTAAAATGACTTAACGAACTTTTAACGGTAATTTAGGAACAGCATGCATTCTATATTGTCCTCTAGAGTCTAGAAGACAATATAGAATCTGACTTTTTGAATTTTGACAATAGATTCGTTTCGTCTAAACTTCGTATAGACTCTAGATATGTGGCAAACGAATCTATTGACAAAATCGTTATTGCTACCGAGTCCATGAGATAGAATGAGATACCAATGTCTTATATCTTGTTCTTACTCCACATTCTGTATTGTCCTCTAGACAAGTGACAAACGAATCTATTAATACAATTGTTATCGCTAGCGAGTCCGCGAGATAGAATGAGATGGCAATGTTATATCTAGTTCTTTCTTATACGAGCGCTAATCGAAAATATTTTATCGATAAATTCGTTTACCATTTCCAAAGGAGCTAGTGAGTAATTTTTGATAGGTAAAAATGGAATAGTAACCCATAGAATGGTGAGTGAAGATGAAAACAGTACAGTTGGCCCATCGTTATAAATTCAACAAGAATTAAGCACGATTATTAATAAGAAGAACCTACATAATAAGATATATTGCTAGCAATGATAGGACCGGTGAGTCTAAAATATAAAATTAAATAAATAAGTACACAACTGCATCAATTTTTGGTTCTAAATTAATCCAAAAAATCCAAATAAGCCTAATTAATTCGGGCTTTTCAATTACAAATTCCTATTAAATACAAATTTTAAGTCAAAATTATGACATAAACCAAATTGCATAAAATATATTCTAAAGGTTTTATTTTGTTGAGTATCTTATTCGAAATATATTTAACTTAGTTCAGAATAATTTTATAATTTAGTCGAATGTCTACACATCAAATAGTAAGAAATACACTACACAACTAAAGCTTTATTGTTCAGACACCTAATCAACTACTTACCTAAACTACCACTTGACAAAACTATGTACTGAAGCAATGAAGACTAGATTTTATAGAAGCATTATTATTTTATTTCATGTACCATTATGTTATATTGAATCTTATAAACAGTATATCGTAAACATGACTACTGTCTAACACTGGGGAGCATAGCGATAACACCCCTCAGATATTTCCACACAAAAGTCACGGTATGACAGTGTCAATTCAGTAAAAAGCATAAAATTCACATATCGCCAGCAATAGACACTAAACACGTCAAAAATATCACTTCCGCGTGTCAGGGCTGTCTCTAACGTTCGGTGAATTTTGCATGTGAATGCTTCACGCGGGGGCGGTAATGTGACAAGTGACAACCCTTAGCTTTGTACACAATGGCTTGTTTGGATGGAAACGTTTCCTTTTTGCACTTTATTGCATACATATTAATTGTTTTGTGAATCAAAAATGCATAGTTATGTGTTCTTAATTAAATATGACTATTTTTTTTTGTCAATTGAAATCCGGATGGGCCAGCCACATATTATAGCTACCTAACTTAACAAATCGCCGGCTGATTAGGATGAAAGAATCTCCAGTGACGACCCCCCCTAAATAAAGCAACTATTATATATACATATAGCTTAGAAATTTTTGGTTGTAGTTCAAAATTAAATCCAGTAAACCAGTGTGTTCTATGTAAAATATTACGTAATAGGCGACTAAGGAAACTCAATGGTCGAAGTTTGGGTAGCAGTGACCTTCTTAAAACATCACCAAATCCTAACTACGGTTGTCAATCTGCCTGCCAAGCGTGGCAACTACTGGCAAAACCGCCTTATGGGGGGAGACTCATGTTCAGCAGTGGACAGTTAACGACTGAAAATAATAAATAATTATTAAACAAATTTAATTAAGACTATAAATATTACCTTTCTACCGTGAAGCAGTTGTGTTTGCATGGCTGTGTTTCGGTTTGAAGGGTGGGATATGGCGTGAATTTACAGGGTACAGAGGAATAACACCTGAGTCCTCAGGAATGGCAACGCATGGGAGGGTATCATGGGCGAAACAGTATACTCTGTTATGTCCATGATACTGCTCATGTCTATAGGCGACGGTTACCACTTTCTATCAGGTGGGCCGTCAGCTTGTTTTCCATTCAAAGTTGTATAAAAAAAAATACAACCATAATTCTTAATAAGGTAGTCAGATGAATATGTAGACAGTTGCCATTTTGATGAATGTAATGTGCTCACATTTCACCGAGCATATATAAATTCAACATGTCAGGGGGCGAGCCGTGTCTGATTGGATTTTCAAATTCTTCGAATCCAGTGTATTCAATCGATATTGCTACCGAATTCTTTAATCTGCTTCGAATTCACTTATTATTATCTCACAGTTCGTTCGATACGATACCATCTACGTGTTATCTCGATCGTGCTTCCAGTGTGAGGGGTCACGGCTTCAATTCCGGGTGGTAAAAGTTCATACCCAACTCTGGAAATGTGATAATTGTATATAAATGTCTTTATAAATTCAGCGAAAATGTATTCATTAATAATATTCTTCATTAACAAAGCGATAATGATAAAACAAATATTCATATAATAGTATGCAAAATCTCTTAAACAGAGAAAAACAAATAACGCCTTACTATATATTTTTTATTTTAATATTACAACAGGATACATAATATTACAAAGATAAGCAAGCTGCAGTGGCAATGCTGGCAATGGCAAGGCTGGTCATATAGCTCGAAGAACCGATAACCAATGAGGAAGAAAGGTTCTTAAGTGGTGACCCCGTACGGGCAAACGCAGTGTAGGACAACCCCCCACTAGATGGAGTGACGACCTGAAATGCATTGCAGGGAGTTAGTGGATGCAGGTGGCTCTGGTCAGGACCGTTCTTTATGGCAGTGTATGGAAGAGGCTTTTGTCCAGTAATGGACGAATAATGGCTGAAATGATGATGATGATGATTACAATTATTAGCTTATCTCTAGAATAATTAAAATATAATATTTACACCATATATTAGCCAATTACAGATTCCTAGTTTGTATAGGTACTAAACAATATTATACTTATACCTACTATATAATTCCTTCTAGTCAATATATTATAATATTTATAATTAACTCATTTTCGTCATTTCTTCTTAAATTATCATAGAGAACGTTTAGGAAAATATACCTATATTAAGCAGTGGACAATTAACAGCTAATTTTATGATCGAATGTTTTTTTTGATGGGTGAAAATGGTATGGTAACCCCGCCTGCGCTAACGGGATAAGCTGGCGGAGCACCAGTGAAGGGTGATAGATGAAAATGTAAACAGGCCAGTTAGCCCATCATGATGAATTCATCAGGAATTAAGCATGACAGTTTCCAGGGAGAACCGCAAGGAGGTCGACCTAGTTGGGTATATTGCTAGCAATGGGATTCTCAGTCTCCATTACTAACAATCCCTTTCCCCCCGATGATCGAATGTTAGGAACCCCAAGGAAAATATATACCTACTGTACATTCTTTTGGAGCTTATAATGAAAGTAGGCTGAAGCTTATAACAAAATCGATTGAAATTATGGCAAAACCAGTTATTTTGATTTAGAACACTAAATTATTGAACCGATTTTGATAAAATTTATATGATACTAATCTATAAGTAGATTTCATATAAAAAAAGAATTTTCCAAATCGGTTTACAACTGACGGCCTACATAAAAAAATACAACTGAATTTAGAACCTACTTCTTTTTAAAATCGGTTGAAAATGCTACTAATCATCACATACTACGAGTACAAACAATAAAATAGAAATCGTCATTCCAATAACTTATAAACAACAAGTAAACAAGTATATTGCCCATAGACAAAATAATTTATTCTTATATTTCAATTATTGTCTATGTTCTTGTACTAGCTACACATGCTCCGATATTAATGTTGATTTTTAAGTGACAAAAAGCAAGAATTTCTGATTTCATCTATATTTTTTGTGTATACTAAATAATGTTTTCGCCAATTCTGAATTGATTTTGCAATTCTTATTTTTTTTTTAATTGATATAATTTGCTCCTACCTCCATATTAATTCTATTACTCCTTATATCTTGGATTGTTAGTATTGTGAACTAGCCCATTGCTAGCAATACACCATGTCAGGTCGGCCTCCACGTGGTCGCCCCTAGAAACCATCGCGCTGAAATTCAGATGCGTATATCACGGTGGGTGAGAATGAAAAGGCAAGTCAGTTAGTACTGACTTTTCATTCTCACCTATCATCCCTCAGTGCTGCCCCGGTAACTTAAACCGTTAGACTAGCATATACCGTTAGAGCGATGTATACCGTTATTATACCATTGTCATCTATTAAAAAGAAACCCCTTCTGTATTTTATGATACAAGTTGTCCCGTCGTAGTTTACAAATCTATATTTTTGACGATTCCTCCAAAAATTTACTAAGACGATTTGTAGGAAACACTACATAAAGGTTAACGTAACTGGATTGGTACATTTCTAGTAATGGAGCCTCTAGTCCCCATTGCTAGAAATACACTCGTCATTCATATCTAATAGGTAAAATTAAATAGGTATTTTACGAAAGAAAAATATCATAATATTTTTTTTATACAACTTAGAATGGCAAACAACCTGACGGCCCACCTGATGAAAAGTGGTAAGCGTCGCCTATAAACATGAGCAGTACCATGGACATAACAGAGTATACTGTTTCGCCCATGATACCCCCCCATGCGTTGCCATTCCTGAGGACTCAGGTGTTATTCCTCTGTACCCAGTAAATATCACGCTATATCCCACCCTTCAAACCGAAACTCAGCCATGCAAACACAACTGCTTCACAGTTATTATCGTTTGTTATACCTATATATTCAAAAATATACCGTGCGAACCATCTACCCCTACTATCGTCTCTCGCAAATCGAAAGATAATGCGTATCTCGACGTATGGACCGTCAATTAAACGCTATCTGCCGTTATCGAGCGGCATTCACAAACAAGGCTGGCGCTCTCCTCTGTACGACCAGAACAATGGTACGGGCAACAGCGGTCTCTTAATTTCTAGAATTGTATAGAAATTTCACCATAACCAATTTAATGCAAGGATAATATTGGTACCACTCTGATATTTATATTGGCCAATTTTAAACCAACTTCCAAAAAGGGGTTCACATTCCGGTTATATTTTTTTATATTTATTACCTCATAACTCCGTCAGTTCCAAACCGATTTGAAAAATTCTTTTTTTATCTGAAAGAATATGTTGAAAGATTAGTCTGGTAGAATTTTTATCAAAATCAATTTAGTACATTAATTTTTAAATCAAAATTACTTGATTTGCCACAATTGAAATCGATTTTTTTTTATGAAACAATTTAATTATAATATTAGAGATAATATTGTAATATATACGAGTCGGATATTTTATTTGTCGGAGCTACTAATCCCCATTATTAACAATCCCTTCTCCCATTAACATAAGGAGGGGGGCCCTCCTTATGTTACATATTTGATAACCAAATGTTATATCCGTTATTGAGACAATAATCACTAATAGAAACCATAACACATTGTACTATGGTACATAATACATACTACATAATACCTATCCTTATACATTTCTAATACTCGTATTACTTAAATAAAACTGTTATGCGGAGTTAGTTATAAGTGCTACTTATACGTAAAAAATGATTTTGTGTGTAATACATTATTACACACAAAATCATTTTTTAATATTGATACAGAAAGTCCAATTTTTTTTTTCAAAACAGCTAAACATGTATAAACATCTCAAAAGTTGAAACTAAGACTTGTAAATCCCCGTATTACCCGTAAGACACGGCTGACAACATAAAAACGACGGTTGGCACGCCTGATCCCTAAACACTTGACGGTTCTATTGTCTTTGATCACAAACACGTGAATTATTCATCAGACACACCCCCCTTACACCCGACGACACCCTCACACGCCACCCCACCAGCTCTCACTGTTACTATACAGTATCAAGTGTATTATTTTCTTTTTTTGTAATGGCTAGTTAATCAGATGAGAGCATATTGCCTTATTACATATAACAATAAACAATTATCAATAAATCGATATTACTCACTCAGAATAATTTTCTGTTAAAAGTTAATAAAAGTGGGCCGAGGTGCGTAGATAGGCGTTCACGTTACAGCCGCTCGTGACTAAAGGTCTCGAATTGGTCCCGAAACTAGTCAAATTACACATAAGTTAAACTGGTAGTTATAACATTAAAACGGAATAATTTAAATAACAATTAGCCTATTGATACTATAGCTTAATACTCTAATGAGATAGTCATAGTTAAGAACTTAAAGATATACAAATCGTTTTCCTAACTGAAAACAAACTGGGTGGAAAGGAATTGTTAGTAATGAAGACTGAGAATCCCATTGCTAGCAATATACCCAACCAGGTCGACCTCCTCGCAAATTCTCCCTTGAAACTATCATGGTTAATTCCTGATGAATTCATCATGATAGGCTAACTGGCCTGTTTTCATTCTCATCTATCACCCTTCACTGGTGCTCCGCCAGCGTATCCCGTTAGCGCAGGCGGGGTTACCATACCATTTTCACCCATCAAAAAAAAAACTGAAAACAAACTTAACAGAATTGATCCCAGTTACCTACACATGCTATACTGTCGTACGCAGATATCGTGATTCTCGTGTCAATATTTTCACTAGATTTTTTAAACTTCTACTAATATTTATCCACAACTTTTAGAAATAGATTGTGTAATCACTTCCAGATGGCGCATCAAACTAAAACATACACTAGATTTTAAGATACTGAATACTGATCTACGTAAATACGACTATGCTCTGGAAACTGCATTCAATTTTGTGTAAAACTTTTTTCGGCACCGAAACAAATCTACAGACAAAATTCAAAATTTTATTGTTTCGGCACTTATCGCTGTTATTAAAACCCCTCATATTAATGTAAAAAACATTTACATATAGCCTCTATATGTAGACATCGTCTAATTTTTTAAACCACAAAGTTGAGAAACAAACATACAACCTGTTTGGTGGTAAACAGTCACTGTAGCCTATGCCGTAGTTACAACTCAATACTAAGATAGTAATTATGGGGGGCAAGGGATTGTTAGTAATGCAGATTGAGAATCCCATTGCTAGCAATATACCTAACCAGGTCGACCTCCTCGCGGTTCCTCCTGGAAACTATCATGATTAATTCCTGATGAATTCATCATGATGGGCTAACTGGCCTGTTTTCATTCTCATCGATCACCCTTCACTGGTGCCCCGCTAGCGTATCCCGTTAGCGCAGGTGGGGTTACCATTCCATTATCTACCAATAAAAAATAAAAAAAGATAGTAATTATGTACATCACTCATCACCAATACCAGTATGAACGGTGACATCTTAATCCCGGATTTAACGAGTATCAATGAGAACTCCACGTAAACTGCAACATCGCAATATCAAGTAATAAAACATCAGCGAATAATTAAAAAAAATAATACACAAAAAGAAATTGAAACGGTGGAAAAGCCCGGAGCCAGTAAATAATTTCCCTTTGCCGTTTGAACTCCTTTCAGAATTCTTAAAGAGATTAAAAGAAACATTAGTTATTCTCACTTGAAGGGCATCGCCGGGTTTGGGTGAGACAGCGAGATTAAAGTATGCCCCGCAGCCAAGGTTCCATGTTGACTTGAACGTAACAGTTTCTTAAGATTTTCTAGGGTAAATTAATTATATATACATTATACAACTACCTCGATATTCATCCTCTGCATCGCTCTCAGTGCCCTTTATACTGATACGCTTCAGTTTAACTAGACTTTATATGTTTACGTTTTAAAATCATTAAAATTGGCCGCCATTTTAATTCATACATGTAGGTGTATTAATTTGTAACCAACACAAATATATGTAAATTTATGTAATATCAAAACAAATAGTTCTAAATTCAAGTTTCAAAGATCGAATTAGTCTGGGATAATTTCAATTTAATAACTTGCAGCATGGAAAAAATGGCGGCGCATTTTGTTTTGATGAAAAAATATTTGTCAAATTGAATCAACTTATTGTCCATTTAACTGACCTAGTATTGATACCTTTTTGACACTTGGTGTTCTATCTGTGTAATCTAAGGTGCCATATGTATAAATTAATATTAGTACCTTCCATTTCCATCACTTCCCTTTTGACTGAAAAGGAATTCTTTCAGCATTAAATCAGCTTTGCACATATATCATAATATCTGTTGTCAGGCAACTTTACATACGTGGATCATAAAATATCTTATGTGCTAAGTCACGATATAACCCACCAGTGTACCAAATTTAATACAAATCCATTCGGTAGTTTTTTTATGTGAAAGAGTAACAAACATATATCCATCCATCCTTACAAACTTTCGCATAATTTTAATAGTATTAAATATGTAGTAAATAATAAATAAATAAATTAATATCTAAAATATTCTATGTTCTAAGTTAGGTTAGCTATCCATATACTAAATCTCATTTAAATCTGTTCAGTAATTTTTGTGTGAATGATTTTCGTATTTATAAAAGTAGTGGAATCTCACAATTCTATAGATCAAGGGTTCCTAAACTTTTAAGATAACGGAGCACCTCACGAAAACTTTTTATTTTATGGAACGCCTCCAACTGTGGCAACTACTGGCAAAATCTCCCAATAGGGGAGACCTATATATGTTCAACGGTGAACAGTTAATTCAGGCGGAGCACTATACACTATTGAGAATGAATAACAAATATATCTAAATAAATACTTAACAGATAATAAATTTGCATAATTTTGCATTGCAATGCTCGATCATGAGGTATAAGTTTGTTTATAACTCGCTAGAGGACGCCTACGTTAGGCTTATTATCGTTTAAATAGTACGTAAATATATTATACTAAGTCTATGGTTTAAATACCTTGAAACATTTGCCAACTGATAATCTGAACTCCTTCCTAAAACGAATTATAAATGCATGTCTATCATATCCGAAGGATGCAAGTTTAAAACTTGGATGATGGTAAAATAACAGTATCAATTAATTACATTTTAGATGTTTACATCTACAAAATTGTCGCGTGGGTCCGGCAAAGAATCGGCCACCCCTTCTTTTCCCTTAGGTGTCATAAGAGATAGCTAAGGAGTCATAATAGTCAAAGGATGAGCAGCAGCGCCCTCTTAAAACATCACCAAAGCCTAAATGCGGTTGCCAATCATTACAACTACTGGCGAAAATCCCCAAGTGAGAGGCCTATGTTTAGCAATGAACAGTTAGCGGCTGAAGGATGATGATGATTTATAAATCGCGTATATCATACCGAATCTCAGAGACACTAAGTATAGTATGAATATACCCGAAAAACAGCACTTTTTTGGGTATAAGTTACATAACATCTTCGAATTTCAATTTCCATAATTTTGTTCACTATTATTATTATTTACTTTCATAATGGTCCCACGATTAATTTAGTCCCGTTTAAATAAAATCTTAGTTTACATACCTTTTTTTATCGACTTCATCCGGGCAATCGGAATACGAGGTCTGTCCGGAAAGTTCGTATAAAAGTGTTCTGGAATGCGAGAAAGAGGAGTGGGGAGGCCAGGTAAGCGCAGGACCCCTTCCTTATGTCCCTAACAATGCTTCAGTTCTGGTCTGACCGCCGTGCGGTGCGAACTGGCTTGTCACGCCATCTGTGAAGTTACCTCTTAACGAAACCCCGTCGGCATGGAGCCCGCTTCCGTTGAAGAGCAGCGCGTCGTAATCAAGTTTCTCTCGAAACTCGGCAAGAATGGCCGTGAAAGCAAAGAGTGGAAGACATCCGGGGAACCACGAACAAAAAAATCAAGAAAATCCCGCTCAAATGTCAAGACAATGTTGATTGTTTTTTTCGATGTTCGGGGGATTGTCCATCAAGAATTCGTCCCTCCAGGCCAGACAGTTGATGGAAAATTCTACGTCGATGTGCTCAGACGCCTCAAAGCTCGTGTGGCACGAGTTCGTCCATTGGCGCGAGAGGGGCGTTGGATTCTTCACCACGACAATGCCCCTGCCCACACCTCTCTTGTTGCCCGTGAGTTTTTGAGTAAAAATTCCATTACGGTGACCGAACACCCCCCCTATTCGCCGGTTTTGGCCCCGTGTGACTTCTTCTTGTTCCCAAAAACCAAATTGGTACTTCGGGGCGGCATTTGGGGGACATAAATGAGATAAAAAAAGCTACGACGGGGCAGCTGAGAAACCTACAACCAGAGGACTTTCAAGGAGCCTTCTCACAGTGGAAACGGCGTTGGCACAAGTGCATTATGTCACAGGGGGAGTACTTTGAAGGGGATAAAATTGATTTACCTGAATAATTGTAAAATAAAATTTTTAAAAAACTTTTATACGTACTTTCCGGACAAACCTCGTATAGCTAATTGGTATAAAAATATCATATATCTTTCTCCATACCAAATATAACATACTAAATTTTGGGACAATTGGTAGAGCCGTTAGTCGCCGAGAGGTAACAAAAACAAACAAATTCACTTTTAAGTTTATAATACTGGCTGTTTCTCTTGGCTTTTCTCGCGTAGTTCAGTATAACTTACCTGTAAACCAAATTTCATTTAAATCCGTCCAGCCGTTTAAGTATGATTGAATAACAAATATCTAACCGTCCAAATATTTTACGGATTTACACATTTATAATATTAGTATTATTAATAAACATATGAAAGAAGAAAAATAAAGTGTCTCCACTAAATATTCCTAATTTTTATATCCCCTTCACATTAGGAATATCTAATCTCCTAAACTCGGTTCCCTCGAGGCGTCGTCTTTGTACATTTTGTCAAACGTTAATTACAGAGACTTTGTGCATCTGAAGAGACGTCTTAGAAATAGACGGAGTTAAGCTTTAATATTATAATCAACAACATTTTAACATGTGCCTACTCTCAACAGTGTCAATCGCTACATCTTTCGATTTTAGACTTTATGTCGTAAACGTTAAATGTGAGTATAGCATAAAATCAATGTTCGGTGCAATGTTAAGAAAACTATAGGTCTACCTACTTTCTAGATACGTATAGGGTTACATCGCAAGAGCTACTTACACCAAGCCGAAACTCTACCTTTACATAAGTATTCACGAGGCTGTATTTGAATGAAATGAAACTTTCATAAACAAACATCAAACAATGTGCAAATAATTTTTAAATATTTCATACAAACTGTCTTAGAATAGCTGAATTCCGAATTGTTAAAACTATTGATACTTAATCTTAGTAATATAATAAAATTGTATTTAGACAATGTCGGTACATTCAAGATATTTAGGATAATTAAAGATTGTGTCAAACAGAAAAAAAACTGACTCAAATGTGAAAATATTAAAATTTCTATGAGACCAATCTGTGAGTATACACTTTTGGATAAAAAAAAGAATTTTTCAAATCGGTTTAGGACTGACAGAATTATGAGGTAACAAACATAAAAGTAAATACAAGCGAATTGACAAACTACTTCTTTTTTAAGTCGGTTAAAAACTAATTTGAGAAGTCTTAAGAGTAATAATAGCCAAATAATATTTTTTAGAAATTTTATCTAGCTATATATATGTGTTTATACCGCAGAAACTACTACAGTTAATTAAAATACGGTTCATAGTAGTATTTAGTTTAACAGCAAAACTGGTGTATATCTAATCTAAAAGTGGTCTATTTCTGAAATCCATGCATACGAGGTAGCGGGCAATAACCTAATACACTATCAGTCTTATTCATAAAAAAAAATTACGTTTAAAGAGCTCTTAAGCTAAAATGACCAATAATACTATTGAACGTTTATATGAATATATTATATTTATTACCTATCTATTAATTTTTTATTTTCAATCCAAATCTTAGGACAACAATTGCAATAATAATCAAAACATTAAACTGTAGACAACACAAACTGAACAAAGGATGTCCCGGTTATTAAATCCGAGTAGGTAATAGAAACAGACAGTGCCCGGGGCGGGCGCTAAGTTAGTTTGTGTAATCTGTCCCGGGGTAGTTTATTAATTACGGCTTGACAAACTATGCGGTCGGGAGACGGGAGCTTGGGAGCCGCAGACTTGCGTTTGATGGGAGCCAGTACAAATTAGCTTATGGATATAATGCCACTGTCTTATCTACGTGTATTAGAGTTATTCAAATAATGCTGCTACACACTAATGCTACTATACATTTTAAATTTAGAATCTAGAGTAATAAACACAGAGCACATTTTTTATTAAACTATTCGAATACTGTTGGTCGCCGATGATATCATCGGAGGTAAAAGGGCGACTGCAGACAGCAAAGTCCAAACCCGCGGAAGGTCTTACAGAATGGCTTTTTACCATCTCCATCTATTTACTATAGATAAAGTAGTACCTAATACTCAGAATAATTGTTTCTCCCTCAGCTACGTTGAAGTTAAATATGCACAGAGAAATATGAATAGTGAAATATGACGTTGTCTTCATCACAATAAATGGCCAACAAATGCTTCTCACACCCTATTAGTGATTATAATCATAAGCAGATTTATATATATTTTAACGACTCAACTGGCGAATTTATTTTCGAAATTACTCGACTAGTTTCCAAAAACTATTTCCTATATTTCTTCTTCACATTTAAGAGTTTCTTCTTGTAATCTTACTAATTCATGCATTCTCTTCCAGCCAGCTCTATTCCAGGCCATATCTTTGATCTCACTATGCGACATAACACATAGTGTTTCCTTTATCCTTCTTATGTTACTTTTATACAAAATATTATATTTTTAAACCTGCCGATTTATTAAATGCGTTAATATGTCAGTGAAATAGTAATTAAGCTTGTATATGTATTCTATTGTTTTTTTATGCAGCTTAGAATGGCAAAAAAACTGACGTCCCACCTATTGGAAAGTGGTAACCGTCGCCTATAGACATGATAGAGTATACTGTTTCGCCCATGATACCCTCCATGCGTTACCATTTCTGAGGATTCAGGTGTTATTCCTCTGTGTCCTGTAAATTCACTGCCATATCTCACCCTTCAAACCGAAACACAGCCATGCAAACATAACTGCTTCACGGTAGAAACACGAATAGAGACAGAGGTGTCTAAGCAAACGACTTTTCTACAAAGTCTCCCTCTAGTATATTTAGTATTGTATATGTGTAAACATATACAATGGCAAAAATACACACATATACCAGAAAGTAATTATCACACACGTAATGGCGGGCAATAACGAAACGCGACAACAACAATCAATCCAGAAAACGAACAATTACAACTAACAAATGACTTATTAAATCCTTTAAGAGCGTTTTGTCAAACTAACAGGGTGTTATTATGGACAGGAAAAAAAATAGCACAACGAAACCGAAACCTTGATGGGAATATAATGGGTTGGCATTTTTTACACTGAGAATTTAGTTCGGTATTCGTACATCGCCCTGTTATTAAAACGTAACAGCTCGTGTACAACAATTAGCGTAGTATTCTCACGGCAATGGACAAGCGACTCGGTTAATTACAGCTTTTTGATTTGAGGAAGATTTTTTGGGTCGCCCCCGAGGTCAAGTTTGGTCGTACATTTTATTACGTCGCCTTCAATTTGCGCTAGATTTAAGGTGACATCTAAGCTATTAAAAATTTGCTTTAAACGTTTTATAAAAATTACTCAGGTCAAACGGACAACTGACGAACGGTCCAAATGATGGGGGAAGGATTTATTAAGAACTAACTATACCCCGCGACTTTGCCTGACTCAGTATATAAAATATCCTATGTGCTAAGTTAAGAATATAACCTACTCGTGTACCAAATTTCATTCAAATCCGTTCAGTAATTTTTACGGGAAAGAATAATAAAAATGTAGAGTAATAAAAATATATATTACAAACTTTTGCATTTATGACATTAATAGAGGAGGAACTAGGCATTCCATTACTAACAATATAGTCAGGTCGACCTCCACGGAGTCCCCCTAGAAAACATCGTGATTAATTCTTGTTTAATTCGTCACAACAAGTCAAATGCCCTATATCCTATACCTGGTGCTCCGCCAGCATAAAGTGACAACGCGGGCGGAATTACCAATCCAAATGTATGTATAGATTTATTTCACGCCTTCCTTCGCTTGCATTATTGAAGATTAAGATAATGATAATGTATATGACACTCGTAACTCGTCGTCATCTGATGATGATTTCATATGTTTGTGTTTAAATACAAAATTTTATAATAATTCAAGATTTAGTTCCACCAAAAATACCGACTTCAACAAGATCTATTATTTTAATTTATAAAGAATCTATTTTGATAAAATTTCTAATGCAACCAATCTGTAAGTATATCCTTTCAAATAAAAAACAATTTTTTTAATAAAGTTACAACTAACGGAGTTATGAAGTAACGAATATAAAAAAGAAATTCAACCGAATTGAAAACCTCCTACTGTTTTGAGGCAGTTGTTTACAATAACTTAAAATTGTATTCCTCTAAAAACACCAATTTCAATCATGGTAAGACCAGTTAACTCGTAAACTAAAGTACTATACCAATTTTGATAAAATAATATTTCTGTATGATCCTTTCAGATAAAAAAAAGAATTTTCCAAATCGGTGAATAACTGATAAAGTTCCGAGGTAACAAATATAAAAAGAACCGAATTGAGAAAAACCTTCTTTTTGATGTCGATTGATAGATATAAGCGTTAATTACAAGTCTAAGTTAAATAGGTATATTTACAATCTGTTAAGTGTTTATTTGAATTTTTTTTTCTCATTGATGATCTATTCTGTGACATATTTAATGTGAAACTAGTTCCCAATGGTCTACGCCATTTATAATAAGTTAATTGAGAAATACAATAATTTAATTATTGTATTTATCTAAATTTGTTTCATTTTTAATAATCTTATCATTTTGTTATATCTATCTAATTGCTTATTTTCATTTTCTATGACTACAAATAGTTAAAAGCTTCATATTTTCAGAACCTCTATAATACTCGTATATGGAATATTTATAAAGATTCCAGTATTTTTTATGCAACTCAGAATGGCAAATAAGCTGACGTCCCACCTGATAGAAAGTATTAACCGCCGCCAATAGAAATGAACAGTACCATTGTATTGTGACGGCCATGACACCCCTCATGCATTGTCATTAAATAAAAAACAAAGTATTGTAATGTACCGTTCTTTGATTTTAAGAAATGTTTAACATGTTTAATATAAATCATAATCATTTTATTATCTTTCTCATTTAATAAAATAAACTTCCTATATTTGTATACATGAATGACAAATTACTGTCTCATGCAAATTATGTAGGTGTGTAAAAGTAATAATGCGATTATAAAATGATATTTAAATCAATCGCAATTTATTACATTACCTTCGCAATGATTATCCCTTTATATTATTTAATTATCACTAATATTTGACCATAAATTCAAATTGCCAGCTTCTGATGTTATTTTTATAATCCAAACTAGTTTCTTAATTATTCATGACTTGATATTGATTTCTAAAGTCGTGTATCTAATATGCAAATATGCACTATTGATGTGACATTATATTTGATTTTATCTTTATATTTCCTATTAACTGTTCAATTGATAAGAAACTCAATAAATCATGTTCTGTGTAGTCATTTAATACTTACCTACCAGTTAATTTTTTGAAGTTGTACTAAAATCGACTAATAATGGAAAGACTGATTGACTCGTCTCTATGGAACTGATTCCAAAACTGCTGAAGTTATAAATTCTGCAAACGACAATTATGTATTGGTATATAGGAGATTAAGGGTAAAAAAAAACCTATAAAGGGTGTAATTAGAGGATTATATACTTATCCTTTCATCGTTTCATATCCAATCTCAATTGTTCCATCAGTTGAGAATTTGAAAATTTAAAATGATATATTCTGCAGTATAGCTATTAATTATTCTTTAGTACAACTATTAAACTCAAGACAGATACTTGTCTTTTTATAACGTTTATTTCAAAACTCACTTTATAAAAATTGATTTTATGACCCAATACGTATAGATTAGATGCTCAGTTTGTTTCCAAATCGAATAAAGCTATATAAATAACGTAATAGTAACCTTTAACCAAAATGAACACGACACGCGACTTACCCACCACGAAGGAAATAAAAACAAACGTGCATTTTTCCTCAATGAGTTTATTGCGCCAGAACAATAAATGAAGCTGATCATTATTAACGTTTACTTTCAACATCGATTACGAATACTCTACACGATATCATATCGTAGATAGTCCATTAATATTTATAATATCCAAGTCCGTATTGCACTTCGCGTCACAAACATCTCAACACCACAGCGGTATCATCTATCCCTATTAACTTAAAGTTCGTGGGATCAATAATTAAGATATATTTGTCTAAATATCACAAGAAAATACAAAACGAAATACGATATAGAATTAACACAATTAAAATTATTAACAATTAAATATACAGTCTGTCGTGCGCCGTTGGCTAGGAAGTGAGGTATCACCAAGACGGGCGGGGCTCGTCGCGGCTGCGTCATGACACCGGAACGTGGTGCTGGTACAGCTGTTCTTGGCGCTCGCATAGGGAGGTCATTTTCTTAAATGATTCAGAAGTCTCCCGAAAAAGCAGCTTAGCGTCTTCACGGGGGCGAGCGTGAGCAGCGTCCAATCTGCCAGGTGAAATCACGGGGGGCGATGATGCTGAGAGAGGCGACAGGGACTCCCGAGCTGACTGAGCCCCCGCCGGAGCACCATAAGGTCCCCCGCCTGCCTGTGGAGCGCCATTACCCATCAGAAAAGGAGCTGGAAAAAACCCCCGCTCGCCAAATTGTGGGAACAAACCAGCTTGTAGTGCACTTAAGTTTCTGCTGTAGAATTTCATCGTTTCTGTTACATAATTGGGCAATTGAGATGCATCTTCACTGCCTCCGTATCTTAAACTTTCAAGCGTAGATGCTAGCCCTTTTATATCTGCATACAATTTATTTAGAAGTTCTGTATTCACCTCTAACGGGGCTCTTTGTTCCCTTCCATCAAGTGTACCGGTTGACAATAATCTTCTATGCAAATCAACATTCGAACTATGCCTGTCTCGACTACGTCGAGAAGGGAAGGCAGCGTCACAACCATTTACGTCGCATGGATGAAGTAACTTTAGGTGGTCGTTTCTATAATGCATTCGTAATGTGAAGTGGTTTTGAAATACCTTCCCACAAGCAGTACACCGGTCTGGATTCTCATCGTCTATAGGAATTTCGAGATCATTAATATCGGTTCTATCATCGGTCCTATCACTGCTCGCGGAGGGTGAACGAACTCTAGCTAAGCGCTCTTCCATCGCATGCAAGTCACTCCCACTGTCACTCGGAGTGTACAAGTCTGAACGCAACCTTAATCCTTCACGAACAACGCTAGGTGCACTCGATTCATCATCTGATTCGCTTTCAGCCTTCACTCGCGTCAATGATTCCGAGTCCACAGTAGCTTCTTCGCTATTCTGAAATGTCTCCCATTTCTCTGGTTTTTGTTTTTTAAGTGATAAAGGCTCGTCATCTGCGCGACTAGAACCAGGTGTTGAAAGGTTTCTAAATAAATCCCCTTGATATTCCTCATCAGACACACTGTACTCATTAGTTTGGGAACACCTGGTGGGGTTCCCGCTCTTTCTCTTACGTTTATTGGGCACAAGCGATGACAACTTTTCCTCAGTAACGGTGGGATCAATGCGACTTTCGGCTTCAGGTTGGGTATCTGCAGGTTTAGTATCGACAACTTTATTTTTATTTACACTTAAATCTTCAGGTTCATCATTATAATTTAATCTTTCCATAACAGGTGACTGCGACCTAACCTCGCTTTTGTCTTTTTCTTCATCATCGGAAATGTCGTCATTAATTTCACTATAGTTGTTAGATTCCTCCTCAATGGCAAGATGAGGCTTAACGAGATCTAACGCACCTCGTGACGGCTCCTCGGGTGGAGGAATTTTTCTGTACATTTTTTCAATTTCACTGAAGTTGCGAAGATCGTCGAGAGGCACTCGTGGAGGAAGCGGGGTGGGTCCATTGGCTGCTGATAACGGTGGTGGTAGACGTGCTGCTAGTTCAGGAGGTAACAAGGTAGGTGGTGGCAGAGGTAGTCGCGCCAACGCTGGCAGAAGCGGAAACGGCTGTGCAGATCTGCCATCATGCGCTGATATCTTACGCCTCACGTGCGGCGAATGCAGCTTCGGGTTTGGATTAGCACTGTGTCTGTTTCTTGAACGTCGCGAACTGAACATCATTGTGCACCCCTCTACCGTACACTTGTGCATCTCGCGTAGATGTACCGCCGAAAAATGTATTTTTAGTGCTCCTTTATCGCAGAAAGTTTTAAGACAAACATTACATTGCACTCTCTTCTTTCCCGTAGCGGGGTTGACGAATTGCACACCGAGTCCGAGAGGCCACGGTGCAGGCGGCGGGTCACGTCGTTCGGCCGGATAATCGGGCGACCGTCGCTCCTCACTTCTGTCGTCGTCGCGACCGCTGAAGCTGGCGCCTAATTTTCTGAAGTCAAAGTGCGGCGCAGGCTGGCTCATACGCGGCATCATAAAATAGTCCAAGCCGGCCGGTAAGCCGGGAACCGCACCGAACTCTTTGCCTTCCATCACGTCACTGTCATAATATACGCGCGTAGTACGAAGCGGGTGGCGCGCGACGCGGCCGCTTTGCGACTGACGACGTGCGACACAGGTGACCGCGCGCGGGCGGCGCGCGACAAAGGCGAGCGGTGCGGGGGTGTGCGGGCGACGGGTGGCGGGGGACGTAGGTGGGAGGAGCGAGCGCTGGGCGGAGCGGATCGATGCGCAGTGGGGACAGGCGACAGTTGCTCGCTCCGAGACCGACACCGACCGGCCAGCGACCAGCGACCAGCGAGCAGCGACCACTGTAAACACTAAGCTGGGCATGCCGTTACATAACATACTACTATACAAGTACTAGATCTACACAACATTTACCTATAAAATCTATCTATAATGAAATTTTGCATATGTGTGAATTTCACATCTAGGTTTATTAGTAAGTACATAAACATTAAAAAGACTCTCTCTCTCTCTTCGTCCTCTTCGTTACTGAAGGTCGTGTCCTTGAAAGGTGTCCGTTGCCTCTCTAATAATGTTATTCCATTGTGCACGGTCTTCAGCTTCACGCAAAAGACTAATAAGAACTAAATTTGATTAAACTTTTAAAACAAACCTTTTTTCTATTTAGGTACTTACCTAGGTATTTATATTTTACTCAAATTAAAATGGCAAACAAGCTGATAGTAAGCAAAAAAAGTCGCCTAATCTAGAAATTCTAGAATAAATATATCTACACAAAGATATGATAATATCACATTTAAGTCATAAAGCTCTAACTAAACTTTTAAAATAAGTTTTCGCTGAAATACGAAACGATACTTATATCAAAATTTTTATTTTATCTTTTTATTTGTACTTAAATTATCTACAATAAAACTAATGTAAAATTTCTAGCAGACAAAATATCTCGGGCATGTCATATTAGTACTCAAATAAAATAGAAAAAAAATCACTAACCAGCAAATACTAGCTATAAGCCCACGGATTCGCCCGCGTTATCTTATAAAGTATGCCATGTTCTAAGTTAGGAAATAATCTATCCCTGTACTAAATATTATTCAAGTATGTTTACTAGTTTTTGTGTTAAATAGTAACAAACATCCATCCGTTGATCCTTTCTCGAAAACTTTCGTGTTATTTTAGTAATAGGTATATTAGCTGGATTAACATTATGAATACTGAATATAGTGATCCATTTATTCCCAAAGTGGGATTAGATATGTATGATTCGAAGCATAATGGCTTTTAGGTAGGTATACACTAAGCTATATCTGTTAATTTAGGCGCCTTGCCTACCTACTGACGTACCACCTACCTACATCAGGTACCTAGGTAACAGATTTAGAGTTTTATCATGACCTAGTTTATGTTAAATATGATGGAGATTAGTATTTTATGATCTAAACGTTGCTGAGAAATATATTAAACTAGATATCTAGTCTGGTTTCGCCCGGGTATATAGAATTTTCAAAAATAATCCATAGACTAAATTACTCGCTGGTTAAGTAGTTTTCTATAATTGAAATTTGAAAAGAAATTTTTGCCTAAAATGAATTTTTATGATCAATTGAGCAATTTTTTTATTTTTTCTATTACAAATAAACAATCAAATATTCCTTATAATATTATGGTAGTATTGGATAAAGGATCGTTGATGAAACAAAATTGAAAAATCTTAATATCTAGGTCTTAATCTCTGAAATCGCTTAACCTATTTTAATGCGATTTCGTTAATATGTATTGTTTTCTTCAAGTAGTTAGTTTTTTTAGAGAAAATATACCCAAGAGACCCATTGACGGTTCAGGTAGTGTTAATCAGCGACCTTGAATATTTCTTCCAAACAAAATGTTTATTAAAATTACTTATTGTGCCCTATCTCAGCTAGGTAATATTATTTTTTTAGGTTTTATTTATATTATATATGTATCAAGCAAAATGCTCGCAGCAGGAAGTATGTAACAACTAACGCCATCTATGATCGATTTTTGTTACTATACCTAATAAATAGGTATAATTTGATTAAAAGTGATTTAATATTACTAAAATAACTTTGCCCATGTAATTTTAACCTCGTTGCACTTATTTTGCATCCCATATCGATTCTTCGAGTTTAAATTAAAAAAAAAAACGTGAAATTAAAAACACACAGAGTAGTTGATCTTTCATTGCCTCAATTGTACACAGTCATATAAAAACCATTAGCCTTCTTTTAAGGAAATGCTCGACCCATGAAACTGAATATGTCTTCAAAAGTAAGATGGGTTGAAAAATGACAATTAATTAGAGAACCCTATACCTACTGATTTGATAGACGAACGTACTGTGTTTGTATGGGAGGTTAAATATTTTTAGCGTATTTCGGTTTGTTTTTTTTTTTTTTTCTGGTAAAATAGAAAAAAAAATTACTGATATAACGTTTATTTAAACAATACTAATGATTGTGATTTCGCCTTATATATATTCTTTAATTATATCCACTTCATATACAATAAAGCCTAGAAACTTTTGTTGCCAGAAAGCAGCCACACTTAAATCGTTTTCAATATATAAATAAATAACATTAAGTTTCTATTGGTTTTATTAAATTTATTATATTACATCATTGGGTACTTTTTTAAAATAAAAAAAGAACCTTATTACTTTGTAGTCAAGATTTGTCAGAAAATAAAGTCACACAGTAAATATTAGCATTCAAACCACACCTATTGCTAACTATAACTACAAGGTAGTAAGTAAACTTCTAAAACAATTACATATACAGAGGAAATAGGCACTTACAGCTTTATTCCGCGGTACATATACATTTTCTAGCAACATTTATCGAACCAACGTTAGAACCTTTACGAACTAAACTATCTACACTTATTGGAACAACTAAGAAAAATAAAGAAACTATTAAAAACGTATGAAACACCACAAGAATCCGCCCACTACAAAGGAAAATACGCTTACAAATAGATACGTTGGTTATTTTCTTACTAAACAACTAACACTAGAGTTACCTCATCAAACAATCGGCTTTATGACGAGCTATTAAAATATATTATGACTTGACCTGCCCTCGAGATTTTATTTAAAAGAAATAAACTGATTCCGTCATTTGATGAAATTAGTATAAAAACAATACAGCCCTTTAATTTGAAATCGTGTAATATAAACACAAAAATAAAAATATATTATTTTTAAGATATCGTAATTTTGTAGTTTTATAAAATTGAAATAAATACATGCAATCTTCCCAATTAATCTTAATCCCGTTCCACTGACTCGAGAGTGTTAATAATTATAAAATTCACAAACACCTACTCCGCAATACGTAATCAATAAATACACCTACTTTAATCTGACAAACCGTTCGCAAACAGTTTAGTCTCAATCGATGTCCGTCAATTGAATGTTTTTCACCCTGTTTGATGTCGTCTCGCACCTAATAAACGTTCCCGATTCTCGATTATTCTTGATCTCGGAACGGTTACAATCACTGGACTATCGCGTTCGGACTTCACTATAAACACACTTTTATTGTATTGTGTAATGTGATTTTAATTTATTCGCGCCTATGTTCCCTTTGAAGCGATATGTTGAATGTCAATCGTTAATATGCTAGTTCTGTTTTAATAACAATAATATTAGGGATATCGATTTATGTTGTGCGATTAAATTATGTTACATTACAAATTGTATACCGAAATAATAGCCAACCGCCAATCGCGCCGTTGAATACAGGCTATTTGTAATAGTGGTTCACTCTACACAATGACTGTGGATGCATGTTAGCTGTAATCGCTGTATGTAGGTACACTTTTTTTTTTTTTAATAAAAAATATGTGAATATTGAAAGATATCTCTTATATCATTCATTTATTCATCTCATACGAAAATATATTTAGATTCGTTTAGGTTTAGGTTCTCTAATCTAACTAATCCAAACGTAATAGTTTAAAATTCTAATTTCAAATGAGCGAATATGGAAATTAATGCTAGAATTCTCATTCAAAGTATACCTTATGCTGTATGATATAAAGTTTAGATTAATTTCGTATTATCGAAACTAAAAGTACACAAATATTTTGGCGATTATAACTGTTGTAGTGAATATTATGTGTTTACATACTTACCTATTATGTATTATATACATATGTAGCTATGTTACGCGATTATGTCGCCAATACTAAACTGATTTTGTTTATTCTTTTTGCAAGCGATGGAGTTTACTCAACTGTTAATCTCATAATAATTTGTGACTATTGAAATTGCCGTTTCCCTTTGTGAAGCATAACTTATTTATGAACGATTCCGCATTCTAAATTTAAATATTTTCAATGTAATGTCTATACGTGGCCACGAAACACTAATTAATCGGTGTACTTTTTTACAAAACAAAATGGGACTAGGTACTTATTTCTAGAGATGGGTAATATATAGCAATATATATATTCTATTTACAATATCTGTAGGTCAACCAATATACGATATCATAATATGAAATGAAGATTCCCATCGAAATTAATATAGATAACCAACTTGTAGGGTCGATATCGAAATGGGTGATGGCCATTGTTTCCATCCTCAATGTCCAGAGAAACCCAATATATAGATATTGCAACGGTACCTATATTACCCATGTCAAATTGTCATACAATAAATGCACTAAAATCGCCATTCGCTGCTAATTTGGACGGGCGTATAGTCACCGCTTCTGAGGTAGATACTAAGAGTTTCGCGGTACGTAAAGTAAACACGCTCTCTTTTTGTCCTAAGTGATCCGGCTCTGGTCAACGTCGATTTTTATATCGAGTTAAGGTGCTTATACACTACACATACTGTACTAATATTTTTTATTATGCTAAATTTAAAAAAAAAGTGATATTAAATTTTATGGTACTTTCTAAAGGAATTGATTTTACTGAATTTATTGTCAAGCAAAATAATAAATAATCTAATAACTTATTAATGATCAATTAATCGGTCTATTAAGAACATAATATAAATTCAGATGTGTCAATAATGACAATAATATATAGATGCCACTAACGCACTGCTACTCCTACTAACTTTAGCATGCCTCTATTTCACTGATACCTACTTACCCTACAGACCAAAACAATAACGTATCTACTTGATGTACGTATATTAATAGAACTGTATAAATGTTTCAAATAGCAAGACCTACTTAAAAATAAATACAAAATTTATATGTCAATCTAGATTCGATACCAGTAGCGCCATCTAGTATCGAAGCATAAAATTAAATTTTCAATCCATAATAATAAGTAGATACCAGTAGCTCTTCCTTTGATGATAGACCTGTCTTTGATTTTATCTTCAAATAATTTTATTTTTTTAATGCATAAAAAGCATACTAAGGAGATTCATTTTTATTAGATCTAGGATTGAAGTAACTAACGGCAAATATAGCACCTCCCTTACAGCGGCCGGCCGACATATTTATTTTGAAGAACGGCCGCATATTTGTTTGGATTAAAAATATTTCTGGCTACACTTGCACACGACACTGTACGAAATATCGTCCTCGGTACACAGCTGGCAAACAAAATTATAGACACACACACGTCCGCCGTTTAAACGTGAATAGAAATGCTAGCTGGATTAGAAAGTACCTATAATCTGCTTGACATATCTACATATGCAAGGTACCATGACCAGGTTTTTAGATGATAGGTTCGCGCTCTATCTTACTTTACCTGATTGAAAGTGACAGTAAGATCTAAGTAGAAACGCGCTTACCCAGAAGATGGACTATTCACCATTGACTTAAAGAATCCGAGATTGTATTTCTCCAAAAACACAGAAGCAGAGCACTCCTTATCAGTTCATAGCAGGAATGATATCACAAACCAGAGGGAGACTTTGTACAAAAGTCTATTGCTTGGGTACCTCTGTCCCATTCGTGTTTCAACCGTGAAGCAGTTGTGTTTGCATGGCTGTGTTTCGGTTTAAAGGGTGGGATATGGCGTGAATTTACTGGGTACAGAGGAATAACTAACCTGAGTCCTCAGGAATGGCGACGCATAGGGAGTATCATGGGCGAAACAGTATACTGTTATGTCCATGGTACTGCTCATGTCTATAGGCCACGGTTACCACTTTACCATCAGGTGGACTGTCAGCTTGTTTGACATTCTAAGTTGTATAAAAAAAAAACGATTGGTCCAAATGTGAAAAATTTCTGCGACTTTACGATGATACCTTAATCTATGTTTTGTGATTCAATGGTAAAAGGGAAAAACAGGATCAAATCATGCAGTTCTTGCACGAACTCATTTTGATGAGTGTATACTACACACAATCATGAATAATGAACATGAACTAGTATAACCCAGCGTCAAGATCTCTTTTCAAATTATGATAGAATAGTAATCCGCCTGCTCTATCGACATACTTCGGCGGAACATTAGTAAAGGACGATAATAATAAAATCAGGTCAATTGACTCGTCGTGATGAATTCACCTGGTCTTAATCTTAGTTTTCGGAAGAACTGTGTGGAAACCTGATAAAATGTAATTATTGTATCACCTATTAACTATCCATTACTGAACATTGGTTGCCCCCATAAGAGGGACTTTGGCAATTTTTTTTGTCACTTTTGGCAGGCGGGTTGGCAATCACAGACAGGCTTTGGTGACTTATAAAGAGGAATGCTACTGTCCATCTCTCGACTGTGAAGTTCCCCTTATCACCTCCTACAACAGCTACGAGAAAGGAAGGAGTGGCCCATTCCGGGAACACACGACAAAATATATTACTATAAAGTATTGGTACGTTAATACTGGAATGGTGATGTAAGCCCATACGTGTTTGAATATCCTTGAATGTTCTCCAAAGCTATAATAGGTCCAGACAGATACACTTTAGCTAGTTGAGAATACAGAAACGCCATAAAAAGCGCCACGGACATCATATATGAGATGTCGTAACATGATGTATACATACAAAATTATAGAATCATATGTATGTAATACTGTATGTATGTATACAATACACAGATCACTGTGTATGTAACTGTAAATGATAATACATGAAGGGTACATTAAGGCATCAGCCTATGCGTACCCCTCATGCGTTGTAGTTGCTAAAGACTAAGGTTTCATGCTTTCGCATCTCGTAAGTTAACTGTTTCACCGCAACCTTCAAACTGAAACGCAGCCATACAAGTATAGTAACTAAAATACGAATGAGCCACAAGTAGCTTTAGATATATAGATAGATAAACACCTAATTTGAGCCATTTGCAATACACGTAAATTAACAAATGAGTTCACACAATCAAATTAATTACATTTTTAAATACAAAACAAAAGATAAAATATGAAAATATATTTTCGCCATGTGTGTCTCAGTGACCCAAATTTATTTTTGTAATTAATATATATATCGACGAAATTAATACCAAGTTAGTTATCTTGTTTGTAATATAAACCTGAAAATATATTTTTTATACCATGAAGGTGGCAAACAAGCAAACAGCCCGTCTAATGGTAAACTGTCACTGTAGCCCATGGATGCCTGTAACAGTAGGTTTTAGCATTTCTTTAACATGGCATCGCAATGAAATCCAGTGTAATAAGTTAGCAAATTATAAAATGAAATAATTGTTTATTTGTGCATGTAAGGATGTACTTATCCCTCATGTTGCGTGTCGAACAAAGACTGTATGTGCATCTGTCTAAACAAAGCCTCCGAAACTAGGACACTAAATCTATTAAACATGTTATATGAGCAATTACTAAGTGGAATGATTAAGATTGCAAAGGAAACGTGGACCAGAAAAATTACCTTAATGAAGACGATTTTGTTAACGCAAATTGTTACAAAACTTGTTACGATCTTGCCTACGAGATTTGATTTGAATTGTCAATTTTTTATTCATTTATTACATTATTATAACATATATATACAAATACAATACAAAATACAAGCGTTTGGTTTTACCTAAAAATTTAACTCAAAAATTCTAATGTATATGTTTATTTTGATACCCTATCTAGAAGTCTTTGCTTCTTAGGAGAAGCAAAGACTTCTAGATAGGGCTACTGAAACCTACGCGTACGATCTAGGGTACAAAAAACTGGTTTATAATATTAATATAGAGATAATGTATGTGTATTTTTATGTTTTAATCTAAGTGGAAATACGGTTTAATCTCATCATCATATCAGCCCTTAACTGTCCGCTGCTGAACGTAATCCTTCCCCAGAAGGGGAATTTTGCTAGCAATTGCCACGCTCGACAGACGGATTGGCAACCGCAGTTAGGCTTTTAGTGATGTTTTAAGAGGGGCGCTGCTGCCCATCCCTCACCCTCCCTTAGTCGCCTCTTACGACAGCCACGGGAAAAGAAGGGGTGGGCCATTCTATGCCGGGAGCGACACAGCGTTTAATTACGTGTATTAATACATTTTAATTATGTAGCTTCAACTAAGTACCTGATACCTCTAGTTACATCCTACTAAACGAATTAAGATAGTCCAAAAAGGAAATAGATAATATATCACAGAAACAATGAACATTACAAATTCGTAATTGCGAAATTATCGCTCTAGAAGCGATATCAAATGGAAATCGTTTCCTGCGCCATCAGACCTCCAATGTAATGACAGGACACTAACACACCAAAACATTCGGGAAATGATCCGAATATTGTAGAATGGACTTTATTTCGTACACAATAGGGTTATAAACGATATTTGATCGAATGCTAAATATATGCAACAATTGTTAAGTAATTCCGCTGCGGCAGCCGGACCGTGCAACGCCTTGCGGATGGCGCGAATAAAAGCAATGATACGTCGCGGATTTCGTCGCGATATTGTTTTATTCCACTTTGTTCTCCGAAAATTTCATCTAAAGAATAAGTTAATTTTAAATTATTTAAAAAATACACGTAGAGTAACCAAACTAATGGCCCACGTCATAGAAAATGCCAACAGTTATTTAAAGACCCTCGTATGTTGTGTTTCTTGAAGACTAAGGTATTTTGCCGACATGCCCTAAAAATTTCAATATATAATATATTTCATCCTTCAAACCAAAACACACTTACTCAAGTACATCTGCTTGGTAAACAAAATAGCAGTGGGATCAATATCTATTTGATTAAATTTGGTATCTGTGGACGCAATTTTAGATTGTAAATTTTCTATTCAAAGAAAAATCTGTATCGAGCCGAGATACATTAACCAGAATATACCGAACTTCATATATGCATGCAGATAGTCCTACACCCTTCCTTGTCATAATCTATGGAGTAGGCCTATGTTCAGCAGTGGACAGTGATCGGCTGATATAGCGATGATGATGATACTAAATTTCATTAAAATCAATCGTTTAAACCCTGTACAAAATCGCTAAGAGATTAATATACAGCGGTTCCTTTAATGGATGAAGATAGAACGGTACATCCACCTATGCTAACGATATGCAAAGGCGGGGCATCAGTGGAAGGTGAAAAGATAAGGTTGAATTCAAGTCAGTTGGCCCATCGTACTGAATATATACGATGGGAATTAACCATGATGATTTCTAAAGGGGACCGCATGGAAATCGACCTGACAGGGCATATTGGTTGTAATGGGGACTAGCGTTCCTATTACTAACTAATGATATATAGAGTGATATACGAAACTTGCACCGTGAGACGAGGATGTGCACAGAGGAGAAGTGATACAGGCGGCAGGCAAGGCGGCACGGCAGTGAAGCCCGGTTGAAAAAATACACCAAGAATCTTTTTACAAAGTCGCTAAGAGGTACAGGGTGATATGCGGAACATACCCCGCAAAGCGAGGACGTGTGTTCACAGAGGGGAAGTGATACAGGCGGCGGCACGGCGGCGCGGCGGCACGGCGCGGCCTGGTTGCTCGTCCGAGCGTTGCGTTGCGCAACCCCGAGCGCACACGCGATCTTCTGCGAGGCCGCGACCATTCGAAATCGGACACGTGCGCGGATTCGTCACATATTGTTTACTACAGAAATCGAGATAGAAGGGATCGTTACTAATAAAGACTAGCAACCCTATTGCTAACAATAACCCTGTCAGATCAACACGCAAACGGTTCTTTCTAATCGTGCTTAATTACTGTTGAATACGTCACTCGTCAACTTGTTAACCTGTTTCCATCCTCACCTATCTCATCTTTCTAGTACCCCTATCAGCCTTTTTCGATAGCTCAGCCATCATCATTCCATTAACATTCATTACTATTACCCAAGCTGAAATCAAAATCATTATCAAGCATCATGTGACAATTTTTAAATTTATTTTGAGGACTTTAAACGACCATGGTTTTATTTGGAAAAAAAAAGGAACATAAGAATTGTTTTTTAACCCATGTTAGTATGTATTATTTATATTTTTGCTTATATTATAACGACAAAAAAGCATAAAACTGAACTATTGATCTCTCATACATTTATGTAGGTATATTATTTTACTAATATAATAAAATTGTAACTAAACGATAACTATATATAGAAAATATTTAAGAAAAATTATTATGAGAGATTTTAATAAGACGAATAGATGGTACAAAATTTTTTTAAATTGTCTACCTGAATTAGTTAAAATTTTGACAATTGTATTCCTGAAGATTTAATTTAAAAACAAGTACATGTTTTATCTTAATACGCCATCTAGTGGAAGTGGTTATTTGTTTCCAAAATTCAAGCGTACGAAATTGCGAGCAGAATCTAGTTTACAATAAAATAATATTATTATAACATATTCCCTATTAATATTATAAAATTAATATACATATATAAAAGTATGTAGATCATTTATTTACAAAAGGTTTGTCTCATTACTTCGAGTACTCGTAACAGTTTCAACAAATGATCACCCCAACGATGACTGGAACAATGATTCAGTGCGTCGACAGGACGGGAATTTATTGTTCGTGCCGGTGCCGTTAAGAGCTTCGAGTCGTAAAGAATGAGTATCCGCGAACTGAAGGGATGCGTTCACAATAACTTGCTTATTCGTCAATATCTTTTTTAATATATTCCATATTTTTTAAATCACGTATATTTTTTAAATCACGCTCTCTAATATTTATAATTAAATTACTATATAAGATACATCAATGAAAGTTTTCCAAAATAAATATCTTTGAGAATAATTGCTTATTTTTATCATATGAAGTCGCTATTACTCGCGACTTCATTCGCATGACCGGGGTATATTCATTGTCCGAGATAAAAAAAAAAGTAGTTTATATTCTTCTTCATTCCATATAGTAAATTAATAAACGTGTATATTAATTTCATAGTGATTGATTAGATTGTTAAGACGTTAAGAAGTAACAAAAACAAACTCAATGTCATATATAATACTAGTAAGGATTATTGTAGTATATCATATACTTCTGTAAAACTAGAATAATATATTATATAACAAGCAAACAAGCTGTAGGTATATTGTTTGCCATTCTAAGTTGTATAAAAAAATATAGCTAGAAATGATTTTAATTGAAGAAACTTATCGACAAACGGTATAAAATTGTTCTAAATTAAACAGAGCTTGTGGTATAAGTACTTAGATATATATATAATTTATTTACATTACAGCACACTAATAATAACAGACATACTCAAAAAATAATGTGCATACTCAAAAAAGAGATAAAAGAATACATATACAAACAAAAACAAACGGGTAATAAATAAAAGATTTAATATAATTTTTCATTTCGCAAGTGTACCACAAGCACACAAAACAATCGATTTTTTGTTTCGAAATATATATTTTTTTAATACATACTGCTACATTGTGAACACCGGCTTACCCTCACTGGAAAGTCTGACAATTAACAGAAAGCGGAGTCACTGCAGTCATTTATCTATCGCAGTTGACTCGGCTGTCGGAAACGAGGATGTCCGTGTTTTCAATATGTCGTAGTCGTGACACTTTTTGTACAGTCAGCAACGAAAATTGTTAAACCTATTAAAATATATATTCTAAAATAAAAATAAAATATATAGATATGTATGATACTTAAATATTTAAGAGATATTTAAAAAGTAATTCATCAAAGATCTTGGGTGATTAGCCCTGAACAAAGGGAATAAATCGAGAATGAAAACGTTATTTCAATTAATGTATCTGTCAATTTTTAGTTAAATGTCTTAGTTCGGAGTAAAGAAATTTTTAGTAATGAGTCTTACAGCCCCATTGCTAGCAATATAGAATATATTTTATCAGGTCAACGTCCAAGCGGCTCCGCCTGGAAACGGCCTGTTAACATCCTTACCTATCATCTTTCACTAGTGCCCGCCATTGCATACCCATAGTGTAAACGAGGTTATCATTTCACTTTCACCCATAAAAATGTAACTTAGTTCACGTATATTTTAAATACACTATCGGGACTTAACGCGACAAAAGTTGTAAGCAAATATTACCTACATACCTGATTTTGATTGTCAACGTTGCAAAGTTGCAATCCAACACCAGATTGTCCTGTCAGGACCACAACGTGGTGGTTTACTTGCATTTTTCGTCGTGTTAAGTCTCAATAGTGTATTTAAAATATGTGTCAACAACAAGAAAGTTTAAAAGTAGTTCACGTAACCGAGACATTTAATTGGCCAGAATAAAAAGTATAGTTAGTCTTCTTCATTTCAAATACTACGTGTAAACCAAATTTCACGACGGAAAGCTTTAAAGGAGTAAGAGGAACAAACAAACTCACTTTCATATATATTACATTAGTAAGTATAAACACATGGCAGTGAATTTACGGGGTACAGAGGAATAATACTGAGTCCTCAGGAATGGCAACGCATGGGGGGTATCATGGGCGAAACAGTGTACTCTGTTATGTCCATAGTACTGCTCATGTCTATAGGCGACGGTTGCCACTTTCCATCAGGTGGGCAGTTAGCTTGTTTTCCATTCTAAATTGTATAAAAAAACACATTTTAGATTTTTTTAGTTATATTTATATATATATATATTTTTGTTCTATTTTCAAAATACCTCTCAAATAGAGGATGCAGTAATGTAGTTTACTTCACGGCTGTATAACTAAAATGTCTTCGTTAAGGGCAAGTATCCAACGGCTCGTTATAAATGTTTTAATGGCTACCATTACGCAAACACATTAAGGGGATCAACCCGGACGCTATAGGATTTAGTTCGGGACTCAAGTCACAAGAGAAACGTACAAACGCAACAATAAAACACAAACATGTAAGACTTAAAAAAAATAGTACAATACTGTATTATTTGTAATATGAATTAATTAGTTCATAATATTGTAATTAATTATTGCATTTTTCTAGTCAAGCACTGACTAAAAAAGCCTATAAACATGAATAGTACCACAAACATAACAGAGTTTATTGTGTCGCCCGTGATACCTTTATACATATTTTTATATACATACATAGATTTTTACATAAATACATCGAAATAAATTTAAATAAACTAAATGAAGAAATGCACCTACAGTACATATACTTGTATTATTTGTGTTATTTTACAAATTATATACAGATATATATCACGGACTATTTTTTTTTTCAACATGATCTACCAAACAATTTACATATAAAACAATAAAACAAAGATTGTTTTTTTACTATGACATTTAAATTCTTTATCATACATGTAAATTAAAATATCAAATACAACAGCGTAACATGAATTTATTAAAGTAGATTTTTTAATAAAATATTAAAGCCGCCTTTTGTGCTATACATTCACATACAAATTTTGTCTTTTTATTTTTTTTTATAAGTGTAAAATTAATAAGTAAATGTATTAAAATAGTTTTGAACCTAACTTCCATGCTTCAACCCTGTAAATTCTACTATGGGTGATATAGACCGCTTACGCTTGTAACTGAATCAAGTTTTTATAGTATTTTTTTAAACCCATCTCGCGGTGCGTAAAGCTTCGTTAGACACTTACTGTTATGATTAAATGTCTTCGAAAACATTGTGGTAGCGTGACTAATCGGGATTATGAGAATATACGGATATTTTAATATAGGGAACTTGGTGATTTATATTTTGGACATACATTCTTTTTAATGCACAGTATTGTTGGACTAACATTAGAAATGAGATATGAATAAATAGAATGAGAATTTGATAAAGGAGCTACAAGATGTCTTGGATTTACATGAGTAAATTAGAATAAAAAGCTATGGTTTTTTTTTTTAATTTTATTCAAATTGAAAGTCATTTATGCGTGACTGGGCAAAAAAATATCCAAACATCTTTACTTTACTAAATTTCCACATTTATAATAATAGTATGATATAATTAATTAAGTATTATTTTATAACATTTTGTTTTTTTTTTACACAACTTAGAATGGCAAACAAGCTGACGGCCCACCTGATGGAAAGCCTATAGACCTGAACAGTACCATGGACATAACAGAGTATACTGTTCCGCCCATGATACCCCCATGCGTTGTCATTCCTGAGGACTCAGGTGTTATTCCTCTGTACCCAGTAAATTCACGCCATATCCCACCCTTCAAACCGAAACACTGCCATACAAACACAACTGCTTTATGGTTAAGTCTCCATCTGATAATCCCATAGACATTCCATAGATATCTCTAATCCTTTCAGATAAGAAAAATTTTTAAAAATCAACTTAAAACTGATAGTTATGATGTAACAAACATAAAAAAATACAATCAAATAGGAATTTGAGAACCTTTCTTCTTTCTCTTTGAAATCGGTCGAAAATAAAAAAAGAAATAACCATTTTTTAATTATAAATTAAAATCAATTGTTGCCTCTTTATCTTGCTTTTATATAATTAAGTTTATATAATTAAGTATTTATTTTGTTTGCGTACATATTGTTAATTTTTATAATCTATATCATTCTTTGAAGGGAACAATAAAAAGTTTTTATTCAGTCATTCTTCAATTGGGTTGTTTATAGTACAATGAAATAATTAAACATATTACTTGCATTTTAAAAAAACATTACTATTTCTCATTAATAATCATAATTAGAATACGTTTATAATAAAAAGGAAACTATATTACGTTACAAACGTCAATATCACAGACGAATTTACACCCTCGTTTTTCACCCACGCCCTTCGTTATAGTTATAGTGAAAGCCTGTAATTCACAGTACAAAATACTGTATTGTTAGTTGACAAGCTCACAAAAAAGCCGGATATGTCGTGTTTTATAACAGAACTGATCAACAAGTTGTTATGTGCACCCTTATTACACTTGTCACCCTGTGGCGTTTACTGTAATAACGGAAAATCGATTGTTCAATTTTATACCTTAATGCTTTAGTTATAAGACTCTTTACAAAAGCTTACATTGTACACAGACAAAAAACTAAGAATATATTTGTATCTCTGAAGGTGCAGAAGTAAAATATAATGTTAGATATATTTTAATCTGTGACCTTCTTAGTCTGCAATAGCTAAAGCTATTACGAGGGGAACACAAAGAGATTTCCCAACGAAAAAATAATAACACGGACTTATCGCCTTTTTACCGCGATCCTTACATAAATAATGATAAAGGGAAATTAAATCAAAGTCTTATTAGAATATTAAAAGTTCGGAAGGCGTTTTTTAATGTCTCTAGCGGTATTTAGGGACGCATATTTCACTCAATTTGGTAAATGGAAGCACGCGGCGACTTAGACCATTCGGGCTTTTAGAGGGTTGTATAGTTGCTTTAATAAGTTTTTTTTAAACCCCATGTATTAATTAGAACTGATGACATTTATGATCCCCTTGTTTGATTTATGCTAATATTTATAGGTAGTATTAGGAAAACATAACTATATTAGTAAAATTTCCAAATGTAAATAAATAAATATAAATAAAATATTCAAATAAAGTCACTTATTGGGTTAGTAACGACCTTCAAAACTAGAAATCCTTACTTTCAAATATAAAAAAATCCACTAACATTTTGTCCATTTAAGATTTTTTTTGAGCTTCTGTCTGTACACGTAAGTATCAATCACCCCAAAACATATTATTACATTTATTTTCAATTTACAAACTTCGGATGCAAAATCTTCAAATATTTCAAAGCAAACAAAGAACTTAGGCATATGCCAGTACAGCTTAATATCCCAAGAGTGTACGGTCAGCAGCAAGCCGTTAGTGCCGGCTATGCGTCTTGTCTTTACCCGACCTCGCGTACGGATATATTATATCCTGTAAACTACAATACTACTATCTTGATACTTGTAACAAATTATATAAAACTTTGTCCTGCAAAAAACGCAAAAATTTTAGTTGGTTATCAAAATAATAAGACGTTAGAATTCTATTGTTCTTAATATCATTTTATTAATAAAGAACCGTCACCTCTAATATCTTAATACCTATATAAAAATTCGAATCACATTATTTGCTCACGCTAATCTCTGGAACCGCTCAATCTAGTTTTAATCAAATTTAGTAAGTATGGTATTGTTTACTTTAATTAGCTAGTTAAAATAATAGAAAGTTGGCGAAGAGGAAAACTACGCCATTACTACGCCATTATATACCATTCATCCATTCATACCCGAAGATTACCGAACGAACAAAATTCTTTCTTATCTGTGACGGTGCCGCAAACGCCTACAGTACGCGCTGAGCTGCCCGAGGCAATCAGAATTCCGCTCGCTACTCAACCGCTCAAGACTAAGGATTCCGAATAGTTCAGAAATTAGTCGAACTTTTTCAACCAAATTACACGTTAATTAAACCAGTAGTTTTTACATTAAAATAACAATATCTAATTGATCAAAATATCACTACCTGGAATATATCGCAAACTATTGTACTTTCACCATAATAGAGACGATCATTATAAAATTTCCCCCGAATTTGAACAAATGAAATCCTCTTGAAGGTTATTCTATAAATACAGGAACTTAACATAATGTGTGCTTCACCTATGAAAACCTAGGCTTAATATTTTATATTAATTTATGATATGTAAGAACATTATGTAACCTAGTCCACTTGTGTGGATTGTCATTAACATAAGATATAGCGAAGTATTAAAATGCTTCGATGTAACTTATGTTGGTGATCATATAAATAAATAATTACAATAAAAATAAATTTCCTGTTATAAATACTTGTAACTTAATTCTTTTTAGATTTAAATTATAAAGTATACCTAAGACTTATTAATATTTTAACAATGAAATTAAATTACTAGTATCAAAACATGTTGAGTACTTTCAACCCAAAGCCGACCATTAGGGAAATCTGCGCGGCAGCGAACACTGTTTAATTTATTCGCGTGAATATTCTTAAACTATCGGTTTTGTGGTCACTGTGGCGATTCGGCCTTATTTATGTCCGGCCCGGTCCGATCCTGGCCGAATTAGTGGCCACCCTCTTGGGACGAGAGCTGTTCCTATGTAATTTATAGAGGAATACCTGCGTTACCAGAAATAAGTGTTATAGGAAAAATATCAGCTAAGTATACGAAAAGGTTGAAATTTTCTTACTTAGAATTGGTTACCCTTCAATGGTTTATAATATGAAATAACTTTGGTACCTAGTTTTATTATTCTTGCTAATATAACAAAATTGTAACTAGATGCTGTCTGTATATTTAAGAAAAAATATATGAAATGTCTCAATAAGACCAATAGATGTGAAAACATTTTTTTTTTTTAATTCTACGCATGTATATAAGTGGGTTTAAACAAAGAGACGGTCCACCTGATGGAAAGCGGCTACTGTCGCCCATGAACACCTGCAACACGAAAGGAGTTGCTTGTGCGTTATTGGCCTTTAAAATTGAATAAAAGTGTCCACGTCATTACTGTCCACAGCTGAACACAAGCCTCCCCCATAAGAGTTTTGCCAATAATTGCCACACGTGGGAGGCGGATTGGCAATCGCAGTTAGGCTTTTAGAGATGTTTTAGAGAGGGGCACTGCTGTTAATCTCTCGCCCTCCCTTAGTCGACTCTTACGACACCCACGGGAAAGAACGTGGTGGCCTATTCTACGCCGGGGCCACACGGCGAGTATCCACATCAACTTCTCTTAAATATCTTTTATGTACATACATCGGTTACTAATACTTTTATTATTTTATAAAATAACATTCATAAAGTGTAGCTAAATGCAGCCACTGCACCTTTAATAAACAAATTGCTACCTTCATTCCACGTGAAAAAAACAAACACGTCAACACACCGTTACTGATCTCATGCCAAGCTCTGATCACGAGCCGTCTCGCAAATTACCAAAACAATATGTGAACGACATTAATTCCCACTATAACACCCAACCCACAATTTACATTAGCGTACCAACATTGATTGGCGCTAATTTACACATTTCGGTCACAATTTACCCTCGGCATGGCATAAAAAACCAATTTTCGGCAAAATATTCGGTATAAAAGGCCAAAGCGTAACATACGGGCCGTAATATCAATTTGCGTCTCATACATGTATTCATGGGGCATCGCGTCAGGTCATATAATTTATATGTGCGGTGGAAACAATAGTATTCACGAACGATTTGGCAGAGGTAAGAAGGGAATTCGAGGTCTGGTCTAGAGGCACGAGGTATTATGCATGCGAGGTATACGCCACTCCAGGGGGCAGTTACTTATGCCTCGGCTTCTTTTCGAGTCATGAATATGTTAGCTTTATGAATGGTATACAGTTGCAACTCAGAAAAGGTACTTTTTGTATAGCAGAATTTATTTTTACTATTCTCTTCGAATATTAGATGATTTCTGATTCTAAAATTTAATTAAAATTAAAAATACTCGTAAACGACGAGTGTATGAAAAAAAGAGGTGTTTGAATGGGAGCATTCATTAATTATGCCTACCCCAATGGGACTGAGGCCTGACATATATATATATATATATGTAAGTACCTACTTTATATTGATATTAAAATTATAAGTTACCCATACATTTTTGCCTAAAAAGATCGGATAAAGACCTATGCCCATTCTAAAAAAACATATCATAATCATATTGGCCGTTAACTATCTACTGCTGAACGTAGGCCAGGGTGCCAGTGGTTGTCATGCTTGGCAAGCGGGTTGGCGACCGCAGTTAGACTTTGGGTATGTTTTAAGACGGACACTGCTGCATATCCTTCGACCATAAAGTTCCTGTAGCCGCCTCTTACGACACCCACAGAGAAGAAAAGGGTGGCCCATTCTATGCCGAGGCCACACAGCAAATTATTATTAAACTATTATTAGTACATAATGTAATTTTCATATATTGATAATATTTCTATAACAATACGCAATTATGTAGTAAATTGTCAAGTCTCTAATTATAAAAATATTATTAACAACTCCCTATTGCTTCTCGAGCTGCAACGCTACACTATTCCGTCGGAAATTTCCGCGACATAGATTTCCGTAGCGTTATTACGCGCGACACGCGAGTGATTTACGCGCGGAAGTCGCACTTGCAGCGCGCACGTTAGTGACATCTACGCTGAAAAATTATATTAGAATTACTATGAACTACGAATATTATAAATGTAAAAATAAAGGTGTTTGGTTATTGTATGTTATATTTATTTAATCGATCACTAAATTTAATAAAATTTTGTAACTTAATTCACAGAGAGTACTTTATAAACTGATTAATACTTTACAAACTGATTAATAGATAGATCATCATTTCAGCCATTATCTGTCCACTGCTGAACATAAGCCTCCCCCATAGACATTAATAAACTAGTATTTGTTTATGGCTCATCGTGAGAATTTAACCACGGTGTTTTCAAGAGAGTGTATATTGCTCTCAACCTTACAGAATGTACAGCTAGCAAGGGGGCTACCACCAACAATCCCCTAACACCTTATCTCTGTATTAGATTCTAAGGTTAGATTATACTAAAATCTCCACGATTATAATTGTCTTAATTTTTTAATGATTTAATTTAATATTTTTTACCGTGAAGCAATTGTGTTTACATGGCTGTGTTTTGGTTTGAAAGATGGGATATGGCGTGAATTTACAGGATGCAGAGGAATAACACCTAAGTCCTCAGGAATGGCGACGCATAGGGGGTAACAGGTACTGTACAGGTGTGTACAGGTCATGGGCGAAACAGGTACTGCTCATATCTATAGGCGACGGTTACCACTTTCCATCGGGTGGGCCGTTAGCTTGTTTGCCATCCTAAGTTGTATAAAAAAATATTAGATATTAAATTTTAATATAAATTAATTATAATATATAACATCATAGAGAATATTTTTACATTTTAATGACAGTTTACTAAGGTACAAATATATTGTAAATTTGTTTTTATCCGTCACAATATATTTCTGTTTATTTAAAAATTACAATATATATCAACATTATATATAATATTGATTATAATGTTGATTTGAAATATAGACAGAACAACTTTCAGTTAAATTAATTTTAATATTGAACATTTTCATGTTCATAACGCCCGATCAATTTCCAATAGAAATACCAACCGCGCGGGTTGTTTGCGCAGCCCGCTAAAGGACAGTGTTTGTCCGGCCTGATCACTGTACATAGCCCGAAGTCATCCAGACGAAACCGGTATTGATTGAAGAAGTATTTATACTATTTAAATTTATTTTCAGGACTTACAAACGATCATGACAAAGTATGGTACGATCCGAGTTATCTGTAAATTTTTTAAATGAATTGATTAACTTATTAATATGATAAATATGAAGATTTGTAAAGTTATTTGGCTGTTTATATATTTGTTACTCAATCAGGTAGAATTAAATGAAATTTAGCACATGGATAAGTTATATCCTGCATTAACACGTAAGATAATTTATATACTGATTCATGTAAGCAAAACCGAGATAAACTGCTAGTCATAGTATATACACATAAATAAACCACTAAAAGTTTTGTAGATTCTTCATGTTCCTACATATATACAATTTCGAATTATTTATTATTTGTTTATTTATTAAATTTTAATACATCTATCAAGTATAAATGGCTGACTTAACACCATTATTAATTATCATATTGAATTATCATGTTTTTAGGTTTACCTTATATCTTCAATTAGCAGCGATCTAGGTCATTGTTATTTGCGGAGCCAAATATTAATTTCATCACATTTGTTCATCACAATCTCTTTCTGCGGAACAGTAATCTTCACTTATGTATAAATACTGTACTATGACGTCATCATTCTACTTACAACACACCCCCCGCGCCGCTCGCATCCCCCGCACACCTACATCAAGTTAGCAAAGCCGGGCCCTGGACGTTGTCTGAATAAAACATGTGACTGATTCCCACTGTGGTCGCGCTGTAATAGTCGCGGAGTTTTCTTGTTAAGGATAAACACACGCATTTTTATTTCAGGAGACGTTCATTAAACTGCCTCGTTAAGGCTCGTTTAGAAGTCTTTAAGTGGATAGAGCTAATAGAAGTAGCGAATATTTTATTAAGTAGTAATGGTGCCCTAAATTTTATTAAAAAAAGGTAAAACTTGTGCATGGACATCTCTGTATTACTTTGTCGCTTACGTCCATAAATATACTTCAGTATTGTACTAGTTTACTACTAGTTCAAAGACTAAGAATTAGCAGTGAAATTTTTGAGTATTTATTATTCATGTCTCTAATTATTATTTATATATGACTATATATATATATATATATATATATATATATATATTGTCATTGGAAGATAAATCATAGATTAAGATAAATTATCACTACATTTACCTTCCAGTATATATATATATATATATATATATATATATATATATATATATATATATATATATATATATATATATATATATATATATATATATTATATATATATATATATATATATATATATATATTTAATTATCACATGTATTAAAATACAGTGTGTATTAAACTCTTTTACCAGAGGGAGACTTTGTACAAAAGTCGATTGGAAAATCAGCCATCAGTGAACCCAACATACATGCATATAACATTTTGCAGAAACTCTTAACGATTATTGATTTTTGAGCAAACAAACCAAATGAGGCACCCCCGAATAGTTTCCAACTAAACATGTTCGGAAACTTTTAAGCCCAACAACATGAAATTACCTCCAATAAGCGAACATATATATACATTTTGTCGGTAACTACAATGGTCATATCTTATAGGCATATGTATCAACTGTAATATTTTAGAAATGGGGTAGTATTGTTAGTAAAGCCTTTGCCAGTCCCATTGCTAACAATATATCCTGTCAGGTCGATCTCCACGTGGTCCCCCTTACGACACCCACGAAAACCATCGTGCCAGGACCTAATTACCAGAATAGTTCATCACAATGGGCTATATTGATTAATTTTTCATTTATCACATATCATCTCTCACTGGTTTACCGCGCCAACGTATATTACCGTTAAATACACATGGAGTAAAATACTATTCCATTATCACCGGAAAATCATTAAAAAAATCTTTAAATCTAATACCTAATACATACACACATATCTGTCACACATGTCTTTCAACAACATGGTAATTACCTATAAGCGAACATATATTATTAATATTTAAAATATATCTGTATATGTAATCTTTTAGAAGAGAGGTAGGGATTGTTAGTAAAGCGGACTGCCAGTCCCATTGCTAACAATATATCCTGTCAGGTCGATCTCCACGTGGTCCCCCCTGAAAACCATCGTGTCAAATTCCAGACTTATCACAATGGGTTGACTCCTTTTCATTCTCACATCTCTCATATTTTAAGACACAATTACAAAAAAAAATCTTTATCTAATATCAAATATATATACTATTGTTCTGAGAATCCCATTGCTAATATACTTACCAGGTCGACGAAATATATGATTCCTTTGTCTAATAAGAATGTCCTTTTATAAAAATTATCTGCGGCTAATAACCGTTTTCATTCTCATATCATAAACTGGTGAAAAAGCCAGCGTCATTTGTTAGCGCAGGCGGGGCTATTCCATTTTCACTCATCAAAAAAAAAAAATACATACATACATATCTGTCAAACCTGTCTTTCAATAAGGTAGATTTTATTATATTATTACTATTTAAAATATACTGTATAACCAAAGAGAGCCTGGAGAGATGTAGAATAGGTTAAGACCTAGTTCAGATTCAGTAAAAAGTAATTTTTTTTTTGTTGTCAAGTGATCTTTATTTCATATCCAATAAAATTTTTTATACACAATATAATAATTAAGCAACTATTTTATTAAAATACACGTGTTGATATATTAATATCCTCAATATCATTTCTCTAATTACATTATTTCTCGGTCTATTAAGTACCTACACAGTTTTGTTTCACTTATACCCCACAAATAACGAATTTTTTTACCACATAACCTTCAGATCGACATATACTGATATCAAATAATGATTGTAGCTTTATAACACAAAGGAAGAACCCGATGTTTCCAAACAATCGTCGTTCGAAGCGCTAACATCTCAATCTGGCTCCATTCATTCAGCCCATCGCTTCCATATCGCGAAGCGACCATTCAATTCGACGCCGGCGCATCTCGCGGCTCGATCGCCTGTCGCGGCCTGCAATTATGATCCATTTAACGATGTGAGTGAATAAGTACCATCCTCCACAGTTACTGCAAAATAACGTAGGAATAATGATAAAAATCAGTTGGTACTTGTGAATGTTTTGACACTCAATTTTTTAGTAATTTCCTTTTGTAAATTATATATTTTTTACAATGTACAGTCACTGATTAAAAATGTATTTGAGTTTATCATTGTTGCTTGATAATATAAATATAACTAATATAATAAAAAACAGTTTCAACGGCAGATTAAAAGCTGATATACCGGTGCAAAATGTACTTAATAACTAATTAAAATATAATATGTTACAAAGCATAAACAGTTAGAAAAAAATACATATGTAACCATACATACTTCGTACACGATAATATATTGTAAGTAATACCAATAAAGTAACGATAGAGATCAAAATTGATGATGAACTACTTATACAGCTTCTTCATAAGAGATTCATGGACTTTTTTTAAAAACAAATTTACCTTATAAATAACTTATAGCTATTCTTATGGTAAATCCTTGGCACATTGTAAAATCAATTCAGATGTTCATACGCCACCCACTTTGGAGCATTCAATGTCGTACTGTAACTCGATATGGGTATTGATGCTTTCAGAGATTGTAAATTAGATGTTGACTAACAATGGCCGTCTGTGACTCACCGTGTGAATTGAAAGGCATTCGCTAATCGACAATAGCAATGATGGTGGATTTATAGCTGTTTGTTTGGTCCACAATCTTAATGATGGGGAAAATTATAATTTACAAAAGGTTGCCATCTGTAAAATTAAACAATATCCAAATTTAATAATTAAATTCTATCCATTAGTTGTGATTATACAGAGTGTTTATTAGCTTTTTAGAAAAACAAATCAGAAAGAAGAAACATTTTTTTTATTTATATATATAAATATATAAAACTATAGTTTTTTTTTAAGAAATAAAATTTGAAAACGATTAAATATTTTTTTAAATGTGTGATAATGGTATGGTAACCCCGCCAGTGTATACCGATAGTATACATTGGCGCAGCACCAATGAGAGACGACGGATGAGGATGAAAGCAGGTCATTAGCCCATCCTGACGAATTCAACTAGAATTAAACACGATAGTTTCTAGGGGGAACCACGTGGAATTCGATCTGATAGGATATATTGCTAGTAATGAAGCTATTTGACCCCATTACCAACGATCCCTTTCCCCCAACAATTACTACTTGGTGTATATTACAACACTTTTAAGGAATGAATTACGTTAATTAACACACAGTATATACAAATTATGGCCGTGTGATCCCGGCATAGAATAGGCCACCCCTTCCTATCTCGTCAATGTCATAAGAACCGACTAAGAGAAGGCTAGGGATGGGCAGCAACGTCCCTCTTAAAACGTCTCTAAAGCCTAACTGCGGTTGCCATTCCGTCTGCCAAGCGTTGCAACTACTGGTGAAACACCCCAAAGAGGAGGCTTATGTTCAGCAGTGGACAGTTAAAGGCTGATATGATGATGATATCTTTATATGCAAATTATATGATGATGATGATGATAATGATGGTCTAATTTGTGCAAATCTAACGACTCACCTGATGGAAAGTGGTATCCGTTGCTAATACAAAATGAAATCAAAGTCAATAGCATCGTTATTAGATAGTGTTCAACAAGCGTAACTAAATATTTATCCTAAAGGAACGTAGACAGAAAAAAATGGTGCCTTCAACACAATAATTACGATTTCACTATACCTTTATATATATTTATAATTTGGTATTTTTAAATTGCTTCATGTATTGAAATCTGATTCAGTAGCCCATATCCAATCATCAATACAGTTTTTTTGGGGGAAAGGGATTGTTAGTAATGGAGACTGAGAATCCCATTGCTAGCAATATACCCAGCCAGATCGACCTCCTCGCGGTTCCTCCTGGAAACTATCATGGTTAATTTCTGATGAATTCATCATGATGGGCTAACTGGCCTGTTTTCAGTATCCCGTTAGCGCAGGCGGAGCTACCATACCAGTTTAACCCATAAAAAAAAATACATGGTTTTTTATTTTTATAATATCACAATAGGATAATTATATTTTTCTTGATTAATATAAATTATTATAATAAAAATAACAGGCAGGATTATTTTCAAAACTGACTCGGAAAAAGTTCATAACACTTAACCCTCTCTGTTCCGCACCGTTTTTCCGACCCCACCCAATAAAATTGCCGTGTAACCCTTCAGTTGTAAAATCTCGAAAAACTCCCCGAAGACGTCTATAAGACGGCATCAAGGACATAATTCATAATGAAAAAGTTAATTTTCACGGGGCAAAAACTCATTTGCATATTTTTGTGTACAATGCTCAATTATTTCAGTGTAGGTAACGGCTCACTCTTTCCTCGGGACCCCTAATAATGGTCCTCTGGGCCTCGTTCTGAATGCGGAACCCCTTCGCAGAATTAATTTTTCTTAGCCAATTAGCGAGCGATGTTAAGAGGATGTTCCTCTATTGATCTGCTTCTTAATGGTGAAATTTGCGTCAAAAGTCATACCGCGCTTTGCCCACGGGCTCTCTTAATAAAAAAAAATTTTAGTACTTCAAGATTATAATCATAAATATATAGTATGTCCTTAATCTCTTAATATCTCTTTAACCGGAGAACAGAGAGGAGATTTTTAGTAATGGAATTAGTGTCCCATTGTTAACAATATAACCTAACAGATAGGGGAAAGCAATATAATTATAGCAAAATCTATATATTGCAGTTATAATACTATGATATTCCGATCCAATAATAAATATATTAAACATCGGTTATACAACATATATAAATTAAAAACCCGGTATAAATGAATATAGATTTATAGGCGACTTATATTTATAGGTAAAATCAAAGTGGATGACCTTTTTCCCCATAACCCAATATATAGATATCAAAGTGATATTGATATTAATCATACCTACTAACATATCGACCTCCACCTGGTACCTGGAAACCATCGTGAGGAATTTTTAACGATGAGCCTAAGGATCCTCTTTTTTTTATAAATGTAATACTATAATTTAAAAAATATTTAATACTCGTATGCTAAATAGACTAAACTTTTCTTTTAACCAGCAAAGATTTTACTCCTGCAACTGTTTATTTAAAAATAAAAATTGGCACACAAGAATATTATTATACAAAAACATCAGAAGGTGTACTGTAAGAGACGTCCTATTTAGAGCGCCCATTGCGTTCCCTGAAAGCCTTTCGACCCGACCAGCACTCACTAATTGAGACCTGTCTACCCACTCAGACGTTATTCATGTCTTGCAATGTATACATTTTAATAAATGTATCGCCCGTGAATGGGGGCTTTTATTAAAAAGAAGCCCGCTTACATAATGTACAAAGTATACAAAAATATACGAATTAAGTGTAGGTGGTTGAATAGGCCCCGGGCGCGTATAAATGAGTGCTGTGCCCATGTACTTATTTAGGATTAAGTATACAATATCGGCGTTGAATTGAAACGTTCGTGCGAATAATGTAAGTGTGCTGAGGTGGTTTACATTTTACGTTGTGATTTATTTTAAGGTTGTTAAAAAATATATATTTTTTTTTTATAAATCACTAGCTTTTCGCCGCGACTTCGCGTGACCGGAATATTTTTACTGACCAGGATAAAAAATAGCCTATAAAGCTTCCCCATGCCATATAATACGTGTGTGTTAAATTCCATAGTGATCGATTAAGCTGTAAGGGCGATAAAAGGTGACAAACAAACAAATAAACTCACTTTCATATTTAGGTATAATATTAGTAAGGATTGTAGAGTCCTACAGGTGGTCGTTTAAATTTTATAAATCGGTTTAAAACTGACGGAGATGTGAGGTAAAAAACATAAAAAAAATACGAATATGAACTGAGAACCCCCTTCTTTTTGAAGTCGGTTGAGAAAAGAACAATACCTGACCTAAAAACGCAACAAAAAGTTAAAGTCGATAATTCAGTGAACTCCTTTTTTCGAGAAAGACGAGTTAGAGGAACAAAGGCTTCGGTAACGAAATAAAAGATGCGAACCGTTACTCCCCCCCCTCGCCCCCACCCTACAGGGTGAGTTGTGCTTGCGAAGTTGGTAGTTGTCGTTTTAAGTTATCTGAATATAGTAGTAGAAATTTTGAAAAAGGATTAGTTTTTTAAATTTTCGTTGCAATCGAGGAATGGGCAGCAGCGTCCCTCTAAATATGTTGCCAAAGCCAAACAGCGGTTGCCAACCCGATTGCCTAGCGTGGCTACTACTGCCAAAACCCTCCTTATGGGGAAAGCTTATATATATTCTTTATTGTACTATTTTTTATTATACAACTTAGAATGGCAAACAAGCTGACGGTCCACCTGATGGAAAGTGGTAACCGTCGCCTATAAACATGAGCAGTACCATGGACATAACAGAGTATACTGTTTCGCCCATGATACCCCCATGTTCCCATTCCTCTGTTCGTCATATTTCAACCGTGAACACAGTCATGTTTCACGCATGAATGTGTTTCGACTTTGTACAAAGTCTCTCTCTGGTAAAGCTGAAACTATTAAAACATACAGTAACAACAATAAGTTAATAACAATGTTAGCAAAGGCGAACTTATCTCTAAAAGAGATTTCTTCCAGTCAACCTAACACAGTGATCATTAAAGACTGATATGAAATAATTATTTAATAATAAATAATAAATTATTACCCTTTGTAATCTGTGTCATCCTTTGACAGGAACAATGAAGAATTTTCATTTGTTCTGTTCTTAGAAAAACCAATGGTAGTAATCCCAGACAATAAATTAACAGTCTTGTACCAGAGGGAGACTTTGTACAAAAATCAATTGCTTGGGTACCTCTGTCCCATTCGTGTTTCAACCGTAAAGCAGTTGTGTTTGAATGGCTGTGTTTTGGTTTGAAGGGTGAGATATGGCGTGAATTTACAGGGTACAAAGAAATAACACCTGAGTCCTCAGGAATGGCAACGCATGGGGAGTATCATGGGCGAAACAGTATACTTTGTTATGTCCATGGTACTGCTCATGTCTATAGGCGACGGTTATCACTTTCCATCAGATAGGCCGTCAGCTTGTTTGTCATTCTAAGTTGTATAAAAAAAAAACACAAAATCTTTACTAGAAACTTCTTTCTAAAAATATATCAAAATATAACATACAAATCAGTTTTTATTGCCTAGTAGTAACCGAGATATATTCACTAAACGAGATATAAAGTAGTCTATACCTTCTCCATCCCTTATAATACGCGTATAACAAATTTCATAGTAATTAACCATTAAGGCGTTATAAGGTAACAAACATACTCTCTTTCAAATTGATAAGTAATATTTATAAAGATGGTTAAATCCTTATAAACCTGTCTTTACCTAACTTCTTATAATACTTTTTAGTTTATATATTTATCAATAATTATATCTTTCTTTAAAGGAAAAAAGCGAAAAAGGAAAGTGCGTTTTTCAAGGCACTTTCTTCCTCGCACAACCATTCTTTGGAATCAACTTCCAGCAGCAGTGTTTCCGAACCGATACGATAACATAACCTTCAAGAATAGAGTATATTCCTTTTTAAAAGGCCGGCAACACACCTGCAATGCCGCTGGTGTTGTGGGTGATCATGGGCGGCGGTAGTCACTTGCCATCAAGTGAGCCGCATGCTCGTTTGCCCCCTGTGTTTTTAAAAAAAAAAAGTGAACCAAAAAGAATTTTTATTTACATTTTGATGTTACAAGGATCAGGCCATTAAGAAATTCCAATTTAACATTTTAAATTTTACCATTTAAATATCGAAACAATTTCAAATTTACACGAATACATTTTTATACAGGAGTAAAAACAGCATCAAGGACATAAGTAAGGGGTAACAGGTACGTATGTTATATCATGCTATCCTACTGATCACCGGTTAATATTTTTTTATGTGAAAATACTGAAAATATTTGTTATTTTTTTTTTATCTTTATGTATTTAGGAACTTTTGTCCTTTTAGGCACGTCAGTCCCATCGTATCTTAATCAATTTTAGGACATCATTGGATATATTTTAACAAAGTATAATCAAATTCAAAAGACACCGCCAAATCAAATAATATGAATGAAAGGAATGTCGTGGGACAAAAAAAAAACTTAATAATCTATAGTCCGATACAGGCCTCGAGGCAGGTAGATCTACATTAAAACCTACATTCAACCATATCATACACCAGCCTCGCGTCGTCAGACGAGAGGTCTGCTACAAGAAAATATTTGTTATCAAAGGCATTTGTTTAACGAAAGTTAAACTTAATAAAAACATAATTAATTTAAGTACAAAGTCTATTTATATCAGCTCTAATATCTTTCTTAATTAAAATAAAATGAACATATAATAAAGATTATTAAAGAATAACTCTTGTTACACAGAGTAATTATAAAATTAATTCCACTTACAAAACCTTAATAGGCTCCCAGCCTACCTACTAACCGCTTTAAGACTAAACAAGCATATCATATGAGAACTCTTTAAGTATACATAAAGTGAGCCTTATCCCTACCATAGACAATCTTGGAGGCTTTTTAAACGCAGTGACAAACCGAAGTTGTCTCCCTCTAGCCACGCCCATTGGCGACAAAGCCTTCGAGCACGCCCAACGCGACACTTTCCACCAATCAGAAACAGGATGGAACTTTTTTATGGAGACATTACGTCACTGGATAGCGCGGAATATTATGACAAGTTTAATATAAGAAGGCGGGAAACCGTGGATGGGTTTATAATGGTTATAACCAACTTAAGTCAATATGTTAATACTTATCACTAGTTATGTTTGTACTTACGTCATACTGTTAGATCCCTTACAAGTTGTATAGATAGTTCGAAGGGAAGACGACTTCTAAGAAAATATCATAAATTCAAATAAGTTTGTTCAATGTCTAATCTCATCTCTAATTATTACCCATTTCGGTACGAGCTCGTGCAAAATATGTACTTAGATTACGTACTTAGGTAGTGTCCTCTTAAGTGAGTAGTTGGTACCAACCTAAGTACTTCGTTACGCTTGAATTAATTTTTAAAGATTACTTTATAAAAAAAATAACAAATACATTGTTCAAAATAGAGAATACATAGGACATAGAACAAGAATTCCTAGACAGTACGTATTCAAATTACACCTACCTAAATACTTAACTTTATTTTTATCACAAAACATTTAATTGGATACTGTTTAATAATATTTTTGTATCTCGTTATTTTGTATTTTACTACAATTATTTTATTTCAGTTGTAAAAAAAGTATATAATTTAAAACACTTATCATCTTAAGTAGATACCATCATACTACCTATCTAATTTCATACTCCAATAACCGAATATCCTTTGAAATAATCAAGGGAAGTGAAATAAAACTGGGCATAAACATAAAAATGGCACAGAACAGCACCAGCAAGGGGGTGAGAGTGCGGCGCGGTGGGAGGGGGGAGCAAAAAGCTCAAGTGCAGAGGCTGTATCGATCCAGGGCGACCGGCGACATGGCCGGGTCACATCGGCAGGGGGTGGCCACGTATAATAAGAGGAGCGGGTAGCGGCTAGCGGCTAGCGGCTAGCGGAGCGTTGGTAAATAATGTAACACTACATAATATAAACAAAATAAAAATCTATTTGGTCTAATAATTTTAAATATTAATTATAAATACACATAGGTACTTATGAGTTTATAAAATAAAGAATTTATATTGTTATTATTTAAAAATAAATAAGTATATATTTATTTATTTTCTCCACAAATTTTACAGAAAAATACAGTTACATGAAAAAAATACAACAATATATGTATAATTACAATGGTCTGTAAAACTTGTGGGAAACTGGACTCTAAACTAGATCAGAGATCTGTATCTCAGAAATCCAGGCCCCCAACTCGGACACCATGTACATAATGAGCTTTCTTTAGAAATATTGGATAGTAATTCATCTGAGGATTTCTTCACGATCCTCATATAAACGTGAAGCATTTGTCATAAGGAAGACACCGTCATGTACTAATTTACAATTTAATTTCTTAATAAACTGAAGCTTATAACAGCAAAATGGATATTAGAGCAAAGATACCTTTTCATTTCAATATGGAATATCAAAATTTTTAGGATCAGGATATAAAAAACTCCTACATTACCAACCAGAGGGAGACTTTGTACAAAAGTCGAATGCTTGGATACTTCTGTCCCATTCGTGTTTCTACCGTGAAGCAGTTGTGTTTGCATGGCTGTGTTTCAATTTGAAGGGTGGGATATGGCGTGAATTTACAGGGTACAGAGAAATAACATCTGAGTCCTCAGGAATGCCAACGCATGGGGGGTATCATGGGCGAAACAGTATACTCTGTTATGTCCATGGTACTGCTCGTGTCTATAAGCGACAGTTACCACTTTCCATCAGGTGGGCCGTCAGCTTGTTTACCATTCTAAGTTGTATAAAAAAATAAACATTAATGCCAAATTACTCAGCGGGCTATGGAGAGAGCTATGCTCGAAGTCTCATTGAGTGATAGAATAGAATCCGAAACGAAGATATTCGCAAAAGAACCAAAGTAACCAACATAGTCCGAAGGATAAGCAGGCTGGTGGCAATGGGCTAGTCACATAGCTCGAAGAACCGACAACTGATGGGGAAGAAAAGTTCTTAAGTGGCGACCCCTTACGGGCAAGCGCAGTGTGAAACGACTCCCTACTAGATGGAGTGGCGACCTGAAATGCATTGCAGGTAGTCAGTGAATGCAGGTGGTTAAATAACCCCGCCTGCGTTAACGGGATACGCTGGTGGGGCACCAGTGAAGGGTGATTGATGAGGATAAAAACAGGCCAGTTAGCCCATCATAATGAATTCATCTAGAATTAATTATGATAGTTTCCAGGGGGAACCGCAAGGAGGTCGACCTGGTTGGGCATATTGCTAGCAATGAGATTCTTAGTTTCCATTACTAACAATCCCTTTCCCCCCGGACCTTATCTGTATTACCCCAGTCTATATGATAGCTTATGTCCAACAAACAGCGGACGAATAATGGCTGAAATGATGATGATGATGATTAATGGCAAAAAAAATTTAAATATCCTAAAAATTAGACGACTGGAAAAATTTTGATTGAAAATTTTCTTGATTCATAACGTTCATTTCTACTTCACCTTCATAGTTTCATGCTTCAATATCTTTCTGAAATCATATCCGGTTCATACAGACATAAAATAATAATATAAACAATATATTATTAATGTTATAAATATTTTTTTTATCTAAAACAGGATCAATAAATAATAATACGGTTGCCACTTTCCATCAGGTGAGCCGTCAGCTTGTTTGCCATTCTAAGTTGCATAAAAAAATGCCTAGAGGACACCGACTCTCAAATATTACTAGTTAGATCTTGCATTATTAATTTTAATAAAGATAATTTGCTTTCCCCGCTCAAATTCAAGCAAATAAATCGATATTTTTCTTATTTGAAATAAATACACATTTGCTGTGGGTTTCGTAAGAGGAGATTAAGGGAACTAAATAGTCGAGAGACGGACAGTAGTGCCCCTCTTAAAACATCACTAAAGCCTTACTATAGTTGCCAAATCACCTGTCAATCCTGGCAACTACTGGCATAACATCATTTATGAGGGAGGCCTAGTATAGATATAATATAACTTATGACTTTCGTATCTGTATACAAAACAATATTTTTTTAAAATAAACTGTGAATTCAAATTTAAAGATTAAATCATATGTCAGTTAATTTTAGAATGATCTAGTAATATTATCACCTAGGAAAAAACAAACAAACCACCAATATTTTCTTATAATTTCTAGGACATTTCTCACAAAAATGTATAATTAAAGGTTCTATACTATAATTAAAAATAATAAATATTGTAAGAAGACAAAACGACGGATTTTAAGATAGTCTAACTATAAACAAAAACAGGTGCGTGCAACAAGCCAATAAACCATACAAACCACTTGTACCGATAACGGCACATACATACATCTGTACATTTATCAATCATTACATCGACAAATAAACAAACGTAAACAAAAATGTCTCGGATCCCCAAAGAATAAGAGGTGTAAATCGTAAAGTGAAGTTAAAGAACACAAACAAACGATCTCTTGTAAATCATTCAGCGGAAGGCGCGAACGGAATTAATATCAGTTTTCTTCGTCTCCTCTGCAATTACACTTTTGTTCGTATCACTGCCGGCGATACGGGCAAAGACTAAAATCCACAGAAGGGCAATTGTGTTAAAAGAATAATGAGTATTCTAAATGTTACATTCGAATATTATTCCTGTTGTCACGGCGATTAATTCGTACATCCTTTGTCATTGTACTACCCCAAGCCATATTTTTGACCTTTCTATATAACATAACACTTAACTTTCCCTTTACCTGTCCCATGTAGATATTTCTTGACCCTCCTCTTTTACTTTCTACCTATCCTTCCAAGATCTTCTTTATAAGATGGTCATATCGTATAATACTAACAGTATAAAGATGTTAAAGAATTAATTTTAGTTATCTATTGGAATGAAATAAATAATTAATTCTATTTTTAACAGTAGATTAATAATATTTATTTAGCCTTTCAAATAAATTATTAAAGTAAACTATAAACTAAAGTTAAGGATCTAAGGAGAGTAACCTTCATCTTAGAATCTAAATCTTAGAATTATAAAACATAAGTGTAGATTCATATTGTTTTGTATTGAATACTTATTTGCCCTTTCTGCTTAAAATACGTATAATCTGTGGCCATGTCTCAAGAGAGCCTAATTTGACTCGCGACAACCCGGCGATTAAATTTTAATATTTGAAAAGCGAACTCGTCCGAGGCGACTGCAGGAACTGCGATGGGGCTGTCGTTTTGTAACTTCGCAATTCGCATTTTGATTGTGTTTCCCGCGTATTCCGCCCCGTAATGGCCGACTTGCTAAATAAATGAACAATATGAGCGTAGACAAAAAATGTTTGCTATTGGCGGCATAGACGTAATAGGATAATAGCATAGATTAAGGACCAACCAACTGTAGCAACCTCTTTCTACGGTTAATAACTATGTATAATGTACTCATTTAGCGATACCTCTGTTATAATTTAGTTAAGGAAATGACAGTCTTTTAAAATCTATAACAGGTATGGTTTCCATGGAATTTATACAATTTATTTAATAAAGAAAACATACTACATTTATTCACTTCATTATTAAATGAAGATTTTTGCTCCATGAAATATAGATACAAAAATTTCAACCGTAACAAAACTAATGCTATTAATTTATTATCATGATTTAGGCAAATTAAGTCTCCTTTTTAAAGCTTAAAACTTGTGTTAAATATATTGTTTTATATACATTTTATTTTCGTTTCGTTAATGATAAACTGAAATATTTTTTTTTTGCATTCTTTCCATATTCTAAATTCAAATACTTTAAACTTAACGCATCAATCTTGCATCTACAAAACATTTCATAATCCATAAAACTCGTCGAAACAGAAAGTAGTATAACTACACTAGGTAGTTAATATTAATTTTGTTTACATTGAAGTCACATTTTTTTAAAAGCTATACCTATGTAAGTTTATAAGTAAATCATTTCATAAATTACTATGTCACGTCTCAAACTTTGAGCAAAGTAAACACAGAGTTAACAGTCCGTAATATTTTGCCAATTACTGGGGTGCAAAGCCAAAGAGTTGTTTACGCTGGGGATCGAAGCTTGGGGCCAGCTATAAAGAATATGGACTCTTTGTCAGTTGGCTCTTATTTATTTATTGTTTTTAATTTATTACTTGTGAAATAACGATACTAGTGTATATAATCCATGGGATGCTTGACCTCCGAAAGACTCTCTCTTTGCATTGAGTGAAGCTTCTAGTTCGGATACTTTTTTTAATCCAAACGCTATTCTTGTTTTATAGAGAAAGTCATCTGTACTAAATAAATTTGTTACACTGTTTCTAAATAGATTAAGATAATATTATAAAATAAATAGTTTTAAACATACCACACAATGCTAATTAGTTCCATACTGATGGAAAAGGGATTGTTAATAATGGAATCTAACTACCCCATTGCAAGCAATATTCTATATCTGGTCAACTTCCTCGCGGTTCCCCCTGGAAACAATTGTGATTAATTTTTTTTTACTTCGACATGATGGACCAACTGACCTGCTTTATCTTCACCTATCATCCCGCACTGCTACCCTACCAGTAACAGTAACTTCGTCCTTTAAGAAGTATATAAATCCATGCTTCAATAAGCCATGTTGGAAAGCTTCATATATATTAAAGGTAGCCTAAAATCACTTGACGTCAAAAATAAAATTCATACAGAATAGCATAAATGCTAATTTATGATTATTCATTTAGTAACTTTTAGTGATATAAAGGGATTATTATATGTCCTATGGATTCTTACTCCGCCAACACACAGAGACCAAAAACACGCAAGCACGTCGCCAATTATAAATCCAAAAAACCCATAATCAGGATCCATTTCCTTATGATTTTGAGTAACATGCGATCCATCATGATTATGCAATTGTATCGCTGTACAAACATTTGAAATTACATTAAAACTGTCTGACCTTCTTTCACCTCCTTCCTTTACATGTGAGGGAGAGGGCAATATGTTTTCCACTTATAACTAATAGTAGCTGGGTTAACGAAATTTGGCATGCGTCTCAGAACTCGACAGACAAAATAAAACTTGCTCGGGGCGTAAAACAGGTAGCCAGGCAATCATTTAATTTGGACCTGTTAAAACTGCACACGATTGGTTTTGATATTTGGGAAAAAGTAGGCAGGTAACTACATATGTACAAAAATAATTGGCTCAAATTGAGTAGGTACTCCTTTTTGGAGTGGATTACAAAATTTTTATTATAATTAGTTTGCAATTAGAAAATTTATCAATCATATTTACATTAGAATGAAAATTCTCTCTTTTTCAACTGATTTCAAAAAAAGGAGGTTCTCAATTCTATTGCATTTTATTTTAAATTTGTTACCTTATAACTCCGTCAGTTCTAAACCGATTTGGAAATTTCTTTTTTTTTATCTGAAACGATATACTTACACATTGGTCCCATAGAAATTTTGTCAAATCGGTAAGATTAGTTTATAAATTAAAATAACTAACTTTGTCACAATTGAAATCGACTTTTTTCTTGTGAGACAGTATCTTTAATTATAATATTAATATAAAACCCCTGTAAATAATTTATGAAGAGATTACATGTGAATCGAATGGTATTGTGAGCACTACAATGTATTCAATGATATCTATGATATTATTCATTACTTGAAACTACAAACGATTTCCACGAAAAGTGGTAACAATCACTTATATTAATGAAGCTGATAATCTGTCTATCGAATCTGGCAAACCATTAGTTTGTTTGTCATTCTTTTCCTATTTAGATCTGCGGTCTTGTCGGTGAAGCTCTTGCCACTTACTACGATTTTCAGCGAGTCTCTTCACCTCTTGACACGACACGACTCCAATTTTTTCCTTAATCTGTCTGATGTAACTCCCCCATCTCGCCCTTTCCCTCCTTCCTTCTATTTTACCTTCTATTATAATGTTCATAAGTTCGTCGTGTCGTATCATGTGTCCAACATTTTCTCCCTTCTGATCTCAATACTTTTTATAATGTATCTCTTTTCCTTAAACCTAAATAGAACATGTCATTGTGATTATACGTACTATTAAACTAGTTCTATTCGTGTATCAAGTCATATAAATCCTTGTATACAGCCAGCAACAGTAATGGTTGTTTATTGAAATTCGCCGATTATTTTAATAGGATATCCGGTCATATTTGGAGATCATACCCTAATGGCACCGCAGTGGAACATCACCGAACCACATGAAGCTTTCGTAGTTAAGCATTAGGGTAATAATATAATAACGCGCTGTTCAGATTTTTTTTCTAATTAAAGGCTAAGCCATCATTTCGTATGCTAATTCACAGGTGCTTGAAGATTTGAGTGCAATACGAACTTTCCTAATTATATAGTGCTATTGTATTCGGTTGCTTCCAATATATCCTCCAGGTCAATGAACCTTTCATAATTGTTAAGTCTCGAAACGTCTTAGTTACCGTCAAGTCGTCAATCCTTTTATTTGTATGTAAGTTTAAAAACCATATCAGCTTTCACAAATTGCAGAATCCCAGGGGTCGTGGGTTTTTATAAATCATTTTTCAGAGAACAGATGAAATTTGCAGTGAAATTATAATATATAATAATAAATATATCTTTATTTCTTTAATCATATCTTTATTAAGATCAAACTTACAGAATAGCGGACAAAACCTGCTACTTCCTACATATTAATTTAAAAAATAGTAAAATCATTGAATTATGCTATTATACTACTTCTAGATGGCGTATCAAAATAAAACATATACCAAATTTTATGTTAGACTCTCAAGAATATTTATTTCTAAAATCAATTCCAATTTCGCATAGTAGGTTTGCATTAAACTGGAACAAACAGACGGATAGACAAAATTTGTAAAAAAATACTTATTAAGTAAGAGCAATAGAAGCCTATTGTCGAAAAAATTACATGAAAGATTTTAATCTTTCATATCAATCTTTCTTCTATGTACAGACATAGTGTAGTTACAATTTTATTATATTGCTAAGATCCTTTAAATAATAAAAAAAAAAAAATATTATTAAATTTCTCGAAAATAACAAAGGAAAGCCTTTTTACTCTAACCTTGTTCTAACAATATATACATAATCTAATACTTGGCAATTTAAAGGTAATATCATACCTATTTGAATCGAAACACAAATGTGTATAAATGTTCAAAAGAAAATAGAAAAACATTAAAAAAGAATGTTGGTAACTGTCAAGCAAACATCCAGCAAAGATTTTCCCACCATTCCAATCTTGGGTAAAGCTAAACTAGCCCACCTAGTATTGGCAGAATTCCCCAAGTCCCACAACGTGTCCGAGATCCCTTCCTGAGGGTCTTGAGTCACCCTTCTTGTGAATTTTATATACAGACGTAGTGTTCAGAGAACTAACAACTTATCTTATTATATTATTATAATAAAATTGTAAATAAACGATGTCTGTACATAAAATATTTAAAAAAATGGTGTTATTTTGATTTTTGACACAGGAAATTTATAATTTTTCATTTCTAATATAAGGATGAAGATTCCGAATTTATTAAAACGGCTCTTTTAACTTACTCAAAAAAAATTAAACCAACTTTATTTAATATATTAGTATAAGAATTTCACTTATACTTATTTTGGTTTATTTCTTTAAATAAAATAAATAAATAAATACGCTGTAAATATAAAATATAATTATTTATTTCTATATATATATATATATATATATATATATATATATATATATATATATATATATATATATATATATATATATATATATATATATATATATATATATATATATATAATATCATATATTAACTAAATTGTAACGTATATTAAAAATTATAAAAAGTAACCTTTTTCCTTATAATACGTACATATATACCAAATTTCATATTGAACGCTTAGGCCGTTAAAGCATTAAAAGTTAAAAAATAAATCCACTTTCACGTATACATTTTTAGTAAGGATATTTTAAATATGCAAAATCATCGAAAATAATTATATGATATTGTAGTTCATAATTTTACGAGTATGTTTGCCCACCGCTATACTCGTGTGTTCCCTGCATCAGGGGTCACGTTCGTGTCACACATCATTTGGATTGTCGCATTTCATCACACTACAAAGGGGGACACATTCCGAATCCATATTGACCCTTAGATGTGGCATTTTGTTGCAAGTGCCCATTATTTTTTTCCTTCCCATAAAGGTTATGGTAATGCCTTCACGATGGGGTTATGGGGTAGGGCGAGAAGTCGTGTAAGACAGATGTTATCATATTATATGCTTTTATAGTTAGTACGATAGCCGATTCGGAAGTTTGTGTTTTGAATATAAAACCGTTTGCTTAGTTTTTATTAATATTTAGTAGAAGGTATAAGACACTTTTCTATCAAAATTCCAATTGATAAAATTAGATATTGATATTACTTTCATTCTACTACATAAAAAATATATAATATTAAAAGAAACACATACAAATATGTAAGCAAAAATGTATGATAAAGTTCATACATTATTTTATTTCGTATTTTTAAAAACTTTAATAGAAAGTTAATCCGCATGATATAATTATTTATTTAGTATCCTTATGATTATGAACTTATAATAAAGAAAAATGCGTCATGTGGTCCCGGCATAGAATAGACCACCTCTTCCTTTCCCGTGAGTCTAATAAGAGGCGACTAAAGGATTTTATTTGTCGAGAGATGGGCAACAGCGTTCCTCTTTCATTTTTTCATAACGTCACCAAACCTGACTGACTGCGGTTGCTAACCCGCCTGCCAAGCGTGGCAAAGCCCGCTTTTGCAGATTGCCTATGTTCAGCAATGGACAGTTAACAGCTGATATGATGACGATGATGATGAATAAAGGAAAAATAGTCTGTAATTACTTAAATTTCAAATCCATAATGGAAAACGTATAACAAAAATATAAGGTTTTCTGTCTAGGGTTTTTTTTTTGTCTAAGTACAGAGCAATAATAATGATCAAATACAATATTGCAAGGAATGTGTCGCCATTTGCACTTTTCTAATCCTTACTTGTTTGTTTGTTATTCCATAGCACCTTAATGACTAAACCAATCGTCGTGAAATTGAGTAGGTATAATATTTAGGATGAAGAAGGACACAAGTTGCTACTCGTATCTTTCTCAGTCAATTAACATATCCAGGCCGGAGGGAAGAAATTTTTAATAATGGGGTCCCCTTGCTTGCAATGTACATTTTTTATGCAACTTAGAATGGCAAACAACCTGACGGTGAGTGGTAACCGTCGCCTATAGACTTGAGCAGTACCATGGACATAACAGAGTATGATTCCTCTGTACCCTGTAAATTCATTGCCATATCCCATCCTTCAAACCAAAACACAGTCATGCAAAACAACTGCTTCACAGTAGAAACACGAGTAGGACAGAAGTGCCCAGCAAACGACTTGTACTAAGTCTCCATCTAGTGACTCTACCAGGTCAACCTCCACACGGTTCATCCTGAAAACTATTGTAGTTAATTCTTGTTGAATTTATTACGAGTACAATAGGCTAACTGACCTACTTTTATCCTCATCCTTCATCATCCCTTACTGGTACCTCATCTACGAGAATGCAGGCAATGTTAACATTCCATTATCATCAGTAAAAAAATCTTACAGGCTAATCGACATATTCCGGCCACGAAAACGAAGTCACACATAAAAGCTAATAAAAGTAATTTTATATCGAATAGTTTTTACATCTGGTAACACAATATATCTTCTGCTAACAATATTTACTGCAATCTTTTGACATCTAAGATGTATAAGTGAGTTAATACTCTGTCCCCGTACTGCGTACACAATACTACCAACACGGACTGCCCTCTGAGGCTAAGTTTTCCACAAGTTATTGTAAGAACTTATCTCTTGCATAATGGATGTGCCCTGATAGGTTTCCGTAAGTGATTGATAGAGGCCGTCCTTGTGCACAGTTCGGAGAATGTGTTGAAATTTGATACTTCTGTGGAAAACAGTGTATTGAAGAAAACAATAAAAAATATTGTGTTAATTCTTTTCTTTGGTACAGTATTTATTTTTTGAGGCAACTCAATTAAGAAAGTACAAATATTTAGAGGCCAAAAACATGTATCAGAGCTATGATGTGCATAATACAAACCTTATTTTAAACAGCATAAAATTTTTATTCTTCCATGTTTATCACATGAATTATTACGCGAAAGCTATTATTATTAAGAGAAATAATTTTAAAATTCATTCGCTACAATGTACTACTATGTATTACAAAATAAGTGTCTTCTGTCATAAATAAAGTTTACCGCATTCCATTAGGTAGGTCTTCAGCTTATTTTCCATTTTAAGGTACATAAAAAAAAATAAGAATTTTAAGCATTGAATCTGCCGACCGCAACGTGACAGTCCGATCAAAATATCTCCATTAAAATATATCAGTAGTCACGCGATGACGGATCGACGTGTATTGTTGTGCAAATGTTGTTCAACGTTGCCAACCAACGTACGGAACTTTTAATGTGCTCGTCATATCTGCTCCTGTGGGCATTAGAACCAGAACCATATATGATAGAAAGCAGGAAAATATGTTTGCAACTTAGATTATAAAGTATACGGATTGGCAATGTAAAAGAGAGAAAACATAACAACATACATGTTAGAGCGAGACAGACAAGTAGGACACTCGCCTACACAATATAAGCTCAAAACTAAGTTGGCGAGAGTACAAAATAAGTTCTAATTATTTCTATATCCTGAAGTGAAATTAGGATTTAGTATCGCCGTGTGATCTTGGCAAAGAATAAGAGGTATCTTATTCCTCTTCCGTGGGTGTTGTAAGAAGCGTCTAAGGGAACTTAATAGTCAAGAGATGGGCAGTACGTAACCTATCTACGACTGCCAACTCGCTCGCCAAGCATGACAACTACTAGCAAAATCCCCCTTACGGGGGAAGCCTATATTTAACAATGGACAGTTAATGGCTGATATGATGACGATAATGGTGAAGTATGTAGTAACTGGATAAATTAGAAAAAAGAAGCACAGAATCGCATATATTTCACGTATTTCTGCTTTAAACATTTATTCCTTTAACATTGTTTCTGCCTACCCTAATGGGAGACAGGCGTGACAGATATGTATGTATGTATGTATTCTTTAAAAGCATTACTATAGAACGTTCAGAACACTATCGTACAAAGATTAGTAGAAAAACGTATCTAATTTAACCCAAGTAAAGTTGTAAACGTCCGCGAAGTAAAATTAAAATTGTGACAAACACGTGATTTTTTTTTTTTTTTGCTATTTTTGTAGTTTTAATTCCATATAAATTTAGAACTGTCACGTGTACACATTTACAAAATACGTACACCAGTGTAACCATTTTCTTATTTTGTTTTTGAGATTGCATTGCCAATCTGTTAGTACGTAATACGTTATACTACGTCTATAGTTTGGGAGGTAATAATTGTTATTGGAATAAAATTTAACTGGCCAGTGTTTTGGGTTAAAATGCCGGGACGGCATGCAAATAAAAAAAAAAGTATAATCTAAGTATCTAAGCACTAGTCTGATAAATAAATCAAAGAATTTATTAGTTTGTAAAATTATATTGAGCTTTTAAAAAAGGAAAATTCCATTTTCAAACATCAAATAACATTCAATACCCAAACACGGGTCTGGTAAATAATCAAAGAGTCGCAACGTTTATTTCGGAATGTCGACCCTTGACTGCCAGAATCGCAATGATGAATGATCCGTCAGCGGGGGAGACGCGATAGTAAAACGATTTGGTCGTACGAACACGGAAATTAACGCGCCCTCGCTTCGTTTGCGGCGCACTGACAGCTACGGAATCTTTCCTGCGACATCTGTGAAAGTGCACAGATAATTAATGAACAAAAATAAATGTACTAAACCATACAATACATAGTGTAAACAGCAGAATGAAATAGTAGAACATAACTATATATATTTCTCAATTTAGTCAAAAACACAAGACATATGTACCTATATATAATATACCAGAGGGAAAGTTTGTACAAAAGTCGTTTGCTTGGGCACCTCTGTCTCACTCGTGTTTCTACCGTGAATCAGTCGTCGTGTTTGCATTGTTGTGTTTCAGTTTGAAGGGTGGGATATGGCAGTGAATTTGCAGGGTACAGAGGAATAACATCTAAGTCCTCAGAAATGGCAACAAATGGGGGGTATCATGGACGAAACATTATACTCTGTTATATCCATGATACTGCTCATGTCTATGGGCGACGATTACAGCTTTCCATTAGGTGGGCCGTCAGCTTGTTTGCCATTCTAAGTTGCATAAAAAAAAATAAGAGACTGTGATATTTAAAAAACAACACATATTCTAAAAACATCAATGTCAACAGCCAGTATTAAAATTCCAACAGTACATATATTTATACATCTAGATGGAGCAAAGTGTCAAGAAACGGACCAAGAAAACGGTCAAAATTTTTTTTAAATGACGTACAATTTGTCCCTATTTACGTATAAGTTCATATCGGAGTATACGTGAATCTTAATATATAATATTCATAATTCTTACTAAAATTATGTGCAAATGAGTTTCCTTTTTTCTTTCTTCCTTTTTGAAAATGAAATTATTTTGACTCGTATTTTATTTATTTATGCTTGTCTAATATCCAAATTTACACTAATATAATCAAATTATACTAAAGATTTAATTTTATTGTAAGCTATAAATATATACCTGAAATAAAAACGTTTTATTTAGTTATTTATTTAGCGGCTTAATGGTTCAGCCAATAAATAATTATGAAATTTATTATACTTACTTATTTGTTATGAAGAAGATTATATTTTATCACAAAAAATCAATATATCCCGATTAACTATAAACTAATTATAAATAAAAAAAACTATTATAAATTTCATATAAATACCAAGTATACTTTCATGTACTTACCCTTCAAATCAGAACCATAAAAATAAATTTAGTCTTATGCCAGAATACTGCATAAAAAGAGATGCATGATAGCGTAAATAGAAAGGGCAGCAGACGACCTTATGAAAAGCTCCATCTAATAATTTTAATTACACATTTTCATGTTTTTAAATTACGAATGGCGTCATTTTTAAAAATGTCAGCTGTCACATTCAATGCAGCACTAAAAAAAGTCTAACAAAGTAACAAAGCTAGTCGTAACAGACAAAACGACAAAACCACAGCTAACGTAAACAGATTCCCAAAGTCAATTTCCAAATTGCGCCACGACTATAAAGTCAACCCTCCTTAATCCAATCACACCCCGTCCTTGTCAACGGTTTGTTTTTCTTTTTTCGGTTAACCCACCATTTAAATAAGACTTCTTGTTACAGAGTATGGAAACACTCTAATCTACGTAACATAAGGGTGAGTGAAATTCGTGGTAGATCATGGTTGAATGGTTGGAATGTAAAAGAACGTCCTGGCTGCAATACCAAAAATTGTTTAAAAAAAGAACACACGAAGAAATAATCCATTTAGCCGCGTCGCGTGGCGTGCAAATGCCTGTGTCGTTGGAGGGATACTACATATAAACAAGATCAAAAAAACATTTTTGTATTTGGAACATCAAAACTCTATATTTTGTAAGCCAACACTCTGGGGTTCGAAATTTAAATTGAAACTGTAAGTTCCTTTGCACCGTCTATAAAAAGTGAGTAATTTATTACTAAAAAAATCTCTAAATTAATTTTTCAATATTACAAATATTATTCAAACCATAATTATTATAAATAAACTAACATATATATATTTGCTAGTTTTAATACATATATATGTGTATGTTTTTAATTAATTATTAAAATCCGTAATTACAAACCAGAGCTCAGCGCATTCATTTTCTTTTTAATTTTCATTCCTACCAATTTCTAGTCCGTTAGTCATTCATAGTTAACATGAGTGATCTTTTATAGGGGCTCTCTGTGAAATTGGAGAGGGCAGTGTTTTTACCTTTTTACTAAATCGAAATTGCTTCTCAATGTCGCTGGCTACCGTAACATGAATAATGTTGTATAGGAATCTATCCATGTATGTAATTTTTCGCTTAAAAAGGGACGTTTTGATAGAAATGTACCTATTCATTAAGACTTATTTACAAAGTTACATAACAATTATTTCTCTTATAATCAAATGTAGAAAAATCATGTAGTGGAAGAAGACGGTTGTGCCTATAAGTACCTTGATAGTGGTTACTACAGGAACATAGCAATTATAGTATAGAAATATTGATAAAGATTCTTGCATCGACAACAATCACCAGTTACCGGTCTTATTAGGTGCTATGATATTGGTAACTCATGAAAATGATAAAAAATTATATTCTATTTTTCTTTAATTATCATATATACTTTTTAAGTTTTAAATTGTGCATGCCTAATTACGGCGAAATATGAGAACTTATACCTATTGTTAACATCTGTACACTTACCATGTTTCTTGTAAATAAATAAATAGAATTAATATTATTAGCCATCCGCCTCGGCTTCGCACGAGTGCACAAATGAACGATTTTTCAAACATTTTCCATACAATTACAAATACAACAAAAAATAATAATAGAAAGCAAATAGGTGCAACTGTTTTAAGCTTAGTACATTCGACCATTAAATTTTTAAAACTTTAAAATGTTCTAATTGCAAAATGATATAGTAAGAAATATTATTAAATGATATATAATGTTTTCAATATTAATTATTATTATATTATTACATATTAATGTTTTTTTTTTAATATTCATGTTTATTTATGTTTGCATTTTATTTTACCAAGGATGATATGATAGTTGGCAGAACTCCAGCCTAGGATATTATCTTAAAAAAACTTTATGATCAATTTATCATAATTATTAAATCTATACATAACAACGTACCCTCGAAAATACTGAAGTTGAAAATCAGTCGTATAACGTAAGTAAGTAGCTATATACTTAAGCTTACAAGTAGGTACAATACGTATTAATAAATCACATAACATTAAGTCTCAAAAATAAATATACATAGACAATTTTCTTTTTTTTATTCTACAAAACATGTTTTACAATTTTAATATTTTTACAGTTTTTTAAATTACATCGATTCCTCAAAAGCAGTTTTAAATCCACTTCAATCTCCCCCTGTCTTGGTGAAATGTGCCTTCAAGTGGCTCGTGACACACATTCTAATAGTTTTATTGGGAAAAAGTTCGCTTGAGTACAACTCACACTGGCCGTTTTAGTTTCAATAATTGATTTTTAAAAAAAAAAAAAAGAAAAAAGATTGAAAGAAAAAGTCGATTGAAAAAGGAAACAAATTTAAATATCGAATTCTTACTAGTGATTGAGATTTTTTATATTCCTTTTTTCTGATGCATGCATTTGATAGACGTATCTACCTAAATATGAATATACTAATAATATAAATGTTGTTACTTAGCCAAAAAGTATGCCTTTTGCCACCTTAATAGCTCAACTAATTGTCATGAAATTTAATATATGTGTAGTATTTTAAATGGAGAAGACCACTTTTTATCGCAGTTAACAAAGAGAGTGCGGTCACACGGGCGAAGTTACAAGTAACAATTCGTCGAACATAACTTGGAACATACCATAAAAAAAACAATAGTACTAGTTTCTTTTTTTAGTTAGTTTTAGTACACTGGCACATGTGAGTTAAACTTGTACCTAATCTATCGGAAACCGTTGAAAAAACATCACTTAAGGAATGCCCCCAGCAGTTGCGGAGATCCGGATATTTTCAATTGAATTTCAAGTGGAGGGACGTACGACACACGGTAGATTAACCACTGGTCAGTCGGTTCAATTCTCGTGGAAATCGTAAATCGTGTGCGTAACTTGATAGGAAATATTGGGGGCTCGAGATTTTTTAGAGTACTTACATGCCAGACATCGCTATAGTGAGCTATTTGTGAGTTCACCCACTACTTAGAATAGCTACCTTTAAATAGGTATACTCCAATACACCTACATTATATGTACTGAGAATAAACAATTACAATATGAATAAATCTTAGGAATAAATATATATCAATACTTAAGTAATAATATTACAGAAAATACGTACCTTATGTTAAAGAAATTGAGTATTGTTTTAAACTCATTAATTATTTTCTCTTTCCTACTTGCTGTTCATAATTAAACCTGCTTCAATATTTACCAACCACATTATGGAGTGCAATAAGAAATAAATAAATAAAATAAACAAATAAATACATTTCTTATAGAGGAAACTATTATCAAATAATTTCTATCAGACATTCTAAGGTTGACTGGAAGAAATCCCTTTTAGGGAATAAGTCCGATATTGTACTCATTCTTTTCTTAAGAACTCTATATCTTATAATTTAATATTTTGGTGTTCAATAAAGTATTACAAACTAGTATAATCTACTCTTAAATACACCATAGACAAAACAACAATTCGATTACTTTATATACGCTAATTAATATATCTTCATACATCTTTATATATTATTAATAATAAAAAACATAAAACACTGCATTATCTAAACTATGAACTTGAAATACAGTTCAATATGATTTTCAAAATTTACATACTTATTTAAGACAAAAATATTTTCTTTTTCTTTTGAATACTTACACTTATTATAAAAAATACTCCTGTCAAAATATTGTAAGCAATGACGTAAATATACCTATGTCTATAGAACACTGGTCATATCAACTATTATCTGTATACTGCTAAAAATAAGCAGCCTATAAAAAACTATATAGAAAACTCTGCTTCAAATCAGGTTTCCAAGCATCCCAGCATCCACTGACTCCATGAAATGTATTTGAGGTCATCGCTCCATCTACCTTTTATTTGTACGAGGTCGCCACTCAAGAAACTTTCTTCCTCATCGGTTGTCGTTTCTTCGAGCTATGTAACCATCCCATTACCACTTCAGCTTGATTATTCTTGGGGCTATGTCGATCACTTTGGTTCTTCTGCAGATATACTCATTTCGCATTCTATCACACAAAGAAACTCCGAGCATAGCTCGTTGAGTAACTTGAAACTTGAAACAAGTGAATTTGTAAGACCATGTTTCAGTTCCGTAAGACATTAGGTACTGCCAACACACACTGGTTAAAGACCTGCGTCTTAAAATTCCTAATCATTATTAATATTATAAATGTGGGTAAGTATGTTTATTGACCACTTAACTTATTCTCTTAAATTTACAGATTTCAACATTAACTCAATCTACTGTGAAAGCTATTTTGGCAGAACAGAAAAATACAATATAGGTCCCCAACCCCATAATAATCCCTAAGCATAACGTTAATTTTCACAAAAACCAAAATTGACTATAAATTTATTAATGTGACAACGAAGTAACCGAGCTAAAAACAAATTGTCGAATATTCAACTTTGTGTCCACGATATTAAAATACTAAAATCACTTTCGCAACTTTGCTATTGCTGATTTTAAACATCAATTCTCATTTTGTTAACCCTTAATGCGTATGGATTGGAGTTGAAAATTGTATGACAAAGCAGTTTTCAGAGGTGATCAAATGTTGGTAGAGAGTTGAGAAAGATACGTAGTTATGCATCACGTCGTACCTTCAGATCATCATCGCGACAGGCGGTCGCTTCCCGCAGCTCCCTGTACTCGGCTAATATCCAATATTCGCTCACCTCACAGAGTCACTACTTCCATTATTGACGAAATTTGTACCTCTTTCTTATGCTGCCTTCTTTCTTTATTTTGCAGTTTCATAGATACTCATACAGTAGTGAGTTGCTGTGTGTCGCAGAAGAGAATGTAATTTCTTTAGTTTTGTTTTTTTTTTTATTCGAATTTTAACTTCTTTTTATAATTTATTATTTATTTGTACATTTTAATCTATATTTTTTTCAAACCATGACTTTCCTTCTAATTAATATGTATAATGAATATTTTTTTTATATATAATTAAGTACTAGTTATTTAACAACTCTAATCTAGCTATCTACTGTTGCATAAAATCATAACGTGAGCATGAACTTTTTTTTACATATATTTATTTGGAAGCTTCCGGATATCTTCAAGCAGTGAGTTCCAGAGTTATGAAGCTAAGATGATTAACAAGTTCATTCGTTTTATTTTATGTAAATAATATTAAACTAAGTTAGTTTGTTTTAGGAAACAAATTTCTCTGAATTAGCGCGGATCTTGGTATTCTGGATAGTGCGTTATGCCCCCAAACATTTGTTGCCTGCTTCCTTATGATACTAGGCATCTTAGCTTGAAAACCAGGTCATAAGTATGATTGTATGGCACTTATTATTCGTCATTATCAGTACCTTGCCTTTTCCCATTTATTTGGAGTTAGCGCAGTATGTCTTCTTCTTCCACAAATCCCTGTCACTCCCTGTCTCGGTATGGTCATTAATAAAACCTGCTAATCTGTAATACAGGTTTATCCTACTTCAGACACCAGTTCTTCACAATACATTAACTTATGTAACCTTCAAAAATAAATATATTAGAATATAATAGATGTACAATTGGTATTGTGAAGAAAATAAATTTTATTATTATTATTAATACTATCAAGACAAATTAATTATTATAATATAATATTTGTTAGTAGCATATTTTCAATCTCGTCACCTTACCGAGAATATCGTGCGACGCAAGAAAATATTTCCTAAATATTAAAGGACTTTCTCCCCTGTCAAACGGTTGTGCGGCATCCCGCAAACGTCGCTGAGTTCGCGTAACGGCAGAACTGCGGAATTCCGCGGAAAAACTTCGCAGATCATATTTCACCGGCGCTTATATTCCACTGGAGCAGATCTTCTGCATTCATTTGTTTTCGCGGACCGCAAACTCGAGATGCAGGTCTTCGACATTTATTTTTTCGCCAACCGCAAACTTTGAACAGTCAGCGCTTAACACATGTCAAAAAATCACTAAGCTAAACGATAAATACAGTGTTTTGTAATATCACATTATATTAGAAAATATCTACATTAACTTAGTAAACTTAGCTCTGTGGGTACTTACTTATGAGAAATAAACCTTAATAACAATTTTTTATTTATTTATTTATAATTAATCCATAATTATTATAAATAAATTCAATTTTTTGAAGATTATACCAGTTTTTTTTTCATTGTTATACAATTTTTAAAAATTCAGGGCAATAATTAAATAACAACAACTTTAATTTCTAATTACTCTAACCTTTACAAAAGCAAAGTATCTATTACCGTATCACCAAATCTTTACACCAACATTTATATTTATACCTATATATTATGATAGGAAATTTATGAACTATTTACTACATAGACATACGACAAACACAGTAAGTTTGTAAAATTCCCATTGTGCATGTATGTAGAAATCGGTCAAAAATATACATAAGTTTTAAAAATAATATATATCTACTATTATTAATATCTATTATTAATTTTAACTGCATACTTTTACGAATTCCTAATAAAATGCATTCGGTTCTACATGTCACTACGAAGCTCTACGGGCCGCGCGTTGAATACAGCTGCGATAAAATATCTGGCAAGTTTGTCTGTCTTTGTTGTTTGTTTGTGCGAATTCTTTTCTGTTCGCTTTGTAGGCATAAATTAATTTTTATGTTTCAACGCATCGTCGTCGTATTCTTTGTTCTTTTGTTTATGAAAAAAGGGCCAGAATGTTTTTTGTCAACTTAAACAACGGTTGATTGCATGTTTTAATGAATTCTTTATTTAGTTAAGGTAAACAGAATGTTAAAGGTAAGAAATAACGATTGAAAAAAAAAAGAATAGACGATAAAATATCCACAGCAAGGAATATCCTGAGTAGGCAATTTTTTACTAGGAATTATCTGTTTTATATTAAGCAAATTTGTTTTATATTATATTGTTCACTATATTATATATAGGACGACGTTGGCCTCGTGTGTGTGGGTGCCTGAGGTAAATAATCCTATACTCTTTAGATTATTTATCTGAGGAAATCATTGTTTTTTATATCGTTTATTTTGTATACCGTTAACGCAAGCCGGGTTACCGGGGTTAAATGGGTGATGGAATCATCATCACCCATTTAAAAAAAAAACTCAAAATTCCCAAAAATATAATATAATTTACTAACCAATAACAACTTATTACTTATTTAACTTAATAAATAATAAGTACTCACTAACTTCTTTGTTTGCTGTGACTGATAACGATTTTCATTGACAAATCGTCGTGCCGCCGCCGGTGTCGCGACTTCCGACAAATATGGCGCGTCATTTCCTCCACCGCGGCCTAACGGAGCGTACATCACACATTGCGTGAGATTAATCGGCCGGCTAATATGAGGATTTATTTTATACTAGCATTTAACCGCGACTTCACCCACGTGACCGGTATATGTTCGCTGACCGGAACATAAATTATATATGGCCTTTTCCACCACTTATAGTACGTGTATACCAAATTTCATAGTGATTAAAATATTTTGAATCCTAAGAGGTAACAAACCAACTCACTTTCGCATTTTAATATTAGTAACGACTAACTGATGCCTGCCACCTCGCCTACATAGAATTAATACTTTGTCTATTTTTAATTCTATTCAATTCAATTCAAATTATTCGTAAGAATATTACATTCTATTGAATATTTTTATAAGTTATAAAAATGTATCATAAAATAATTTTTCACTAAAACTTCACAAAAATAATTTGTCCAAAAATTATAAATTAACAAATGTGTGACACATTGCGTGAAATTAATCGAACGGCTAATATGAGGATTTATTTTATACTAGCATTTACCCGCGACTTCACCCACGTGACCGGTATATGTTCACTGACCGGCGCCAAAAATTATATATGACTATGTGAAAAATGACATGGTCAAAAAGGAAATAACTAGTGAGATGACTGCAAATAGGAATAAATGGAAGAAAAATACGTATTATGCCGACCCCAAATGAATATGGGAAAAGGGGAGGAAGAAGAAGATTAAGAAGATTATGATTTCAATGTGCCTTAATAAAATAAATATATCATAATAAATAGCTTCTTTTATGCAACTTTGAATGGCAAACAATCTGAAGGCCCACCTGATTAAAAATGGTAACCGTCGCCTATAGACATGAGCAGTACTATGGACATAACAGAGTATACTGTTTCGCCCATGATACCCCCCATGCGTTGCTATTCCTGAGAACTCAGATGTTAATCCTCTGTACCCTGTAAATTCACTGCCATATCCCACCCTTCAAATCGAAATACAGCCATACAAACACAACTGTTTCACGGTAGAAATACAAATGGGACAGAGGAGCCCAAGCAAACGACTTTTATATAAAATCTTCCTCTGGTAAACTAGTACTAAGAAAACATGTCATTGAACGCTTATATGTATATTATACAATATGTATGTCCAACATCGTACACGAACCCCGAAACAGCGTGAACATTACTCACAGATTACGGAAACACTCATTCATTTCCTCATTTGGTGTTGTGCAAAATGAGACACCATTCCATCACGGCTGGGTGTCTGGAGGGCGCGGGGGGCGAGAAGGCCTACAAAAATACACAATAAGTGTACAAACGTGCCCCTTGTCCCCTGGCCCGCGTTTACGGTCCTGGCTAATGAAGCAAGCATATTGGCAGGGCGCGACCAACTCCAGAACAACGATCTTGAAATCACTAGAAGAGATAGAACATGAATCTTGTTTGCTTTAGTAAAATCTACATCATGTTACATCAACATCATTTTCGATGTCAAAGTCATCAAGGAAATCACGTCAGCTCTAACCGCTGGCGTTGATGCTTCTTTCCACTTTGGGTTTGCTGGTGCATTTACTTACCTCTTAGTTTTATATATTACTAGCGGCCCGTCCCGGCGTCGCACGGGTGGACATTTTTACATTTTAAAAAGTGACCATTAAGAAAAATTGAGTAACCTCTCTCATTTTCCCAACATTTCCCTTCACTGCTCTGCTTCTATTGATCGTAGCGTAATGAAAAGTATACTACAACCTGCCCAGAAGTATGAAAAATAATTGTACCAAATTTCGTTAAAATCCGTCAAGTAGTTTTTGTTTCTATAACGAACATACAGACAGACAGAAAAAAATTTTACTAATTGCATTTTTGGCATCAGTATCGATCCTAATCACCCCTGATAGTTATTTTGTAAATATATTTCATGTACAGAATTGACCTCTCTACAGATTTATTATAAGTATAGATATAGATTAGTGTGTACAATAAAGTATAAATAAAATAAAATATTAACTGTTCTCCTGTAAATCAGTATAAAAAATAACATATGTGTTAAATTAGAATATAACATATCCGTGTACCATATTTCACTCATATTAATTTAGTCTTTTAAACCTGAATGAGTAATAAACATCCTTCTAAGTTAATATGGAAGTTTCACATTTGTTTATTGAATGAATGAATGAATAAGTATACTTTATTTGCATTATACAATATAGGAAATAAACAAGACAATTTACAAACACAACGATACAATTGTATAAGTACAGTAAGGCGGTCTTATTGCTGAGAGCAATCTTTTCAAGACAACCTTAAGGTAATGGACTAATTGTTGTACAAGTATTAAAAATTATTGTTTTTCGATTCATGTTTATTTGGAAAAATTGTTTAATTTTCAGATATGATAATCATTACAATTATCGCGTAATCCATCCATTTTATTATGTAAATAGGCAATATCATCAGATTTTGACCAGATCATGAACATCAGATTATACTAGTCAGGTGGCAAATAAGCATACGGCTCGTTTGATGGTAAACAGGGTTACCGTACATTATGGACGCCTGTAACACCAGGGATATCACTCGGGCGTTGCCGACCCAGATGGGGCGTTAGTTTAGTTAAGTTTGCGTACGGAGGAATAACACCTGAGTCCTCAGGAATGGCAACGCATGAGGGGTATCATGGGTGAAACAGTATACTCTGTTATGTTCATGGTACTGCTCATGTCTATAGGCGACGGTTACCACTTTCCATCAGGTGGGCCGTCAGCTTGTTTGCCATTCTGAGTTGTATAAAAAAAGTTTGTATTTTTTTATTTATTATTTTATTACTGTATTCATCATGTCTGGTAACCTGGAAGACACCAATTTCTTTTGCCAAATATACCAATTTAAAAAATGTCGCAGGTGAGGGACTCAAATATTTACTGTTCGATTTCTTCCAATACATGTTATCCTAGTCTGCGATCCAAATATTTAAATGACTTTTTACAGTAACGTAGCAAAAAACAGACTTAAAGACTATCAATTAAGCTTCTCAAAAGATCATGTTTCATTTTCAAATAAATAAAAACTGCGAAATTCTACGTGTACTTTTAGCATCGAAACTTGTAGTACATCTATGTTCAGCGGACATTGGTTAATTACGTGCTATAGTTGGGAGCTCCTCGGTCCTCACGAGAGAATGATTGCTTCTCAGTAACGACGCTCTTCGAAACCCGTGCGGCCAGAAATATGGCGATTTGATGAGAATAGGTTACCACTACAGCAATATAACAACGGGAGAAATAGTCATATTTATCTTAGTCTCTTTTCATAGTCACGAACAATATGATGGTTGGAGAATTGAACAAATTAATTCTAATCAAATAATCAGTGATATGGACTTTCGCCAAATAACACCCAGGTCAGTAATATATATATATATATATATATATATATATATATATATATATATATATATATATATATGGGAAAACCGCAGCCGATTCAGTGCAATATGCCTTATTAGGTCGACCTTCACGTGGTTCCCCCTGGAAACCATCGTGAACAATTCTCGTCACGATGGGCTAACTGACCTGCTTCATCCTCACCTATCATCTTTCACTGGTGCCCTGTCGCTGTATACCAATAGCGCGGGTGGGGATACTATTCCATTATCATCCATTAAAAAAAATATCTCCCAATGTACAGACATCGTCTACTTACAATTTTATTATATTTACACCTAATATGTGATGTCCGCTGAGTGTATGGCCCGACCTGAGCAGCACGTAGCCAGTAATGTCATTGGCTAGTCGGCGCAACTGTGTTTAGTTTACGGCCGCACATCGCACTGTTCGCAAACTATACTCCAAGTTTATGTGGCCAGGTGATTATTTTATGGGCTCTCTTGTCGCTACCACCATTACTGTGCACTATTTTCTTACATGGGGTATTATTTTTGTCCGACTAGCGAAAAATTACGGGTGTGAATTTTCGAATGTGTGTATGGATTTTAACAGATAAGGAGTATTAAGGAGTGCTATAGACAAAATTTTACTTTTTTATGCTGTTATCTTGCTCTCTTATTATCTTAAGACTTATTATATTATATTTACTATTGTAATCTTTTGGAGGAAACAATAAAGAGTATCTATCTATCTATATTTAAATATATATTATTAATCTGGCCTCACCTTAGGGCAAGTAGCGAGAAGATAAAATGGAGAACTCGTTGTTAAGCAGTCACCAATAAACTATAAATATTAGACAGATTATATTAAAAAAGTGATATACTTTTTACTTACTTACGTATAATTTTTTCCTAAGGTTGAATGGAAAGGCATTAAGTCCGAAACTTTTACCACCAAATATTTTTTTATAAATGTTGTCAATAAAGAATAAATAAATAAATATTACATATATAATATTATTATCACTTTCAGTACACTTCTTTTGTCCTAGTACTTATTTTATGTCAAATTAACATAACCCTATTAAGCCCTAATCAAAATCAAGGGATGTTAATTTAATAACGTCATTTCACCGCTATTAATAATGATTAAAATCATATTATGCTTTTGAAATTAACAACAGCAATAAAATCACCCAAACTCTAAAACGATCCATCTTGTAAGCTGATCATTAAACTTAATTCAACGAAACTCATTCCAAACCCCCGGCAGGTACGGAAAACAAAAGCTATATCCCCTTAAACAAGTGACAAACACATAAACATTTGTCACTGAACGGACCGTCCAAGTAATTGCGATCCGCCATTATAAAACGACCATTTTAATGTGACCTCTCAAAAACACCTATTACCCCCTTTAAGATCCTGTTCCGTACCAAAACAAAGGGGAGAAGAGGACAAGATGATATGGTCCGGGTATTACTTATTGATGCCCAAAACGCTTAACCGATCCTGTTCTAAATTTGAACAAATAATTTACGAACGGTCACTCTTGACACCGAAATGTTTATAGGGTTGGCACTCGCTAATTGTTTTTTTAATAATGAATTAAAAATATATAATAAACAAATATATAAACAATAGCTAAATACTTGCATATTTTTTTATTCAGTAAGGCAGTTTACTTGCCACATTCTGTGAAATAGAAAAATGTTCTAGTTAATAAACAATTTAAAAGTCTTTCTGTACTTCGTGTCATAATAATTCCTTAGATAATATTTGGAAAATATATTAGATTTGTCGATTTTTTTTTATTATTTTAATATTAATTAAAAACGACGTACAATATTATGTATTATAATATCTGTTTCTTTTTTTTCTTAGTATAATAGGGGGTGTGATACTCATATTCACAGCGTAATCTTGTTCCGCACTAGATTAATATGATTAAAATACATATTTAAAATCAGTTATACACATTTTTTTCTTTTGTCACAACAATTAAAATAATTAATTATAAATAAAAACATAACTAATTCACTCAAACATTCTTATTAATTCTACTCATTTTATCACCTTTATTATCCATATATTTGCATTCTAATAGAATATTTTAAAAAACCATCTATCAAAGTCTATTTGAGGCAACCCTACTAGTCTGATGAATAATTACTGTGATGTCCCACGGCTGCAGGCTGCACACCAGGCATGTTGTGGCTCATTATTGATGTCCACCCACGGTCTCCGCAGTCACCAGTACTTGATACGAACTCACTCATTTCCCGAGCAAATTGCTTTTCTTAAAATTAAAAAATAAAATAAAATAGGAATATAAAAATTAAAAAGATTTTTATTAGGTAGATTACTTATTTTTGTATCGATAACTTGTAACCAAAGCCTATCAAATTAAAATAGTTAATGTTTTTAGAATTAAACATTACGTATATTGGGCAAAATTCGTCTATCTGTAGCATGCATCATTAGACCTCTAGATATGATAATCTAAATACAACTCCAAATTTGTATTGTCTACTGCCTTTACCTGATTATAATCAAAGAAATTTTCAGTATTCGTATTTTAATGGGTGAAAATGAAATAGTGACCCCGTCTGCGCTATCGGTATACACTGGTGGGGCATCAGTGAGAGGTGATAAGTGCGGATGAAAGCAGGTCAGTTAGTCCATCGTGACGAATTCACAAGAATTAACTTTATTACTAACAATTCCTTAATAAATAATAATAAAACAAATACAAATACGTTTTGTTACTGCATTCTGCTTTTGACCTCAGATATTCATAATGTTATACAATATATTAATTTATATATTCTAGCTGCTTTATACTGCAAATTTTCAAATACAATGAACTGGTTGCATAGATTTCTTATAAACGTCTTTTTGTTCGAAGTAACACGGTCTAGATTGTCACAAATTAATAGTATTGCACGACAATTTAATTGTAATTACATGCTCTAAAGTTGTACCAAAATCTACCAATAGAGTAGAAAACGAAAAGATAATAAAACAACAATAGTGTGATAATTACATCACCCATAACATAAGACAACGAAGCATAGACAAAACTCAACTAAAATTGCTGAATCGTGCGAATCTGTGCGTCTGGCTGCCGAGATAATTAATGTGAAGACGTCGTTACGTGTCTTATGGTCCTGCAACACTCCTCCCTCTCCTCACCCCATCCCCCCATTGCCCTCTAGCCCTTGCTGACCGCGACGCCTTTGTTGGACCCTTCTATATGTAGGGCTATACACAGTTGAATGATAACTGAACTATTTAATTTATTTGTGTTATTATTTAGCCATTTAACCAAAAGTAATACACAGAATTAGTGAAAATCAGTCGAGATATGGCGTAACCTTCATGGAAGGTTAAATTTCCATAAACATATTTCCTTATTTACAGAGAGTAATAGAGCATCGAGTGTAATAAGTCCAATAAGTGACACTTTTTTTAAATAGCATTTTTTCTCAATATTGTAAGCAAAATGTAAGTAATTAGGTTAAAAATAATCCAATGCAAGTCAATTTTTTAAATTAATTTTTGGGAACTATTTCCTTTTCTATTATAATATAAATATGTATATGTACATATTGCTTACAAATTAGTAATTATATATATATATATATATATATATATATATATATATATATATATATTAATAAACTAAGCAACTTTAAAACAAAAACCTATGTTAAGTAAATCTATATTATGGTCTGTCTATACTCAAAGAAAAATCAAAGTAACCAGGTAAAGATAAGCATCATTGAGAATTTTAACGCATTCTTTATCTTGTTCTTTCAAATATATTCTTAAAAATTGTCCTAAATTTTATCAGTATCTATTATATATCTCTATTATATAAAATCACTAAGAGTTCTTCAGTAATTGAATAGTATAAAATAATAACACTATGTGTTTACGAATCAAATAACTTTCAAATACTATGAGTACACAGTTAATGGAAAATGAATGCCTCATTATCTTTGTAATAACATTATTGATCTTTATGCCGATGGACAATACAAAAATTTACAAGAATATCGACGGCTCCAAATAAATATAAGCTTATTTATCGCATCAAACAAAGGGCGCGTGTAATTACTTAGAAGGACATCCAGGCTCCCCGCGGAGACACCTCGACACGCGCCGCATATAACACGCAATGGCGACTCTCGCTACATTATATTATGGTATTAGAAATCCATGCTAATATTTTTTTATTTTGTTTTTTTTACTCAAGTAAACTTAGATTTAAGCATTTTTTAATAGTAATTTTTTTCGTTACCGTCCATTCGGAACGCAATTTCAGCCAAGAAGAACGGACAAGAAACTCAGATGTTGCTTTTTTCAAAAAGTTTAACTACGAGTATATAAATAATTAATTTGTGTGATTACAAACTGCTATGCAGTATCAGATCATGAAGTTTAAAATATATAGTATATAATTTAAACAAAGGAATATTTTTTTTAATGAATGCGAGTTTATTTATTATTATTATTTATTATTTCAACCGATATGTAAATAGTTCATATACGATGTCGTTCTATCTACTAACATTGGTGCTCCTTTCCACTGTGAGTTTGCTGGAAGAGAACTCTTTTCGAGTTAAGCTCACCTTTGTATATTTACTCACCTCTGGCATATTTTTTATGTAGTATTAATATGTATAATAAATAAATAAATATAATTTAGTGCAGTAGAACGAAGACAGAAAACATAAGTTACCAAGATCGAGTGACCAACGCTTGAAGCACCTTAATGTTAAATTAGGTGATCCATCTAGGGGCAAAGGGCGCTAAGGGCCCTATAAATTAGAGCTGGGGACAGTGGGGATAATAAACACTGCTACGAAATGGCACTGCTAAATAACTTGTTACGAGTTGCCATGTCTTCCCCTATTGACTAATTACGACACTTTGTTTTCGAGGCAACAATAAGGAGTTCTTTGTCGAGTTGTACGCAATATATTGTTTACAAGTATCGCATACGATTTTGGTATTTTAGTTACTTATTATAGAAAACCATTCCAGCTTTACTCCGAATTTATTTATGTGGTTCCCCTTGGAAACCATCAAGGCTAATTCTAGTTGAATTCATCAGGATGGGCTAAGTGACCTGCTTTCATCCTCATCAGTCGTCTATCTATGGTGACCCGCTAGTGTATACCGAGAGCGCGGACGGGGTTACCATACCATTATCACCCATTAAAAAAAAGACCACATATAGATACATATAGATTTCATAAAAAATAGTCGAGCCATTTCAGAGAAGTGCGACAACAGACACCGTGACATGTGATTTTTATATGTATAGATTATATTCTACATGTCGCAGAATACAGGTATATTCTGCAACATGTCGAATATAATCTACGCTTTTTATTCTAGTCACGTGTAAAAATAAAAAATAAACTAAAAAGGCAGTTACGTGTCACGCTAAGCATGGGCTTCGTTTTCTTTGTCTAGCCTTTTCAAAAAGGATGAATAAGAAAAAAAAATAAGTATCGAAAAATTAAAAATAAATCGACCACACGATCGCACGGTTTGAACGAAAGGTGAAAAAAATATTTTCAATCCCTTTTTCCGTGATACCTTTAGGAATAAACTTAATTCCTTAGTAATATGATTTTTATTGGTTTCACCGTACAATAAGAAAAGCAAAATATTACACAACTTCTCCACGTTTATTAACTTAACCCCTCGATAGCCTATATGCGTTTTTCTAATAACAATAAAGATCACTGAGTTAACACGCCCTCCTGAAGTAAACTTGTGAACGTGGCCCACCAATAATCTAATACAAAACACATTTATTGCCTTGAATAACGTTTGTATAATGCACTCAATATTTTATACAATTTGTTTAAAAAAAAAGTCAATCTTTTATCGCAGACTTTTTTTTTATTTTATTTTTTATGCAATTTAGAATGGCAAACAAGCTGACGGCCCACCTAATGGAAAGTGGTAACCCTCGCCTATAGACACGAGCAGTACCATGGACATAACAAAGTATACTGTTGCGCCCATGATATGCGATGATGATGCGTTGCCATTCCTGAGGACTCAGGTGTTATTCCTCAGATGTTCTATGGTTGCAGTTGATTGAAAACGAGTAAGTATTATGGTTTAAAATATATAGCAGTTCCTATAATTTGTACGTATTTAATATATACTTATTTATAGTTAACTAGTTTTTACTTAGACTTCGTCTACGTGACCGGATTTTTTTTTTATACAACTTAGAATAGCGATCAAGCTGATGGCCCACCTGATGGAAAGTGGTAACCGTCGCCTATAGACATGAGCAGTACCATCGACATAACAGAGTATACTGTTTCGCCCATGATACCTCCCATACGTTGCCATTCCTGAGGACTCAAGTGTTATTCCTCTGTACCCAGTAAATTCACTGCCATATCCCACCCTTCAAACCGAAACACAGCCATGCAAACACAACTGCTTCATGGTAGAAACACGAATGAGACAGAGGTACCCAAGCAATCGACTTTTGTACAAAGTCTCCCTCTGATATGGAAAAGTATACATATAGCTAATAAAATATTTTTTTCGCAAAAGAATCTACCTTTGAATAAATTTAGGAGTATATCTAGAGCGGCTAGTCGGTATCAATCTACAATAGACCAACAGGCAATGAAACAGCAAAAAGCTGTCTTTTGCGATAAAACAAAGGCGCAGCGCCGCGGCGCGGTGCGGGCTCGCGATGCCGCGGGCCGCGGTGTCGATCGCGTTACGTACCGCGTCTATCAGCTAATCTACGCGGTTGCTTGTACATAAATCGTAGCAGATTCGGTTTACTCCACTTTGCAACTTAAAGCTTCAACCTAACAGATATTATTTAGATAGCTAATAAAATGGTGGAAATACGAAGATTTCATTAAATGGCTAACAAAATGGCAAAAATTTATGATAGCTTTAGTGAAATATAAAATAATTAATCTTTTAAATCCTTACTAGGTAATTTTATAAATATATAAAAGTAAATTTCTTTGTTAATAATAATCTCTCAGCGCCTTAACACTACGAAATTATATACGTACTATATGAGCTTTCTCTGCTTTTTTTTTATTGGTAGAAAATGGAATAGTAACCCCACCTGCGCTAACGGGATACGCTGGCGGGGCACCAGTGAAGGGTGATCGATGAGGATGAAAACAGGCCAGTTAGCCCATGATGATGAATTCATCAGGAATTAATCATGACAGTTTCCAGGGGAAACCGCGAGGAGGTCGACCTGGTTGGGTATATTGCTAACAATAGGATTCTCAATCTCCATTACTAACAATCCCTTTCCCCTTACTTATATCTGAAAGTAGCCTATATCTTTACATAAGCTACTACCAGTCAGTGGACATATCGCGGTCACATGGACGATGTCGCGAGTAAAACATAGTTTAAAATTAAATTATTATAAAGACCAGGAAAGATAATATTTATTGAACAGTTAAACAATGTTTGTTGTAACGAGTATGCTTAACAATAGTATTCCTTAAACTGAACAACTTTCCTTAAAAATTATAAAAATATTTTATAAATTTCCATTTTGTCAAAAAATTATTTGTATCATATTTCGAGGAGCACATTCTTAATTCAGTACAAAATATTATTACTGCTACTTCTATTTGCTATAACTATTACGATCTTTCTGTCAAAGGATCAAAATTTTTTTAAGATTTCATCCCATGTTTATATAAGAGAAATGTTTAGTTTTTCTGATAAACTACTCTTAAAAAGATGCCATTTGCTTCATCTCGTGTAGGAAGGGTCTATATTTCAGGTCGAAGGTGGCATAAAACAATGGATGCGCGGGCGCAAGCGTAAACCACTCGGTGTCGTACAAGGATGCCCACTCAGCCGCAAGATAGTGCGACAACGCGCCTTATCTTTAGCGGTGACAAATACTAGCCGGCCGACTACGGATCGCTCGGTGGAATACTGTGCGCGATTACCCGACTACGCCGATGAGGAGAGGATAATGTGTTTTACGGATCTTATTCTTGAAATATTACATAATTAATTAAATTATTAATTAATTAATTATTAAAAATTTATTAGTATTGTATTCGAACCCATAATCATAAAGAAGTAAAACAATGTGTTATTATCACTACACCACGAAGGTCGTCTAAGTAACGCCTGTTTTTACTTATTTATTTATATTTTATTGTGCACAACAATGTGTTGTAATTTATTTTGAATAAAAATGTACAACAAGCAAGCTTAACTCTGTAAGAGTTCTCTTCCAGCAAACCCTGAGTGGAAAGTAGCATTAATTAGTTTATAATTTTTTTTTTTTGTTTCTACCACTATTTGTCACTATCACTTAAATATTAACTAAAAGAAACACTTTTATAAGATAAACATCTAGTGAACCCTTTTACCGCACAATTTATATACATCTGTAAAGCAAATTTAAGTTAGTACATAAAATAATTATATGAATTTGGAGCCTACCTCATTGTTCGTCTGAATATTACTTTATCACCATAAACAATATGACACAAGCTACTTACAACTTCAAGTTACATTACGCGCGAAAAACAGTAATGTTTTTATTCGACCCTATGTAAGACAGCATTGAAAAACGACTTCAGCAAATCGTTGTAAGGTGACAATATTAATATACAATCTCAGTGCAGGGCCGTTATCGAATTACGATTTACACCTTTGAAAATATCTGTTGAAGCCCATGTCTCTGCTTGTTTATATTTTATTTTTTTGTCCTTTGTCGCGTTGTTTAGTGGAACATTCACGCTGTGATTGTGGGCGTAATAATATTTATGAATATCGAATATTGATTTAAAGAACTTGTAAGATTTAAGTATGGCCGATTAAAGTTCGGGTTTTCTGTATTGACAGTGTCGATTCAAAAACAAAACAAATTGTAAACGATATCCTGTAATCAATTTAATATATTATATTTTTGTTGTAGTTGGCCATAGATATTTAGATACCATTTTTCATTGCAATAATGTCTACATACATAAATTATAAAACTTACATACAATTTTATTTGTAAGTACGTAATTTAAAAAAAATATTATTATTATTAAAAAATATTATATAAAATCTATTAGTATCTTTGTCTATATACTATCCTCTTTATTCATAAAATATCATATCTCTTATAAACCTATTTTACATATTAAACTGTTTTGTTTCTTTCTTTTATGCTAAATTCCTAACTTGACAGAACCAGAGGGAGACTGTACAAAAGTCGTTTGCTTGGCTACCTCTGTCCCATTCGTGTTTCTACCGTGAAGCAGTTGTGTTTGCATGGCTGTGTTTCGGTTTGAAGGGTGGAATATGGCAGTGAATTTACAGGGTACAGAGGAATAACACCTGATTCCTCAGGAATGGCAACGCATGGGGGTATCATGGGCGAAACAGTATACTCTGTTATGTCCATGGTACTGCTCGTGTCTATAGGCGACGGTTACCACTTTCCATCAGGTGGCCCGTCAGCTTGTTTGCCATTCTAAGTTGTATAAAAAAAAAGTTATAAAACAATTTGATAGCTAAAATTATATAAAAAAATCTATACTTATTATGTGTAAGTATCAGGTATACATAGTATTAAGAGTTTTTTTTTTAAATAATTGTTTGTTATATATTCTTAGTATTTACCGAAAACAGAAAATCTGAAACAAAGTCACTTTATTTTGTCTACATTTCTAGTTTACTTACATTTCAAAGCATTTTTCTCGTAACTTCTAAAACTGTAACAAAATCGGAGTACACCGCCACTTACTTGACCAAAAGTGGCAATAACTCGTAAAGCTGGCTCAATCATAACCATGTTTTACAGAAACGATAGTAGTGCCGTTACTGTGAATGTTTCACGCGACCCGTAAGTGATGGGATGATTCGGTGATACGATGAACCTCTATAACTGATATGTCCCGTATTTTTTATACAGAGATGTATTAAGGATAGGGGTGGGCAATACAAAATAGTAACATAATATTTATAATGCTTCTTCGATTTTAGGATTTATTACAAGTAATTTTATAATACAAGTCAAATCTAAAATGTGTGATTAAAATGTATATATTTAATTTATAGTTTTATAAAACATATACCTATTGTGATTTTTTTTCATATAGATATTAAATGACATCAATTTATCAATTACATTTAACTTGACCTCTAAAATTATAATTAACAACATCAAATATTTAGTAAATTTTGTAAATATACTTGCAACCGGTTTTGTTTCAATCCTGGCGAGATGTTTCTCAGCTATTTCCCTAAAAACCATAAAAAAGATACAGTACCAAAATAAAGAAACCACATTGACTGTGCTAACAAAAGCTGTCAACCAAAGACGAGCCCTGGTATTCTGTGGTAGCCACAGATTAACAACACCGTACTTTATTTTATCGCAAGAAGTGACGCGTAGCGACCAAATTGGCAAAGAGAATCCCATTGCTAGCAATATACCCAACCAGGTCGACCTCCTCGCGGTTCTCCCTGGAAACTATCGTGGTTAATTCCTGATGAATTCATCATGATGGGCTAACTGGCCTGTTTTAATTCTCATCTATCACCCTTCACTGGTGCTCCGCCAGCGTATCTCGTTAACGCAGGCGGAGTTACCATACCATTATCACCCACAAAAAAACCCTATTAGTTCAATCTCCGTCCAATTGCTCCTAGAAACTATCGTGGTTAATTCTTGATAACTCCACCAGGATATGCCAAGCGACCTTTTTTTTAACGTCTGGAAAATGCTTTATGCAGATCCATACACCTTGTGTGAGGTGTGTACCCACCAAAAACCAGACGATATACCCTCGAGGTGCCATGCGCCGGTACATTGGCACATCCTCCAGGGAATACGCCAAGTGACCTGCGTTCATCCATCATCACTCACTGTTGCCCCGCCGACGTATACCGCTAGCACTGGCGGGGCTAACATTTTAATATGACCCGTTAAAAAAAATGAAGTGCCTTTACTCGTCTATAATGATTATTCTCGTCTCTAAAAGATATTTTTCTACCCTAAGTCCGTCACCGCAACTGGCCATCAATACTAACGGTCGCGCCCCGAGAGGGTCGTAGAGTCGCTACGAAAATCATTCCTACGCTAAAATATCAATAAAACACAAACGCCCGCGCTCCTCGCCGCCCGCGCCGCTAGCGCCGCGCGCCTCGCTCCTTAGCTCACTTGGGACTCGTTCAGATCGCTTCAGAATTACAAATGTGCGCCAAATACGGGCCTGCCCTTTTGATGGGACACTTTATTTTTTGTAATGGCCACCACCACCGCAGCTTGTGGTATTGCTTTATGAGATTTACATTTAGTCGTGTCGTTTTATTGTCGACGTAACGACGATACTGTACTGTCGGGGAATTCACTTTGGCCATGTGAAAAATTCATCGGGCGTAACTTTAACCTAAGGCACGTCACTCATGAATGGAACGGTCCTGAGTCTTTCTTCCCCATCAGTTGTCGGTTCTTCGAGCTATGTAACCAACTCATTGGCACTTCTGTTTGCTTATCCATCTGGCTATATTGGACACTTTAGTTATTTTGCTTGTTGTTTATCATTTCGGATTTGATCACCCAAGATACTCCGAGCATAGTCCTCTCCATAGTTCGCACATACATATACGCATAACGGGAACTTTATGAAGTCGAAACAACGCAGTAAGCTCATATAAATTCAAGTTGTGCATGTACGTAGGCATCATTAAAACGAACATTAGTTTTAAGAATAATAAACTAAATCGATGTAAATACTTCATTTCCCCATTCAAACACATAAACTCTGTTTACCATTAAACAGGTCGTATGCTTGTTTACCATTATAGTAATATAAAAAAGAACTGTAAACTTCATCAGCAGTTTTAACAGCTATATAATTAATTAGCTATCATCTTAATACAACATTATATACCGAGATCACAGCGAAGTCATTTAGTATCCTAAATAGCTCCTACGAACATTACAAAATCTCTCACGACGTACTGGTGGCTGAGAGAAGTAGGGAGGGTATTTATTGGCCGTAATTAAAAAGAAAACACAAAAGCCCCGCAGCTGATCGGAACGTGCTTAGAACACAAACTGTTTAGGGATGTGCCTTTTATCATGTCGATAAAAAAGAAAATATAAAATTTTTATGTTATCATATTATAGGTTTACGCTATCGAATTATTGTTTCTTATTTTAATGGATGAAAATGGCATAGTAACCTCGCCTGCGCTATCCGTGCCGTACCGTGTGTACAGTTTGCCCAGCCTATGGACACCTATTGTTTAAATGTTACGATTTGTTACTTATTACAGAGATTTTTGATAACAACAATATGTGAGTATCTTTTTATTAAATTCGAAAAATGAATTAGATTGACGGTGGGAAACAGTAAGTGAAACGTAATAAAACCAACATAACTGATAACAATAAAAAGAAAAAATAACTGCAAAAAGCCAACGTCACGCGGTGTTCCCAGGCGGTCACCCATCCAAGTACTGACCGCGCCCGACGTTGCTTAACTTCGGTGATCGGACGAGAACCGGTGTTTTCAACGTGGTATGGACGTTGGCGACAGTTCAATCGAATAACAACAACTAATACAATATTTGTGAATACAATCCCTACCACAATTTTGATAATCAGTAAAAAAGATAATAATAGAAATAGGTTCGAATTGATACTTGTGTTCATATTATTATTTGTGAAACTTAGTAATACTTGAATATTGTTACTTATTACATGTTTTTTTTAACCGGTGATAATGAAATGTTAACCCCACTTGCGCGATCGGTATCTATCGATCACTATCTTCAATTATAATAACGTCATTACTTAAATATAAATTATTTGTAAGTATTATCGATAAATATTGTCACTGCACTATAAAAGATCAGAACACAAGTCGGCCTGGCGAGAGAGGACTTTTATCAGTCGCGACCGATACCAACTCTCCTTTTGCCACGTAATTTATTGGCACCCTATTCATTTACCGATTTTATAAAATTAGATATATGTATATATACTCGTACAACATAATAAATCTTTATATTTCTTTTCCACTCAAATTTATTAGGTCCCATGTATCTATTTTTTTATTAAAATACCTTATTTTAAATTTAAATGTAATGTATAATCAATATTATCACTAATCACACCTATCTTTCAAGGGGGTAAGCAGATTTAATTAAACGATCGAGAACGCAGTGACTACACTACCTTCTTTACCGACATTAAAAAAGATAAGTATGTTTTTTTACCTAGATGTCAAATTAATCCAGTTGTAAAAAGTTATAAAATATTCCGCCTTGAGAAACATGCGAAAAATCGAACGAAAAGTCGTGTGAGTGTAAGTAACAGGCAACAAAGTGGCAAGAGCAGAATATAAAATAGTGGTATGAAAGATAGCACTTATGGGACGGTGATTCACAAGTTCCATCTGGCTGCCAACTTCAGTGCCTTTAGTACCTACAGTCGGCTAACTTCGACAACGCCACGTAACTGCGGTCGCAAAACTTCTCGCCGACTTGAAGCCTTCTTGATTTATATTTTTCGTAGAATTTAAGCATAATGTATGCGTCTTTTCAACCGACTTCAAAAAGAAGGTGGATTTTAATTGTTGTTTTTTTTATGTTTGTTTAGAAAATTCTTTTTTATCTAAAACAATATATTTACAGATTGGTCTTATAAATATTTTATAAAAAAACCATTCAGAAACATAATTTAATTATCGTGAAAGAAGTTCACTAACCGATTAGCGTACTTTGCATTTGAGATTTTATAATAAATAGATTACCGTGTGGTCCCGACACAGAATGGACCACTCCTTCCATTCCCATGGATATAGCAAGGGGCGACTAAGGTATATTAATGGTCAAAAGATGGGTAGCAGCATATCTCTAAAACATCACTATAATCTAACTGCAGTTGCCAACCGGTTTGCCAAATGTGACAACGACTGGCAAAATCCCTCAAGAGGGAGAGCCCTATGTTCAACAGTGGGCATTTAACGACTGATATAATGATGATGATAATAATGATGCACATGGATAAAGCCAAAGAGAAACGGCTAAGACTTGACAACATCCAGGAATTCATAATTTTTTTGCCAACTACAAACAACACAAAACATTATTTTGAAATAAACTTATTGTTATTATTAACAATTCGAAGTCATTCTTATCAGAATTAACACGCATTTTAACGTATTTTACACTATAATCATCACAGTTTATATTATGTCACAAATCACATAAAACAAAATATATAAAATGTCACAATTATATGTATATACCAGAGGGAGACTTTGTACAAAAGTCGATTGCTTGGGTACACCTCTGTCCCATTCGTGTTTCAACCGTGAAGCAGTTGTGTTTGCATGGCTGTGTTTCAGTTTGAAGGGTGGGATATGGCGTGAATTTACTGGGTACAGAGGAATAACACCTGAGTCCTCAGGAATGGCAACGCATAGGGGGTATCATGGGCGAAACAGTATACTCTGTTATGTCCATGTTACTGCTCATGTCTATAGGCGACGGTTACAATTTTCCATCAGGTGGGCCGTCAGCTTGTTTGCCATTTTAAGTTGTATAAAAAAAATCTATCAAACGACACCCAACCAACTTCGAACACTTGCGTTCAAGAAAGAATATACGAGTAAGTAGTCCGATATCTCTATAAAACCGCATGGCACGCCAGTGTTGATCGTAAATAATAAAAATATCCACCATAAAGACAATTGATACGTTATGAGCACCGGCCGTGTCGACTGGACGCGTATTTATGGTAGTGGGCACATCGACACGGTCGCAGGTTCCATACCCGGTCCACAAAAATTGTTTAACACAACGCGAGAGCGTAATATAATGCGAAATGATGGCCCGTAATGCGTGTATGGTGCGAAATATTACTGCCATGTTACTGTTCAACGGTCGGAGTTATGCTCTACTTGCGAGCATTATTATTACCAATTAAATGTTTTTTTTATATATTAATATTATAAAGAGAAAACATTTGTTTGTTTGTTTGTTTGTAATGAATAAACGAGCTGTAGAGGCAATGAGCTAGTCGCATAGAAGAACCGACAACCGATGCAAAAGAAATATTCTTTAATGAAGACCCTGTACAAGCAAATGCAGTGTAGGACGACCCCTCTACTAGATGTTGTGACGACCTCAAGTATATTGCAGGGAGTCAGTGGATATAAGTGATTCAGGATCGTTCCTTATGGCAGTCTATTGAAGAGGCTGTTCAAAATGTTTAGCAGTTGTCTGATAATGGCTGAGATGATGATGAAGGTGAATGGATAATCTCAAAAACTACTCAATCGACTTTAAAAATTCTTTCACCAATAGAAAGCCAAATTATCAGCGAATAACATATTTTTTGAAAAGTCTACCTACCCGTGAGAAGCCGGAGCGGAACACTAGTCAAAAATTAAATTACAGACTTCTTAGACATTTTATATATTTTATATTTACTATTATTGACTATTTATGTTATCAATTAGTACAAACTTGTTGCTACAAAAAAGTGTATGAAATTAAATAAAAATAAGTACTGTAACTGAATGAATAATGAAACTTGTAAATTCAAGTTTTATTTAGAAAAAGTATGATCTAAGTTTCTTGTCCGTTAAATTTATAAAGATATAAAAAAGCACTATTTTAAAATGCTTATAATTAATTTTATTTTAATAAAAAACATTTTTATTTATTTATTGAATACAAATTTTCGATCTAAAATAATTAAAAAAAATATATAATAAATGTAATTATTTTTTTATAATTATTACTTATTTTTAATTATTTTAATTTTGTTCATGACGGTACCTAATCTGCGATCTAAGATGCGATGCGTGACCAATATTCATATTTGCATTCTACAAACCCAAGTCACAGATAATATAAAACTATATACTAGCTCAAGTGGAGCATTCTGCGTTCGTCCTCACACGCCATCATCCCACAGCGAGGTTACTTTATAGTCGTGTCATATCGGTTAATGGCCGCTGAGCCTTTGTCGCGACGCCGCACCGCGCCGCGCGGCAAACAACCGCGTACATCAGCGGTATCAGGCGACATCGCGGTTGACGCGCGACAAGAAAATTCAGTAGAGCAATCTGCTTGATGTATGCTTTACGTTGAGCTTTGATCCAAGCTGACGTTCGATATTGTGAATATAATTCTATGTTGTTGAATAAACAGGTCCAAATGCAACTTAATTTGGGATATAGGTATGCGCATATATATATAACTAGACGACATACATACATAGAAGACAAAACGAACGACGAAAAATGTCTTTATCATCATCATCATGTCAGCATAAACTGTCCACTGCTGAACATAGGCCTCCCTTTATTGGAAAGTATGTTTGTTTATTACCTCTTAGTGTCTTGACTCTTATCACTATAAAATTTGGTTTACACGTACTATATGAGTTTTATAGATGAGGATGAAACAGGTCAATTAGCCCATCGTAACGAATTCAACGAGAATTGTTTACGATAGTTTCCAGGGGGAACTACGTGGAGGTTGACCTGATAGGGCATATTGCTAGCAATGGGGCTGTCAAACTCCATTGCTAACAATCCCTTTCCCCCCGTACTATATGAGTTGGAAAACAGAATTTTATACCGGTCAGTAAAAATATCCTTGTCACGTGAATTAAGTCGCGAATATTTTAATAAAGTGGAAAACCCAATCATCCGTCTTGCACTGTAAATCAATCACCCAATTGTTCCAAATACCAAATGAATACTGGCAATAAACGACCACATTAAATGACTAAAAATACGCCATAACCAATCCACAATAACAGTAGTAAAACATAACCTCAAAAGCATGTGTCATCAACAAACAAAACACAATAAATTCCAATACGTTACAAAGTATGCAAATTATTCTTTAATGCCAGATCTGAGGACAGATTCTTCTAAGAAACCAAATAATTCCTTTGTTGGACATCTGGATGGCAGCTAAAGGTCCAATAAAGTGTCCCATAAAGTAAAATGAGTAAGTCGAGAGGTGTGCGCCAAGTTCGATACTTCTCGGAAACATGCTTGACAATGTTTAACGATGCGACATTTTATAACGACTGTGACATTTGATTAAATATTTATGATAAGGCAGATAATAAATAAAAATAAATCACTACATAGTATAAAACAAAGTCACTTTCCGTCTGTCTATCCCTATGTATGCTTAGATCTTTAAAACTATTTAACGGATTTTGATGTGTATTTTTTTAATAGATAGAGTGGTTCAAGAGGAAGGTTTATGTGTATAATACATACATAATATAATAGAGAAACTTTGACAATTTTAGAGGTTTTTAAAGTGATGTGATGTAATGTGCACCGATGCGGCGCCGGGGCGGGTCGCTAGTATACTCATAAATGCAATCCTTTATAACGTATCTTGGTTATGAGTTAGTTTACCAATCCAGCTAGAGGGAATGGCAACTTCAAATTTGTTGCTCGAAATTTAGGGCTAGAAGTTACTCAGAACGTTTTCTCTTTATGCATAAAAATGGCAAACAATTAATAAATTTAAGTGCTTTATCTTGTATTCTTGATCTCTCTTAAAAAGAAGGTAAAAAAAACATCAATATTAAAAAAAAAAAACAAATATAAAATTATTTAGTTTTAACTAGCTTTATCTCGCGTTTTCATCCCCATGAAGCAGTATATAAAGTACTCTGTGTGCTAACTTAAGACATAACCTACCCGTGATCCAAATTATATTCAAATTCATTCAGTACTTTTTGCATGAAATAGTTACAAACATCCATCCATTTTTCGTTACAAAATTTCCTATTTTTTTAATATTAATAGGATAAATAGCTAATTGCAATTATTAAATGCCTATTCAAATTGTACAGCTTTCATTTGAAATTCCTTATATTATTATACATTCTATTGAAAACATAATTCCAACTAAAAGTCTAAATAGCAATTATGGCAAACAATTTGAAGTACACCAAAAGGTTAACCACGCGAATTAAATATTCATGAACGCATATGAAAACTTATTAGCAAATAGGAAATTGAGACTTCTAATTCCTATCTCACTACCATTACATTATTCGTCGAGTACCGGGCAAACCTAACAATTCCCAAATTAATTTAAACCGTGGGACAGAGGGACAATGGTTATAAATATTAATAACAGGAGCGACCCGGATCATAGCTACTTTAATGAATAACTAACGTAACGGTTAGGTTATTAGCCGGGAGAAAATTATCAATTTCCCGGAGTGTCCCGGGATTGCAGTCAGGACTCGGGACACTGCTCGACCCTTGACTTTAGGAATGTTTAAGTTACTAGGGTTGTCAATGACATTAATATTTTAAAAACATAAATCATTATGAAAATTATTGTAGTCCTATTTTGGTAATCAACTGATATCTTAATTTAACAGTGGATTAAAACTTATTATACATAGATACCTACTAATATTATAAATGTGAAAATGATTTCTTTTATTTATTTGTTATCTCTTAGCGCATTTGGTATTATATATAAAATTTGAGTTGGAGAATGTCATAGGATACTCTTATCCCAATCATCCTACCTTTTATGAAGAAATATTACGTATAATAATTTTAAATTTTATTCTACAAAAATGATTGTGAGTCCGGTCCTTACATCGCAACGTCTCACCTCACACATTAAATTCCTAATATTATATATATTAAAAAATGAACATAAATTTTAAAAATAATATGAACTCCGTAGTAATAACCCTAGTCTCACCCCTTTACAGTACTATCATACCCAAACAACATAAAAGCAATTCGGCAAATTGTTATTGACATGTTAAATAGTTTCGGTGTCGTGATGTCGCTAGCGTCGCGCCGCTGTCCGCTATTTACCATCATGCGTCCATGTTTAGGGTCTTCACAGCCCGTAACAATGTTTTGAGATTGCATTGGGAGTTGTAAGGGTCAATCGTTTGATGGGTAAAGACGCCATGGGCTAAATTAATAATTATATAGTATAATATGTACTATGGGAGAATTTATTTGTAGTGGATTTTAATTATTTTATTCGAATTCAACTGCCAACATTTGAGGCATCATCAGTCAATTAACAAACTAGATCCCATCCATCCCAACTATCCGGATGAGTGGCGGTCCTCCACCATGCGTTTTTCAAGGCACTTTCACGTGCAACCACACTTTGAAATCAAGTTCCAGCAGCAGTATTTCCGAACTGATACGACATCATAACCTCCAAGAAAAGAGCATATTCCTTTTTAAAAGGCCGGCAGCACACCTGCAATGCCGTTGGTGTTGTGGGTGACTATGGGCGGCGGTAGTCACTTACCATCAGGTGAGCCGCATGCTCGTTTGTCCCTTGTGTTATAAAAATATACATATCTAAATGTATGCTATCTATTTTATATATCTTATTATGTAATATATACTGTTATAAGTATTTAATACTGCTACTTTATATACTGCTACATGTATGTGCATGTGTATGCATATGATTGTTTGCATATGTTTTATTATCATGAGCGTTTTTTTTTTATTAAATACACTTCTTGCACCAAGTAGCTACCGTCTTTTTCTTTTCTCTTTTACGCAAAGATTGTCTAAAGGAAATTGCTTTAGCGATAAAACCGCCTTTTATACTTCATATTATCAGAGGGAGACTTTGTAGAAAAGTCGTTTGCTTGGGTACCTCTGTCCCATTCGTGTTTCTACCGTAAAGCATTTGTGTTTGCATGGCTGTGTATCGGTTTGAAGGGTGGGATATGGCGTGAATTTACAGGGTACAGAGGAATAACACCTGAGTCCTCAGGAATGGCAACGCATGGGGGGTATCAAAGGGCGAAACAGTATACTCTGTTATGTCCATGGTACTGTACATGTCTATAGGCTACGGTTACCACTTTCCATCAGGTGGGCCGTCAACTTGATTGCCATTCTAAGTTGTATAAAAAAATATGTAATTTTTATATATTATTCATTAAATGGTAAAAAGAAGAAGAAAAAAGAGTAAATAAATAATAAATGGACAGAGGTGGCCAAGCAAACGACTTTTGTACAGTCTCCCTCTGGTAAAAAAATTATAGTATTTTATATTATACTAGCGACCCGCCCCGGCTTTGCACGGGTGCACACTACATCTCATCACATTAGAAATCTCTAAAATTATCAGGGTTCCTCTACTATATCATACATATAAATTTTTCTCTTCAATCACTCTATCTATTAAAAAAACCGCTTCAAAATCCGTTGCGTTGTTTTAAACATTTAAGCATACATAGGAACGGATAGACACCGACAGCGACTTTATTTTATACTATGTAGTGATACTACCTTCTACCTGCGACTCCGTCCGCGTGACTGGAATATCTAATTACTAATCGGGATAAAAAGTATATATTCTTCTATATTCTTCTCCATCCCATACAACACAGTGTTCAATTAATCCGTTAAGGCCTTAAGGGGTAGGTAACAAATAAACTCACTTTCACATTAATAATATTAGTAAAGATGTACAATTTACTAGTAACAATATCGTACAGTAAATCCCTTCGGGCTACCACAGGGTTGCCAATTAGCATTCGCGTTTACCGTTCGGATTACATTAGGCTCTTCAGCAATTTGACTGACTCGGTAATGAATTTTGCCTCAAGACAACTGGCGTTATGTAACCGGTCAAGGGTTGTCAACTCATAACCCCTTTATGTAGGGTGACTATGAGAAAAGAAGGCAGTGGGATATTATTAAAAATACAATATACGTTCTAACTAATTTGAAAGTGAGTTTGTTACTTCTAGTTTTTTAATAGTATAAGCATAGTCTGGAACTTTGACATGCACATGGTATTTGGTATGAGAAAGAATATAGGAATACTTCACTGCTTGTGTTGTAACTAATTGTTGTGACCGTCTTTGATGTTCATGGCGCAATCAAATTAATTTCCACGGATACCATGGTTCATAAACATAAAAGAAAGCAGAAATTTCGTTATCACAACTCATAGATTACGCTCAGGATATTATCCAAATGCAAAATTCGCATATCTTATAAAAAAAAGTTAATCACCCAAATTGTGATGTTCGTAACACATTAGATGATGTTCAACATATGATATCCGAACATAAAAAATAATAAAAAAAAAACAGAAAGAGAAACCTTAGTACAGAAATATAGTCTAAATAGATAAGATATTGAATTATTTTGAAATATACACGCTGATCTACATTCTAACGAAATAAAAAAGGCAAAATTGGCAAATTTTCGGCAAAATCTTTAATTCCTGTTTTTTTTTATTAATGATTAACTCTATTTTAGTAAGTGAAATAACTAATTAAAGTTAAGGTATGATGGGGCTGACATATTCTTATAGGATAAATGCCTCTAAATAAAAAATATTTTAAAATATTTAATTAATTACATATTTTACATGTATCAAAGAAAATAAAATTATTTGTATTTGTTGAAACTTTATTATATCAACTGTTATGATATTATTCAAAATACTTACACTTTGTTCCACTGTGTTATTTACCGGACTGTGTTATTTATTATACAGTACTATTATCGAAGAGGACATATAGTCGTCACGCGAGCAAAGTCACAACCACAGCTAATTAGGATATAAATTGCCTCCTATAAAATTCAGGTCACCGCTAAAAATTAAAAAAAAGACATGTTTCACAAAGATCACTTTTGACTAGAAGAAACAGTGTTTCAATACTATCGAGAAGCAAATGCAAAAAAGCTACCTGGAGATGTAATTCATTTGTACTAATTATACTCGAAAGTAGTCAATTAAATAAATTTCTAAAGTTATTAATAAACACGTTTGTTTTTATTTTTCTCTGTATTTTTTCATTGAAATATCTATAGAGTGTTTTATATACATTTTTGATAATCTAAACTTAATATTTTGATTTATTTATTCCATAATCGTAGACAAAAATCATATTTTATGAAAGAATATTATGTTTTCTCTATCATAGCTATATTGAACCCATATATTATTAGTAATGAGCAACTCTATCAAGCGACTCGGACAGTTCGCAAACTTAATTACTGCTCGTCCTCGAGACACGAATTCCAGGAATCTCAGAGCAATCACGACGCGTGGTCACCTCACAGAGCCCACCCATAAATAATTCAACTCATCAGTGCACGATTGTGGCAATACCGCTTTGACCCGTCTGTTTGCTCGATAAATTGATATTTGGATAAATATAAGGTATTTTATATAAGTACTTATTGATAAAAGTATGCATTCAAAAATAATATATATAATATATAATAAATAATAATATTATACCTTTAAATCAAATTATTTCATTATTGGTTGGATCAATGTTATTGTAATTTCACATAAAATCCTAATTTTAATAATTATAGTCTTATTAATATAATTAATATGTATTATTATTCGTAATTATGGTATTAACGGGATTTTTAATATGTTTACGTTTTCTATCTTTTTACAGTTTAATACTATATTTTGTAGATCGAATTATAATAAAAATATTACAATGAGATCTACGAAATTTATTTACTTTAAATATAGCTAAATGCATCAAAGTATGTTATTATTTGTCCAATCCTTATGACTAAATTAAACAAGCTAATTCTTTAAAACTCGCCAATATTACAAAGTCTCAGGAGCTCAGGCCTTTCGCCCCGGCCGCGAACCCCAGCAAGACATTTAATTACCGTTAAATTTATCGCTGCCCCATTAATCCGCGACCGCTTCTGCCTCGACCAGTGAAAAAAAATAAAAAACCAAATCTATCCCCTTGATTACAAGCTGTCACGTCGTTGGATTTTTTCTAAGCCCTCAATTCTAATTAGTCACGTTGGTTTTGTAGCCGGAGCATCTCAAGTGAACATTCATTTTCTTAAATGCGCACTGTAATTGGCCCCCACCTCGAGATGTTGCCAGCCACAAAATTTATTGCTTAATTACCTCAAGAAAACACGTCGTGCCCGACATCTCGACAGATGTTTTTTATTCGCGCGGAAAAACAAAAACGGTTTAAGAATGACATTAATTAATTCTTAATGAAATTCATCTTCACCCTCCCGTGTTTTAATTTAAACGCTCGATTTATAGCTTGTACAATTTGTCGCGACTCCACCCCTTGTGTTGCAATTAAAACGAGAGCATTCGTAATTACATTTATTAGCGGCAACTTACACCAATAGTTTGTAAAATCTGCATTCAAATTGTAATGCATTATGACATTTACATCTATAAATAAATACTACAGTTTTATTATTAAATGCTGAAGACACAAAGCAACATCGGTAACATTCCTGGCTAGTTTTCAACTATTAAATAACGAGCCCAAAACGATAGCTGATTGCAACTAAATTGTTTAATATTTTCTTTGGTATGGATCTTCTATCGCAGTTTGGAATAGAGGCTCTTCAAATCTTAAATATCCGTCGTCTGGCCTCATGACGTCTTGAAAGGACTTGTGGGTTAACTGATCATTGTAGTCAATACCTTGACTGTCGTGATACTGATGACTGTTAATTAAATTCCTATTAATATTCCTATCGTTGGAATTATTTTTGAATTTCTCCTCCTTCTTCGGAAGAACAGCTGTAGGTGTTACTTTTTCCTCGACCTTCTTATCTTTGTTCGCAGTACCAGCTCCGGCCAAATCTCTATAATTCCTTTCCTCTTTTCTTAGAGGAGCGTAAGGGTATCTATTTCTAAATCTGTAGTCGTACCTACCCGATCTCGCGTAGTAATCATCATCGAAGCGTCTGTAAGGATCCGGGGAGTATCTATAACGCAAGTCAACACTTGGTGGCGTCCGAACAACTTCAGGTAGATGGGCATAGTAAATAATCCTTTTTGGTTTTCTAGGGACATAATTATCGACAGTATCATCATATCTATCGACTCTCGGGACATATCCCGGGATATATCGCCTTCGATCGTATAAATCATAATAAGGATCTCGCCTGTATAAATCATCAGCTGGATAATATCGATCATCGTAATACGGTCGCCTCGACTCCGCCGGGTAATATACTGCTTGTCGTGGGTACACGGGTTTATATGGCTTATTTCTATCATCCTCGCCAGGACGTACGAACTCCGTTCGAATATCATCGTTTCTTGATCTCTGAATCGATTCTTTATCGTTGCGAGATTCAGACGCTTCCAACTGTTTGTTCTGAGTCACGAAATTAACCCTTGGCATCCTGGAGTTAATCAAGTCCCCAGAAGGCTGTGGTGGTGTTAGAACATCGTTTCTTTGTGGTTCATCCCGATCAGGGTAAGGCAGTTTAATCCAGTTCTCGTTGGACGCCCTCGCCCCTCGACCTGTTGGTTTGTCTGTAACTCTCTCTGTGGTCTGATACAGAGGCAGTACTTCCTTGACTTCAGGATTAGTAATTGATATTTTAGTCGTTTGATCTTCGTTAGGAGGCAGTGGACCCGGAATCCATGGTTTCTGATGGTTTATATTATTATGGCTCTCTTTTCGCACATCAGAATGCATGTTATAAAATTTCTCTTCTTCGATGACATCACGCCGCCCTCTAGCCGTTTCATCTACGCTTAGCTGGAAATATGAAATAGTCAAAGTAAAATATTGTTTTAATTAGTCTTAAGGTATTAATTTACCAAATACATCTCATGAGGATATTTTCTTCAATGCAACTGTAAATTCAGACATTTAAAAATTAATAGATGAGACCTACTCATGACATATATTAGGAAATTAAAACATATACAAAAATAATAGTAAAAATTATATTAATAATTATTGGGACTTGGCCACTCAAATATAAACTTAATAGTTTTTAAGAAGAATTTTGCACTATATAATTTGTAAATTACTAGTGTTCTTTTAAAATTCTTTTTTTTTATTTGACGACAACACCGTCCATGAAAGTAATTAACCGAAAAGAGAATATGAAAAAAAAGAGAGTGGAAAGAGAATGGAAAGAATTAATTTCTCTTGGACTTTATAGGGATTTATTTGAGTGTATACCTATGTCTAAAATACTCATAGACGTTTTAAAGAAGAGGAGGCAAGTAGGCTATGTTCACTCTAGACTCAGAAGTATACCTTTCAGCTATGGGCAAACATATTTAAGAACACATATGCGCCTGTTTTAAAGGGTCAGCCCCACACAGGAAAATAATCTTAAATATGCCAATGAATTAAATAATTATCAGAGGGAGACTTTGTACAAAAGTCGATTGCTTGGGTACCTCTGTCCCATTTGTGTATCAACCGTAAAGCAATTGTGTTTGCATGGCTGTGTTTCGGTTTCAAGGGTGGGATATGGCGTGGATTTACTGGGTACGGAGGAATAACACCTGAGTCCTCAGGAATGGCAATGTATGGGGGGTATTATGGGCGAAACAGTATACTCTGTTATGTCCATGGTACTGCTCATGTCTATAGGCGACGGTTACCACTTTCCATCAGGTGGGCCGTCAGCTTGTTTGCCATTCTAAGTTGTATAATAAAAACTCAGGCCAAGTACGTTGTAATAAATTTAATAATAGAAATTATGTAGCAAGTACCTCTGTATGTTGCTCGTATGAATGTTGAATTTCAAGAGGAAATGCAGACTGAGCCAGAAGACAACACAAAAATACGAAAATCTTCTTAAACTCCATTTTACCCAGAATTCTGAATCTGAAACATTAAAAAATAAATATTATTTTCTAAAACTATACATTATGGACGAAGCCTCGACTAAAAATTAGTGCCGTGTTAGGTTTAAATTATCATGTAGTTATTTTTGATATCTCATCACAAAGCTGTTACCTTCTTTTTTAATGTTTTTCGTATTCTATAATTACTTTTTTTTATTTGTATCAGCTGTTGACGAGCCAACTGGCCTGTTTCATCCTCACCTTGATACGCTGGCATGGCCCCAGTGAAGGATGATTCCTTTACTGGTGCCACGCCAGCGTATCCCAATACCGCAGGCGGGGCGACCATTACATTATCATCCATTAAAAAAAAAAAAAACATATATATTTCATCAACTTTCACATTACAAAAATAATAGAATATTCTTAATAATAGCAATTGGAAATACGAAAAGCAATTTTATAAACCCATTACGCCACCTCTAATCCCACATTTGTGTACTTTCGCAGTAATTATAATAATAATAACATAATATCCATATATTGACGCATTTCCCGAGCTAGTGACCGGCGCGGGCGCAGGATGATGAAATCGGACGGAAGCGTCGCGCGGTCCGGCCAACCGTGATTATCGTCATATTATATCGGATAGAGGCCACAATTTGACTTTTGCCTAACATTTGAAGGTAAACATAATTATTTTAGCTGCTCGTAATTGTCCACTTTCAGTTGGAGCCGTTGAATGACATTGCATTACATATTATAATAATTTTGATTTGTAATAGGTATGTAAATAACTTCGATTGTAGGGAAATAATACCCTATTAAAATCTACGGTTACCTACTTATTTCATCTCACTGTAATAAATAAATACTCATATCGATATATGAAAGTGTTTATATATATAAACTTTTATATAATTTCAACATCATCATCTTCCTATCCTTGTCTCATCTCTATTTGAAATCGACACAATGTTTTTTTCCTCCATAATTACTCTTTGCAGCCATTTAAGTATTCACTCCCTTTCTGGCCATATCATCTTTGATCAACATTGCCAGTTTAGGTCTTTTTTCGGAATTTTGGTAAAAATTTATGTATTCGCGAAATTTTGAGAAAATTAAATATTTAAAAAACAAATTTATGGACAGAAATGAAATGGACGTAGATCTTTACAAGTTCTTTTTACTGTTTTGATGCTTTGGAGACCGTAGAACAGTGTATAAATTCATAAAATATATCAATGAAGATAGCAATGTGACATATGAGGTGAGGAAGTCACACGTTCAGATCAGCGTTTATTCATTTTTTCATGATTCGTGTAATAATTGCAATACAAAACGTAATGAAAACTGTCAGGTCTGTGACTAAGTAAACGAAATCGTATTATAATTTGGAGAAAAATATTTAACATTTAGGTAAGAATCGGAAATCGTATCTGGCAATCCCGTTTTTTACACAAACCATCCATCTCTCTTCTAATTTCCCTACACATACAACTCTACACATTCACTTTTTTTCTTTTTTTTTTATACAACTTAAAATGGCAAACAAGCTGACGGCCCACCTGATGGAAAGTGGTAACATGAGCAGTACCATGGACATAACAAAATATACTGTTTCGCCCATGACACTCCCCATGCGTTGCCATTCCTGAGGACTCAGGTGTTATTCCTCTGTACCCAGTAAATTCACGCTATATCCTACCCTTCAAACCGAAACACAGCCATGCAAAAACACAAGAGTATACGACTGAAGAGAGAGTAAGATCGCAACATATTTTAAAGTATACCTACATACCTATACCTATAATTTCGCCACCCATAGGATCTTTGTTGTCTGCTTATTTAGCTCTTTCAGGGCTAGATCTAACCCTGTTTTCCCTCATCCAGCATATTTTCGTTTGTCTCTTATATAATTTAAGATTTTGTTCCACAAAAAAACCGACTTCCATTGTAGCAAAATCAGTTATTTTAAAAACTACTGAATAGATTTTGATGAAATTTCTGTGGAACCAATCTGAAAGTATACCCTTTTGGATAAAAAAACAAATTTTCCAAATCAGTTTATAACTGACAGAGTTATAAGGTAACAAACATAAAAAAATTCACCGAATTAATAACTTCCTCCTTTTTTGAAGTTCGGTTGAAAACTAGCTCAAAACCTGAGTTGAAAATAAAGGAAAAGCTTGCTTTTACATAAATGAATTAAAATGTATTTATTGGAACCATAAAAAAATCATCAAAATTAGCCACTTTTAAAACGAACATGCTAACTTGATAGCTTAGTAAAACCTACATACGACAACAACATTGAAAATATATAAATATTTTTTTATAACACATAAGGCAAACAAGCATGCAGCTCGCCTGATGATAAGTGCCTACAAGAAAGAATTGCAGGCCTGTTACCAAGCTTTTAAAAAACAATATGCTCTTTTCTTGAAGGTTACAAATAATATAATAAACGTATGTGTTAAACATAAGAAAAAGGCATGAATACCTAAATAATTTATATAGAGGGGAAGGGATTGTTAGTAATGCAGACTACCAGCCCCATTGCTAGCAATATACTCTGTCAGATTGACCTTCACTGGGTCCCCCCTGGAAACCATCGTACTGAATTTTATTTATCAAAATGGGATAACTGACCCGCCTTTCATTCTCACCTATCATCCCTTACTGATGCTGTGCCAGCATATACCGTTAGCGCAGGCGAGGTTATAATTCCATTATCTTCCATTAAAAAAAATTTTATACATAGAAATAGGTACTATTTACTGGTTTATATTTCATATAATAAATAATACACTATACAAAATTCCCATAGACTATACAATGTTTTGTGCTGGAAGCGTGTGACAGACGGACAGACGTTCCGCTCCATATGGGTTGGTTATTGACAATGGCAATTTATCGATCACCGTTATCCTCACGATCCAAATACCGAATTCAATAGCTACAGCCAATAGTATAGTTGACCTAGATTTTGACAAGCCTACAACTACTAATTGTAAGCTACGCTTCGAATTATCAGTAGGTATAGTAATTTTATATAAAATCCAAAATTCAATTCCTGAACGGAATATTGTGAAAATAAAAAATTATAGGCTCGCCTATTTTCTTATATGTGACTTGCATATTATTACGCGAGCAAATCTGAGAGCCTACCATGAAATGTTTTCCGAAATTTCGGAGCTAAATGAAACAGAAATTTTATGTTATAATTACATAATACATGCCGTTTTGAAATATTAAAAAATGATTGCCAATTCACCTACCAATATTAGCAACTCCTGGCAAAACGAAAGGAGGTTTTGGGAAAGGCTTAGGTTCAGCAATGGACAGTTAATGGCTGAAAAGATGATATATACAGAGAGAAATGGAAATCAATATTCATCAATAAAACTAAATATTTTTCCTAAAGAAACAAGTACCTGTAGAAATGCGAAAAAAAAATTCCGCCGCTATGCTGAACTTGCCTGAAAGCTCTACTAAGCTTATGTTCAGCAGTATACACTCATAGTTGTGTGTTTATGTATTTATATATATCAGTAAGCTACGTAATCTTTATCTTTTTCTCTCAATGCCACACAGCGTAACTACGGTTGCTAATTCGCCTGCCAATTGTGGCAATTACTGGCAAACCCCTAAAGGGGAGGCTTATGTTCAGCAGTAAATAGTTAGGCTGATATGATGATGATGATAATATATTTTCCACGACCTTAGTGATATAGCGATTTCGATGATTGCGGGCGGCGACGGTGACCCTCACTGACCTCTCAATTCAATACCGCCGTCATAATCTTATTAATTATATTTTTATTGCGAATGAAATTGTAATTTCATGATTACAAAAAAATATTATCTCAAAATCTACCGCTCTAGGCTCCAGTCTACTCAGCTTACTGGTAAACGCACCCCTGGGTTTCGGGTTCAATTCCGCACAATTCATTCGTAAGTACATATTTGTTAATTTTGTTTGTATTAGTCTGGATCGTGTCCTATGCATTATGTCCTTAAATGTGTATGAAAATGGTATGATAACCCTGTCTACGTAGCGCAGATGCATTCCATAAAAAAAGATGATCAAAATATATTCGAAATAGTGATGTAAAAAACGTTGACTCAAAAGACTATTAAAAGACAGAATCCTAGAACAATACTCGCCTATGTCGCATGATTATTTTTTTAATGGTTGATAATGGAGTGGTAACCTCGCCCGCGCTAACGGTATATGCTGGCGGACCACCGGTGAGGGAAGATAGGTGAGAATGAAAAGGCAAATTATGAATTCACTTGGAATAGAACACAATAGTTTCCAGGGAAAGCTACAAATCCCCATTATTAACAATCCTTCCCCCCCCCCCCCCATTACATGATTGTAAGATATTAGTTTATAAGATGCAGGTAAAATATAATTTATTCAGGGTCATCTATAGACGTATTTAAGGGAGCCAGCTGAACTGTGCCTGACCCAGAATTGTCTAGTGCCCACCTCAGGATGCAAAGGAAGTTTCACAAAATTTACAATTGGCGAAGATCTCTACACTACTTTAATATAAATAAAATTAATATAAACATTTAATAAAAACGAATAATACCGTCAAATGTCCCTTCTAAATCGGTTAAAATGCAAATTCTACTTACTACATTAAATTAAAATATTTTTTTGTCGAAATATAGGGATTTACTATACGTCCACATAAGAGATTATAGTAAATATTTTTTTTTACACAATATCATAAATTTTTAGTTACTTTTATAATTTATTTTATTATCATGACGGAAAGCAAAATGCAATATTTATAGCACCTTTAAAGTGTACACAAACTTTAAAGTTTAAAGTACAAAAACCCAAACTTTAAAGTGTTTTATAAACTGCGACATTTTTAATATTATTAATAAATATTGAATTGTTATTTACGTACTGCCTAATAATATTTCTGTAAACACTTTGTTTACCTATTATAATTATGACAATAGAATTGTGTTTACAAACTTACTAGAAAATTTCTTCACGCTCTTACCTAACTACATTTACTTCAGAAGATAATAATATATATTTGAATATTAGTTTTAAACTTTTGCGTTTTTGACATATTTTAAACACACTATCGGGACTTAACGCAACGAAAATTGCAGGTAAATAATACCTACATACCTGTTTTTATTGTCGACGTTTTCGTTTCGTGTTTTTGTTCACACATAAATCGGGCCAGTAAATGGAGCTTAAAATTTCGTTCGTCATAAATCCTACCATAAAAGTCCCAAGGAATAATATTTTCATATTTTTAATGTTTTTAAACGGTAAGTATTATATAATTTTGACATTAAATTTGTGTTTCGTTCGGCTCCGAAATTTCGAAAAACATTTCATGGTAGACCCTCAGGTTGTGACCAAATTTTCCTTGCTTTAAGCCCCGATAGTGTATTTAAAATTCGAATATCTTTAATACAAATAACAATAATAAATATATATGCTCATGACTATAATTCAAATGAAGGGATAGTTGCAGGAATATTTTTTATACTGAGATTATAATATCAAACGGCTTACCTTCACATCCCACGAGGCGTCTCCATTCAGTGTGGACTGCTGAACCACAATGTGCAGGGGTGCCGTGGTCAACTGGTTCGTCACGCGATTTGACCATTTTGTTCGTCCGCACAATTGGTGTGCGTTCGCATTGTTAGTCGAAGAAATTTCACGTGACGGATAAGGATTAAAATTATAGAAATTGCAGATGTTTATAAAAAACGACGTAAAATAAAAATAATAATCCAAAATCCAGTGATAGGTTACTTATGAATTTTAACTTTGTTTCATACTAAATCGATAGTCTATGATAATACCTAGGCCAAATGACCAATAACTAAAATGATGATTAAATCAATTATGCGACAGCGCGATTAGGATGAGATTTTTTACTATAAAAAAAAATCTTGCTATTGACTTCAATCTCACCTGACGGAAATTGAGGACAAGATCAAGATCAGAGGCCCATAAACTATAATTAGCATAGTTTAATTACAAAAAAAAATCATAATGTTACAGTATAACTGGCTGACACGACAAAAGTTGTTTTCCCCCTAACCTCCACCTGCTAGACCCTTTTTCTAATCGAGACTAATTTTTTTTTATATTTTTAAGACTAACTTTTGCCCGCTACCTCATACGCGAGGAATTCAGAAATTTACCAATGAAATAATAGACCACAACTAGACAGGATATCAAAATAAAATAAACACCAGATTTTATGTTAAACCTTCAGGAATACAACTGCCAAAACCGCACACAATTTGATGCAATTGTTTTATTATTATGCCGAAAAAAAATTTTTTTTTTTACAACTTAGAATGGCAATCAAGCTGACGGTCCACCTGATGGAAAGTGGTAACCGTCGCCTATAGACATGAGCAGTACCATGGACATAACAGAGTGTACTGTTTCGCCCATGATACCCCCCATGCGTTGCCATTCCTGAGGACTCATGTGTTATTCCTCTGTACCCAGTAAATTCACGCCATATACCACCCTTCAAACTGAAACACAGCCATGCAAACACAACTGCTTCACGGTTGAAACACGAATGGGACAGAGGTACCCAACCAATCGACTTTTGTACAGTCTCCCTCTGACATGCAGACAGACAGACAACATTTCTAAAAATTATTCTATGGCTATCTGTTGGTCTTATTAAAGCCGCTCATATTCTATTTTCTCAAATATCCGCCATGTACAGACATCGGCTACTTACAAAATTTTATTATATTAGTCACATATAAAAATAATAACTCAATAACAGCCACGATATTTTTCACTCATACAGTGCAATTATGAATTTAAATCGTACGACAATGGACACGTGGCGTGTAACGGTGCTATTTTAAATATCTATTCGTTTAACAATGGCGACGCGGATGCGTGTCACCTGCCTGCCACCTCTATCAAACCGCCAACCTGATGAATTGCTCACTAAAACAATCTGACGCATGCGGTGATTTTATTTCTAATAAAGCCTTTTTATTTCTAATAAAGAAAACTTAGCTTAACTTGGAACAAGAATCTCGGTATATCTTTTTCTCAAGTAACTGTAAATGACAAACAAGCTGACGGCCCACCTAAAGGAATAACTTTAAATGACAAACAAGTTGACGGCCCACCTAAAGGAAAACGGTAACCATCGACGGGATCATGGATATCACAGAAAATATCCTGATTTCCATCCTTACATACTTTGCAATTTTAATAAAAAAAAAAAATGTTTTTATTGAGTATATTTATTATTGCAGTAAGGGGCAATAGTCTACCTTAAAAGGCTCAAAGCCCTACCTTAAAATGAAAGGCACCAAGAAAATAGACTTATTCGCTTTTCCGAATTCGCTCAAATATGGCTTCTGCCCTACTAAAAAACGTTCTTTTGCCCTACCTTAAACTTGGGTCTAGCTACGTTGGTTTAATGTCATATCATACATGGAGATTTTTGCTTCTCAAAATACAGACAAAACGAGATATCGCTCGATCAAAACGAAAATAAAAACTTTCCAGTAACTTTGAGTAGCAAAATCTTGAATTGTGAAAGAAAATAAAAGAAAGAAAAATTTAGTAGACATATTATAAAACTTTAATACTATTATTGTTCCATTTAAAATTGTAATACAGAACTTAAATGCACAAACGTTGCTGTGAGACGTTACAGATGTGACCATAAATAACAGAGACAAATATTATAAAACTAAACCTTATTGTAATGAAATAATAGCGATATTCGTCAAACATAATAATATCTCGAGATAAGTAAGGCATCGTTAGCACTAATGTAAGCAAAGCTAAATACGAGTTGGTACTATAACGTTAATTATTCATATGAGAAATATATTAGTCCCTTTTATAAAAAGAAAATACCTATAATGTAGGTAAAACAATATATTTTGCAATCTAAAACATATTATTGTAATAGTAATTATGGTATTTAATTCTTTGCTTAAAAGAAATTGAATTGTTAAAAATTGAACCTCTTCCAAAAGATCACAGAATTGGAAAGGTCAGCTTGAGAAGGGTAAACATATATTGTAGTATATTGGCTGTATTTAAACATAAAACAAATCGTATGAACCAAATATACCTTTTTATTTCAAATAAACCGCGCCTTAGACTAAATAGCTGAAGTAAAAACTCTCTCAGACATGAATAATTACCACTATGTTAGTACACGTAACTCGAATATAAAATATTCATGGACAAAATAAAGTTTGTGATGTATCTGTTACGTAGTTTTCATAGAGATAATATATATTCACATATTATGAACCAAATATTACTTTTTTATTAAAACCATTACGGTCTTTTTTAATGTTACCGTAACAGATTAACTTAAAAATTAACAAATACCTTCTAAATAATCCTCTAAGTATAATAGAAAACATACTTAAAGCCATGATACAGAATAAAACGCATTTATATTGATATAAGCAGGCTTTTACCATATTCTTTAAACTATAATATGTAATGCCCTAATATAAAATAATCTAGCGACTTAAAAAACTAATTTATTCGAATACAGCATCTATAAGTCTAAAAAAAAATGGGAATTTTGCCTGCATTACAGCAACACTTCATTATTAAATAAAATAAACCTATAATCTTAAGCCATAGCATGAAAATTTTATAGTAATATTAGTAAACATAATATGTTAGATATTGTTATTTGATAATTCAAATATGTAAGTAAAAATTCATTAAAAAACAATTTATTTTAGTGCTTACCAATGAACAGTACTGGATTTATATTTTTTTTAAGATATAGGCCACTGCATTCTGCCGTCCTTCTAGGAGAGAGACACTTGTATTATACTCAGACATTTATGTAGATATGAGCAGGTAAGGTAGGCATTACAATGTGGCTGTATAAATAATAGATTAAAAGGTACAAGTGTAAAATGAAACACTACAATTATTACAGGGTTTTATGTTTACAAAAATTTCTGTGTCGCGGCCTGTAATGGTCTATTGGTATAATCAGCATGGCTAATGCATGGCAACAAAGTCTCGTTTTTATGTACTATCATTTAGTATAAATCGTGACTATGGCCGCATGAATTATAACGCGACTAAGCCGAAATTCTGAATCCGTAAATTACTTACAAATGGTTTTGTTTTCAAAATATGATAAAGGTTTATTAGTTTCCTAGCCAGTTACATTTGAAACACTACATCGTTTTGTAACACTGTAAATCATGCATTTTAAATATGAGTAATCTCGTGTACAACATTTGGTATCAAACTTCAGCATAATTCATAATATTTCAACATACAAATTATTCAAAGGCTTTAAATTATTAGTGCAAACAATCGTTGACTGAGATAAGCGCTTAAAAGAAAGGTTGTTTATAATAAAATTGTTATATATCAACTTATCGTTCTGAAATTTGGCATATAGGACATCAGCCATCAGACTTGTTATCATCAAAGTCGCAGGCCAGTAAGCATAAAAAAGAACTATACATGAGACTTATGAAAGTGGATGAAGAGATTTGTGGTGCTATATCCTACACCGTAAGATACGTAAGCGGAGTGTAAATCAATAAAACATTTTTTAGAATAAAGATTTATAACTTAGATTATTAAGTTTAAAGTCTGATAATAATGTAGAAAATTCCTTTAGCAGGTTAACATTTGATTCAATAGAATGAATTCAAATCATATCAAATGTATGTTACCATTACATCATATTTAACATTTCTTCCATATGGTCGACCAGTGATATGGACTTCCACAAAATAAAATAACATTAAATCAATATAATATTCCATATAATTTCGTTCGCATTAAAAGTCGACCTGGTACTTGAATCGCGTACATTTGAATTTTTATAATAGCAAGGCATATGACCACACGGCCTTAGGCGAATTGAAAAGTAAAATTTCTTCCAAGCAATTGAGTACAGTATGCTGGTTCACTGGGTGCTTTTTCATGCTATGTATGTAGTATATTTTGTCCATGAATACATATAAAATTATTAGATATCTATGGATGTGTTCCAGTTATTCTTGGGCAGCCATAGCGGCGGGAGTGGGGGTTTCTTTATCCTTCTTTTTGGAGCCCGATACGATATCGTCGATCCGGAGCAACAATATCGCTGTCTCAACCGCTGTTTTGTAGACCTAGAATAAGAAATTTCGATTAGATAAAAATAAAATGATAACAAAATTAAAAGTATGGTGACTGAGAGGGAATGCTTTTAGCATTAAGTCCGTCATGTACCCATATTTGTACTAATGAATAAATAAAATAAATAAATAAAAGTGGAGGTAGAAATATAAAACGTTTATATGTAGAAAAAACATGGTTAGAAATGAAAATGTTTCATTTCTGTTATTTTCTAAGAGTTCTAAAGTTTTTAATATGCAGAATTAACAATATGAAATTGCATAAACAAGCTTATGTCCTTCCTTCAATTGAAAGTTTGTACTCAATACATTATTACTTTTTTATAAAATTTTCTATTTTACCCTAGGTTGACTGCTGCATTAAGTCCGTCTTTTGTATCATCTACCATTTGGTCGAAGAAATTTTAAAATAAATTGAATAAATTTAATCACAATGAAAAATTCAAACACATATGAAAAATTCTGTAGAATAGAAATAGAATAGGCAACCTCTTCCTTTCCCGTGGGTGTCATAAAAGACGACTAAGAAAGAGCGAGGGATGGGCAGCAGCATCCCTCTTAAAACATCTCCAAAGCCTAACTGCGGTTTCCAATACTCCTGCCAAGCATGGCAACTAGTGACAACATTCCTCAATAGGGGCTTATGTTCAGCAATGGACAGTTAAGGCTGATATGATGATAATAATATGAAAAATTGCGCGTAAGAACTGTAGTAGATTCTCTTTAACTCTAATATATCACAAAAAGTCCATAAACATACAATGATTTATAAAAAAAAATCTGTTGAAGTAGATTTCTCTAGGTAGGGATAATTCTCCTTAGGTAGAAGTATGCGTCTCTAAGGAGTAGGTCTCCCTATTATATAGTGGGTGTAGGTCTCCCTTGCTGAGTAGGTCTCCCTAAGTGGGTGTAAGCCTCTCTAGCTAGGAGTAGACCTCTTTATGAGAATGAAGACCTCCCTAGCTAGAAGTAGATCTCTTTATGCGAATGAAGATCTCCCTAGCTAGGAGTAGGCCTCCCTACGTTAGTGAAAACCTCCCTAGTTAGGAGCAGAGCTCCCTAGGTGGCAATAAAGATCCCTGTTCCGACCTGCAGCTTGACGGCGAGCGGCTCCCAGACGGCGCGGGGCGGCGCGGCCATGTCGGCCACCTCGCCGGTGATGCCGTCCACGCCGGCCGTGCTCGCGCCGCCCGCGTGCCGCGCACGCAGCGCCGTCAGAGTACGGATCGTGTTCGCGCCGCAATTCTGAGCCAGCGTGCGCGGAATTATCTCTGCAAAGAACATACATCATTTAAAATAAGAAAAAAAAAAGTACTGAAAATGTTTAAAATTAAAAACATAGTATTTGTGATAAAATTAAACCGTTTTCTATATTATGTTACGACACAAGTGTAATAACTTAATAATTTTAAACTATAGACATCATATCTACACACATCATATCTCACCACAGGGAGACTTTGTACAAAAGTCGATTGCTTGAGTACCTCTGTCCCATTCGTGTTTCAACCGTGAAGCAGTTGTGTTTGCATGGCTGTGTTTCGGTTTGAAGGGTGGAATATGGCGTGAATTTACTGGGTACAGAGGAATTTACTGGGTCAGCTTGTTTGCCATTCTAAGTTGTATAAAAAAAATCCTATCATGAGCGGTCAAATGACCACTTTAAAATAAAGTATACATCTTAATATAGAAAGAGATTTTAGCCAATTAATAAACAAGTAAATAATAGTAAGTTGTAAATATTGAAAAATGGGTCGTATGTATATTATAGGAGAGGTCAATAAGTTACATGGTGATACCGTAACGTTATACATGAAAATTTTTAAACAAAATTTCAAAAACAGACATTTGACCGCGCTTGCTTTTTTTTTTTGATGAGTGAAAATGGTATGGTAACCCTGCCTGCGCTAACAGGATACGCTGGCGGAGCACCAGTGAAGGGTGATAGATGAGAATAAAAACAGGCCAGTTAGCCCATCATGATGAATTCATCAGGAATTAACCATGATAGTTTCCACGCGCTCGGTAGGTTTAGTGTGAATGTTTTGAGCCCCGTATGTCATATTGAGAGTAGTACTAACCGAGCGCGTGTGCGACGGCGCGGTAGGGCGAGGCGTGCGGCGCGCGCGCGGCCAGCGCCTGCGACACGGCCATCTCGGTCGCGCCGCCGCCCGCCACCAGCCGCGGCGACACCACCTGCGCACGGACATACACTATACTATACGTATACATATACATATGAGGCCTAGAAAATCAAACAGCTAAAAATCCAACCCTATCAAATGATACCAGACAATCAAACAAAAAAGGGCTATAAGAACAATTTGTACGCATTTCACAAAGAGATTCCTGTAGAGAATATTTTGAAAAACTCGCAATTTTAACGGTTCCAAGTCTCTATATACTGGTTGACCTTGCTGATTTTGTAAAGGTCCTTCTGAAAACTGAAACAGAGCAAAATAGAAAAAAACGGGAGCACTTTTAGCATGGCACTTTTAGTCGCAATGCGCACGAGCGCGATGGCGCTCGTCGGCACTCAAAGGGTTAATAGGTTACCCACTGATATGAAAATCACTGATAATTTCAATACCTTCAAAATTAAGCTAAGAGCTATTTTATTGAAAGAATGTTTTTTATACTTTAGATAAATTGTCATGACAAGTAATTTATCTACTATCTATTATAAGCTATCATTTTGTTTGTTTTCTTTTTTTATTTTTGTATTATTTTTTAATTGACCTTATTGTTTATTTCTTTAATTTTTAGTTTATAAAATATTGTAACTTATTTCAAACACAACTGTATGATTATTATTCAATAAATAACTGAAATGAAAATGTTCAGGAAACTTCCAAAACTATTATTGCGTCAACTATTATTGTTTATATTATGAAACGATGTTCTATATTTTAAACCAGATTGAAAAAAATTAGAATATTAGTCATTTGAATTTTAATTAATAGAACTCCCTCAATATTTGAGTACAGAGTGAAATCGATTTTACGGCATTTAGTTGCCTTTGCTTTTATAGGCCTCATACCACGTCTGTCTCCCAATGAGAAATACTCCAATTTAAACACATCTTTTTCTCTTCCTCCACTTCGTCAATCTAATCATACAAGTGCAATAAAATTCACAGATACATTTTTAAAATGTATCTCTACAAATTATTTCTCCTTATTCCCAACATCAAAATGACCCATTCATCTCTAATGTTAAATACAAAAAAAAACTGAACTTACCAAATTTTTAGCAACATGTAGAGCGTCCTGTAGATTCCTTTCAATCTCGTTAAGTACATCCTTAGAAGCGCCACGCAGCAGTATCGTGCAAGCCTGAAACATTTTAAGATTACATACTTTAGAAAACCAAATACATTATGTGATAATTAAATTAAAAAAAAAATGTTCCTCAATAAATATTTAAATGAATAGAATGTAAATGTAATGCCGTTATATGTGAAATAAATAGTATTTGATAGTTTTATGTAGCCTTTTTAGAAGTTACAGAATACATTCTTAAAATATGAATTAATAGTGTTTGTCATCAAAGAGAATAGAAAACAAGAAAACTACATCACACATTCAAGACATTTGTTATAAATTATGTATCTTCTTTTCTACTGCCCTACCATCCAATGCACCAAACAAATTCACCTGAGAACTACCAAATGTGTCTCTTTTAAAATAAATCTATTAACAAAATATAAATATTTTAATCTTACACATTGAATGTTTTTTTTTATACAACTTAGAATGGCAAACAAGCTGACGGTCCACCTGATGAAAAGTGGTAACCGTCGCCTACAGACATGAGCAGTACCATAGACATAACAGAGTATTACTGTTTCGCCCATGATACCCGCCATGCGTTGCCATTCCTAAGGACTCAGGTGTTATTCCTCTGTACCCAGTAAATTCACGCTATATCCCACCCTTCAAACCGAAACACAGCCATACAAACACAACTGCTTACTAAAAATCCCATTGCTAGCAATATACCTAACCAGGTCGACCTCCACGCGGTTCCCCCTGGAAACTGTCATGGTTAATTCTTCATGATGAATTCATCATGATGGGCTAACTGGCCTGTTTTCATTCTCATCTATCACCCTTCACTGGTGCTCCGCCAGCGTATCCCGTTAGCGTAGACGGGGTTACCAATCCATTTTCATCCAACAAAAAAAAAAACAACTCTTCACGGTTGAAACACGAATGGGACAGAGGTATCCAAGCAATCGACTTTTGTACAAAACTGAGTATTCGTACATAATATGATTCAGAATATTTTGTCAATATCTACTGAATAACTATTAGATAATTTGCATTTTTTATTAACGTGAATGAACTACTCTTGAATAAAAAAAAAAATTAATTATATCCAGTTAGTCTTACAATTAAAATACTCTTAAAATTTTAAACACACTGTTTATACTGAAAAAAAAAAACAGGTATATTGGTACTACTTACCTGCAATCGCATCGTATTAGTTCTCGATAGTGGATTTAAAATATTCTCAATATATTGATTAGATGGTAGACTGATAATGGCATTATTTCTCTATGGACTATAAAAAAAAATCTACAATATCTTATAAATATTAGCTAGTAGGTGTTGCTTGTTAATCCTTGATTATGTATATTTGTAAAAACTATCGGATATACTATAACAATCCTACCTTGGGATTCTTGCACTCGGTAACAAATGTGAAGTACTCATCACCGATCTTCTTGATCTCGAACTTGCCGGCGCCGGTTCCGACGTCGCTCTCCTTCAGCTCCTCGGTGCGGTTGACGATGGTGGCGCCACAAGCGCGCGCCAATCGATTGTTATCTGTTTTGCGTAATCTGTGTACACAAATGCACATAATTGACATAAAGTTACCAACCTCATAACAAAAATGTTTTGAAACCTAATCAATCAATGTAAGCGTAGAGTATATATATATATATATATATATATATATATATATATATATATATATATATATATATATATATATATATATATATTACAAACTTTTATCGAAGACCAGACACAGGGACTACGTGAATCAGATTTATCCTTAACTTTCGCTTCCTTCATAATCATCATTTCAGCCATTATCCATCCACTGCTAGACATAGGCCTCCCTCAAGGAACGGTCCTGAGCCACCTGCATCTACTGACTCCCTGCAATGCAATTTAGGTCATCCCTCCATCTAGTGGAGGGTCGTCCTACACTTCTTTTGCCCATAGGGGATCGCCACTTAAGAATCTTTCTTTCCTATCAATTGTCAGTTCTTTGAGTTTTATTACAAATATTATAAATATGTGTGTTTCTTTGATAGAAAACAGGCTAATTGTTTTTAATTTCCATTGAAATATATTACTAATATAACCAAATTAAAACTACACAATGTTTGTACACGAGAGATCATCATCATCATTTCGGCGGCTAACTGTCTACTGCAGTACAGAAACCTTTCCCACGAGGGAAATTCTGCCAACTGTTTGCCACGTTTGGCAGGCGGGTTGGTCAACCACAACCACAGTTAGACTTTGATAATGTCTTAAGAGGGGCAGTGCTACTGATCCCTCGACCATTAAGTTCCATTACGACACCCATGGGAAAGGAAAGGGTGGCCTATTCTATGCTGGGACCAAACAGCCACATGAGAGTTATTTAAGAAATACTGATATAAGGGCTCTGTAGATTTGTTCTAGCATCACTCACGCAAGAAGGATTGTACCAAATTAAATGAGATTTTCACAGTTGTAAAACTTATATATATTTTATCTCGATATTCCATCTAGAAGTAGCTATTTCATTAATTAACCAATTTCTGAAATCACATGTACAAAAAAGCAGGCAGTAATTTATTATAAAAAGTAAGATAGAAGTTATTTTATAAAGTAACAAGTGTCACCACACTTTTCTCTCAAAATGTAATAAGAGGAACACACCAGTGCTAACACACAAGGAAAACTAAAAATAAAAAAGTATGTCAAATGGCCTAACTAGCTAATGGATGATTGTTACTAATGGGGACTTAACCCCATTCCTAGCAATATAAATCGACTTCGACACGGTCTCCTCAAGACGATTGTGATTAATTTCATCCTAATAAATTCATCGCAATCAGCTAACTGATCTAATAAAAAAAAAATACTACTACAACAGTCAGCGATCTACAAAATTTATATGTAAAAATTCTACTACTTAAGACTATACCTTCTTATAGCAGTAATGCCAGCTTTGACAAGATAATGCTGTGCCAAGTCTGATATGCCTTTTTCTGTAAATACAACATCAGGTTTGAAGGCAATGATGTCCTCGCATTGACGTTGCACATGCTCCTCCTCCAATTGCAGTAGTTTTGTAAAGTCCTGTAAAAAATAAAAAAATAACCTTCATCCAATATGTCTTTTATATTATATCTAAGTTATTAAATACGTAATCAGCTTGCATTCTAAAATAGCAAAATTGTTGTCTCAACTTCCTCCATGCAACACTATTGTCATAATCATAGCAATTCTAATGTAAGTTATTATATATATCAATTAAACAGCATTTTTTAATGTCTTTTATTAACGTCAATTTTAGCGAAACTAGTCAGACTCATCTTCATTTACAGGACAACATAACTACTAGTGCAATAAACTGTTTATACAATAGACTATGGAAATATATTCTTTATCGCACTAAAACCTACAGTAATAATAACAATTAGAAATAATGTAAGCAAAAGAGAGCATATCTCTAAAAGAAATCTCTTCCAGTCAACCTAACACCTACTGTGTTCATAGGAAGTAATAAGTGAACAGTAGTAGTGTAAAACAATCTAATCAACAATAAGTTTTACATAATATCACAGACAAAGGTGACTGGATCGATATTAATTTTGATAGTACTTTTGTAATTGTAAGTTGTTTTTTGTTAGTTGCTTTTGTACGAAATGTCTATAAATGTATAAAATGCTGCTGGTTCTTCTTATGGATATGGCGGCTTTAGTTGTTAAGCATTTAATAATAGTTGTAAGTTGTATATATTTGTTTTCTCTGTACTAATTGTTATAAATGTATCAATATATGCTGTGTTTGCCTATAATTTTTTTTTTATTACATTCATAAATTTGTATAACTACATGTGTGAATTTGACCTAGAAGACTTATATTACCATCTATTGTCATGTACCTATGTATCACAAAATAAATAATAAAATAAAAAAAAAATCAAAACAATGCCCACTTTGTAATTGTCTTAATGGTTTACTATATATCCTCCAATTAAATAGAATATAGGTAGACACTGTTCCAAGAAATGGTTTGATAATTTATTAAATAATAAAACTGTTTCAAAAAACATTTTTTTATACAGCTTAGAATGGCAAACACCCTGACAGCTCGCCTAATGGAAAATGGTAACTGTCGCCTATAGGTATGAGCAGTACCATGGACATAACAGAGTATACTGTTTCGCCCATGATAGCCCCCATGCGATGCCATTCCTGAGGACTTAGGTGTTAATCTTCTATACTCTGTAAATTCAGTTCTATATCCCATCCTTCAAACTGAAACACAGCCATGTAAACACAACTATTTCACTGTAGAAACATGAATGGGACAAAGGTGCCCAAGCAAACTTTATACAAAGACTGTTGTACAAAGTAGTGTAGTGTAGTCCCTCTGGTAGTTATGTATTTTTTTTTCAAAAGCTCAAAATAATAACCACACAATCTAAAAAAACATAGTATGTTTCACAAATGTGATGAATAGAAGACAAATTATTCTTCTCACCTGTTCACCAAGTATCTCGATGTTGGTTTGACTCTCTCCTTTCTTATACTCAAGTGGGCAGTCAAGCAAGACGATGCGCGGGTTCTCAATGTATCGCCGCATCTTGGGATGTGTCACATCCTTGTTGATCATCACACCATTTAACACGCGCGACTCTTCAATGCTTCCACCAGGGATCTTTTCGATTTTGGCATAACTGCAAAGAACAATGACAGATTACTTACAGACCATCTGATGATAAATGGTCACTGTAGCCTATGGACACCTGCAACAATAGGTGAATCACGTGTGCAGTGCTGACCCTTGGAAAATAAACTTCAATACTCGCTTTGTGAAGAACCCCACACTGTTGTATCTAGATATGACTATATGAACATAGATGTGGGAATCATTTCTAACAATTTCTCTGTACGTAACCCCTTATATAAACAATAGAAAGGGAAGCAAAATCTGGCCTTAAGCTTAAGAACACAATACCAACTGTGGATTTGGGATCACTGATAATTAAATAATAAACAAATATATAAATAAAACAAAATTGTTTGAATAAATTCCATACTCACTTCTTAATATCCACCTCAATCCTGCCATTTTCATTGACCGTAACCGTGTTGACAGCATCAAGAGCAATATCCACAGCAAGGTCCGACCAGCGGCCAATGTATTTTGTAGCAACACATGATCTGATCTGTGAATAATAAAATTGTTTTAAAAAATAGATGTCTAAAATTTTAAATTCCTGCAATTATGAGTGAATAATACAAAAATGTAATAATTGTAAAAACCTTTAAGCTAAGCGGAGCTAAACATAAATGCTCGAAAATGTGTTTTTATATAGGATATAGTTTTTTGCTCACTACTTTGTTTGCATCATGTCAAATGACTTACGACCACTTCTAAATGGAGTATTAAAAGATATACTAGTCAACTATAGATAGATATACTAGCCAAGTTACACTATCAGAAACACAACTGTAAAAACCACATTCAATTGCAGTAGTTTTTGTGTGATGTCAAATCAATCATACAGACAGACAGATAATAATTTTTAGCAATATTGTCTGTTTTATTAGTTTTATTAAAACCAATCATATTAATTTTTCTTATATATCTCCCATGTCGTCAAGACATTGCCAAGTTACAATTTTATTATATCAGTAAGATAAGAATTTTGGTCAAGTGATTTTGATTTTGTGTCAAATTCTTGATATGCCTGTCACTCAGTATAAAAGTAATCTATATGTATTTTAATGCATATAATTTGATCAACATAATTATAATTCATGTGTACCCAACTTCATACAAATCTAATCAACTAATAAACATTTAAACATCTTTATAAACTTTGACATTACACTAATAGGATAGTTTTATTTTGAAAATGAGAAACTTACCACTTCTTTAAGTTTTTCTCTGTCATTCAAATCTATAGGTATAGAGATCTTATCCTGAAGTAGTTGGATAGCATCCTCCAGAGCCTGGCGATACTCCCGGATGATCACAGTTGGATGGATATTCTGCGCCAGAAACTGTTCAGCAACTGCCAACATCTCCCCAGCTAATACTATGACTGATGTAGTACCATCTCCAACCTAAATATAAAATATTATGTTTATAAGTAACTAATATCACAAAATTCATATGTATGATTTTTGTAATTAACTCATACAGGAACTATCTAGCTAGATAAATATTATAATAATAATTAACTTTTATCATATATATAACATTCATTATCAACCTATTCAATACACTGCTGGGTATAGGCCACCTTTAATGCCTTTCAACCAATGTTGTCCTCTGTCTTTTCCATTAATTTTTCTCCAGCAATCTTGAAAATCGCTGGTCTATCAGAAGGGAAGCCACCACACAGGATATTTTCTATGTATGCGGTTCCAATTATAAGAGATTTCTCCCTATTGATCATCCATCATTCGACAGATGTGACCATTGTGACCAGCCCATTGCAACGGCAGCTTACAGAATTTGAGCTCTATATCAACCACTTTCACACATACAACAGCCCAAATAAAAGCCTAAGTAGAGAAATGGGAGTCCGATTCACATCACTGGTTCTGTCAGTCTGATCTTATTTAGATACATTTATTTCACAATTGGGCAATCTTATGAAAATCTTAGTAGAAATCACTACAAAAGAATTATAATTGTAGCTTCTTCTACACATATTTAGATTAAGTTATTAAATGAAATGCATCATTTTTAGCATGTGTTTTATATAAGGCTACATAATCAATTTAAAATTAAACATTTTAGATATTTTTAAATGCAATTATTAAATCAAATCCTCAGAGCCTTAAATATTCAACAGATTTGACAGCCAAAATTAATTTTCATATTAACATAGATAATACTAATTCATATCTAAATAGGTTTATTTTTCTTTAGTATATATTTGTAATTTATTTAATAATTATTACATATACTATACAAATCCCGACAGCTGTAGAAGACACTGCAAACTTATACTAACTTGAGTACTTTATCCTATGCAATTTTATGTATCCCATTTTAACAGACAAAAATGAACATCGATGATTATCATTTGTCAACGCCTTAAAGGCGGGCGACTCGTCACATAGTTTAAAAAAGCTAGATGACAAAGAATTTCTAACCTCTTCATCTTGCGTTCTAGCGATCTCAATCATAGACTTTGCAGCTGGATGTTGAACAGTGATTTCTCTCAGGATGGCATTTCCATCATTGGTTAAAACAATACCACCCATGGGATCCATCAACATTTTCAACATTGCTCGTGGGCCAAGACATGTTCGTATAACGTCCGCTATCGTCTAAAATAAAAAGAAATCTTTAGGTTTAGACACAAAAACATACTCTGCAAGATAGAAAATTTGTTTAAACATCAATAAAAATTTATAATTACTTTTCCAGCATTAATATTTTCGAGTTGAACCTTCCGGCCGGATTCACGTTTTGTGTTTTGGCCTGAAAGGGAAAATTAATATAGATAATAAATTCAACATTTTTAAAGTAAAAGTAATACAAAATGATCTTAAGTGCTTACTCAAAACTAAAATTGGCTGTTGACTGAACATTTTGATATTATTTTAGCGGAGAATATACTCTATTATAAAAATTAAAATTAATTTTTGCTCTTCAAAACCTCTCGCAAAAATCGCGTGGTGTTACTAAACTTGCCATATCATAAAATTATTTTACCTACCAAAAATCACAGACATATACGTCTGTGCCAAAAATAAATAATTTAATTTATAAATATAGTATTATTTTTGTACATAATACAAAATCTAGATAACCTTATTATTTATCTATACATGCCAATATTTGAAAATTTATCTTTATATAAATATTGCATTTTACACTGGCAATATTAAATGTAAAAAACTATAAAAAGTCAAAGTCAAATAATATTATTTTTTAAATCTGCAATGAAGCTAAAGTATAAAGATATAAAGCTATGCTTTCCTATAAAATGAAGTCCTCTTCCTTACGTAAAGGAGATAGGTAAAACAACATTTGCAACAAGCTCTAGAAACACTTGATGGCTTGAGTCAAACATATATCCATAAAGAGATTAAGATCGGGTTCCCACTAAGATCCAAATCACACTACAGTGCTGGTATCGCTACGCTCTCACTCTGCTTTTGGTCTGCTAAAATATTATTATTACGGACACCTGGTGTTACAAGTGTATATATCTATGATAACCTCGTTTACCATCAGACGGGCCGTATATCTGTTTGTCAGCATAGGAGTATAAAAAACATATAGATACAATGTATCTGTTCACACTATCAATAATGGTGCAGTTCCGCCCCAATCCCACTCCAGTCACGATCAATCTGAAAAAAATTATAATCCAAATCGATTCTAGCTCTATGTGTACCGATGATGTAAATGCTCTTTTGTTTCTAATTCAGTTAGATCTGCCGATACTGCCGAAACCAAAGAGTTAAAGAGTGACTAGGTTAAACTAAACTGATGTGAATAAAAAAAATGCATAAATATTATTTTTTAGAATGATATTTAAGTATCAAATGACAGATTTATGAACTAAATAGTATAAGAATATAACTACTTAATGGAATTTTATTACAGATGTGAATAATATAAATTTAATAGGTAAGTTATCATTATTCCTAAAATAATAAAATATTTTTCAGATGTATTGCTTCCTGAACTTTATAAAAGTAAACAAGGTTTCTACTATTTGGTTGCGAACCTTATTTTATTAGTATTAATAATTCTTGAAAAAAGTGGGATGAAATAAAAATTGTGTATTTGTTAATGTCGTTCTGCATTTTGTTCTTTTTTTTTCTTTTTAAATAAAATTAATAGCTTTTTTTTATTATGTTATCTTTTTGATTTCGGCATTTGATTTGATTTTTATGATTCTTTTTACACGACTTTTTTTTTAATGCCTCCGTCTAAGCATTTTGCTGAATTAAATCAATCAAGTTAGGCTACCAGACTGAAATCGGAGCGAGACCGTCACTATAGTGTGAATAGAGCCTAATGCCGATTTAGGTTCACTGTCGCTACATTCTTGGTATGGCCAGTAGAAACAATTCGAGATTGATCGGTATGAGACTGTACTTAATGCGCAGTAATATGCTGGACCATCCGTGAATGTTACTATCATTGAGCTTTTTCTAATGAGCTTAGTAGAACGAAATATGAAAAATATTATAATTTTATGGTAAGGTAATTAATATAAGATCAACTTAAGGATAATTAAACCTTATTAGTTACCTATACCTATTAATTGTGAAATTTGATCCCAAATTATCAATAATATCATATAATATACATTCACATACATACAATTTATAATATTAGTAAGGATGTCAGAACTTATTTTGCAAAATTAATCTTTTTTTTTTAGTACGTTTGTTCCGTTGTGGAACAGGCTAAGGTCGGAGACCATGCTGCCTAGTCTTCAATATGATAATTTGTCTGGAATGCAAAATTAATCATTGACTTATCACTTTACTTTTTATTTCGTATGGATTTAATACTTTTTTTTATTGTTAGGGAGGCAAACGACATAATAATGATGGTCCACTTGTTCATAAAGATATTACATACGCATTGCAAGCATTTTAAAATTTATAGGTACTTTTTCGAAAATACTTGTACCTTAGACATGTTTTTTTAAAGTTTTTCACTACTATGAATAAATATTTTTCACAGACATTATTATGATTATTTTATTCCACAAGAAAACCGATTTAATCGAGACAAGACAATGAAACCAAAAACGGAATTCACCTTCTCGTTTAAAAAACAAATATCTTAATCAAAATTAATAAAGAAAGAAAATATGGAAATAGTTGAAAATATATCCTTTTTTTTTCAAAGTCGGTTGAAAAGCAATACGTTGTTAGTTCTGAAATTACTCGCTAGATGCTCAGTAGGAAAATTTAATTTTTAATAAAAACATTTTACAATTTTTAACAAGTTTTTCAATTTTAAACAAAGCTTAAATTACCTAATATAATCCTTAAATAAGGCACTTATGTAATCCTACACAAGTAATTCTCTAATTTTAATAGATAGTTCATAACTCAATTGTTCTCCTTCTTATTAAGTACCTATGTTTTCATGAACCCAACTCACATAAGAACACGAAAGCATGATAAAGTAACTCATAAAAAATAAACATAGCAGAGTTTATTTAATATTGCTATTTTATAAGCGAGGTGTTACGAGTCATAACCTGTAGGTGGCGCTGCTAACTTTTACTTCTTTTGAATAAGTAATCATTTATTTAAAATTAGTTATAAAACTGTTCGTAATTAAGTTCATATTTAATAAAAGTGTTTTTTATATTAAAATTATATATTTATTTATTTGTTTAACACTATTGCACCAACATTATATTGTCATAAATGTCCATAATCAGTATTTAGATACCAGAACTATACCTTATAAACTTATCTTACAATTAGTTTACATGATGACTCGTATTGCTGCCACCAAACAGCTGTATTTGCATAGCTACGTTTTGTTTGCAAGGCGAGGTTTTTTTAGTGAAATTAATAGGTAAAGTGATATAAAACACCTTAATCCTCAGAAATGATGACAAATAAGAATAATGAACGCATTGGTGTCACTGTATATCTAATCTCCATATTGCTATTCATGTCTATAAGCAACGGTTAGGTACTACTTTGTTTTTGTATTGTACTACTTGTAGCCGCGTAGATTCCGGCATAGAATAAGCCACCCTGTCCTTTTCCGTGGATGTTTTTTTAATGGGTGATAATGGAATGGCAACCCCACCGGCAGGGCACCAGTGAAGGATTATAGGTGAGGATGAAGCAGGCCAGTTGGCCCATCGTGACGAATTCAACAAGAATTGTTCACGACGGTTTCCAGGGGGAACCACGTGGAGGTCAGCCTAACAGAGCACATTGCTAGCATTGGGGCTGTCAAACTCCATTGCTAACAATCCTTTTCCCCCCTTTCCGTGGATGTCGTAAGAGACGATTAATGGCGCTTATAGTGGATGAATCGGCAACAGCGTCCCTCTTAAAACATCACCAAAAGCCAAGCTGCGGTTGCCAACCCGCCTGCAAAGCGTGGCAACTACTGGCAAAACTCCCTTATGGGCTATATTTAGCAGTGTACAGTTAACAGCTAATACAACATGTACTACTTTGTAAGAGATAGGCTGTCAGCTTGTTTTTATTTTAATGGGTGATAATTGAATGATAACTCCGTCTGCGCTATCGGTATACGCTGGCGGGGCACCAATGAGAGACGACAGACAGTTCATCCTCATGTCCTACAGCCTCAATGGTCGTGTACTGCGCGATTTCAGAGATGTTTCCTCCCACGATCACTCAGGTTGTGAAATGAGCTCCCTGCCGAGGTTTTCCATAAAGATTACAGCATGGGGTTCTTCAAAAGGGGGGTAAAGAGGTTTCTTCAGGGTCGGCAACGCACGCGTAATACCTCTGGTATTGCAGGTGTTCATAGGCTACGGTAACCTCTTACCATCAGGTGGGCCGTATGCTTGTTAGCCACCTCAGTGGTAGAAAAAAAAAGATAAAGTTGAAAGCAGGTCAGTTAGCCCATCGTGACAAATTCCATAACGATTAACAACAATAGTTTTCAACGGGAACCATGTGGAAGTCGATATGATAGTGTATATTGCTAGCAATAGGGCTATTAGACCTCATAATTAATAAAATCTTTCCTTCCTGATAGATGAAAGTAGTTCAGATTGGAATTCTCCTTGAAAACTATCATGGTTAATTCTTGTCGAATTCGTCATGATCGACCAACTGACCTACACTTGTTCTCACCTATCATCCGTCACTGGTGCCCCGCCGGTGTATAGGTACCGGTAGCGCGGGCGGGGTTACCATTTCATTTTCACCCATTAAAAGACTTTCATCTATCGTTTTTTACCAGTCAGCATACGCTGATGGAGACCAGAGTATACTTTATATATGTAGATACTATTATACTTAACACCCACATAAAAAACTTATGTTTAACTCTAAATAAATGAAAATCACATTGATTTATTAACTTTAATAAAAACAAATCCTTTATTTATGATACGAGAAATAAATAAAAATTTATTATAAGTATTACACAAATATACATATTATAATTATTAAAAATAAAACTAATAGACAAAAACATATATTTTTATATAATTTAAATTTTATACTAAAAAATAATAATGACACAGCACAGTAAATATGTTATTAGATACTACGTAAGTACCTACCTATATTACAAAGAAACGATCTTATATTATATTCAAAAATAAAATCTTAAAAAGATTTACAGATTTGGGTACCTTTATTAATACATTTTTTATAAACAGACTGTTTTTGATTTATCATAATATTATCTATAATTAAATTATAGTTACCTACCTAACAATACAGTTTATCTAATTGCTAACATGTGCTACATTGCATATTTTTTATATAACCACAGGTATTAACAGAAATTGAAATATACGTACATATTTACAGACTGTTATAGTATTGACTAGATTATGACTATAAAGTAACATTTTATTATACCTACCTATACATAAATACTTAACTACCTATTTTATTTTTATACATCATTCATTTCACATAAAAATTTTACAAATACCCAATCCAAAGTAGATACCGACTAATGGATAAGCGCGAATTCTAACCAAAGGTCATTCTTTTCAAACTTTTTCAGTCACACAATAATTGGAATATGATTTTCATATTTTAATATTTTATTTAAACTATTCTGTAAGTAATTTATTAATTATAAGTAAAATTACAAAGTAGATTATTTTCAAGGGCATAGATAATATATTTTTTAATTGGCAATGCACAGGAGGATTGGAATCTGTAAAAAATATTTATCATCTATTATCCGTTTTGTAGTACGTATTACAAACATGGAATCCCGAAATCAACAATGCAACGTTGCTAGATTAGATATTTTTAAGCAATTTTGGGTAAAAAAATTCTGTTATGGAAATTTTGATAAAAATATTTTCTTAGAGAATTTATTGGAGAAAAATGGATGGGCTTTGAGAAATTTGTATAATTTTTCTACAGCTTTAATATTTATAAACTATATAACAGTATTAAAATACAATAAAATATATGATTAAATGTAGCAAAACAGAAGATGGGATAAGGACAGAGAAGGTAAGCAAAGCTAAATGTAGGGAGGCCGTTATTCCATCGTTCGCTTTATGTTATGTTTACACGAAAAAACAGAGAAAATCAATACAAGTTTATGTTTGAGTAAAAATGAAAGAAATCGTATCGATTTAAAGAAAAAATATTTGACATTTGGTTAAAAATAAAAATTGCAGCTACCAAGCCTTCAACAGTCTTTTAATAATTAAATAACAGGTCTCGAGTTATTGAGTCTCAATCCTTAAATTAAAAATAAACTTGTACAAAATTTACCTTAAACTATATATTATTTTAAGCAGTAAATAAATAAGTGGAATTTATGGAATATATTTCCATAGCATTTAATAATAATTTAATCTATAATATCCTCATCCACATCTGTCGACTCCGCTTTTGTTTCTTCCTCGTTGATTTCTTTGGAGACCTCCTTGTTCTGCACATTCTGCACATTTTCATAGACCCGTTTCAAATTCCTCATAATATAAGAAGTACCATTGACTTTACTAGATCTTAAACTATTGTGATCGAAATATTTCTCCTGGCCATCTACTGTAATATTTCCTGAACGTACAGGTACTGAAAACGCTGATAAATGACGGGGTCTTTGAGCGAAATCCCTTGGGAGCCGTTTGTCTAAACCTGGCTCTTCTGGCCTAATTTCTTGATTGATACTTGTATCAATACCTTCAGCAAGTGCGCGTTTCCTATCATAAATATGACCAGAGACGCGTAGGTCTATAAAGAAGTTCAAAGGGTCGACACCAAACTGCGGGTTGTACAGGGGAGGATACCACATAGGCGGTGGAGGAGGAAGTATTAGGTTTGATGGTGGTACAGCTGCAGCTGTATCGGTCGGATTCCTCCCAACGCATGGTGCTGGTTTAGGTAACTCTTCTGTACCAACGTCGACGTAAGCAGATTGTCTACCAGGTGGTCCAGGACTACCGCTGGGCTTTGTCTGTTCTACCTTCGGAGACAACCTCCTGGGAGACGGTTCACGTAGCTTCGGCTGTTTTTCTACGGTCAATTCCAAAGGAACTTCGGGTCGACTGTCTGATTCCTTCTTTTCTTCTTCAGGTTTAGGCCAGTCTCGTCGCCACTCGCTTTCGCTCTCGGCAAAATATTTGTGAGAACGACGCTTGAAACGACGATGGTAATGGGGTGGGCGGCAACCGTGCCGCGCGTTCACAAATGATCTAAGCATTTCACTAAAGAAGAATGCATGAGGTTGAAGCGGCAGTGCACTGTAGAGATATGGCGGAGTAGCCGCCAGCAGTCTCGATACTAATTCAGTATTTCGCAACTCTCGTACATGTGTTTTTGTTGGCGCCTCCGTGGGGGGTTTTTCTTCTTGCACGGAACTCATTTTCTGTAACAAAATATAAAGAGTATAAAAGAACAGAATCAATCTGCAAATGAGCGTGAGCGCTGTGGGGATTTCAATAGGATGAGATGCGAGAACTGTGTGGAGAGAATGCGATGGTTCGAGGGTGCTTTTACACTTTTCGATTCGCTAGATAAATGTAAATTCATTTTAAAATCGTCACATACTTCATGCCTTAGTGGGTTTTAATTTATATTTTTGCCAATATACATCCTAATTAATTTAATAATGTAAATACGTTCCTGCATATGAATTTGTTATGATCAATTTCATAATTTGTCTCAAATATGCTATTATGTTTTAAAGATGTACGTAAGAGAAAAACAGTGTACCAACAGTCTTCAGCTATTGGTACACCATTGTTCTCACCGTTTCTTATTCTTATGTCGTTTTATTGTCTTAGATATAGTAAATAGCACTATCGTTAAATTCTAGATTACGAAATACATTATTACATTAGAATATACTTATTTCGGTAGTGTAAAGTCTCACACAAGAAGCACTGTTACTTCTTTGTTTTTGTGTCAAAGATTATGCAGGATAACTTAGAATTTCTACAAACAAATATAAGTTGCCAATCCTACTTAATTATACTTAAAAATTGGATACTCGCGTGACAAATATCATGGACATTTCAAGACATGTCAACTTATTTACTATTCCTAGTAAAATAAAATATTACTAAATAATAAAATAGATTACAAAAAATCGTGCGGTATAAACAAAAGTGTCGTCCCGCTGTGATTCGAACACACTCGGACGGTGATTATCACGAGCTCTCAAACATACAACAATGCCTCGCGCCATTATATCTAAGTACTGTGCCGTCCCAACCGAGATGAGATTTCACTACATTAAAACTGAAAATGTATTTGAATTATCCGACATTTTTTGTTTTTTACTTTAAAATAAAAATTTAAGTAATCGTACCTATATAAATAGTTTAAATGAAAAATGCTTTGTAAGTATTACTACAACAAATATACTTCGCTCCACAAAGAAAAGTGACTTTAACCATAAACATGCATACATACTGCGATGAATAACGAGACATTGAGATTAGAACAGTTTAATTTTTTTTTAATTTGTAGTCGTTTACCTGTCGACTTAGTTTCGTAACAATCAATTCAAGAAAACAACAACCTCATTTGTCACAAAAATAATATGGGAACAACAAGTGTTCTCTTATACTCATCAATCGACGGTAGCCACTTTCCATCAAGTAGACCATCTGTTCATTTGCCTCCCAAACAATAAAAAAAAATTTGGAAAACATTTGTCAAAATTGGTTTGATTTAATGACGTCATCGCGCAACATATTCACAAAAATCCACCTAAAATAAAATTGAAAATTATACTGTGACGTGTAACTAATTCATATATCTAGTGATTGATATGACAGAAATAGATATGTAGTTTTATATGTATATTTAGACGAGCGATTGGATGCCGGTTCGTCTGTCGACATCGATTTTTCAGCTCATCGCTGTTTTATTGCCAATATTCGTATGAAGCTGATACACCCGCATTCCAAATAGACCGCGGATTCGGTTAAGCGTTTCTTTTTAATACCCTTGCCTATGAATGTGGAAATTTGCACTTCCATACTGAGTCCACATTTTTTTTTATATACAACTTAGAATGGCAAACAAGCTGACGGCCCACCTGATGTAAAGTGGTAACCGTCGCCTATAGACATGAGCAGTACCATAGACATAACAGAGTATACTGTTTCGTCCATGATACCACCCATGCGTTGCCATTCCTGAGGACTCAGATGTTATTCCTCTGTAACCAGTAAATTCACTGCCATATCCCACCCTTCAAACCGAAACACAGCCATGCAAACACAACTGCTTCACGGTTGAAACACGAATGGAACAGAGGTACCCAAGCAATCGACTTTTGTGCAAAGTCTCCCTCTGGTAGGGTAGAGACATGTCAATATTATTTCATTATTATTTGGATACCGACCAACAGCGAATTCTCTCTGAGTGTATAGTCCTTTTCTTAATGCATAAAATATAATGTACTATCTTTAGAAATACAGACAAAACTAAGCCTCATACTACCATTAGCTGTTCTGCGTGGCATTATTCCGCGTGCACCAGCATATACCATAAAGTATCCAATGTGTTAAGTCAGAATATAACCTACGCGTGTACTAGATTTCATTTAAATTCGTTCAGCTGTTTTAGAGTAATAAAAATACAGACATTTAAATATATTTACAGACTTCACATTTAGCATTAAAGATTTACCAGATCCATCACCTCACGCAACTCACCAGAATGAGGAAAATGCTTATTAATAATGTAAACTCTGGATCCATTAGTATCAAATAATATATCCTGTCGTGTCGATCTCCACGCGGTACTCCTTAGAAACCATCGTGGCTTAGTAAATTCGCCGTGATGGGCCAATTGACTTGACTAGGAGGAAGGGATTGTTAGTAATGGAAAGCTTAGTCCCCATTGCTATCAATACATCATATTAGGTCGACCTCCACGCGGTTCCCCTTGGAAACCATCGTGACTAGTTTATTGTTGAAATCATCACGATGAGCTAACTGACCTGTCTTTCCTTTCTCACCTATCAACCCTCATTGGTTTTCCGCCAGTATATACCAATAGTACAGATGGGTTACTATTCCATTATCATCCATAAAAAAACCGACTTGACTTGATCCTTAACTGTTTATTCCTTCATTAGAGCTTCGTCATTGTGATCCATTAGCGTAGTCTGATTACTATTCACTTTCATCAATAAAAACTCTGTCTTTATACATCTATAACGGGAATTTTATATATTTACTATTTTAGTCGTTTCCGTTAATTGTTTTGACTATATCCAAAAGTCTCTTTTAGGGAGCGTACGGCGCTTTGTGTCACAGCGTTTTGTCTAAAAAAACATAGTAAACATAGAAACCACAAACATAGCGATCTCATAAAAATCCCATTATACTTACGTATACAAGTATATGTAGAAATCGTTGGAAAACGAGCATAAGTTTTAAAAACAAAAGAACCTAAACGTTACATTTAATCGGGATAAGTACGAAATAATAAAAACTAATTTAAATTTATTATTTTAATTAATAAAGTTACATAATTTTAATTAATAAATACCACTCATCATACAAGTTTCAATGTGTCTGTTATCCCCCATATGGTATATTTGCAACACAAGCGTAGGTACCTACGTATAATTCAATCAACAACAAAGGATTCTATCCATACATTCTGTAATAAAGGATCCCTCAATGATAGGAATTAAATGTCACATTACCATATCGTCGAACGACAAGTGAAAGCGATACATCGGATTTGTGACAAAAGGGGGTGTGAGGGGTGTAAGGGGAAGAGGGGGGAGATTGTTCACAATAAATTCAGAGTGGCGTATCTCTATTCAAACAGTTGATACGCAGTGGAACGGGGATGAAATCTTACGTACGCGACGATGTGCAAACATGACGGGCTTCATACCCCCCCGCGCCACCCTACGCTGTTTAAAAAAGTCGTAGATTTTTAATCGGTACAAATCGTTCGTCGTCTACGATATGAGAAATGAGTAAGTGATTTGTAAAATATCAAACAAATCAAACATTATAATCAAATATTGAAAATATACAATTTAAGATTTTGTTCCACGAAAAAACAAAAAAAATTGAAAGTATGTTTATCCTTTCAGAAAATGTGAAGAATTTTGTCGAAATGTTAAGCTTCATTTACTGGATCGATTTTGGTAGGAACAAAAACACGAAATTGAGCCCGAAAATTCGGATTTTCGTTTCATGGTTGACCACCTGATCATTAAAAATTTCACGTGGACGAAGAGTATCATTTATAACATGTATACAATATAAATAACTTTACATTATATTTTCTAATTTTATGACCAATATTTTCTTGTTCATTATTATCCTCACTTTCACTACCTAAAAGTGCATTAAGAATTCAATTAGACAGAACATCTACAACGTGAATGTGTTGCAGTTTGACACGCACAGATACAATCCGATGTCTGTTACATTTTGAGCTTTGTTCCCATGTATTAAAGTCGTGTCGTGAGACAATAAAAAAAATTAATTCCCTTGTCGAGGTGTGCGGCGTCACACGGCAGCGAACGTTAATTTCCATATTAAAACCATCACAAAGGAAGCAGATTCAAAAACCACGCTGGCGGCGGCGGCAGGGCGTTAAAAGTGGCCGCGGAACCAGAAAACGAGGCCAATTAGATGCGGCTATTCAATTCACTTAAAGAAGATTATCGTATCTATAATTGAACGTACATAATTTTGATATAATAAATTTGTTACATATTACCTGTACCTCGTGGCCTCACATGCGTGAATCAGTATATAAAGTGTCCTAAATTGTCCTATCCATGTATCAGATTTAATTCTAATACGTTCAGTATTTTTTGCGTGACAGATCCATTAAGTGATCCGTTTACCGATAGTGTAGGCGGTTTTTTTTTCAATAAGTGATAATGCAATAGTAACGTCGCCTGCGCTAACGGTATACGCTGGCGGGGCACCAGTTAATGATGATAGATGAGGATGAAAAGGCAGGCCAGTTAGTCCATCGTGAAGAATTCCACGAGAAGTAACCACGATAGTTTCTATGGGGAACATAATAATAACATTGCTAGCATTGGGGCTGTTAGACCCCATTGCTAACAATCCCTTTCCCCCCGTGCAGGCGGGGTTACTATTCCAATATCATCATTAAAAAAATTGATAATAATAGATTTGATTGATTGATATTCCCTTACACTTTAGGTTTGCTAGAAGAAAACTTTTGTAAAGTTAAACTCTCCTTTGTACATTTGCTTTCCAGTGTTATAATTATTTATGCATTATTAGTGTGTAAAATAAAGTAAAAATTTATTTTTATTTTATTTTACACACATTTTTTATTTAATAAATAAAAAAAAACAGCGGTGGTCTGTGTAAGCAAATGATGAAAATATAGAAGATTGATATTAGTTTTAATAAACCAAAACGTAAATGTTCGTTTGTCGTGACATAACTCAAAAATATAAAAATATAAGCATATAAGGGATTTTTTCGGTCAGTCGCCAACACCTATAATGAACAATATCATGTCCATTTACCGTATCTTATTGAATCTGTAACCCACACAGCAAACAATATTGCGCTCAGATACCGTTGTCGGGGTATGATAATCGCGTCAAAACGCACGTGAAGTGCCACGATGGTGGGCCGAGGGGGGAAGGGGTGCTAAGCCGGTGATGGCTTTAAAACGTACCCGATTATCCTGCCGAGTGTACTTCGCCATGAGAGACGCCATAATTTATTGCGCTTATTGATTGCACAAGAATTTCTTGTCGATTTTAGTTTATTTATTTATTTATTTGGACATATTATATGACAAATATTTGGAAACAAGTACGAATCGTCATCAACAGATAGAATTATTTTATTGTTAAAAGTTTCATCACACGTTATATTTTAATGTAACAACTACCGGTTTAATTTACGTGTAAGTAGCAGGGCCGTGCCTGGGTATATGGCCGCCTGCGTGCCAGTCTGTATGGCCGCCCCCAGGATAACATTAAAAAAAACTACTTTAATTTTTAATGTTTATTATTATACACAGGGCATCAAACCGGGAAAAAAATCAGTTTTTGGTTAACCGAAATCGGCCCAGTAAACAACTTGTAACGATTTGGCCGCCTCTTAATTTCGGCCGCCTGCGTGCGGTGCACGCAATGAACGTCCGTCAGGCACGGCCCTGGTAAGTAGATCGAGAAAGCTCGATTAGTTTCAGTCAGTTAGGTTGTTTTCAGTTTTAGTCAGGCTCGCGATCGCGTACAGTCACTCATGGCTAAGGATCACGAATCGATCCTGAAACTAGTCGAGCTTTCTCGATCTAATTACACGTAAGTTAAACCAGTAGTTATTACTTTAAAAGATAGAATTAAAATTCAATTAAATAATTAAAGTAAATATTTTATAAGTAAATATTATTTATATATATTTACAATCCTAAGTATTTTAATTATTTATCTGATATTAAGGTAACCGCCAACTGATAAGGTATCCAGGAGGAGCTAAGTGACTTACCGCATTGCCACGCTGAACAAGGATAGAAATACCTTCTAGTCGCCAGATTTAATAAAATATCTAAATTTGATATAGGTACCTATAAATTGTTTAGTGTCATCTAAAACTCTCTTCATGCGGTATTACATTTTCATATACAATATCCCGTGTAGGTCATTAAACATACGCATAGTCAGTGTTTCCATTTGTATACAAATAGTGACGGATCTCTAAATAAAGCTGTCTCGCTGCATACGCTCGCAAATAAAACATGGACTCTGTTTGATGAATGATTCATACGCTTCGGATATCTAGTTGAATTTTTTTTTTCTTTCACATTCAGTTTTATGTAACTTATCTGTGCAGTGTTTTACATATAATAATAATAATAATAATAAATCAAGTTATTTATACAATTTTCATTCATGAGCTTTTCAAAGGAGACTGTATAATTTAGTTTTTGATAAATTGGTTTTTATTTCATACACATAGCCTTACAAACAGCATTACGTCTAGCCTTATAAAAAGTGATAATCATCATCGTAAACATGATTATCACATTATGATATCCATGTACATTTATAGATTATCTATAATGTGTCACTGATAAAAATATTCAGTACCTTTACTGCATATCACAAAGTATAATTTACATAGATAAAGAGTATATTAAAATCTCATATGATATTTTGTTTATACAACTTTGAATGGCAAACAAGCTGACGGCCCACCTGATGGAAAGTGGTAACGGTCGCCTATAGACATGAGCAGTACCATGGACATAACCGAGTATACTGTTTCGCCCATCATACCCCACAATTCATGGTAACATATGCCTGACCATTGAAATATGTATATATTATATTATAAAATAATTCATATAATATTAAGTAATCAACTATTATTCAAAAAGCTTTTATTTGTTATAAGCAATTATTACAAAAATTAAATACTTCCATGTTGCATTGATAACCTTAAATGAATGACTTACAAAGACTGATTGACATAGACAAAGCTATCATAGATTAAATATGTAAACCCATTACAATTTAATTACTATTTTTTATAACACAGTGACAAATAAGCTTACGGCTCGCCTAATGGCAAGTGCTTATCACCGCCCATGAGCATCCGCAACTCGCAACACCGAAGGAATTGCAAGCCTTTTAAAAAAGAATACACTCTTTTCTTGAATTCATCATCATCATATCAGTTGTTATCTGTCCATTACTAAACATAGACCTCTCCCATAAGATAAGTTCTGCCAGTAGTTGCCACGCTTGGTAGGCGGATTGACCACTGCAGTTAAGTTTTGGTGATGTTTTAAAAAAGACACGACCACTACCGACGGTGGTAAGGTCTCATAGTCGCCTCTTACGACACCCACTACATATGAAGGGGTAACTCGTTCTATGACGGAACTACAAGACTTTTCTCGCATTATACAATCTTAATTGAATAGGTACTAAGAAGATTATTATGCGGCTTAAATCGAAAACTACACCGAGTTTCCTACCCTTAAATTAAAACAACAGCCCACACAAACCACAGACAAGTAAATTAAATAAAAAAAAGTCTTCATAAGCAATCATGGAAGCCGGAACCACAAACCACTAATAACCAAACCAACTCGCCTAGAAAGCTGAATGTAGCCAATTTCCCAATGAGATCTATCGGTCTTGATAACGAGCAGTTATTACGCGACGAATGATACGAAAAGAACGAATGAGTGAATGTAATGATGCTCGAATGAATAATTGTAATGTAGGCAATTTTGTTCCACTTGCAAAATGTAGATTTGTGAAACTTTTAGACATGATATTTACATACCTACGTACAATTATGTGTATTATTGCATAATAATGCTAAATGAATTCTACCGCGTATTAATAAGTTTCTCTTATTTCTTTTTTTTCTTGGCAACTTGAACTGGCCATCCAGCAGACAGACCTGAAACTTGATATCGAATTTAATCTAAAAATTGATATAGAAATAAAACTTGAAACCGTCGTCTATAGAAATGAATAATTTATTATGTGAAATTTGTAAAGACATTAACATGGTTTGAACTGATTTTAAACAAATTTTGAAAATTCAAAATTTAAAACTCAGTAACATATATTAAGGATAGTACCTACAACTGAATATATGTATATTACAAAGACCGTACCCTAAATACCCCAGTAGGGCCTTACAAAATGGGTCAGTCATTACAAAAAGACACGTTCCAATTTAAAAAAAAAACAGCGGTTTCTGTCTTGACAAAACATACTTATGAACGACAAGTGTGGCAACTACTGGCAACCCCCAAAGGGGCAGGCTTATGTTCAGAAGTGAATATTTAACGGTGATATGATTATAATGATAATAGTAAAAAAGAAAACAAAAGAAAATTGCGTGTCTATGAGTGTATTCTTTTGTACTACACGTAACAACCATCCTAAAGAAAAAAAGGTAGCTTTAGTCATCTAAAAATAATATAGGAATCAAACTGTTTACGGAGAAAAATCCATAATTCGCTTCAACCACTTCGAGAAACCTAACGACAACAAATATTTAACTTTTGCTATGTATTTAATGTTCATATTAATTATCGCACCCCATTATACAATAGTGTGAAATATACTAATTGTTTGTATATATATGTGTGCCACTATGTATACAAACTATGGTGTCTTTGCTTTACTTAATCAAAGGCATATAATGAGTTACTGTCTAATTAAAACACATATGTATAACCACATCATAAATGTATCTATTTTTGATTATCTTATTTAGTAAAGTAATATCATTTAGGTAGGTAATAATCTCTATTTAATAAATTTAATAACCCCCCTCATAGATGAGGATTATGTCCAGCAGTGGGCAGAAAATGGCTGATATGATGATGATTAAATTTAATATTTGATTATTCATAATCTTTTTTTTTATACTACAAAGGTCACAAATAAGTTATGGTAAACAGTCACAGTGCCTAATTATTAATGCGAAAATTTCGATTTTTTTATACAACTTAGAATGGCAAATAAGCTGACGGTCCACCTGATGGAAAGTGATAACCGTCGCCTATAGACATGAGCAGTACCATGGACATAACAGAGTATACTGTTTCGCACATGATACCGCCCATGCGTTGCCATTCCTGAGGACTCAAGTGTTATTCCTCTGTACCCAGTAAAGTCACACCATATCCCACCCTTCAAACCGAAACACAGTCATGCAAACGCAACTGCTTCACGGTTGAAACACGAATGGGACAGAGGTACCCAAGCAATCTACTTTTGTACAAAGTCTCCCTCTGGTAAAATGAGGTAGGAAAATAATTAATCTTTTCACACAACACTATAAAATATGAAAATTTATAAAGATGTTCAGGTATTTAGATGTTTCCACTTTAATAGCCTCTTATGACATCCTAGAGCTAAAAAGTAATGATCATACAAGAGTACACTCTTATACTCTTACTCCGTTATTATATATAGAAATTAATTTTTATATAAAACTAGCTAACGTGTGCAAACGTGGCCGACGTACTGCCCTACCATCATTTACTGGGTACATTATCGAGATAAATCTATTTCAGAATTAGTTTGATCATTTTTAATATGTAACAACCTATATACATGAACAGTACAAGTTGGTGTACTTGATTATTTACATTTAAAAAATTCATTAAAATCCATTGATCACTTTCTGAGATTAACGTGTACGAGTACATACATCGTAAAACTTGTTTCTTACGTATAATATTATTATTTTTTTTTATACAACTTAGAATGGCAAACAAGCTGACGGCCCACCTGATGGAAAGTGGTAACCGTCGCCTATAGACATGAGCAGTACCATGGACATAACAGAGTATACTGTTTCGCCCATGATACCCCCCATGCGTTGCCATTCCTGAGGACTCAGGTGTTATTCCTCTGTACCCAGTAAATTCACGCCATTATTATAGGAATTAAGATAGGAATTACTACAAGTATACTTGAATGAACTATTCTATCACTCCACATGGTTTTTCTCTTTCAGTTTTTCTTTGAAATACAAAGAAATACATATTTTTAACGTAATAACGTATAAAACCAGCGCGACACAGTCGACTGGCGTGCTCGACTCTTTTTATTTCATTTCCTCCCTTCAGCAGCCTAATAATAATAAAAGCGTTATCGTATCGCAACACAATAGCATACTGTCGTTTGCATTCCGTCAAAGCACGCACAAAGATCTACAAAGATGTCTGTGATCAAAATATATACATTTGTTTATTTGAAAAACATTACAAAAAAAATATGTATTTGGTGCAAAAGGCGAACTTAATGCTGTATAGCATTCTCTCTCAGTCAAACTTTGGAAAAACAAAAATGTAATTATGCGGTGAAAATCAATGAAAATTGTTGTGAGTAAATATTATTTATTATTATTTAGCACATTTAAAAAACATATTTATAGCCTTAGAGGTTCCTCTTAAATGTCGAAAAATAGGGATTAAATCCCAGATACTTAATGAGTTGATTATGTCCTACATACATTATGCTATAAATATAAAATCGACAATTTATTTTTAATAATCAAGAATTTAAGATTATGTCTCATAAAAAAATACAACTTTAGTTATTTAGGCGTAAAAACTAAACTTATTTTCATAAATTTTCTATGGGACTATTTGTAAGTATATCCTTTCAGATAAAAAAATCAATTTTCCAAATGGGTTCATAACTAACAAAGTTATGATATACAAAAAAATACTAAATATTGAAAATCTCTTTCTTTTTAGAGTCTATTGAATAAATAAATAAATAATTGAACAATAAATCATTCATAGCAAACTTAAATGTTTTTATAGTTTTTTATGTAGTCTGTAATCTGAATAAATCCAAAAGTGAAAATAACGATAACTTATCTTAGTAGATAATATATACATATATCCCGTGTGGTCCCGGCATATAATGGGCCACCCCTTTCCTTTCCCGTGGGTGTTATAAGAGGCGACTAAGAGTGGGCAAGGGATGGGCAGCAGCATCCCTCTTAAAACATTACCAAAGCAACTGCGATTGCCAATCCGTCTGTTAAGCGTAGTAATTACTGGCAAATGCTCACTAGGGGAGGCTTATGTTCAGCAGTGGACAGCTAAAAGCTGATATGATGATGATGATCAAGCATATAATATATTTATATGATGTAATTTACTAATAAAATTATTTAGTTAACAAAATAGTAAATTCTTCATACATATAGGTAAAAAATAATAATACTAAAATGCTCATAAACATGTTTCGTAACTCAGTGGTCGCCTTTTCAGTGCCGCGTAGCGCGGTTTCTTTGTAGCATCGTAGGCAATAAAGGTACAGTGCTCTATTGCTACATCGCTATCCCGCGCCGTCTCTACGCCGTAGCTACACGATCCTTCGACAATCTACGAGCATAAATTTATATTTTGATTTTGGAACCGTGTTCTATATAAATCTGTTTTATTTTTATATAGTTAACGGTTTTTTTTTAAATCAATGATGTTAATACTACTTTTTTTGGATTAAAAAAGTAATTATGAGTTTGATTAACAGTCCATTTATACCTGTATTATATTTTTTCATAAGTACGATGAATATCACAGTGGATTCTGTTTTGTCTATGACAATGTTCACATATATAGGAGAGGGTTACCGCTTTCCATCAATTGGGCCGTCAGATTTTTTGGGATACTAAGTATCTAAAAAAAGGCATAAACGATCCTGGTAATATACACAAAATCACAGTAAATAATTGAATGTTATAATAATCACAGAACAACAAACAGACATCGCAAGAATAAATTCTTATAACTGTACACGATAAATAAGTACCTATTTGTTACAAACACTTCTCAATCCAAAACCAAATACAAGTGCTGTCGATACAATCAACTCGACATTTTACAGAACACGTATCGGATCTGCGATTGGAGTTCGCTGTGACGATATTTAAATGTGCTGTGAGTGGGTTTGCTTGTATCAGTCCATCACTGAAATGTAGAAGGAAACCGATATCCCCGCCGAGGTAAATGTACCTATCTATATGCAGTTAGAAAGCGAGAAAATGGAATGCCTATACAACAGATAAAAAAATCTGACGTATTTTTGAGACAGAATGAGGTGTTCAGTTTAATAGCATTTTTTGTGTATTTATTAAAATTATAAAAAATTAGAGAAGATTTTAATGTTTTCTTTTTTATTCTGTATCAATATAAAAAAAAGACACTACACAATGGTAATAAAAAGATTGTTTCCGCAGAAAATTCTTAGACAAATTACAAGGGACTACTATAAATATGACCCCAACGTCTCTATATTTAAAATTAAATTATATTAGCAATTTGATATGAGAAGAAATTTTACGAAAACAATTATTATAATATAATAATAATAAAACAAAAAAATGCTCTACAAAAAGAACAACATTGGGTTATTGGTTAAAATTAATATAAATATAGGTACTTAATAGATAGTTCCATTAAACCAAAAATTTATAATTTATCTCTAATATGAGATAAATAAGAGACGAAAACGACCTTCAGCAATGAAAATTAGTGTAATTATGAACGAATATAATAATAACTATGCCGCACGCCTACATTACTTTTTTTTATATATATGAAAGAATGACAAATAAGCATGCTGTGCACCTGATGATAAACGATTGATTTATACATTTTTATCCCAGTCAGTCTACTGTTACATATTATAATATAACACTCTCATTTTTTTTCTTCTTCTTTTGAAAAAAGAAGTTCTTAATTGCTTGAACTACTCAATAAAATTTTTTTATACCTAAGATAGACGCTGGCACAACAGAGTAATATCTGGAAATGGTTTAGTTAAATGTAATGTGACTTCATGAACTGATTTCGCAGGCTCGTTCTTGTGCACTTCAATATGCATATGGGAACAGAAATCCGTTGTTTCTAATGAGCAAACAGCGGGAGAACGAAATTGAGTCTTGTGTTTACTTAAGGCTTACCTGTCTAGACTTTACTTAGTGCTAGAAATGTAATAAAGGGTGATTACTACAGAAATAAATAGAATGCTTTATATTTATCTCTATAATACTAGAATGTTCTATTTCATTAATATTTATTAATATATCTTTATTTATTAATTTACAAGTAGGGGACAACTTTTAATTTATTTTAAATAATAAAGGAGTATAAATTATCATTTAATTTTTATTATTGCATAAAACTAGATATCTAGTGAAAAATCCACATTCATGGATAGAGGATATTAACAAGATAAAATTAGTCCTTAAAATAACCATTTCGCTGTGCTATTTATTATTTATTTATTTATTCTCTATTGATTACATTACAAAAAAAAAATGTCTGGAACAAAAGGCGGACTTATTATATAGTAATATGGTATTCTTTTCAAGTCGACCTTTGACAAAACAGAAATGTAATTATGTGGTATTTAAATAAACCATTACAAGTACGTACAATTTATATTGACTTACAAATCATAACAATACAATAATACTATTAAATTAAATAGCATCTCCCCATCTAATCAATCAATCTACCCCAATGTGTGTGAAATATAACGCAGCCACAAATCCTTAATAATTAATAATACACTATTAATTATTTTTAAATAATATTATCGGTTTGAAAGGTGGATATGGCAATGAATTTACAGGGTACAAAGAATAACACCTGAGTCCTCAGGAATGGCAACGCATGGGGTGTATCATGGGCGAAATATTATACTCTGTTATGTCCATGGTACTGCTCATGTCTATAGGCGAGGGTTCCCAATTTCCATCAGGTGGACCGTCAGATTGTTTGCCATTTTAAATTGCGTAAAAAAATATTTATTACGTTTCATTTTAATGATAAAATCTTTTATATTATCGCGGAACTCTGAAACCGTCGCGTCCATTGATTCCTAGCAGATTCACTAACAATGGCACGTCGCCGCGCAAATGGACTGAAAGCTTTATTGTTTAGCAGGCCGGAGCCCGGATGATGTCGCGACGGGCGGCTCGTGTGGTCGTACCTTTACTTTTTACATGTACGTTAGTTGTACAATCAGGTGAATACATTAAAAAATAAAAGGTAAAAAGTAGGAATGAACATTTTATTCCGAATTCATCGTACTCGAGTAAAAAGCACTTTGAAGAAATTTCTATATAATATTCTATTATCTTTCTAAATATCTATATATTCTAAGGATAGGCTCAGGTTACCATGGACTATTACTACTACCATAACCAAGTACTAGTTATTATATTGTAAGAGCCCCACCTACTTACAAATAAAAAAAGTTCTAGCCATTATCGGACATGCTATGCTTTCACCACAGCATTTAATTTGAAACGCACGTTGTATTAGGAGATATAAAGAATAAACGAGGAGACGATATTAATTTAAATCAAACATTCTAAATTGGCGATGACACTGTAATGTGAAAAAGCGACGGTTTACTTGTCATCAGATAAACCGTCAAATTGTTTGCCATTTGCAGCTGTATAAAAAATACATACTACAGAATCTAAATTTACGAACTGAGTAAAGTGCAGTATTAAGCTTTTAATTTTAATTCTAATTTAATATAACAGCGAAATCTTTACTCTTAAGGAACAAAATGAACAAAATTTCTAATAAATTTAAAATAATTTTTTTATAAATTGACTTTATGATGATCCATAAAACAGTAATGTTACGAAAATATCAAATTAAAATATTAGGTTAAGAGATAAGTTTTAAAAAAATCGCTTTTCAGAATCGATCCCATTCTTTCTAATAATGACCATATAAAATATAATTTTAAATAAACATACCTATTTCAAACGAATATTAATCGTTTACTTGTAAGATTCCACAAAATGTCTCATCCAATATCCAACAAGCGCGTTCAAACAATAAGCGAGCTATGACAATCGGGGATACCTTCAAATCTCATCTGCAAATATCTCGAGTAAATCTTAATCCGTGCTTAAATCCCCCCACGCCGCAGCCTTTGTCTACAACTAATAACGCGATTGCAAGTCAAAAGCAGGCGTCTACAGAAATTAATGTAATGGGACTGTTAAGATAATTTGAAAGTGCCTTCGGCCATTCGTCTGTCGACACACTGCCATTGATTTATATTGTTTGACAGCTCCTTTGCTCTCTATAGATACATATTCTCCCGCGTCACACAAGTTACTCTGACAAGGGATACTGAATATTAGTTATTAACTCTTGCCTTCTGTTGTTGTCACATTGTCCTTGTATTCTAACATTAATTTTTATACATATAACTGAAATGAGCAGTAAAAAACTAAGTAAATTATGGAATTATTTATTTGTTTTTAAATAACAACTATTTATATTTTTTTAAATTAGAAGGAATTTATATTTCATTCAAATTATAATCATCTAATATTTCACTAACTCTACAGACTTTGTTTTGTTCAAATTCCATGTTTATCTACTATTAAAAGCTTTAATCAAAATATTACGAATATTTAAAAAAAATGTCATCGGTTCACTCATTTTCTAGTATTACATTTACCAACCAATAGCCGAAGAAAGGAGGTTCTCAATACGTCCGAATGGGGGGAAAAGGGATCGTTAATAAAGGGGTCTAACTGCCCTATTGCTAGCAATACAAGATGGGTTAACTGACTTTCAACATCACCTTTTATTCCTCACTGGTGCCCCGCCAGCGTATACCGATAGTGCAGGCGGGATTACCATTCTATTATCACATATTAAAAAAAATGCGCCTGAATATTTTTATTTTGCAATTATGTTACGAAATTCCGGGCCCATTTTCACAACTCTTTTTTATTGTTATTTTATTTTATAATTATTAATTATTAATCGTATTGGATCCGTATTAACTTTGAGATATTTTTCTTTACAAAACAAAAAAACTGGTGCTACTACTGCAAAGTAAAATATACTTGTAGGTTTTATATTTTTATATATTTATTTGTATCGCCTGTATATCCTGTGTAAGTATATCCTGTGACGTCCATGACGCTGTCTATAGGCGACATGGTTACCGCTTTACATCAGCTGAGTCGCCAGTTTGATTGTCATTTTAAGTTTCATAAAAAAAAAGAAATATAGATTTACAAAGCACAATTTGCCTAACAATAATACATATACCTAAATATTAATTAAAAAATTGTAAACAAAATGTGAATCTTATTTACCGTCTTCAAATTATAATAACTGGTTAGGTATCTTTATACATTTCTATTTACGAAAGCAATAATCCTTACTTGTTGAATCTTAAATCCTCCCTACAAGAAAATAATCAACCCTTCCCTCGCGGAAACTCGTCGCCAAGAATTTATTGCTCGGCTATAAATATTAAAAAGTTGGGCGCATAAATCTCTGGTTTTATGAATATAAGCTTTACCAAAGAGTAAGTTGTCAAGCGTCATATGCGAAGGTAATATTCCGTAGGTACTTATTGTGCAAAAAAAGTAATTTATGGAATTGAGGCCGGTAGGTTAGAAATATTAGCAATATCGATTACGGAATTTTGCAATAAAATATTATCTATAAACAATGCATATTCTTCACAAAATGTCAAGTAAATATTAATATCTACATTTTAGTATATTTAGTTAATGGGTAGGACAGATCGGTCAACTTTTTCATACAAATCTACATAATAAAGAGTTGAGTGATTCCTTTATAACTTCTATATTTATTTTGTCTTATAAATTCTGCACTTTTTTATGCGTACAACTCATTTTATTTATTAATTAATTAAATATAGATACGTCGAGATACATCCTGTGCGTAAGTATATAAAACATTAATAAAAAAACGAGTCAGCTAATTTGACAAAAACTTAAATCGTTTTTGAGGCTCGATCTATATAATCTACGGTGAAGAGATATGAATAAATTATTGTTATTATAATATTTCTTTTAAACAAAATATTTTATTACTATTACATTATTACTTACAAATGACAAAAATGCAGAGCCCTTATGAAACTCTTGACACTGAAATAGTAAAACCCCTAAAAAGAGATATTTCAATAACCAACCAAATATTAATTACCGAGGGATTACAAGCCAGTACTGTTAGGGAGATCCCTTGAAACGTGAGCCAGCAAACAAAAATTCAATCCCGGGATGATTGTCCCGCCACAAAAGACGCCATTTGCTTACAAACTTCCCGGGTGGTCCAACTCTATGGTAACTCTCTGTGGAAATAAGGCGACTTTTGATTAATTAGCGCTATTCTTTCCTCGAACCGACAGGAAGCGTCGCCATTAATCCGCGAGAAACAATATGGCGGACGTACGCTGTTTTAAATTGGGAAATATCCGGTTGCTACAGTGCAAGGAATAAAGTCATTTAACTGGGAATTTCTTGTAATGCTTCCATTAGAAAATTTATATAATTAATTATAAATCTACAAAAAAATTATCAACCTTTGAAAAACTTAAATATTCGAATGTATACCAATGTCGATACAACCCTAATACAATTCATGGTATCTATCCATTTGTAATTTGTTTATAATTTCATAGTACGGTGTGATATAAGAATTTACTATCACATTATAAATCATCATCAGCGTCATATCAGCTGTTAACTGTCTACTATTGAACATAGGCCTCCCCCTATTAGGGGATTTTGCCAGTAGATGACATGCTTGGCAGGCGAATTCGCATTCGCAGTTAGGATTTAGTGATGTTTAAAGAGGGACGCCATCTCTCAACCTTTAAGTTCCCTTAGTCGCCTATGCCCACGGAAAAGGAAGAGGTGGCCCATTTTATGCCGGGGCCATACAGCCATACGGCCACAACATAAATAAGAAAACCAAAATATATTCAAGACAAACGTGACGTTTACGTATGTATGTATATAAATATATGTATGCAATTATATGAAAACGCTTAAAAAGTTTCGTGACGATATTGCAGAAGTCGCAACAGATTAAAAGCATTTTCATAGATTTGCATACATTTTGCTCTCGTATTATGGCACCGTGAAGGTATCCCTTATCGTTATGCTATACAGTTATTACGTCTACGTTATTGTGGGGAAAAATAAAAACTGTTTCTACATCGTGCCGCATACGGAAAATTTTAAAACGCACAAGTGTACAAGCTCTGCTTAGTTTGGAACTAAACTGCACTATGATGAATGATACATATTTATTTATTGAGCACAACCTGAAAAATATTCCTAGTTCGGATCCTGTCTCTGATATCTAAGGATCCAAAATAATTTAAAATATTTTTAATAAAAACAAACATCGCATCTAACCAACCTTACACTATCCAATGCATTATTGTAATTGACAAGCAGTGTCGTATAAAAGAACGCAATGTAAGTACCCCTAAAACCAAGTTTTATTTGTTTAAAAAGACTTTCGCCGCGGGGTAACGGGCGACGGGTGACGACTGAAAGGGGAGAATCAAAGTTGCTAGATATCTTGGTGGTTTCATTGCTAATTAATACCCGTCAATTCTCCCCTGAATTCATTTCACTGTTGCCTAATTGTTTTTAAAACAGATTCTTGTTAATTTGTCGTTTGTCAGCGGATTTATGAGTATTAGAATCTATTCAAAGTTAAGAATACGTAATAGTATATTTATTTAAGTGCACATGTAAGAAGCTACAAAATTATCTGCATTTTCTTTTATTGAAATTGACATTATTTATGAAAGTTTATTACATGACTGTTGGCTATATAAAAAGTCTTCAAGTCTCTAAGCGAGTAGAGGGAGAGGAAGATAGCCCGTTTCGCTACAAAATATAATCGAAAATAAAGAACTGCATAAAATATGTATTCTGTTGCATTCTGTAGATGCTCGAAAGTTCGGTAGTCTACCGAATAAAATAGTAATGTGCCAATGCAATCATCAACACTAACGATATACAATGACGTGGTACCAGTGGAAGATGAAATGATGAGTATAAAGCTAGGTTAGATTGTTCCATTATAACGTATTCACTAGAAACTAACCATGATGATTTCCAAAGATAATCGCGTGTAATTCAACCTGACAGAGTGCTAGCAATGTGAACTAACCTCTTCATTGCTGACAGTCCCTTCCCTGAATAGGTCAATCATATAAATTGACCAATGACTAATACAGAAGAATAGATTTCTAGCAGCGATTTTCCACTAGACGAACGGACGATGACGAGTGGTGTTCGCGCGTTTCTTTAATTTTATATATTTTTCGTAATAATATTATTATAAATTTATTCTAATTAATAATATGCTAGTTCAATAATAATAATAATAATCGGTACCTAGTACTAAATTCATTTCCCTTGATTCTATCCTATCCAATTATCGTCATCGTCTTTACCTCCGAGTTACAACAACCAATGAGGACGCTGGAAGATTATAAGAAACTTCAGAGCTGTCTTCAATCTTAACCGTCAATGTGACCTCCGCAATTAACGAGCAATTACGTGTATAAAAAAATTTCGTTCCTTAAGGTAGTCTATGAAGATGAAACCTAAGTTTAACAATAAACCATAAACCCTTATTCACATGTATATTAAAGCAATTTCGAAAAAGAAGGTATAAAGAGGGTAAAATGAATAGTAGACTGAGTCTACTATTTTTTTTTTTTTGTATATGATATTTTTGCAATCGATTGTATTTAATATATTAATTTAAATTCAATTGAAATTGCTGTATTTTTTGCGGCGCAAAAGATTAAATTATTAAAAAAAAAAACTCCTTGTTATCACGCCATCATGGAATCGCCGTATCAAAGGTAGCTATTTATTTTTTATACCTCCCTCCAACATTATACTTATTCTGTCAAAACGGTTCAATAGTTGGCAGTTATTGAATAAAATGATTGGTTTTAGAACAAAACCGCTAAACACGAGGGGTGAACTGACGCTTCGAGTTCCAATAACGGCATTAACACATAACCTCATATTAAATGATTGTGGGGTAAGTACAGTTGATTACAGCCTTCACAAATAAAAAGAGAGCTGGAAATTTACTAAGCAGTTATCTTAATAAAAGCGACAAAAACTAAAACAATGTTTTTTAGAATTCTATCTATCTGTCTGTATTACAAAACTACTACACCAAATTGGAGGCGATTTTAACAGAATTTCTAAAGGTCTAGCTTAAAATTTGGTGTGTCTTTAATATGTTATCTGGAAGTGGTCACCGGTTGCTCTTACTTTTTAACTAATACAATAAAATTCTATTTAGATATCCATACATAGATGTTTCATAATTGTTGTTTGATAGCATTTTATACCTCGATGAGCTATTTCGAAGAGATAATTCTCAAATTATCTCTTTCTTATGACGGTATTTGTTAATTGTACTCCAAAGTACTATAAATAGCCTTCACCTATTCTGAACCAATTTTATTCTTTTTTGTAATATAAAATTAATAAAAAAATATATAAAATATCCTATCGTAAACTTATTTTATTGGTTCAAATAATTTTATTTTGTCGCGATTAAAGCAGCCCATTTTACTTGCGGAACAAAATTTACTGGTTAGATATACGATTTCACGTTCTAAATTCAAATATTTACCTTTAAAATAATATTTATATAATATATAATATTAAATTAATATATAATATTTCTATAAAGAGATATCAGTCAATATTAATTTCATAACGATCTTACTAATTTTTCTTTTTTTGCAGATCCCAGTCACATGACTTTTATAAACTTGGTTTACGTTATAACACCTTTGTGTGCGAGTGTACATGGGACAATCATGTGCCCGCTAAATGTCGCAGACGTCGTAATTCCCATAACGAGCACGATTCGTCGCGCTCCGCTGTGGCGTGGCGTTCCGTACGTACTACGTACGCAATAGAAATGTCAAATTGTAAACGCAAATGTATCGTGCATTTGAGGGTAGCCAACGAGACACTAGGTAGCTACTAATGTTAAAATATATTAAAAAACCAGAAAACGAATGGTCAGGTTGTCGTAATAATTATTAATTTCAGTTTTTCATAATCTATTGATGAGCATAGGCCTACTTTCCTCGTAGATATCTCGTAGACCTCCCTCTGACCTGTCTTACAGACAACCTCAAGCAGCTGTGCCATGAGTTAACCCCAATCAATTACAGATATAAATTCATTTACTGAAAAAACTATTCAATTTGAATAACTGATCAGTCAATTTCTTTAGACATTAATTAGACCTAATTTCGTGTGAAAATAAACGTAACATGGACATAATCAGTGCACAAAATATAACTAATATCTCAAATTATAGACTTTTATAATTTTTTCATACTATCATGAAACAATTTAAGCCATCACTGCACTACAGAACTCAGATACGCAAAAAGTATTATCCACATTTTTACAACAATCGGCTAAAAATAACGTCCATCGCGTGAACAATGCTTACCTACAGACAAAACCTTGCACTTGGCACGTGCATCTGTGTACGATATTAGATTACACACATTCGAGCTCCAATTCGACCATTCACCAGTCCCTATGCGTCTCTTTATAAAGTTCGAATTTACATATTACACCTGCATACACAGTTTGTGGCCATGGAATGATTGACGCATCAACAATGACAGGGTTGTGAATGGAGGGTGGGTGCAAGCGGACCGGGGGTGCATTCATTACTCTTCATTCGAGAGGGCAAAATCGGATTACAGGGTTTTTTAAATGCTGCAAATAATTATGGCTGTAGACATCGAAATTATGACCAATGAATGCACTCACTGTTGCCTCGAGCTAGTTTAAAAGTTGCCAAGAAAAAAATAAGGTGTGAGCAAACGCGACCACTCGAGAAAATGGGAAAAATTAAAAAGTAATAAAAACACAAATGAGGACTTTCAATCATCCCTCTGACAACGTTGTCGAGAGGAAGAGCGTGCGGGAGGCGACGGGGGGTGACGTCACATGAGATTAAAAAGTTTGACGGGCTCTCCCACGGAAATTAGCATTTCGCTCCAGGCTTCATTTGCATACCGTCTGATCTAATTTTTATCTTTGTTATTAATATTACTCCCAGATATTCGAGCATGAATCTATTATGCCCCATTGCACATTCAAATGATACATAACTATACCACAAACAATAGGTATTATAGTACTATACTAGTGCCAATAAAATTGTAATATCTGTACATATATATAATTTGGACATGATGTCAGAAGATAAAGCAGGAAGATTACTTTTCAGAACTAGGTATTATATTCCAGAAATTCATTGGATAGTCAATTAGAATTATTTTGTTTAATTCCGTTACCATTAGTATGTGTGCGACTGCCAACATTTGAAGATTAAATACTATTATCAGTAGAAATTCAATGCTGGCAGTCACAAACATTGCAGAATAAAAGAAAATAATTCTAATCGTCAAATCAGGAACATTACTTTGAGGAAAGTCTAAAGTCTGTTCTGTAAGTAAGAAAGCAGATAAAGTTTTTTCATAGATATATCCGAATAATTCATGACTATATTAATTTTTAATTCCATGAAAACAGTTATGCACAATAAGCCTAATCTGTATGAGTTACTAATTTCGACAAGTAATATTTAGTTAAGTAGGTAGGTAGGTAGATTTTTTTTATACAACATAGAATGGCAAACAAGCTGACGGTCCACCTGATGGAAAGTGGTAACCGTCGCCTATAGACATGAACAGTACCATGGAGTAACAGAGTATACTGGTTTGCCCATGATACCCCCCATGCGTTGCCATTCCTGAGGACTCAGGTGTTATTCCTCTGTACCCAGTAAATTCACGCCATATCCCACCCTTCAAACCGAAACACAGCCATACAAACACAACTGCTTCACGGTTGAAACACGAATGAGACAGAGGTACCCAATCCATCGACTTTTGTACAAAGTCTCCCTCTACATCGAAGATGGATCCATTAGATATTTACCTAGCTATTATACTCCAAGTGACGGCATAATAAATTCACGAAGTAAAAAGCTTTTAAAGAAACAAAACAAAAAATGCAAAATGCGCTTTTAAACTAGCTTCACTTTGCCATTTGCACGAATCGCTTCCTTCCATTATTCAGTTGAATTGTCTTCAGTATAAGTAGGTGGTCTTTTTATGAAATTTTCAAAATTAACAGACGACAGTTGGTGCAAATGAAAGAAAATTATTTCTCAATTCCTATTTACACATACACTAACTAAAAACATCTTTAAAAAAAATTAAAGATGTACTAGTTTGAAACTGTCTTAATCACAGAATATCTGCCTGATATTTATGTATATGACACATCATTTTTAAGATTCCATACCGAAAACTAGCGCGACTTTGTCTGTACGTCTGTCTGTTATACTGCTTTATCTCAGTAAGTAGAAGGGCTATCAATTTAAAATTTAGAACAATTTTTAGTATCATTGCCCTTCATTGAATTGCAAAAGAAATGGAGTAAATATACAGAAAACAAATAAAAAATATAAGAATAAATACTTTTATTTTCTTACTTCAAAAGTAGCCCCAAAATATCGAAATTTTGTAGTCCAAGTAGAGTATTATACGAAAGGGATTTATTTATATATATTTTAAAACAGATTTTTATTTATTTTTATATCACATACATTTTCTTTACTTATGCTGAATCTAAATTAAAAATGGCCATTTCACCACTTTATCACTGAAATTTGTGAAGCAACAAATCTAAAATAATTACATTTAAAAAAAGATTATGAGAAAATTACATGAAAGAGAAAACGATGGTTCTAACTTGCATAGAAGGAATAACACCTGAGTCCTCAGGAATGGCAACGCATGAGGGGTATCATGAGCGAAACAGTATACTCTGTTATGTCCATAGTACTGCTCATGTCTATAGGCGACGGTTACCACTTTCCATCAGGTGAGCCGTCAGCTTGTTTGCCATTCTAAGTTGAATAAAAAATAATATATACGTCCAAAAGAACCCAATATATAAATATTGAAGTGGTACCAATAGTACCCATGCCTACTCAGTACAGTATACCGATAGTGCAAGCAGTAAATCTATATGTAAACCACAGCGAATTTACTGATTTATTTTAATTCATTTTAAAAACATTAAAAGGCTTAATAAGTTTTTTGGTATCATTAGATTCGATTAAATTATGGCAATTCTATTTAATAGACAAATTCCATGGTACTGCTCATGTCTATAGGCGACGGTTACCACTTTTCACCATCAGCATGTTTGCCATTCTAAGTTAACTAAGTTAACACTTGTCTTCAAAATCTTTACAGTTGTAAATTGTTATGCCTTACAATTAAGAACTTAAAAAAAATACGCAGGTAAAAATCATGATTAAAAAAGGAAAATTCTTAATTCGTCTGATTTGTTTTAACTGACACCAAAAAAAAATGAAAAATTCTCTGTTTCTTTACATTTTTTTTTATGTTTGTTACCTCAGAACTCCATCATTTATATTAAACCGATTTAGAAAAATCCTTTTTTATTTAAATGAATATATGTACTTTAAGATTACTCTTATAGACATTTTTCCAAAATCAGTGCAGTACTTTGCTTTTTAAATAAAAATAACTGGTTTTACCATAGTTTTTTATTTTTATAAATAGTAAAATCTACTTGCTGTGATTATGTTACGCGAATACACTACCAATTCTAAATCCATTCATACAATTTAGTTGTAGTTAGTTTTAGTTGTCCATAGAGTTTAATCTTATATTGATTATTTATTAATTTTGTTAAATTAAATAAAAATCGCCGTTTTATTTTGTAAAGCAAAATACTGCTTGCGTCGTAACCATGGCTACCTACCGACGTCCATACGAAACATCTCGTCGTTCGTCGGTCTGTATGTGTTCACGATTGGAATCGGCTTTTTTGTGAACCAATATTTTACGTAGATTTGTTCAACAAAAAAATCTATTTCAATAGTTATTTTGATTTAAAAACCAAACTACTGAACCGACTTGATGAAATTTCTGTAGAACCAATCTGAAAGTATCTTATAGATAAAAAAATAATAATTTCCCAAATCAGTTTTTAAATGACGAACTTTTGAGGTAACAAACATAAAAAAAAAACAAATACAACCGAATTGAGAAACTCCTTTTTTCAAGTCGGTTGAAAGAAAACTGTTAAATTTGTACACATTTATTTAATAAAAACTTTCTTATATGACAAGTTACCTATACTACAATATCTAGCTCTGTCTCAATCCTGTCACTAAGCACTTGTGCTTTCATAGTTGTATAGTTGTGTTGTTGTATCAGTTTCAAGAGTGAGATACTGAAATGAAATTACTAAGTAAATAGATAAAGATAAAACCATAGTCCTCACATACACGTAGCAAAAGAATTCTATGAATTCTATGTCGTTCTAGTTACCACATCATCTTTATCGTATAATGTGTGATCAAGAAATATAAATTATAAATAAATAATTAAATAAATCAAGGTCAAATCTACATTTATGTACATATTATAAAACTGCAACTAGATCGTATCTGTAAATGCTGCATGCAAAAAATGCAGGACCGATTTTGATAAAATTTGCCGTAGTAATAGATAAATACCCAGGTGGAACTGATATCTACTAATTATATTAATATTTTTTAAATAAAAACTACTGAATATTGTTTTTTAAAAACTATATCTATTACAAAAAATACACATACTTAGGTATATATAATATATGATACACATTAAAATCATTGCTAATTATATCAATGTAATATAATCATTGACTTAATATTAAAATTAATAATTTCTTGAATAAATATCAAGTGAACAGAAAGTACTTGGAACAAACTTAAGACTCGATATTATTTTAACTGTGGCTAAAACAACTTTTTACTAACGGTAAAATAAAATAAAATTAAACAAAAGACATTTAAAAAAAGAAAACAAATTACTTACATACCTGAATATCACCAAAACCGTGGAAAATGACACTTCAACGATACAATTTATGAATGACGTGTATTCTACACAAGGATTGAATACCGACTGATTCGGATTTCCCGACTTTAAGCCGCCCAGCGGAGGTAGGCGGAGCGACCGCTGGGCGGGACTGTTGCCAGCAAATCAGCTTCTCCATACTTCTTTTCTTTCCTTACCAAGAAGTGGAGTGGTCAGCTGATCTAAGTGGGCAAGCTTCAGTAAAGCTGCGGTAAACCTACTTAGCACTTGTTGTAAAACTTAACTACGCTACCAGTAGATTTTATCGGGGAATAACTGTTTGTTACATATCCATTGTTCGGTTTTAAGGGACTTTTGTAGTATAAAATATATAGGATCATATGTATGTATGTCTGAGGGCTTTATTTAACTGACAAATATTATTATAATAATGTATCCTTAATAATGCTTGCTTTACTATTTTAAATGTGAAAGAGTGTTTGTTACCACTTAGTGTCTTAATAGCGCAACCAAATCACCGTCGTCATTTTAGCCTGTACTCGTATCTATTCACTGCTGGGTACAGGTCTTCCGCAATACCTTGCAACATGCGCGATCTTCCACTTTTCGCACTGAGGTTCACACATTATTGGTCATTTCATTGAAAAGTTTATGCTTAAAAATCACAACACTGGATAAGCGGGTTGGTGACTAGAATTTTTAAAAGAAGGTTTAGGTGAATTTTGAAAAGGTTTTTAAAGGAGTTTATAGGAAAGGATAGGATGTCACTAAGTGGGAGGATGTGGGATACGATGGTGACAGCTATGGCCACCATAGATGTGTACGTACCGGTCTTTATCGGAAAAACTAAATACCAAACACTATAAAATTACTATTGGGGATGGAGAAGGACATAGGGTATTTTTAATGCCAGTTAGTGAATATATCCCGGTTACGCGAACAAAGTTGCGGGTAAAAGCTAGTACTTACTATAAATGTACAAGTAAGCACGTTGATTTATTTATTTGTTACCTCTTATTACCTTAACCGCTTAAACAATCACTATTAAATTTGGTATACGCGTACTTTATTACATGGAAAAGGACATAAGCTACGTCATCGCCTTCCGTCAGGTGAGATCGTGATCAATCGTGGAACTAATATATATATCGTATAGTATAGTTATATTTATATAGTAAAAAATATTTATTTTTATTTATAATATTATATTACGAATAAAAATCCTAAACATAAGGACGATAAAAATCCTAAACAAAGTTACGGGTAAAAGCTAGTTTATAAAATTTTTGAGTTTTAAATACAGAAAAAGAACAAAATATAAACTCATTAAGTAAAAAAGTTAAACAAGTCATTAACCAAACTTTAAAATGACCAGCGTCAACTACGATTAAATAAATAAAATAAAAATATTTTTTATTCAAGTAAACTTAATTATAAGCATTTTTAATAGTCATTTTTTATGAATCTTCTGCGCAGTTTAGAATGTACAGCTAAGAAGGACGAACAAGAAACTTGGCTGTTGCTTTTGGTATATTATTATGCAATTTCGGTACATTATTCAATAGAAACATGTTTCATGGTACTTAAATAATAAATATTTTCATTAAAATTGTGTATCAATTAAAAGTGCTTTATACCAACATGAGCTGAAACTATTTAATAAAAGAGGCGTCATGCGCTGTATTATTTGACTGGTCATTAGTGGAATGAAAAAAAAAATGAAACAGGTGCAACTATATATAGTTACACCTGTCTCAGTTTTTTTTTTTTTTTATTTCTATGAACATTTGCAATAATAAAGAGATATTTATTTTTTATATTCTGTGATATGTGGTTTTTATAAATTCTATCCCTCAGACGAGAAAAAGAGTGGCGAATTTTTATTTTTATTTTTTAGGGTAACTATGTATGTATGATCAAATTTGCTAAAAAAAACTTTATATAAAAGTATATATTTCTATGTGCAAATAATGAAATGCAAAATACCAATAAATACCAACCAATAGGGAAGTGCAAAAAATACTTTTTCTTTATACAAACTTCATTATCATAGTGAAATTTATATAAATAAAACGCACTTCTATAGCAGTTTGACGAACATGAAACTCTGTATAAATGTATAAAAATGTGCAAAGAAAATCTTGAGCCCTCGGTTGCTTGCCATGTTGCCATGTGGTCCCGGCACAGAATGAACTACCCCTTCCACCACCACAACAACCACCAAAGCGACTAAGAAAACTTGACGGTCGAGGGATGGGCTGCAGCGTTCCTCTTTAAACCTAACCAAACTGTGGTTGCCAACCCGCCTGTGAAGCGTGGCAACGACTGCCAAACTCCTCTTATGGAGAATGCTTATGTTCAGCAGTGGCCTGTTAACAGCTGATGATTTAAAAACAAATGCCGTAGTATAGTTCTTTGGTAACCAGAATTATATTCTATGCTTCTTACTCTGAAAATCGCAAACTTCCATTCCATATAACCTGTCCTTTATTTATTACGTACGAGCGAAACCGCAGACAATAGCTAGTAGAAATTTAAAAATAAACATGATCCCGATTATAATGTCTTGTTATAATATCATACTTTTCTCGACTGTCACCGTTGTGATGAAAATAATACATAGCAAGTTCATATTGCGTTCATAAGCACATTCAAATAGTAACTGATATATGGTATGTAGGTACTTTCGCACTATCAAAAGTTTGTTAAATCCGAATATTTTACGTAGTTTTATTGTAGTTATGATGATAAATCATCAAAATAGTCTTCATGCAACCTTGGTCAAGCGAATTCATTATGTGTACACACATTTTTGGAAAGCATAGAACAAAAAATGTATTGTCATCCTTATTGTTATAGTAATTAAGTCGATTCTGAGCCGCCGTTACTTTAAACCTATTATTTTTTAATTAAATAGTTATGCAATATTACTATCTTAAACTGAATATCTTAATAGAAATTTCATTCATATATTGGTCCTTAAAATATAAAATAAAAGAATTTTTAATTTTAGGGACAGGTGTAGAGAGACAAATAATATCTATTGCAAAAATAATTTTCAAAGTGGACTCAGAATTTGCGAAGATATCACGAAACTTACCTGCATACCTTCTTAACTGAATTTGCATTCCGAAGTGGGTGGTAGGATTTTTTTTACAACCCAAGGGGCAAACGTGCATGCGATTCACCTGATGGTAAGTGACTACCGCCGCGCATGATCACCCACAACACTAGCGGCATTGCAGGTGTGCAATGTGCAGTTTCATTAAAAAATGCTTATAATTATGTTTACTTATATTAATATATTTTTTTTTTATTTTATTCTATGCATAAAAAGAATCTCTTTTTGCCGTATGCATATAAATTTATATTTATGCACAAAATAATGTATGCACCTTAGTGTGTAATAAATATATTTTACTTCACAGAAGAATGTATGCGCTTTAGTGTGTAATATATTTTACACAACAAAAGAATATATAAACTTTAATGTGTAACAAACATATTTCACTCTACAAGAAAATTTATGCACCTTATCATCAACATCATCATCATCTCAGCCATTATCTGTCTATTGCTGTACATAAGCCTTCTCCATAAACTGCCACATGGAACGATCCTGAGCCATCTGTATCCACTGACTCTGCAATGTATCTGAGGTCGTCACTCCATCTAGTGGGATTGTCCTACACTACGTTTGGCCATATGGGGTCGCCACTCAAGAAACTTTCTTCCCCATCGGTTGTAGGATCTTCGAGCTATGTGACCAACCCATTGCCACTTTAGTTTGCTTATCCTTACTGTCAAACAAATATACTTTGTTCTACAAAAGAATATATGTTCTCTAATGTGTGGCAAATATATTTAATTCTACAACAGCATTTATGCACCGTACTATGTAACGAGCAGAGCAGTGTCTTTAATCGCAACGAAAAACTATGTGCGTTTCGTTAAAGGCAAGATGTTTTTAAAATAACATTGATTAAAAATTATTGAAAAGAACGCGGCAGCGTATTTGTTATAGAAGTATACATGATACATCATCTCGAAATTTTATTTAATTGGTTTTTTTTTTTAACTCTGAAATTCATGCATATGAAGTAGCGGGCAAAAAGCTAACGAGATAATTCACTCCTTGATACCGCATCAATATAAAACATACACTAGATTTTAAGTTAAATCTTCAGAAATACAACGGTGAAAACTGCATCCAATTTGACGCAGTAGTTTTTGTATAATACTGGAACAAACAATCAGACAGACAGACAAAATTTCTAAAATACCTATATTGTTTTGGCTTCTTCTTCTTCTCATGTAGTATTATATAAACGTAAGTGAATAGATACGACATTGTAACCTTCAAGAAAACAGCATATTCCTTCTAAAAAACGGAAATATCTCTGATGTTGCTGGTACCTACAGACGGCGCTAATCGCTTACCAACAGGTGAGCCGTATGGTCGTTTGGCCCGTATGTTATAAAAAAAAAAGTAATTTTCAAAAATCATTTTTTGATGTCGATTACTTAAATAAATTATTAATAGTATGGTGTATTGAGGAGAAAGGATTGTTAGTAATGCGGTTTATTATGGCAGTCCCATTGATAACATATATCTGGTCAATATAACAGGTCGACCTCCCAGTGGTCCCCCCTGGAAACTATCGTGTTGAATTCCAAGTGTATTTATCACAATGACCTAACTAACCTGCATTTTCATTTTCACCTATCAACCCTCATTGGTGCCCCGGCAACGTATACTGTTAGCACTGACGGGATTACTATTCCATTACCATATATTAAAAAAATTGGTCTGTTTCAGCAGAACACAATTAATATGTAAATAAACTAATAATTGGCCCGCCCATGAGACGACCTGCTGATGACAACAGGTAATACGCATAAAAAACGATTCATACTTCATCCACTATTGGAGTTCGAATCTAACCGAGACTAAAATCTTAAATTTCTAGAATTATAATTAGAATTCATCTATTTTAATTTATTTATTCAATTAATTAGAATTAGATTTCATATAATAACTTAATTCTTCGTTGATACAAAACATTCCTAACAAACCAAATTAATCCAAGTGACTATTAAAAGTTTCTTCCCCAATGCTTTTCGGGTACAACCAAAAGTACCACTACGTGGATCAGTATAAATTCTCCACAATTATAGTCGACAAATGCCTCTAATTGAGGGAAAAAGGGATATTAGTAATGGGAATTACTACTACCCCATTATTAATAATATACACCATCAGGTCGACCTCTACGCGGTTCCCCCTAAAATTGAAACCATCATGTCTGATTTATTGTTAAATTCGTCACGATGGGCTAACTGACCTGCTTCATCATCACCCCTCATGATCATCCGTCACTGGTACCCCGCCAGTGTATACCGATATCGTTGGTGCTACTATTCCGTTATCATCCATTAAAAAAAATACATCTGACGCTTAGGTCTGGCGTTATCCCATAAGACCTTAAGACATTACATGATGAGCATATTTTTTTTTTTATTTTATATAGATGCTTACTATAAAATTTAATATAGTACTCTAATTCAACATTATCTAACTAACCTTCAACGATAAAGTCAAGAATGCTTACATCTTTAACCTATTATATATATTAATTCTAGTATATTAATTACCTACATTTAATGTAAATTATTTTTCAATAAAAATACGCCTCCAACTAAATATTTGAACATAATTAACCTTCTTACTGTATCTTAAACATAATTATACTTTTCAAAAACATTTTTGAACTCCACATAGTGCCATCTATTATCGTTTAATAGATATTGCTATAATAGAGCATTGAAGTACCGTTTTGCGTGATGCGTCATTTTGGCTTTGAGATTCCATGACTTATTTTAGAACAACTGTACCAGTATGCAATCAATAGTTTTCATTGATTTGCTCGTCGCAGATGTCAGCACTGATGCATTATGCGCAATCAAACATAATTCTCATATTTTTTAATTATTAAAAACAATCATTATTATCATTCTGCTATACATATTTTCATCTATTAATTATATTTCATAATGTATGATTTTATTGAATAATGTTTTGTATTTAATCATAATTTAAATCACAATTTGACTCATATGTCAAACATAGGTGATAACGACCCCGGCACCAGAAAGCGTCGCTGTTACATAGAGCAGCCAAACACCGCCATCTTGCGTTCCTATTGTCAACTTCCTTCAATCGTATTCAGTAAATGCAGTACGGTAATTTTGTGTTGTGACGAAGGCAAGAATTGAAATACTAACTAGTGTTTGTACTTTTATTGGTAAGTTTCATGAATATATACTAATAAAGTGGCGGAAAATTCAATTTACATTTCGAAAAAAAACATAGATTTATGAGTCGTAAATGTAACTCTTTGCTAAGTTACATGTCAGTAGTAAACGCATTAAAACGATCAATACTTATAGATTTCGTTTTATATTGGCTTAATTTTAAATATAAAAAACATAAATATTTAATTTGTTTCAGTAGTTGAAATGGGGCATCAATAACCTGTAATAATAAGATCCAATCTGTAGACACTATGTCCGACGTAAAGCAAGTGAAAGTTGACAACTGGGGAATATATTTCCTCCAGAGATTAAAACATTTTTTTAATCGCACCGATTATTGCGATCTCACACTTCAATTCCAAGATAATGCCCAGCTAAAAGTACACAGACTTGTACTTAATGCATGTACAGAGTATTTCGAGCTCCTTGAGAGAACATGTGAAATGTATGAAGATTGTCTAGTGATGCCTGACGACTTGCAAGCTGATGTTGTTGTTCCTATTGTAAACTTCATGTACACAGGCCAACTAGAATTCAAGATGGATACATTAGAAAAAATGTATCAAACATCAATAATTATGAATATGCCTGTATTATCTAAATTACTTGAAGCTCACAGAATACATCCTGTGAAAGCTTCATCCCAAAGTTATGGTGGTATTAAACGAAGCTCTAAACCTAACAGTTTTAATAAACAAACATACCAACCATCTCATTCAACATCTTCAAACAAACGCTCGTATAGTAAAGCTTTTGAGAATACTGCAAGTACTACCTACAAAGAGAAGAAAAAAGTTCTCTCAAGTAAACCTGAACATCTAAACTTAACAAGTATTGCAAGTGCTTCTTCATCTATCATACAAGAAAGCACAAGTCCTAAGAAAAATATGTTAGCAGATTCTCGACCTACCAGATATGAATTGCCAGAAGAATTAGACACCGATAACATTTTTGAAAACTCATTTTCCAATATATCATATACTTCTAAACCTTTAATGGTACATCCAGAAACTACTAAGCGATATCCAGCAAAAAAAGGTGGTTTATTCTGTGATCCAATGGATTCAAAAAGATCTAGTAATAAAACATCAACTTTGGATATAGTTGAATGCAAAAAAATTATTAAAACTGACATATTTGATGATGATAACATGGGAGAGGAAATTGATGATACTGATATATTTTCATCAAACTATTCAAAGGCTGAATTGCGTAAAGATACAAATCAACTATTCGATCAGATTTTAGACAACAGAGATGGTCCAAAAGTAACTATAGAATCAAAAGATAATAAACAAGTAAATAACATTGATCATGCTAAAATCATTAGTGAAGTACTAAAGAAATATCCACACTTAATGAATAGTAATAAGAATATTAAATTAAAGATACTTAATACACCAAATAAAAATAAAAAATCCAAAAGCAATGAAGAAAAGGAGGTAAAAACAAAACTTGAAACTCCAGATTATACCTATGAGACAGATGTTTTAGACTCAAAGGAAGCAGCAAAATTAATTGCTATGGGGGCTGAAAATATTAAAGGTCCATGGATATGTCTCATATGTGGGACCCCAGGAAGGGCTTTACATTTTCCTTCATATTACAAATTCCGTAGACATTTAGTCAATGTGCACAATGAAAAACCTGTGTCAACAATATGTGAACATTGTGGCTTTAAGTCATATAAAAGAAATTACATGTTACACCATATGTATACTAAGCATGATATCACACCACCACCACAGGTCAACTTCCCTAAGTGTAATCTATGCAATTATGTTGCCTTAACTGAAGGGTTTCTTGTAAAACATAGATTAAATCATACAGAAGGTAAGAATTTCAGATGCAATGTCTGCAGCACATCTTTCGGCAGTGTCAGTCAGTTCATGGCACACATGCAGAAAACAGGTCATACATGTAGTGCAGACAAAAAATCTAATTTGCAGTGTATTTACTGCCTTAAAATATTCTTAAGAGAAGCTAACTTGTATACTCATCTAAAAACCCATCATAAACAAGCTGCAAAGAGAGATGGTATTGTTGAAGATTCTGATGATGACAAGCCTATAGAGGAAACGCCAAAGTTAAATCATGGATATGTTAAATCTGAGTCTTATAACAATAATGAATCTGAAGAAATTGATGTCCAATTTCAAATTCCACAAAGACTAGATCGAAATGTAAATGTTATGTCTAAAAAACCAAGAGTACAATCAGCACAAATTCAAAAGCAGAAAATTTTGAATGCTAGTTTTAGTACACCTGCTCTTAAAATATCACAAACTCAGAAACCAAAAATTGTTCGACATCATTCCACCCTTCATGAATATAATCAAGATAGTGCTCAATTGCCTCAAAATGTTTTAAATGAAGAAAACATAGTTGTAATTGATAACACTGAATATATTATGAGAGATAATCAACTGATACCCAGAAAAACTAAAACGGGAGAAAGTGAATATATAATATCTGATATTATAGACACAGATGCTAATCATACTATAGATGCAATAACACCGTCAACGTCGGTACAATATGCTGACTTACAAAATACTGAAAACGTACAACAACCTAAAATGATGTTGAAGAAATCAAACATAAGTCAACCTATACAAATTGTTGTTTCAAATAAAGAGGAATACAAAGCCCTTATGTCTTCCAATCATTCAATAATATTTGATAATAGTGATGCAAATAAAACATTTTCAGTGCTCGCTGCACCACATAGTGCAACATTGGATACTACAGCCATAGATTTGGACAGCACTCAATCAAATGATATGATGATCATTCAAGATGAGTATCCACTTAATGTATCTGAAGCCGTTGTGACAGATAACTCAAATATTGTTGTTGTATATAGTCACCAAGTGAGACATGTTGATGATCCTGATAAACAGTATCAAATAATATCTTCTCAAGATATTGGAACACAATATGTTCAATCATCAACAATGATATCACAAAATTATGAAACTGTTACAACATCTACTCCGGTAATGAGTGCACATGTTATTGATACACAAGTAGTAGAATCTTGGCAAAACAATAGTGAACAAAATATACATAATGAGCAGATTCATATAACTCAAGAAGCACCATTACAAACGATTATTCAAGCTAACTCTGAAGCAATAAAAAATGAAACAAATACCACCTTTATAGAACTTCCTGAAGTTCAGTTAGTACCAACATCAAAAGAAATGCCTGCTGAATTAAATGAAATACATACTGCTCTATCTCATCCTAATATCATCGATATTCAAAATATTGTCCAAAAAGATAATACAGAGACAATACAAGAAATGGTCATAAAAGAAATACAAAATCCAACCCCGTCAGAAAATAACCCATCTGAAACCATCTCTGAAAAAGAAACAAGTATAGCTACAACAATCGACAGTTCACCAAAGGCGGCAGTGGAATCTGAAAACGTTTCTCTAATAGAACAAAATTTTAATATTGTCGAAAATTATCCTGACAATATCAATGAACAAACTAAACCACAAGTAGAGCAGTCTATCGAAAATGGTTCAACTCTCACGCATGCTACGAATGTTGTTGTACAGGTAATGAACAGCCCAACTGAACCTAGTAATATTGCAGAAATAATACCTATAAATCCAGAAAATCCTACTTCAAATATAGCGAAAGCACAAATTCAAAATTTAACATCTGAATGGTCTGAAGATGAATATGAGGCAACAACGCAAGATTCGAGTGCAGTCAACGAAAATGATACTAAACCAATAACAGATAATACAATATCTGAAGAAAACCCAGCAGAACTCGAAGAATCTATTGAAAATATTCAACAGGAAATGAAAAAACAAATGGCAGAAGCTACTGAAGCAGATGCCACTGAATTAGTGAATTCATCACAAGAAATGGTCCAAAGCAGTGCAAGTCCTTCATCACACGATGACACAACACATGCACACACTAATGTGGAACTGTCGCCAAATATAAATAATGCTGAAGGAGGCCAAGAAAAACTGACATCACTTTTAAATGATTGGGAAGACAATGATTCCCAAGAGGAAAATAATACCCCAAATACCAATGAATGTGAACAAGAAAATAAATGTGAACAAAACATTGCATGTGAACAAGGCAATGAATGTGAGCAAGAAAATGAACATGCACAAGAAAATGGTAATGAAACTTTGTTAGAAAACAATATTACAGCTGAAATTATTCCAGACTTAAACCCAGAAGCAAGTGATAATTCTATTGAAAGAGAAGATTCAAATAAAAATCATAACATAAAGAACTTGGTAAGTGACTGGGATGATGATGAAGAAGAAAATAAAGATTAAATATCAGTTTCATGCATATTTTAACAATGTGAAATTACGTTGTGTAGTATTTAATACAGTTTGTCTATATAAAGTAGAACCTAAGATTTAACTAAAAGGCCTTATTAATGAAAATCATTTAGTTATAACGAAATTAATTCATTAATGAGTTCATATTTTAATAATTAATTGAAAATACATACTTACGGAAGTTAGGGGTCTAATAATGTTGATATGTATAAAAGATTGATAATTTTAATTGACATCACATTAGTATTTATCAATAGAAACTAATTTGATAATATGGAATATAAGACTACCATTTATTAATTGTAAGAGTATACAGAAAATGTATCAATATACATTATATAAATGTAAAAAGTGTGTAACGAACTAGAAACATCACAATACACATCTAATATATTCTTTTATTTAATTTATATATTTACTTTTCAACAATTTAAAAATGACATTTCAAATATGTGTACTACTGTGTAGTATAATTTCATTAAAGATAATTAGATACTATATCTATATTCAATGCCAAGTCCCTAATGGAATTGGCAGGGATAATTAATTTGATATTATATAATATTTTGGAAATTTTGTTATTGTAAGTATAATAAAAACCTACAAGCACATAAGAATCTGGATCATAACATTAAATAGAATTATATTAATTTAAAAAATTGTCATTTTTCATATATTTATTTTTTAAATATTTAATACTATATATATATATATATATATATATATATATATATATATATATATATATATATATATATATATATATATATATATACAGTGGACACTCTATATAAGCAATATTCTTTATATTTTATTTATTCTACTTAGCTTAGTAAAAGAAATAAGTAAAAATATTTTCTGAATGGTAAGTATTTTTATACTCCTTTTTTTTCCCCATAGCAGCTTTTCCCAATAAGAAACTTTTTTATTGAATTTGGTTTAAATGAGCTGCTGTCATGTCGTATAGGGAGGTCAAGGATATGGCCTGGGATAGAACTGGCTGGAAGATGCATGAATTAGTTGCACTAACAAGAGGAAACTGTTAAATGAAAAGAGAGAGCTGCTTATATAGAGCATTCACTGTATATCGTTTGCTAAATTATATTGTAATAAGTCATAAAGTCGATTTTGATTTGAAATGTAATTGCGAAGTTTATAAAATAGATTACGTGACATAGACCCTATGAAATATCAATAGGTGCATATGATTTAAACTCTTAGATTGGTGTAGGATTTTAGGATATATTATGTAGGATATTAGGTATGCTTATGCTTTTATTATTGGTGATTTAGTATAATATTATTATGACTTGAAAAATGTAAATAAATAATTAAAAAACAATGGTGATTTTTTTTTTAAATAAAACTAAATAATCAATATAAAAATACACTTTACTTGCAGTTTAAACAAATTGCTTTACAGATATAATAAGGTACAGTGTAGTACTAATAACTACATATCTGTGGTAGTGTTTGTAGCTAGGCAATACATCTAATGTTCACCCATTTACTTTGTGACAAATGCTAATATGTGAAAATAAATTCAATCCACTGAACAATCTCAAGTTTAAACATGACCAAATAAGTTATTTTTTTAAATTTACTTCAATGTTAACCATTTACTATGTAAGCGTAATATCAAAACAAATTGTAGGCAAGTACATTAGGTATATACTTAACATATTTATTAAACAAATTTTAAGTCTTACAAATAGCTAGAATAAAAAGGTTTTAAACCTTTGTTCATTTCTATTTTATTGTCTGAATTTTTTTTTCTGTTAAAAACAATAATTTTTATAGCCAACTTCGAAAAAAAGATATGCTAAGTTTGTTTTATTAAGTAAATATGTCAAGTACAACAAAACAAATATATTGTACATATTATCAGAATAGGTAAAATGTGAAGTACCTATGTATGTACTTACCCATAATATTGAAACTTATAACTTCATTATGTAAAATCAAATGCTCTACAATAATAGTCACAAAGTTGCTAATATGCATCTATATAAGTAGTGAATTTAAAATAATTAGGTGTTAATATGTATAAATGCAATACTTAAAAAATTAAGTAATGTTAGGAAACTTTTTATACATAATTTAAGTTACATTTTAATAGAAATATATCCATTTATTTGAAAGTTACATTTGATACCAAATGCCTGAATAATTTTCAAATTTGCTGGATAAGCACATATAAAGTATGAAGTTAATCTAATGTCCAACATGAAGATAAACCCTTGGTGATAGGTACAATAATACTATGATTTTCCTCAAATCTAGCTCTCTTGCAGGTTACAAACGTTACTACATGAAAATTATATTTTCAGCTTATACAAAACATTTAAATCCAGTACAAAGATTGTTATAGAATAATAAATACTCTAATAGGGAACTGAAACTTTAATTAGTTACATTTACAGATAATTAATAAGATTCTTACGAATCTATTAATGAAAATTTGAATGATAAAAAGTTTTTGGGAATAATATAAATTAGTAACTACCCAGGAATATTGAAAATTGTCAGAAAATTACCACACTTCAATATGATTAATAATAACATCACACAATCAAATAGATTGCTTAGTTCTTAAAATGTATTGTAAACCACATGACAATGTCAATATACAATCCTAAGTTATTTAGAAATACTGGCCCACCATTAAAAATCAATTGGGAAGTTAAATTTATGCAAAATAATATGCTACAGCATCTTACAATTTCAAATTAGATTTATTTTCCTTATTTCAAACCATTAATACAGAGATCTGTATGAAGTGATTACATTTTTCATTCTTTCAAGCATTCCCAGTGGTACAAAAGCACTACCTGCCACATTAAACCTTTAGTCAATTCAATTTTTTTATCCAGAATTAAACAAAATTGGTTAAAAAAATGTACATTGATCATATAATACTGCACTTAAAATTTCAATCTACAATTTAAAATGTTTTGGAAATTCCTTAATTATATATGACTACACCTACCTTCGTTTTAGCAATGTCATTTCAATACAAAGTACTATGGTTAAAATATATATTATGGTTATAATATATAATATTGGAATTGTTTTTAAGTAAATTCTATATTTTCAATTTAGAGATAAAGAAATAGCAAATAAGTTTAATTCTTGAATAAATAACAATATAGAATATAGTTATTTATCTAAGATTCAACTAGTCTATTCCACACTATGTGTGATGTGTCAATATTTTGGTATAATGTTGCATCTCAGTACATTGACAATTTAAATTGAAAATAGCACTTTCACTTCATAGTGAGAGTTAAGATATATAAGTATGCAAACAATTGTTCTATGCCATTTCTATTTATTGTGGATTTACATCATATATTAATTACAAATTTTCATTCTTATTATCAAATCAAAAAATAAGAGCTATAAATATTATTAAGCACCATTTTAATTTAATGAAATTTTAAAAAGTGTAAAAACATAATTATTTTGAAATAAAACAGAGTTGCAAACATATACCAAAATAAATTAACATTATTTGCATCTAATGGAATATATATTTACAAAATAAATTACAATATGTACATTAAACAACAGAGTAACATTGCCTAATCATTAGATATTGAAACTAAAACATATTTAACCATATATGCCAAAAAAATAAAGCCAACTAACACAAACAAATTATTCATAATGTAATACATGCTGGATGGCTGTTCTGTAGTCACATCACTTTCACTATTGATATTGGTGTTATCAGATTGGAGCATAGCCTCTTGTCGCTGTTTCAACAACTGTTCTATCTCTTCCACATATTCAGGAAACAACTCGCAAAACATCTTATTTTTCAAATTTATCTCCAAAGACTCAGCTGCCAAACATCGCTTTTGATAGTCTGAAGTCTCTATTGATCCCAGTGTTGGTGTCTTTTCCAACATGAAGCTGAGTAATCCTGTCAATATGGTGGAAATAGACCAGGCTGGATTCCATGTATCTGGATGAAAATCAGTTATACTAAGGCACAGTCTTGTGTTCGTTTTAAACCTACCGTTCGGCGTAATCATGTAAATAGACGGTGGTTTAAAGGGAAACTCTCTCGGAAATATAATTTTTCCGTGGTAATAACCTCCTTCGTAAGGACTCTTCTCTGGCCCTTTCACAACGTAATGCCATTCTAAAATATTTGAGGGTACTGGTTCTGCAGTCACATATGGAACAGGGTCGTTTTTTAGTCTGAGGTAATCCTGCTTCAGTCTACTAGTAGCGCCTGTAACTTTAGTTTTGGCCATTGTTCACCATATATAATGGCTGTAACATGAAAACGGTTGTATATTTCCTGGAATACACTATAGAGAATAATATAGAACACTGAAGTTAGTTTTCTATATCAAATAATTAGTTTTGAGTCAGGTCAAGTCTACGCCATAAAATGAATAAATAAATACGTCAAAAGGACATGCGACATGAACGTCAATCTAATTAAATCTTACTCTAGAGTAATGCCATAGATTATTAATATATTATGGCTACGTACACGGTCAATAAAACGAAAGTCTAAATTCCATTAATAACTAATAGGGATTAATATTTAATAATATCTATACATTTTAATTACAATTTCTACATAATGGCATAGTAATGAATATGGCAAACGTGTGGTATCAAATATTTAATATCGAATTGAAGAATTCGATCGAAATTAATATAGATATTCGACCGGTATGGACGGTATCGAAATTGGTGGTGATGACCTTTCTGCCATGAATGTTTAGAGGAACCCAATATATAAATATTAAAGCAGCATCGATATTGTCCATGCCTAGTAATAACCAACAATGTCATAAAACAAACAATGCGTACCTTTGTTTAAATATTAGATTAAATCTATAGTCGGTAAGTATAGAATTATAAAATTTAAAAAAATGTAATAACCAAAAATTTAACTGAAATTGTTTATATTTATTCTTGATATTTTTTGTATTACGTAGTGCGATACTTTGCCTTCTGCAGAGCGATTTATGAACTAAAATCACTTGGTTACTTGAGTCTATTAGTTTGCTTTGATGATCATATTGGAAGTAGTGCTGCCATTTGGTAAACATGGTGATATTTAAGGGTGGTAGTTTTGTTTTTTAACTCAACATAAGATAATGAAAGAGAAATCTGAATCAGTGCAGTTTAATTATCTTATATCTCGTATTTAATGAAAGTGATTGAATCGAGGAATCATTATAATGAGAAGGAAGCTAAAATATGGCTCAATCACAATTTGATCATGACTAAATAAGAAAGACAATTTAAAAAAATAGATTTATTTCATAACAATATTTATAAATTGAATACTCATATATGACAAAAATATAACAACATTTTAGTAAAATAATAAAATCATTATTACTATCATTTATAATACTAATAGTAATACATATACGATTTCAAAAATAAAAGCAATTAAATTGTAAATGTAGATTATTTTCACTTTGTTAAACTTCTTCTGTGTAGTAGTGTAAAACCAATTTTTTTTTATATGAAGCATAATTAGAGAGTACACCCTTATATTTGATACATTTGTCACATAATAACATGTAATAATTGAATACACGACTGATGTTTACAATAAGTTATTTCTAAAACGAAATCACTCATGTTGTAAATACACAACGAAAAACTATTATCATTACAAGTGAAACTGATTTTATTATTTTTTAAAATATATATGTTACATTATTCAGTCTAATGTCACGTGTTTTAAGATTAACAGGCAATTTTATAACCTGGGGATTTAAAGAAATAAATTTTATATACACCTAATTGAAGCTAATCGCACTGGTTAAGAGGCACAATGTTGCCAACATATATGATATATATAATATTACATTTTCAAAATAAATCGATGGTATCATTTATTTGCCACCAAATATGTTGTAATTTTCAATTGGTTACATAGTTTTATATTTATTAGTTTCACCCAAACAAGACAATATTTTCTTGCGTGCATGCAGCCAGCATTATATCTCTGATCACGTTCCACTGTTGAGCAGCATGCTTCGTATTTCATAATTGAGTTGTTTAATGTGATCTTCGTCTGGATTTTCTTGCTGGATAAGCCGGTCCCTTTGAGCCATGAGGTCATTTAGCTTGTCGTTTATTGGATTCCTTGGGGCACTCCTGTAACTTATAAGATAAAATTGTACATCCAAAGTGATTTTCTTTTTTTTTTGTGCAACAGCAGATAATCGGTTTCATCTATCTAAGGAACTTGAAAACAGAATTTTCTTGCAGGTAATAACATAAAATTACACAAATTGCCTGGATCCGTAAATTAGAATACCTTATGTTATGAGAAATACTACAAGATATACTCATACCATAGATAACGAAAAACGCGTTACGTAACTTTTTTATTTAAATAAATGAGTAGGGAATTAAAATCTCTCAAGTTGGCAACTCTTTTCGTTTACATTTTACGGGGATCCCCCAACTGTATTTATGTTTTCGTTTTTAGTATTCTTTAGTGTTGTGATTTTTAGGTAAAAATAATCACTTGGGTGTTATATAAAGTTTAGGAAGGGGAAGTATAAATAAAATATTAGGGCGCGTTACATGGAGCAGGGAGATTTAAAAATTTCCAAAAATTGCGTTACGTAACACTTAAACGTCTCTTAATAATCTACCATTATGTTTCACGTCACATCACGATATCGCTATACCAGGGTCAACTAAACCCATGTTTAAGGTAGGACAAAAGAACTTCTTGGTAAAGCAGAAACCATAATTAAGTGACTTCGAAAAAGCAAATCTGTTTAATTTTCTTGGGGTGTTTTATTTTAAAGTAGAGCATGGCCCTTCAATACCCCCCTTCCCCCTAGCTACGGCCATGCGTTACACTGTAATTTTTTTTTAATACACTTACTTCATGCTTTTAAAGATGTCCATACCATCTGGAATTGAGTCACCTGAAACAAGAAAATACGCAATAAAAAATAGTTAACTAAAATGTTAATCGTGCAATAAATAACATTCTCATTAACTGTTATTGAAAAATTGGACTTTAGTGACAAAAAAAGAACTGCTCATGTCTATAGGCGACGGTTACCACTTTCCATCAAGTGGGTCGTCAGCTTGTTTGCCATTCTAAGTTGTATAAAAAGAAAAAAAAAATGCTGTAACATCTGTGATTGATTTATGTGCAACTATGATTAACAGTTTAATATCATTCAAATATCTTTCAATTACCTTTCAGAAATATTAAGAATCATTGAATGTTTTCAGATGTTTAAACCCCAGCACTTTTATGTGGTAAGTAGAGAGAACACTCGCTTCTCTCTACTTACCACATATTCATATTTTTATATTCACCATTATCATATCAGACTTTAACTGTCCACTGCTGAACATAGCCCCTCCCTTGGGGGGATTTGCCAGTAATTGTCACGCTTTGCAGGCGAGTTGGTAACCGCAGTTAGGCTTTGGAGATGTTTTAAGAAGGACGTTGCTAGCCATCCCTCGCCGTTCCTTAGTCGCCTCTTACGACACCCACGAGAAAGGAAGGGGCGGCCTATTCTATGCGGATCACAGGGGATAAATATAATAGTTTTATATTATTACTTACTAATAATAGAATGAGATTCTAATGCTGGAGTATTGGCTAATATATCTACTAGGAAATCATCTTTTAACTTCTTTATATCAACATTGTTTTGGTTTGTTTTATCCTCCTCTTGATCTTGAATTGTGTCCAGTCTGTAAAATAATAATTTAATGATTACTGATTATAAAGTATCCTATGTGTTATATTAATGTAATATACCTATAATATCAACAATTGAAACAAACAATGGTTAGCTTTAATGTCTATGCCCAAGAGACTACAGCATGAGGTTCTTCAAAAGGAGGGTAAAGAGGTTTCTTCAGGGTCAGCAACGCGCGCGTAATACCAGAGGTATTGCAGGCGTTCATAGGCTACGGTAACCGCTTACCATCAGGTGGGTCGTATGCTTGTTTTCACCTCAGCGGTATAAAAAAAAATTCTATTAGCAATGTCTCGCCGCCGTAGATTTAAAAGCGACAATGTTATTAAATTAAAATTAGTTGATAATATATGACGTATAACATATAACAACAATACCATATATGAAACATATGATATATAAAAGACGTGTGTTTTTGGGACCCTAAATTGATATTCGAAAGTGAACAAAACAACCAAAAAAAGATGGCCGTGTGCCAAATTTCATTCAAATCCGTTCAATAGTTTTTGCGCGAAAAAGTAACAAAAATCCATCCACTTATCGTTACAAACTTTCATATTTATAATATTAATAGGACTAGGTGTATTCCCCAAGTTTTTTCATGTGAAAACTAACATTTTAATATTAATGGGACTGATAATTTCATTAGTAATTATTATTTTAAAGTTTAATTAAATATTAACATTAGACCGTCACAAAACAATAAAATGGGGCGCTTTTATAATATGATTCTAGAGATATATATATGTATACACAATAATTGCCGTGTAGTCTCGGCATAGATTAAGCCCCCTCCCCCCAATCCTAAGGGAGATTATGGTCGAGGGATTGGCAACAGCGTTCTTCATAAAACATAACTAAAAGCCAAACTGCGGTTGTCTACCCGCTTGCCAATCGTAGCAACTACTGGCAAAACTCCCCTTATGTAGGAGACTACGTTCAGCAGATTAATAATATGGATGTTCTACATCAAAATCAAATACTTGTTGTTTCCAAAGTTATGTGATTCGCTGTCTCAGCGGCCACACTTTGAACACCACAGACATAGTTTATATAATATAAATATAAGGAGCAGTAAAGCGGCTGACCCCATATCGCCAAGCTCTCGCCGGTGCGACTGCAGCTGTGTGAGCACGTGCTTGCGCGCGTGCAGTTTGCTGAGGTGCAGCTCGCGGACGGCACGGCCCCACTGCTCCTTGAAGAATGCTTTCGACTGCACCGCGCTGTCTAACTTCTCTTCTAAGCAACGCTAAAATAAAACATAATAATTATTTACTAGCAATTGCCTGAAACTTAGTAGCTGTAGATTTTGGATGTAAAGTAACCAATAATATCGACCCTAAATGGCGTAACAAGATACGATGCGATTAACTAAGAAAAGTCTGCCATAGGTAACACTATTATGTATATTTTCTCAAACATGCTTGGAAATGTGAGCATTATTTTGACAATCTTCTTAGAGACAAATCAAAATTGCCGTACTGGCCAAGATACATGCGGGCAGCGGTCGGCAAAAGTTGTATGAAAATCCATATCTGTCGTATTTTGCGGCCAGATAAATTACTATGTAAACTCATATCTGTCCTGTAATTTAAAAATGGAATGACTTTTTACTTCGAAACATGGCTACCAAGGAGGTAACGTACACAAGGTTTTATTTAAATTTCGAACTGTCTTGCAAATAGAATTGAAAAAAAAATAAAGGAATATTATGGCGCGTGAAAAATTGTTATTGTTCGTTATTCGTCATTGAATTTAAAAAGTAAAATTGTGTTTTTGATTTCCGCGCATTGTTTGTGAAAAGTACTATACAAGCCTTGGCCACAACTAGGCATTAATGGCCTCTCTGATGGATTTGACAAATATTACACATAAAGATCCGTCAGTATTCTACGACTATGACGATATGTTAAAAGTCAGTTACCCAAAAAGTTATTTATTATTAATAAACAGTTATTTAATATTAACAAACTTTTAACATATTCGAAAATTGATATCAGATCGATATGAGCGGTATCGAAATGGGTGATGACCTTTTTCCCGCCATCAATGTCCAGATCTAATATACAGATATTGGAACGGTATCCATATTACCCATGCCTAGTTTTTTAATGATGCTAGAACAAACAGATAATTCTAAAAAAAAACCGTCCAACATAATTATTTTCTTATACAATTTATTAATATTTCTATTTTAACCAAATGTTCTCCTTTAACCAAAGGTTGTATGTAAGAGATTGCCCTAGCGATAAGACTGCCTTTTGTACCTTTATGTGTATATTTCAATCTGTATTTATGTTACTGTATTTCACTTGAATTATTCACTTGTCATTGTACATTTTTATTTATGGTGCAATAAAGAGTTAAATAAATAAATAAATAAAAATAATACTTCTAATTTTTTACGCTATCTATTTTGTATTCTTTGTTTGTTAATATTTATTAAATTTATTTAACGAAACTATATAATGGCTAGACTTACTAGTTCCTGAATGAGACTGGCTGTCTGATCTTTTGTCAGTCCAGAGTATCTATTCTCAGCATCTTTTTCACAATTCTTCAAATTAGTCTGTAATAACAACAATTTTTGAGTTTAAATAAACAATATAACAAAAAATATAACTGTATTTTACACTGGGCTTAATACAAAAATGTCAAAATGAAATTTAGTGAAATACTAAAGAAAAAAAAAGGACATCATTTTTCTTTAAACAATATTTTTAGGAATATGTGTGGTATCCTCTCTTATTATAACTCTGGTGGTAAAATTAGACAATATCATGCTGTGCTTTCTATGTATTGTTTATCTCCTAGCGCCTTAACGGCTTAACCGATCTATTATGAAACTTAGTAAATACATACTACATTGAATGGAGAAGGACCTAGTAGAGGCAATTTTTTTACTCGACCAATGAACACATTCCTGTCACGCCGACGAAGTCACAAGTACAAGCTAGTAGTAAATTATAAAAGCTTAGACTCGTAGTTTTATGTATAGATGCAAGTGAAATAAATACCTAGTAAAGATACCTTAAGCTACGCAGACAAAGCTGCGATTTACTACTAGTTTAAAATATATATTTCTTCCCACCTTGAGCACTTCCACATGTTTATCCAATTGCTTCACCTTCAGTTCCAACTCTTCGATCCTCATGTCTTTCAGTTTCAACTGGTGATTCATATCATCTTCCATTTTCTGGGAGGCCTCGCGCAACTCTTGATACTTGGCTGTGTAGTGTGCTTCTAGCGCTTTTTTCGCTTCCAATAACTAAAATAATATAATAATTAACTTACTTTTGTCTTTGTAAGAAATAAAATAAAAAATCCTTTTATTTGTTGTAGCATATTTTTTTTATAATATTGAAATAATATCCATATTTGAGTCATATTTATTGCTAATACTGGCAATACAAACTCATTAAAGACTTTTGTTTCTAAACTTTACAGCTATTTAGATTTATTCACAAAGTTATGGTTTAATATATAAAATAATAATGTAAATATATACATAATATATATATAGCTGTACATACGTAGCAGTTTTATATTTTCATTTAATATTATTACTTAGCAGGGCTTTTACATAGTACTGACACCTATATTAGACCATTCCAATGTACAAGGGTCTAGCGGCTACCGATAGCGATCAGGAGGTACTTATGTCGATCGTCAAAATTTCTATAATTATAATTATTTCTATAATAAAGTTACCTTTTTCTCCCTGTCGACGTTACGATACCCGCGGAGGCGGAAATCGTCGGAGGCGCGCGCGAGGTCTGCCGCCAGAGTGCGGCACTGTTCTATGCCGCGACTGAGTTTGCACTCCAACTCCACCCGCTTCTTGGCCCACTCCTTCGCCAGCAACTCTAGGTGATACTCCTCCTTACGTTTTAGCTGTTGAGAGTATAATGAAGAAATAAAAATATATTTTATATATTTGAAATTTTTTTTTATGAATTTTTCGTCCAATTTGGAATGCAGTTTCAGCGGAGTAACTAATATATCCCATATTGATTCCAAGACAAGAAAGAGAATATGTCTTACTCTATGTCAAAAAATATGTATAAGCCAAATTTCATAAAGATTAACGAGTTACCAAGGTGCCAATAAATAAATACAAATATAGACGCTTTTTTATTCCCAATATTTGTAAGAGTTAATACACTATTATATAATACTAACGATCCGCCTCAAATTAACACGGATACATAGATAGAAAGATAAATTAGTATTATATATTAGTTTCAATAGAAATTTTTTGATACTCTGGATTACATTATTGTAATCTTCTTAGGGATCTCTAATTTTTTTTTAATAATATATAGCCTAGTTTACTCACTGAAAATGTAGCTTTATACGAGTGAAAGAATTTTTAAAATCGATTAAGTAGTTTAAAGTTTATCCATTATAAACATACAAAAAATAAAAATTTTCCTCTTTATAATCCTTATCAATGTTATGTCTATATACATATATGAGCTGGAGAAGGATGGAGAGATCGAATTGATAATGAGGAAGTCCTACTTAGGGTTAAGAAAAAGAGACAAATTATAAGAACTATCGAAGTCAGAAGAGACTTGATTAAATGAAGAGACTTGTAATAAATCGTAGTGAGTGACAAGAGCTCCACTGGGGGTGGGGGGGGGGGGATTGTTAGTAATGGAGACTAAGTATCCCATTGCTAGCAATATACCCAACCAGGTCGACCTCCTCGCGGTTCTCCCTGGAAACTATCATGGTTAACTCCTTGTGAATTCGTCATGATGGGCTAACTGGCCTGTTTTCATTCTCATCGATCACCCTTTACTGGTGCTCCGTCAGTGTATCCAGTTAACGCAGGCGGGGTTACCATTCCATTTTCACATATAAATAAAAAGGGCTCCACCGACAAGAGCGCAGTTTATAAATAGGACAGATATATGTGTAAAACGGGAAATTTTATCAACTTACTATGCTTATCGTTTCTGACAACTGTTTTGACTTCATCCGAACTTTATAAATGTAAAAATGAGTTTACTTGCTTTCAACGGTTTAACCAAAACACTATAAAATTTAATATAAACGTACTATATCAACCATATGGTACTGAGAAGGACATAGGCTACTTATTATCCTGGTTAGTGAACTAATTCCGGTCATGCCGGCAAAGTCGCGGGTAAAAGCTAGTATTAGTATAGATATAGAAGCCTTTATAAAAAATACTTTATTATTATTCTATTATCTTAATATGTTTCTAACGAACATTGCTATTTATATTAATTTGAAGATACTTACTTGACACTTGTATAATTCCTGTTGCTTCTCCTTCCAATCTTCCAGTTCATCGACAAACCCCTGCATGATGGCGTCACGGTCCGTAGGCGATATCAGCAATTTTACTGCATCCAATTAAAATGTACATAAAAATAATAATACTTATTACAATTAAACATTACATTATTCAAAAATGCTCTTCTGTTAATTCAGCTGCCGTGCAGCTCGCTTGAATGCTGTGTTCCGGTTTCAAAGTAAATTATGGCGGTAAATTTAATAAATAGATACTGTAACTCAAGATATCCATTAGATAAATATTTGTCAAAATCCATATAGATGTGAACTAATTGTAACGATTATAACCATTGAAGTTGCATAAAAAAAAAAACATGTAAGATTAGAACACTGCCTAAGTAAGCGGTTACGTGAACTAAAAAACCTCTTACTCCATTTTGGTACAACATTCTGCCCCGCGTTTATCATATTTTACATTATTATAAAATCTCATATGAAATTAATATAATTAATATAGATCAACTATAATGGGTTCCATTGAAAACTCAAATACATTCAACATTTATGTTTTACGACGAACAACTTTAGAGATGAGCATGTAATATTTTCATTAAAGTATATTAAGTAAAAAGCACACAGTGGTTCTCAGTGAGTTCCAAATATGTCAATTTTTTAAAGCAAATAAGTAAGATATGACATAACTTTTATAAAATAGCAAAGGAAAGTAAGTTTAAGAGTAAGTACTTCATGTTATAAAGATCGACAGCGCGCTAAGTCTTTGGTACTACATTTATAAGCTAAGCATTTGTTTGTCACTCATATAATTTATAAAAAAAATATTAGAACTTTAAAATTAATCACCTTTCTCAGTCTGCGATGTACATGCATCACTCTTGCTCGTTTCTAACTTGATATTCTCACTGGGTCTATTCTCAATGTTATTCTCTGCTGTATTATCTATAACTTCTCTTGTAAGTTCCTCGACTTTTGTATCTTCTTTTTGATTCACATGTGAATCTTGTTGTATCGGCTCGCACTGTACTTGCATATCGCTGGTTAGTGGTCGAGAGCGAGACGCCAGTAACCTCTCTTGGCTTTGTGCAAAAGAGTCACACATTTTCTTTATTAATTCCGCGATCTCGTTCGATTTTATAATTGACTCACCCGATGCGTCTTTGTATCTGTATGTCAAGAACAACTCATCAGATGTTAAATAAATCATATTGAACTAGGTTCCCTATTATCAAAATTGGGCGTATAACATGACACATGCAACTTTGTTTTAAAAACAGGGCAAGTGATGGTTTGATGGACAAAGTATGGTGAATGTATTTTGGATTATCATCATTATAAGCAGTCCCATGATGCCATGGGTAAAAAAGTTGACAGGGAGCGTCAGGAAGATCGAAGCCCGCCATGGTTACAAGAACCCTTTATCATTCCTGCTGCTATCATACTACTGGGTACGAACTCTTATATATATCAGACATATAATACATTATACACTAACGATCTAAGCAGACTTTGCACAGATAGATAGAATTTTTGAAAGTAAAGCCTATACTACTTGCTGATAATGTAGTTTTCTATAGGTGAAAGAATTTTTAAAATTGTTCAATTTGTTTTTAAGTTCCATTATAAACAAACAATCACGTCTTGCCTATTTACAATACTAATAAAGTTAAATAATGCCTTAATATATACAGAATATGTACAAAACATTATTTTCTTCTCACCTGGCAGTATTCCTGGCAGCGACGCTGGTATACGCCACACCGCCGACATTCGGGTCCAAATCGGTGCAGCTGCCACTCTTATAGTCTATGGTAGGATCCTGGTGTACTGGCTCTCGCTGTACATTACTGTCCAGCTGTGTGGCACTGCGAGCTGTCAGGTTCTTTGGTTTCTACAAATTTATTACATTTTATGTAAAATTAAATATGTAAAACAAATTTGTGTTAGTTAACTTTAAAATTTGTTTGCTTCAAATATGTCTTAATAACAAATATTTTTAATACAATTGCACGTTATAATAGTATATACATACCTGATTTTTATTGCCGCCATTTCGACGTGGATTGCACCACGTCGTCTGCCAGAAAACGTCGCTCACTTCAGTATAGTCCTGGCCATGACATGGTTTAATCCACATCGAAACGTCGGCAATAAAAATTAGATGTGTATGTACTATTTACCTGTAATTTTCAACGCGTAAATATATATATGACAACTTATTCTTATATACAAAATATTTACCTCTTTATCCTGCAGTCCAACGTACTTCAAACTCATTTCGACGTCCACAAACGGGCGCCTACCTTCCTCTCTGGCCACACCCTCACAGCGTAGAATGAAACATCGCTCGTGTATCGTCAACGCTCGCTCCGCATTACAAAACTTATTCAAGAAGTCATTTGTATCATCTGTTGGCACCAGTTTACGAAGATCCAGGCTGCAGATACCTATAATATATATACATAATTATTAATTTACTTAAAATTTATCATTATTTATTTATTATTATTTCTCACCACAAACAATTAAGGACTTACTACCTATAACTTGAAGAACATTTTAACAATATTAAACCCGTTATTGTTGAACCTGTATTACAAGTCACTGACTGTTTACCCGTTTATTTCTTTTAAATCAGGGAATGAATGAGAGAAGGGATTGTCAATTGATTAGAATTCTTTAGTTTAATTCCGCTACCATTAATATGCGATACCGACTACTTTAAGTAGAGGTCCTATGACGTTCCATATCGATCATCAATCTCCGATCATTATTAAGTCCACACACATGTTGCGACAAGTGTTTCACCTTTAAATAAGGCAATTTCAGGTAATTAATCAATTGCAGGTTGAAGCCTAGTGTTGACCAATTGGCGCCAAGGCTTGACCCATTTAGGCGTTTTAGCAAGTTTATAAATGTTGCCAGTTTTAAAGTAAAAAAACCTCTTTATGAAATATTGCCAAACACACCTATGTTTATGTCCCCGGCGCAAACCTTCGTGACGAGGTGCGGACACTCGGCGAAGTACCTGCCGAGGTCCGGTAGCGATCCGCGCAGCCGCAGCGAGGATCGTTGGTTAAACTGCGCACTCGTTCTTCCGCTGCCAACGCTCGCACCCACCCTGACATACAACTAGACATTACAAACTATACACTACAGCGGATCCTCGACATCAGGAGAAAGCACCGCGTTGTGTTCAAATTTTGCCCAGGACCACCTCGTTAAAAGGTCTAAAACTTATTCAGATATCAGAGGCTAAAACTGGCCCTAGCAATGGCAAAATAGAATGATGGCTCTTCTATTGGGAAGCGGTTTTGTAACATCAGTTTAATATATTTTATTTCAAAGACAAGTGGCCACAGATGGCTACCATATAAAAATGAAAAAAAGTGGACCTCTGATCTCTACAAAACTACAAAATACAGATTGGAATGTGTATGCAGGAACTACATGATTTCCACCAACCTTTCACTCATCGGAAGTGGAGTCGAGTGTAAATTAAATACTGCTAAATAGAATACATTAGAAACTTTCACATACCTGTCTGTCATGATGTTATGTGTGAAAACAGAATATGTAATATAGCAATAGACATTTTTGTTGGAAATACTACTGGGTAGAAGCTGAAACAAAGAACATAACACTATAATATGAAGTGTGCATACATGTATACATCAAGTATAAAAAGGGAAACTCCAATAATAGTGTACATGTCATTAAACAATTACCTGCAAGGAACGTACCTATACATGTTGAAATAATATATTAATACTTAGCCCATTAAAATATTCAATTTTTGTTAACCACTTTTGATAAGGTGATATTTATGGAAAAAAATAATATTTAACATAAATCGCTTCATCTTCATTTCAAGTATTACCAGTAAGAAATATAGTGATGGCTATATGTAAGCACAACTTTAGCAAAAATTGGTCATACATTAGTAACCATTACTATAGTTTGATAGAAGGAAGAATACGTGGTAAATACTCTAAAATTAGAATAGTAATAAACTTCGCCTGTGTAGTTAGACTTTAGATCTAGGAGTTATCAGTGTTGCCATTTACTATTGATGAAAAAAAAAATCCTGAAACAAAAAAGGACTTTACCATAAACAAAACATTACCAAATCCAAATTTTCCACAGCTCCAATAACTAGACTGAGTACAAAGAGATGCCTCCCACTACCAATTTGTATGAGGCCCTCGTCACACATCAATATTGGCTGAAGGTCAGGAGAGGTGACAGTCTTCTTACTCTCTTCTATATACTCATCTAAATAATAAAAAAAACAAACAAACTATGTTATAATGTCATACCACAAATTGTAACGAGAGCAAGAAACTTTAGAACATTGAAATATGAATTCTAATAATCAAATATTAGTATTGTTTATGGTTATTTAATTGCAAATGGGAAGAAAAAAATAATATAATTATCAAAACATTGAGGCCAATTCTGAGATGCTTTTATAAATTTATCTTTAAAATTAATATTTTATTCCATTATACTACTATTTTCTGAACCGTTACAAACTACGTTTATAATAGTTTCGACTTAAATCTATCAGAAATTTAGTTCACATTACAAGATTTAGCTAGTATTGTGATCTTGGTATCAAATTGAAATTTGAATTTAGACATAAGTTTAGATATTATTTATAACAAATATGAATGTTTGTAAAGATGAAATGTGCGATGGACAGAGGTTTGTTTGTTAGTATACCAAATTTGTTACACATATGAAGAGCCCTTTGAGAAAAATCGATTGAATACTGCATACACATACACATGCCTTTATAAAGCTTGGTTATTCAGATCAGAATTTTGATATTTTTAGTAACAGTATTAGCAATTGTTAATTTACTTCAATTTTTATTTCAGATATTTTACTAGTTGGCCTCCTTACTTTTATATCTTCATTCAACTGAAATTTTGCTAGATTCTCTTTCTGTTGGAGAGGAATATATAATGTTGAGTATTTGATAACTACTTACTTAAAGTCAGAAGGACTGATTTCCCAGTAACACTAGTACTGGTAGGGTAAGTGGATGGGTATGCCACTTCGTTGCTGTGGAACATTCTCAACTCATTTCTCTGTAATCAATGACGGGCATTTAAATTCTATTATGTAATTTATTAATACAGCTAAAGGGGTATAAGATGCACATAAATAATTTATATTAAGGAAAATATTTCTATAAATTATATGATTATTATGAAAGATTAAATTTGTTTTCATAGTTTGACCTACAAACTAAAAACAAAAACAAACTTATAGCATAATAAATCTGCATTTACCAGTGGAAGACTTCATACAAAAAATTTGTGCATTAGTAGCATCTCTGTCCCACTGTTTATTTTACCACTGCATATGCTTATATAGCTATTATTTTGAAAAATTGAATATGCCAGTGAAATTACAGGATATGGAAGTATAATATTTTAGTCCTCAAGAATAGTAATGTAAGGTACCAAGAGTGTCACAATGTAATCTGTGACATCCACACAGTCATTCAAGTCTACTACTTGCCATTTAGTTGGCAATCAGCTTTGTTATCTTTTCAAATTACATAAAAAAACTTACAGGAGTTGGAGTGTTCGCTCTGTCCTCAACAGACAGACTTAACAGCAACTGTGGATGGCAACACTTGCCTTCAGACTTTACACCCAAAAGCCTTTGCCATGTGTGTTTAATCTGAAATAAATATTTTAAGAAGAAAGAATAATTAAAAATTTTCTATATACAGACTATAACATACTAAATATGAGAGTGTGGAGGAAGAGATTGCTAGTAATTGAGACTATCAACTCCATTGATAGCAAAATAGGGCATATTGCTATATCAAATATTATCATCATATAACTGTCATTGTATTAAAAAATTAACATAATTTTTTAAAATAATACCCTGTCAGGTCGACTTTCAAGCATTCCCCCATTGACATCATTTTGATTAAAATGGAATTATCAATATTAAAGTTATTGCACTGAAGATGGTGTATACAATATGGACAAAAAATCCAGTAAAATAATTGAGGAATTCTCCAAGTGTACGAGGTCTGTCCGGAAAGTTCGTATAAAAGTGTTCTGGAATGCGAGAAAGAGGAGTGGGGAGGCCAGGTAAGCGCAGGACCCCTTCCTTATGTCCCTAACAATGCTTCAGTTCTGGTCTGACCGCCGTGCGGTGCGAACTGGCTTGTTACGCCATCTGTGAAGTTACCTCTTAACGAAACCCCGTCGGCATGGAGCCCGCTTCCGTTGAAGAGCAGCGCGTCGTAATCAAGTTTCTCTCGAAACTCGGCAAGAATGGCCGTGAAATTTTTGCATCTCAGAACAGTGGAATGACATGTGAAGGAACCAACGTCCACAAAAAAATCAAAAAATTCAGAGATGTCAAGACAATGTTGATTGTTTTTTTCGATGTTCGGGGGATTGTCCATCAAGAATTCGTCCCTCCAGGCCATACAGTTGATGGAAAATTCTACGTCGATGTGCTCAGACGCCTCAAAGCTCGTGTGGCACGAGTTCGTCCAGAATTGGCGCGAGAGGGGCGTTGGATTCTTCACCACGACAATGCCCCTGCCCACACCTCTCTTGTTGTCCGTGAGTTTTTGAGTAAAAATTCCATTACGGTGACCGAACACCCCCCTATTCGCCGGATTTGGCCCCGTGTGACTTCTTCTTGTTCCCAAAAACCAAATTGGTACTTCGGGGGCGGCATTTGGGGGACATAAATGAGATAAAAAAAGCTACGACGGGGCAGCTGAGAAACCTACAACCAGAGGACTTTCAAGGAGCCTTCTCACAGTGGAAACGGCGTTGGCACAAGTGCATTATGTCACAGGGGGAGTACTTTGAAGGGGATAAAATTGATTTACCTGAATAATTGTAAAATAAAATTTTTAAAAAACTTTTATACGTACTTTCCGGACAAACCTCGTATCATATGAATCTAGCAATTAGGAAGCAATCATGTTATGTAGTATCACTGTTTCTTACAATAAAGTGTTCATGCAGTATTTGTTAAATTATAAGAGGTTATTTAGCTTGCCTGATATTTTCATAAATAAGTAGATTTTGTTCTAACACTTATGTGAACACACAAGACTTCAATTATGGCAATTAAAAAAGACAAACAAATTTTGATTTAAGCATTAAACAACTATGGAACCAATCTGAAAACATACTCTTTTAAATAAAAAAAAAATTCCAAATCAGTTTATGAATGGTAAAATTCTGATATACCAAATTTGAAAAAAAGTGAGTAGTTTTTTTTTTTTAAATCTATTAAAAACGTAGTCCTTGTCAATAATTGTTATTCATAACATAAAAACAATACTCACATCTATAACTTTATTGGACGGACAAGGTTGAGCACCAAGCAGACTAAGTAATAAGTATCCAACTTTATCCTTTCGACCCTGTGTACTCGTTGTATAAACTTCCACTTTAACTGGGACATTTTGTACTCGCAAACTAAAATAAAAGGCATTTCATTTAAGCCTACAGCAAAAAAATAGTAGCTTTTTACTACATAGACTTGCTTTAGTTTATAACTAAATATGGTAATGTCCCAATTTTTTTTTTTTTTTTTTTTTTTTTTATAAAACTTAGAATGGCAAAAAAGCATATGGCCCACCTGATGGAAAGTGGTAACCGTTGCCTATAGACATGAGCAGTACCATGGACATAACAGAGTATACTGTTTCGCCCATGATACCCCCCATGCGTTGCCATTCCTGAGGACTCAGGTGTTATTCCTCTGTACCCAGTAAATTCACGCCATATCCCACCCTTCAAACCGAAACACAGCCATGCAAACACAACTGCTTCACGGTTGAAACACGAATGGGACAGAGGTACCCAAGCAATCGACTTTTGTACAAAGTCTCCCTCTGGTAATTATCAATAAATGTTCAAATACAGTTAAACATTTTTCCACGTTTTTGTCTGATTATTTAAAAAAGGCTACACTTGCGAACTAAACATTAATCATGCAGTAAGATTCTTTTTTTATTAAACTGTCTCTGAAAATATTGATTTTAATAGCAAAAATGTATTTAAAAAATTCGTAAGCAAAATATGAAGTACATGCAAAGTTTATAATGATAGAGTAATATTTAATATATTCTATGATAAACATTTGAGTTCGCTGGCAGAGCACTTTTTAATAAGTTAGAAACCTTGAAAAATAATATATTGGTTTTGAAAATTGACAAATGTTACGCTATCACTCTTCAGTAAATAAAAGTCATAAACGATATTAAGTAATAAAAATAACGATAAACTTAATTAACAACAATGTAAACCGTGTAATAATTTTATAGGTGTAAATAAGTACAAAGTTATTACACACTCATACCTCCTAAACCTTCTCTTGTCCGCTTCCCAAACAAGTTCAGCGTCAAATATTGGTGCATGTGTTGGGACCACAGGATCTGTCTCCAGCATATAGCCATTCAAAGAACCGCTTACTACAAATGGAGTCCGTAAAAAACCAAAACCTAGCCCTGAAATTGATAGGTACAAGTTTTATAATTATGAGTTTTTTGCATGAATTTTCTACTTAAAAACAATATACCTTCTTTCACATGGAGAACTATTTGGATGTTGGGACCGCGCAGTTCGTCCATGAATATTTATGAAAATTAGCAAAATATTAAGAAAATTAAATTCAAACAAAACGTAAACATTTCTTTCGAAAATCAAAGTTTGACATTTGACAATTACTTGCCATGACAGATTATAGTACTTTGAAATTGCCATATTAAACTATCAAAGCAACTTTTAAATTTTGTAATTGCATAGGCAGTGTATTGAAAACAAGACTAACAATTCAAATTATTATATTCTAAAATATTTGAATACATATCACGTTGCAATTTATGCTTCTCATGATTTATCAACAGCATTATGTTATCTGATGTTTATCCAATCTATTGTACCCACAGACGATGTACATAACGAATAACTTTGAATCGAATATGGATACACGAATACCTATTCAACATCACTACTATGACGTCAGGTAACCGGAAATCGAAAAAGCGCAGGAAATTATAAATGTAGGTATTGAGAATTATACAATTACTAAATTTACATAAAGTAAAAATATTATATTATTGTACTAAATACAATCTTCTAGTATTAAATACTTTCAATATATATTATAAAGAAAACATTTATTTAACTTATATCTTTCTATTATTTTTGTGCTATTAAACTTTAGTTTAAATATTTAAAAGTTTAATTGATATTTTTGACAATTTCTTTGTATCTCATTTGATTTTCGTTTCATTTTATTTACAATAATAATTAATTGAATTTGATAAAACCAAGTAATTTTATTATACTTAATTAATAAGTAACTTTTCTAATTTTAGTTTTATGAAAAGTATTTTATCCTCTTAGTAATGAAAAAGTTTTTAAAAGAATACAAAGCTAGGAGTATAACGAATACTCAAATGTCAAATAGGTAATAAACATTTGTAAACAAAACTCAATAACAATCTCATTTATCAAACTACCTACGAATATAGTAGATTTTTAAACAGTTTTAAGATATAATTCTATTCTAAAATTGTATCGTTTTGTACGGTTGACGAAACGCCTGTGACCGCAGACCAGACAAGCGAGGCTCGAGCACGACCGGCGCGGATGAAGTGGATCAACGGAGCGCGACGAAAAGTAATTTGTACAAAAAACTAAATTCAGCTCATTGCGAATGGCGTGCTGTTCATGATGTTTTGTCTGACCGCACAATATATCGGTGGTCATTGTTGCTAGTCGTTTTTTATAACGATCGGACTTCTAATGTGCCGGTAATGTCCGCGTGCTCGTCTTGTCTGTTCTAAGTTCATGTTATAAAATATTTTGTTTATATACTCTTTAGTACTGTTAATAAGCGCCGTAATTTTTTGGTTTTGATGTAGTGCTATAATTTTGGATAGAAAAGTGGATTCATTGCAGGACATGGGAGTTTTTAAGTGGCTACGCCGGTAAGTACTTATAGAACTTATTAAAGTAGAATAAAGCGTTTCTATTAAATGCCAAAGATTCACATACTTCCTATCTACCTACTTAATTTTAAAATGTTATTAAAAATGTAAAATGTAATAAATAATACCTAATATTTATAAAAATTTCTTATGCTTTTAAGAACTTAAGTACCTACCCACATTCTTTTTCTAAATACCATGACTCTTTGGATTTTTCGTTGTTTTTTAAAATAATATATTCATATTTTTCCATGCTCAGCAGTAGACAATGGATAGGCTGAAATGATTATCATGATTATTCATATAAATAAACTGTTCTTAGGGTATATAAAATCTATTTAATTAGATACAGCAGTTTTATATATATAGTTGTCAATGCAAGCTCAGTATATGTTAAGTTTTTCTTTGACCAAGCAATTCTTTGTATAGAACTAGCCCATGACTCAACAATGTAGTGCTATAGGCATTGTCCCATCATGATGTAATGTCTCCACCTAAAATGCCATGCCATCAGAATTGTTTGGGCTTTTTATATACTTTCAATACATGGAGGTCATTATATTGTAGTGGATTTGCTCATGCCCATTGTGTATTTGATGCATTTAGATGCAATAGGTCTTATAGATGAAATAATTCTAAAGTATGACTAATGGCACAGATAATATAATGCTAATGGGAATGCAGATTAATAACATTTAAGCAAATTAATATTTATATTTAAAGAAATAGTTTGTAAGCATCAAGGATATACAAATATGTCTTAAGTCATAGTCTGTAATATATTCATGAAATTATTTTTAAAATCAAATATATAAAAAAATAGACACCCAAATATAGTAAATATAAAATTAAGTGAAAATACAGTTTACCATGCAAATTTAGAATCTGTAAATAACTAAAATATGATTAAAATATTTTTATTTCCAATATTTATTTATTATTAAACAAAATTATATTCTGCAATTTATTAAATAATATTATTTTATTTATTAACTTAATTTCCAATAAGATATAACCATTTATTTTTCCAATGAATGAGATTTTTTTATATATATCAATGTAAAATCAACTAACAGAGATTCCAATTAAAATATTCTTCATTATTATTATTATTATTATATAGGTAACATTGTTTTCAATTTGAATATTCACATGTTTGCAAGTTCATTACAACAATTTACCTTGCCCCACATTATAATGTCTGTTAAACAAAAGAATTCACAAGTAATTTTTGGCAATTTGCACAACACAATCCCAAATATTATATTTATTTCTGTCAAATGTTGTATTTTAATCTTTTTATGATTATTAACATTCAATTATAAATACATAATTATAATAATATAAATAAAAATAATAAAGAGTTTTATTCATTAATTCAACTACATTTTGTAAAATTAATTAGTCTCGTTTTTATGATGTCAATTGAGTTACAAAATGTCAATTTTTTGTGTCATTTTAGGTATTTGGACACACTCTAATTATACAAATTTAAAATAGAATGGTTGATGGGGTTTGGGGACTGACTGACAAAATCTCACAAAGAGAACAGATTTGAATTTGTCATGTCAACTTTTTCTTTTATTTAATTGAAATAAGCAAATGAAATAAACAATTAATTAAAATTTCACGTAATTAGTAGTAGAAAACGGACTAATAACATCTCACAAAGAACTTTCTGGCCTCCCTTGGTTTAACAAGACGTAAAAGACGTAAAGGTATCGATTTTATAAATGTTGGCAAGTTTGTGTATGTGGGCTTGTATTTTAAATTACGCGCGTGTTTTACTTCGATGGGTAAAAAGAACTTTTGAGGTTCTTTTTTCGTATTCGCAACTCCTAATGTTTGACATCTCTCGAGATACTTTGTCTTGGGAAATTAAGTGAGAGTTGCAAGGGCACGAAATTATCCGGCGCCAGACATTCTATGCAAGGTATTTAGACTAGGTAAGGACCTTTGACTCCCTGCCCCCATCGATTTAAATAGGTAGATATTATCAGTATCAGTAACTACGCATTATTCAACATCAAAAAAAAACATTGTGTCATCACTCTTTCATCCCCGAATGTCGTAAGAGGTGACAAAAAGAACAATACACAATGACACAAAGACGACTGTTACCACTTTGAGTCGTCACCTTGTTTGCCATTCCAGGTTGCGTAAAAAAACAGTTATGTGAAACATGTATATACAAAAGACGAATCATTATCGATAACATAGTTAAGCATACGAGTATTTATGATTCGAACCAAAAACAAATTAGTATAATGAAGAAATTATATCACAATTATACCCGCGTGTTCGTCTGCGTTGACCGTGTTTTTTTTTTAATGGACAATAATGGAATGGTAACCCCCCCTGCACTATCAGAATACGCTAACGAGACACCAGTGAGGGATGTGCATGAAGCAAGTGGTGAGCATTAAGCAAGTCAGTTTGTTCATCGTGATCAATCATTATTATTAAAAATTAACCACGATGATTTTCAGTGGGAACCGCACGGAGGTCGACCTGTTAGGGTATATTGCTAGTAATGGTCCTGTTAAATTTTCTTACTAACAATCCCTTTCCACCCGCGTTGACCATGGTGTGTTTACTGACCAAGATAAAAAAAATAGTCTATATATCCTTTTCCATCTTATATATTATAGTATACCAAATCTCATAGTGATTGATTAAGCCGTGAAGACACTAAAAGATAACAAACGCTCACTTTAACATTTATAATATTAGTAAGGGTACCAGAATTTGGAAACACAATTTACTTTTTTTTTTTTCATAAAAAAAACTGTAATGACAATATCTGTTTAGACGGCACAAAACGAGAACTGACAGAGACACAAAAAGTTAAACTGTGATTAATAGTATCGTATTCGCAACACAATGCTATGTCATATTTTGACATCTCGCAGGCTAAGATTATGCAAGTGGCTCGTAACTCCATAAATTGATATTGGCTTGTCGAATATTTAATAACAATAGCTAATACCTGTATATTTTTATTTCCAACTTGTTACTGCTGATATTGATAGTTTGTAGGAGTTATTTTATATAATACTAGCTTTTACCCGCGACTTCGCGTGAATGTATCTTGTGGTCAAGACCCGGTTATGAAAAGGTCGTCAAAATATCTACCTAAATGTAAACCCTTGTTGGAAAGGGATTGTTGGTATTGGGGATATAACAGCCTGATTGCTAACAATATACTCCATCAGGTCGACTTTCACGAGTTTCCCCCTCGAAACCATCTTAATTAATACTTTTTGAATTTTGGCCCAACTGACCTGTTTTATCCTCAGCTATTCCATCTCTCACTGGTGCCCCGCTAGTGTATACCGATAGCGCAGATTGGATTACCATTCCATTATCACCAATTAAAAAAAATAAACCCCCTTATAAAACTGAAACCTACAAACTTGTTTTAACTATTACACTGTTTTGTCACTTTCTTTCAAATTAGGAATTTAACATTAAGAAGAAGAGACAATCCTTATAGTAGCTTATAATAGCTAAAATAGGTTCATGAGAGGTTTAACTTTTTTAACTTTTTTAACATTTTTATAATTAGGGGGGGGGGGAGGCTTCTTTTTTGTCCTATTTCACTTCTATCGTGAGAAAGCATGCATTCTTTTTGCTCATCTGTAGATATACATTGCATTAATATTCGTAATTCCACAATCAAATACCTCAACATTCTCGACCTCGACAAATAATGAAAGAATTCCTATGTAATACGATGATTGATGCCTATATTAATTACTCGATTCAATCAGAAACCTTTCATGGCATTCTCTAAAACAGCATTATTGAAATTTCACTTTCACCAGACTGTTGTCTGTTGATCGCGGCCGATATTTTCTTATTGCCTTCCAAATAACCAAAATTGATGGTCAGCCGGCTTATTTATGTAAGCATTATCATCGTGTCACTTAAAATTGGGCAGATATCCGAGATGCTTTCTATTTTAATTGTAAAATTGCATAATCTATTGTTTGTATTTGTATACGTTCACATTATCGCGGATTTATAATTTGATCTCCTATCACTGGTAATATCTTGATCGCTCTATTGAGTATTGAGCTTTCGGTATGATCTTTAGAAAAGTTTTTTTTTTTTTTTTTTTTAAGTGAAAATAGAACAGTAACACGGTCTGCGATATTAGTTTATCATCGCGGGTATCATCAGGCGGGTATCAGTGGGGGATGATAGGTGAGAATAATCTTTCAGTACATGAGTTGGCTCATAGCGACCAATTTGGAATTAACTACTATGGTTTCCAAAAGTATATGGGTCCTATGTAAATATGACTCTCATCAGAATTGCAATAATTATTTTGACAGGTGACTAACAAATCTTAACGATCGATACATTTAGAATGAAATGCCGGAGGTTGCTGTTTCATTCTATCTCACGAACACGGTAGCGATAACATATCTATCGATGGATTTGTAAGCCACTTGTCTAAAGGGCAGGAGTATTTATTTCTACATACATATGTATTTAAATATAACAGAAAAGTTAACTAACAATGATATTATCTTATTACATATTAATTATTATAAAAACATTCTTACAGAAAATGTCTTAACTTGTCTGGAAACATTCCATCAGCTTTATCAAATTGTTAATCGGTAAAAGTGTATCGAACGTTGATTTGTCTGTTCGATTTTGTTTCTAGTCGACTCCTGTTTTATTTTTTCGTTTTTTAAATACATTCACTAACATAACGATATTATTTGGATACTTTATGCCAATTTCCAAAATTACTATTTAGATTTATATAACACAGTATTTCATTAAAAGTGATCTTTGTTAAAATTAAAAAAAGACTTTATAATTTGTTTTAAGCACTTGGCATAATTAATAAACGGTTTTAGCTTCTCTTTTCATTAATATTAATAATTTAAGAAATAGTCTATATAACCTCTGGATAGTTTATCTTTATAATAATATTATTTGTAAGCATTCTATTGATTTGTATTGCAGCGTTACTGTTGCCGTTGTCATATTGATGATCGATCGATCATCAATACATGACAAATTTTGTACTAAATTTAATAACTTTTTGTTTTATTTTTTATACCACGAAGATGGCAATCAAGTATAAAGCCCGTCTGATTTAAAAGTTATATATAACTCTTATATTTTATCAGTAATTAAATGTTTTGAAATAACACTAATGAAGAATTTAGCAAATGTAAACATAAAACATGTTATCCTTTTAACTAAAATATTTATTTATTTATTTATTTACACTTTATTGCACCATTTATAGAATAGTAAATACTGTAATGAGAAATGATACAAAATACAGAAACAAATATTACTACCTGTAGAAAGTAATATTTGTTGTGAAATAAAATATGGACTAAAATTCTTCTTTTTTTTTATGCCACTGAGGCGGCAGACAAACATACAACCCATCTGAATGTAACCGGTTACCGTAGTCTATGAACGCTTGCAATACCAGGGGCATTACGCCCGCGTTGTCGATCCTGAAGAAATCTCTTTGCTCTTATTCTGAAGAACCCCATGCTATAGTATCCTATATCTTATATAACATGAGCGTTTATGTGAGGAAACATCGACATTTTCAGCGACGACCACAGTCTGTGGTCTGTGGATGACTGTCAAAAGTGGTTGGTCAGTCAATGAATTGTGGTATTTAGAGCAGTACGAATGTGAAATAGACGAGTTACTGTCCCCTTACAATATTTAAAAATAACACTGACTAAAGTATAATAATGTACAATTAATTAATATGGTGAATTATTTAAAGTTATGTTATTTGCTTATTTTAGCCAATACTAATCTGTACTCGCGAATACGTCTGCGTGACCGGGATATGTTGATCGAATGGGATAAAAACACCCTACGTCCTTCTCCATTCTAAATACTATATATATACAAAATTTCACGACGTTTTGTTAAGCAGTTAAAGCGCTAAGAGAAAACAAACTAACATATATTCACATTTAGAAATAAAAAATGAAATTTAGTGACGAGTTATTTGATGAAACGACATACTAAGACAGTTTACTAGTTTATATGGACACAAATTTTTAATTGTAAAATCAACTTTTGTTCTAAAAAGTAACAAATGAGTTTCTTGCCCGTTCTTTTCAATTGAAATTGCTCTCCGAATAAGCGCAAAAATCATAAAAAAATACTATTCAAAAATATTTAACTTTATAACTTTTAACTTCGATAACAAATATTCTTATCCTTATTACATTTTATTTTATTCTAATTAAATAGGAAGTTAAAAAATAATTAATCGATAATATAATCGATCAGTTATATTAATAACTTCCTCATTTAAGAGCGCCATGTCAAGTATTCAATATAAAAGTATTCTACTAAAAGCCGTCAAGTGTATCGCTCCGTTGACCCACGACCGCGACAGTCCCACGCTTTAGCCACCTGAATGCAGTCCGAACGGTCATTAGGTGCTGTTAGTCATAGTCCGATCACAAGAATTTCACAGCTTTTAAAATTCTTTACTTTTCTTATTGGACTCGATAAATATACCATAGAAAGAGTTTGTACAAAAGTAGTCTTTTATCCTACTTATAGTGCTTGCGTGATTGAGCTGCGGTGTGAAGGGTGGGATACGGCAGTATAATTATAGGGCATAGTGACAATAACATTGTGCTCAGTAATTGCTAGGGATGAGTGTAGATACCATTTAGGGGGCATCCATTAATTACGTGAGCTCTTTTTCGATCAGTTTAGACTCCTCCCCCCCCCCCCCCCCCCGGTGAGATTTAATGAGATTTGCCTTGACCCCCCCCCCCCCCCCCCCCCTTGACGCAAAAAATATTTTAACCTTAATTTATATTTATTATTCGAGAAAATAATAAATCGTTCAGGTATACTATAATAAATTTATTTAAAATAAAATTCAAAGTAAAAATATAAAAACAACACTTTCTTTTAAATTTTTACTCAATCCATGAAGACTCGTGTATTTTTTCAATCGAAATAATTGGACACATATCATCTGGGATTTCTAGTAGTGCAGGAAGACAATCACTGGAAACGTCTACGTTTATCTTTAATATTTTAGTAATATCTTTAATATTTTATATTTTTTGAAGTTGACGTGAGATTTTTGATTATCCCCCCCTCGGTTTAAATGAGATTTGGTGAGAATTCATTAGACCCCTCCCCCCCTATTCTGAGCTCACGTAATTAATGGATGCCCCCTTATGAGCACCACAGTAGGTCCTATTAATTGCGGTTTAAAGGGGAAGACATATACACATGTTAATTCTGATTGTGTATCCAAGTGAACTGGTAGATGTCCATGGTGTTGATATCTATAGGTAATTGTTACCACTTTCTATCGCTTGGGTCGTAAGTAAAATATCTAACAGACGGTAAACATAGGTATTATGTGTATTGATGACGCACAAATTACAGTAGCTACGAAGATTTATGGGTATTATTTATATGGCTATCGATAGAAGATATTAAACTGTCGGAAACAGATACTTTGAAATAAAGGATACCATTCAAAGATTATAATCTTTTATTTTATAATTGACTTTTTCCAGCGACCAAATTTCACTCAAATTCGTGCATCCGCTTAAACGTGATTGAATAATAAACATCCTTACAGTCTTTTACTTTATATTATTGGTAGGAAGTAGAAGGGAAAACATTAATTTTATCTCTTTATGATTTATCAAACTACTTAACTAAAACATTATAATTATTCTTAGATAAAATGTAAATAAACAAACTCGTAGTTAGTATTACAAGAGTAAAACTTACCAAATATCAGTAACGAGTAATGTCATTTGCGAGAATATAGATTTATTGTAAATTAGCTATCCGGCCCGACTTCACATGGGTAGATAGAATTTTCGAATATATAGACCAGGAGTGGCCAATTTGACTAAACCCAAGATCTACTGTCTACTGACTAAGCCCTGTGCAATCTACCAATTAATACTTCTTGAAATCTCATACAAACTTGAAACAGCATACTCGTAGTTACACAATTATGTAGTACTCTAGTAGTTTTTACTTTATTAAGAGGGAAAACATAAAACTGAAAATTATTCTTAGTAACAACTTTCTTTTATTAGTGTAAGCATTGTGTCCAAGCATTTTCCATTAGATTAGCAAAATATTATATTTTTGCCTTGCCACGATCGACTGGATTTATAGTCGCAATCGACCGGTCGATCGTGATCGAACGGTTGGCTACTCCTGATATAGACTATGTTACTCATTGATAATGTAGCTTTATATAAGTGAAAGAATTATTAAAATCGATTAAGTATATTTACAATATACACAATATTTATAACAAACAAACAAATCTTTTTATAGTATTTGAATGGAAATATATTTACAATAACTAGCTCCATACTTCATGGCTTTAATTTGTTCGCAGGGAACGAGTAACTGTGACCACTCGTCATAACGTCCCTCCCGAGTCTACAACTCCAGAAGAACAACAAACACAAAGTGCAACTCAAGTGGGCACCATCCGGACAGAAGAATACAAACGAGACTTGGCCGAATTCCAGGCGAGGAGATCCGTGGGTAACAAAGAGCTCCAAATAACTCCGGAGAAGAAAAAATGTGGCAGACATTCCTTGCCTGTTTCGTGCACAAATTGCACTGCAGATCTTGACAACTCTTTCAATTATGAAAAGAAATCAGGTGTGAAGTACAAGCAGAAAATCCAATCCAAACGCCGTAGTGCAACATCTGAGGAAAGAGACCAAGACGGCGTCCCAAACATACAGTTCCTATTTCAAAACCAAGTATTTATGCCCGGGGATCTGTTTGGGGCGTCATACACGGAACCGCCGAAGTCTAAACGCCAAACACAGCAAACAGTGTACAGATCGCCCGAAACGGATTTCATTGTTCACAAACAGTTAGACTTTAATGACGAAGATCTTGTGGACTCGCCAAAATTTTACAAAAACAATTCTCTACCTTTCGATGTAAAGAACTTTCTGGACGGATCGAGAAGTGACGACGGAGACGAGAGCTGTAAACTAGCTGGAGATCTCAAAGTATCTAGTCAGAGTTCGTCTGAGTGCGCAAGGAACGATGGTTGTGAAGACAAACTTTGGGAAGTCATGAGCGAATTAAAAAAATTGGACCGGTGGGCTGATGAGCAATTAGTGCAGTCTCCAAATACAACCAGATCTGAGGACAATAAAGTAACGTATCATTTAAATAGATAAATTTGGTTTTCAACCGACTTGAAAAAAATCTCAATTCGGTTGTATTTTTTAAATGTTTTTTTTTTTTATCTCAAAACTGCATCAGTTTTAAACCGATTTGGATTTTTTCTATCTGATAGTATATACTTACAGATTAGTCCCATAGAAATATTATCGAAATCACTTCAGTAATTTAGTTTTAGAATTAAAAAAAAAACTGGTTTTGGCAAAATTTAAGTCTTTTTTTGTGGATTCACATTCTTTAATTATATAAAGTCTATTATATTTTGCTTATATAATCTATTTCAATGGATCTTAATAAATATATAAGCAAACGAATAATTGACTCGACCAAAAGACAGTTTACTGATATCCAATAGTAGTGCAAGTAAAAAAAGAATTAAATGTTTCGATATGTCACTAATTTCATTTAGAGAATGTTAAACTGTGATAATTCAATAGAGTTAATTTTTTAATTAAGTTGTATTGAAGCCGACTATAAATTTCGTTTTGTTTACACATATTTTAAATACACAATCGGGACTCGATGTAAAAGCTTTTACAGGTAAATAATACCTACATACCTGCTTCTTTATTGTCGACGTTTCGACGTGGATTGTACCACATCGTGGCCACGACAGGACTTCTTTTACATCGCGTTAAGTCCCGATTGTGTCTTTAATACATATATTGTCTGAAATATTGAAAGTTGCGATTGTTTAATTCAATCAAGTTCTTAATCTGTGTGTGATAATGTCTCCGCTATTTTAATGTTACATCAGGGGGCCTACCATGAAATATTTTTCAAAATTTCGGGGACGAACGAAACAGAAATTTGATGTTAAAATTACATAATACATGCCGTTTAAAATTATTAAAAATGTTAAAATATCGTTCCTCTGGACTATTAGGATAGGATTTATAATGAACAAAATGTTAAGCTCTATTTACTGGGTCGATTTTGGTACGAACAAAAACACGAATTTTAACCCGAAAATTTGAAATTTTATTTCATGGTAGACCACCAGTTTTCATACTTAAGTTAGACACCTAAGTAAGAAAATGTAACGTAATATTTACCTATCTGTATATAATTTTTCTTCCTACATTTGTTTTAGAGCGACGCAAGCGCATATGGTCTTCCTATTGCAAGCGCAAGTAATTTGGACATAACCATAGACCATAAGAAGTGCTGGAACCTTGGCAAATGGGGCGTTATACCAGTTCAGATAAAGCGGCTAACGGGAGTCTCCATAGAGCATGTCAAAAGGAAACGCAACACGGAGATAAATATTTTAAGGTACAATGATTAAACACGTTATAAAAAGACTTGCTGCTGATTACTCAATTGCGTAAAAAATATTTTTTTAGTAATCTGTAAGTAGGTACTTGTTTTTGCCCTTGTTTTCGGCTGAGTGAATTTAGAGGAACTGATAATGCGTAACATCTTATTAATAAAAACTATTACCAATAAATATATTTTGATAGTGTGATTGTCACTTTCTTTTAAATTATATTATTGGGCAGCAAAGATCGTCACAAAAAATCGGACAAAACGCTTCATTAAATATATATATATATATATATATATATATGTATATTTTATATTTCATCCGTATCAATTTTTTTTACTGATGATATTGACAGCTTGATTCCTCGGCTCGGTTCTGAATCTTCATGGGCTCGATTCTAATGTGTCATTTCTCTAAATCTATCTTTTAACCTTATATTTTAATTTGAGAGTTTCGCGAAATTACTGTTTTATGAACCATCATAAACTAAAACCAGAGGGAGACTTTGTACAAAAGTCGATTGCTTGGGTACCTCTGTCCCATTTGTGTTTCTACCGTGAAGCAGTTGTGTTTGCATGGCTGTGTTTCGGTTTGAAGGCTGGGATATGGCGTGAATTTACTGGGTACGGAGGAATAACACCTGAGTCCTCAGGAATGGCAACGCATGGGGGATATCATGGGCGAAACAGCATACTCTGTTATGTCCATGGTACTGCTCATGTTTATAGGCGACGATTATCACTTTCCATCAAGTGGGCCGTCAGTTTATTTGCCATTCTAAGTTGTATAAAAAAAAACAAAAAATTAAAATTACAATAACTATAACTTAAATCTATTAGAAAATGAGTTCATATTGATCCTTATAATAAAGATTCCGCTGTGATATCGAGCATTAATTTCAATTTTACAAATAAGTTTAGAGACATGGCGGCTCGGAATCTACACTGTCGTCATATCCTTTACATAGATTAAGTATCAGCGGATCCTTTAGGTTTCAATTTATGCCAAATACTAATTTAGACTATAAACTCCACTTTTTTTTAATGGATGGTAATGAAATGTTAACCCCGCCAGTGCTATCGGTATACACTGGCGGGGCACCAGTGAGGGTAGATAGATGAGCATGAGAGCAGGTCAATTAGCCCATCGTAACGAATGCAACAAGTATTAATCACGATGGTTTTCAGAGGAAACCTCCACGCGGTCGACCTGACAGGGCTTGCTAGCAATGAAGCCATTAGTCCCCATTAATAACAATTCCTTACCTTACAAAAAAGCCAAACTACGATTGCTAAGCATGGCAACTACTGGCGAAACCCCTCTTATGAGGAAGGCTATGTTCAACTATTTGGGATACCAAAGTTTCGGACAATCTTGGTACAGAATAACTAATAAAGTAATAATTAACTCTACTACATACATACAAACAAATAACTCTGTAAATGCATTTTTTTTCTTTTTCTATTTACCATAAAAATGCTGGTGTTTCCAATGAAAAGTAATAGATTAATCAGTGAATAAACATTGACCATTGGTTGCACGAGAGGTTGCCTTCACGCAACGGAGGCGTACTGCGAAACTGAATGAGATTCCGTGTGTATATCGCATTAGTTAGGAATTATTTAGCACGCGTTTGGTATTGCTTGCATCCACTTGAAATTCATAATTTAATTATGTAGTAATTTTAACGTTTTATTGATTTAATACGCAAGCTTTTGCAAACTTTACAGAGGCATAACAGCTTAGTCCTAAGGAATGGCAATGCATGGGGGGTATCATGGGCGAAATATTATACTCTGTTATGTCCATGATACTGCTCATGTCTATAGACGATGTTTACCACTTTCCATCAGATGGGCCGTCAGCTTGTTTGCCAATCTAAGTTGCATAAAAAAAAAACTTTATTTTATCATAATCTTTATTTTGTTGTACTGGTTAAAGCCTTCTTTTGTGGAAACTGTGTACAAGTGCATCGCACTCTACGACATGTGTATGTGTTTTTTTTAGTGTAATAAAAATGGAATGTAGCAGTTTTCGCTACATTTTAGTTAGTTTTCGCTACATGGTTTGCTTATATGCTGGCGGTGAACTAGTGAGTGATATGAGAATGAAATCAGGTTAGTTAGTCCATCGTAGTGAATTCACTAGGAAATAACCACGTTCGTTTCGGGTGAATCGGGGAAGGTTAACCTGATACCCTATCAGCAATGATAGCAATGAGGAGGGATAGGATTTTTAGTAATAATATCTAACAGACTCATTTTTAGGCCCTATTAGGTCGACCTTAATGACCATAATTTTTTTTTTAACGTCTGGAAAATGCTTTATGCAGACCCATACACCTTGTGGGAGGTGAATGGGTACTGTGGGAATCCCCCCGTAAGGTGGGGGTGTACCCACTAAAAACCAGACGATATATCCTCGAGATGCCATATGTCGAAGACATGGGTTCGCTTTCGTACTCACCACATCTCCGACGGCAGCGACCCGCCCCCTGATGGTAAGAACAGGTCTCCTCTCTCAAGATAGGGTGGATGGCGTGCTCACCCTACCACTCGGAGGATGCGCCGGTATATTAGCACATCCCCCAGGACCATTGGGACAATACCTTCCCACAGGTATCACCCCGGCCCTAGTGGGGAAGGAGGAGGGGCGGAACTGGGCACGCCCCTCCTTCTGCGTCTGACTCGTCTGCGGCGGATTGACGGTGCGAGAGTGGCACTCTCCCGCTCCTTTTCCGCCGCCTCCTTCTGCGATATGACGGCGTCGCAGAAGGCGAGCATCGCTTCCCACGATCTCTCACTGATAGAGCAATTGACCTGCTTCATCGCCATCTCTCCACTATCCTTCAACCATCGTGGTTTATTCTTATGGAGTTCGTCACAGTGGGCTAACTAACCTGCTCGGAGGAAAGAGATTGTTAGTAATGCTGGCAATACACCTTATCAGGTTGACCTCCCCGCGGTTTCTCCTGGAAACCATCGTGGTTAATTCTAGTGAAATTTGTCACGATGGGCTAACTGACCTGCTTTCATCCTCACCTATCATCCTTCACTGATGTCCCGCCAGCGTATACCGATAGCGCGGACGAGGTTACCATTCCATTATCACCCATTAAAAAAAAACTGACCTGCTCTTATCATCCGAGCGATATGAGATATATTATAGCGCAGAGGTTACCATTCCATTTTCACTCATTGAAAAAATTATAGCAATGAGGGCTAACCTCTCTATTACTATTTATTCCCCCCTTCCCTCAAGTGTTCCACAATAGTACCATACAATTTTAGTGTTTTAATTATGAGAGTTGTCTCAAGCATGAGAAGATGAGGCAAATGTAAAGGGCAATTTTGCCTGCAGGCAAAATGTTCCTAGTCTACGCAAGTAGTTCTCGATCCGAAAATTTGCGTTGAACTCAGATAATAAATAGGTAGTTGAAAATTCTTTTATTTTTCTCACACAATAATTTTTTATAATGATTTTTGAATTTTTTTTTTTGCGTAAAAATGATACGTTACAATTTTTTACAGAAAATGTCGCCACCCTAACATAATACTTCTAATGGGACTGTACCCAGACGTGCACAACGACATACAACTAATCTGCGAGAGATGTGTTGACACGCTGTACGGTATATTACATATTCAGGTAAGACTGAATCTATTTTCCTAACCTTTAGTTTAATCATCTGGAAGTTCGCGATCTTTCTGTAAATGTATGGAACCCGGGGCCGGCATTTTCTGGCACCTCTGAAACAAATCTTTCGCCTTAAAAATAATTAAAGTAAGTCGAAAGTATCAACGTGTTGCATCAAATTAATGATGCAACACTTTACTGATAAGTGGCTCTTGATCCTTGGATCTAGACGCCTCCCATCAAACATTCCTTTATGGCCGTTACTGGATGAATCCTATGATGTGTGTAAGGATATAAAATATTTTAAACCAGAGGGAGACTTTGTACAAAAGTTAATTGCTTGGGTACCTCTGTCCCATTCGTGTTTCTACCGTGAAGCAGCTGTGTTTGCATGGTTGTGTTTCGGTTTGAAGGGAGGGATATGGCGTGAATTTACAGGGTACAGAGGAATAATATCTGAGTCCTCAGGAATGGTAACGCATAGGGGTATCATGGGCGAAACAATATACAATGTTATGTTCATGGTACTGCTCATGTCTATAGGCGACGGTTACCACTTTCCATAGGTGGGACATCAGCTTGTTTGCCATTCTAAGTTGCATAAAAAAATACATTTTCTTAATTTAATTATTTTCACAGTGACAGTCATTGTAAAATGTAATAATATAATAGAATACTTTTCTAGCTAACATTGTTTAATTACATCATTTATTACTTTAAAGAACATAAAAAATGAACCGTTTTTCAACCGATTTCAGAAAAAGAGGTTCTCAATTCTTTTGGTTTTTTATGTTTGTTACCTCATAACTCCGTCAGTTCTAAACGAAATTGTTGATTTTTTTTTATCTGATAGAGGATATACTTACATATTTTTCTCATAGAAATTTTATCAAAATCGGTTCAGAAGTTTTGAAATCAAAATAACTGGTTATGCCACAATTGAACTCGGTTTTTATTTGTAGATAATTAAAATTAATATAATTGGAATTTATCGAATAAAAATATTAGATTAAGATTTATATATATTTACGATGGCGCTTCAGAATCCGCTTATTGAATTTATGTAATTATTGAATTACATTTTCTGTAAATAGTACTTAGATTTTAATATCTTATATTTTTTTTTAATATGTCAGTGTTATTACAATGCAAAATCATGTCACATTAACTTCCGAAAATAAATTTTAAAGTATTAATATTTTAATCCCTTTGTAATGCAATAAATTTGTAATACATAATTTAATTATTATTATATGTCTAACTGGCTTTAGGGTGCAAGGTAAGTCTGAACGTTTTTTGTTGACTCCATTAATCATGCGTCTAACATGCGATTGTGATGTAGCGATACTGTCGCTACCATGTAATTATGTTTGTTTCCTTATGCAAATACTCGGTATAATTTAATATGCGTGAGAAGCGTGTTCTATCCTCTATAAAATGTTTACTTGCTATCATGTGTGTAATTAACAAGATATAATGATCTTTCCTATGTAAATAAAAAGTGTCATAAACTCGTAACTACATGTACGAGTATGTTGAAATGAAATGTTTTTTTTTTCTGAATCCATCAAACAGTTTCAATGTAATAACTACCGGTTTAACTTACGTGTAATTATATCGAAAAAGCTCGACTAGTTTCGGGATCAATTCGTGATCGTCATCATGAGCGGCTGTAACGCGAGCGTGAGCCTAATTGCTACTTATTACATTAAAATAAAATGTGTGCTTACAAAACTTTTAACAATAAAATCAGCAAATAGTTATTCATAAAAACGTCAGACGTCCATTAAACTTTTTTTTTAAGCAACGATAGCGGCAAAGTATATGGTTGGTCTGATGGTAAGCGATTACCATAAGTAACATTAGTGATGTCACATGCGCGTTAACATTAAAAATAAAGTTATACCCTTTTTGTTTTTAATTTCATCCCAGGGCCGAATGTTGAGCGCTCAGACGTCAGTGCAGTACGCACTGGACATCGCCAACGCTCTGGTGTTCCTCCGTATGCAAGGCTACATCCACACGGACCTGACAAGCGCCAGCATCATGATATCCAATCATGGTGCGGCCAAGCTCGCCGACCTAGGTCCTTGTGTGAAACTGCCGAGGGTGAAGGAAAAGGCGGAGAAAAACTACGATCTGTACTCGCCCGAACCACAATACGTCAATATTGAAGGTATGTTACCCATGAGTTGTATTAAGTAACGGGTCCAATAAATTGTAAAATAAATAAAGCGTGTGCAAATGACGGACATTTTGTCCACCGACATAATATTTTTACTTAGAATGTCTCCATAAAAATGCTTCGAGAAAAACGCGTCAACTTTTTCATACAATTTTGCGTGATAAATATAATAGTCATGAGTGATTCCATTATAACTTCTATATTTATTTTGTCTTATAATTTCTGCATCTTTTTAATGCATCTTCTGTGTAATGTAATCTTCTACATCATTTTATTTATTAAATAATACGTCAAGATACATTTTATACGTAACTATATAGAACACTGATAAAAAAAAACGAGTCGGCTAATTTTCAAATTAGCTAACAAAAAGTTGATCCGTTTTTGAGATTTGATGCTTTAAGTATTTTTACTATAATGTCTGTACACTATTACGAGATGGTATTTAAAAAGTGAACAGTAAATACCTTTGAGGTTGTTTGTATGATTAAATCCTTTTTTATATTGTACAAGATAAAAAAAATATGTATCACACTAAATGCGGGTCGGTGACCTCCACAACGCTTTTAGTTATTACGCTGTTTTTCAACAAAGCACGTGTATATAGACACTACATCACCATCATATAATTAATTGTCCACTGTTAAACATAAGCCTTCCCCGAAGGGGGAGTTTTGCCAGTAGTTGATACGTTTCATAGGCGGATTGGCAACCGCAGTTAGGCTTTAGACATGTTATAAAAGGGACGCTGCTGCCCATCCCTCATCCTTCCTTAGTCGCTTTTTACGACACCTACGGGAAAGGAAGGGGTGGCCTATTCTATGCCGAGACCACACGGGAATTCCTACATAATTGGGACTAATTTATCTTTCTTAATGTATTTAAACAATTGAATATTGCTTTGCTACTATTCGCGATAAATTAAACGTATGTAAGTATTCATGAAGCCCGCATTAATTCGAACAGTTCATTGTGACGAATTGAAAATTACGCAGTGCTACTTTTTGTCTCGGGAAAATGACGTAATATTCCTCAAGTGGGTTTTTTATTGTTACTTTGAAGTTGTGTAATTTTTAATCTAGATCTAACATTAGTTTACCAAATTAAACAGTACTTAAACACAATCCTTAGATTTAATCATGATACGTGGAAATTTATTAAGCCTTTATGTTTATTTACTAATATATTTTTTTAAATGGATGACAATGGAATGGTTATTCCGCCTGCGTTAACGGTATACGCTGGCAGGGCATCAGTGAGAGATGATAGGTGAGAATGAAAAGGCAGATCAGCTAGCCCATCGTGTGGAATATACCTGGAATTTAACACGATGGTTACCGGGGGGACCACGTGGAGGTCTCTTAAACTTAAACTCTTAAAACATCATTAAAGCGTAACCGCGGTTGTCAACCAGCCTGCCACGTGTGGCAACTACTGGCAAAACTCCCCTTATGGGTGAGGCCTATGTTCAGCAGTGGACAGTTAACGAGTGGTATAATCTATACTTATAATAAATCTGTAGAGAGGTAAATTCTGTACATGAATAATATTTCCAAAATAACTATCAGGGGGTGATTAGTGATCGATACTGATCCCAAAAATGCAGTCAGTAAAATTTATGTATGTTCGTTATAGAAACAAAAACTACTCGACGGATTTTAACGAAACTTGGTACAATTATTCTTCATACTCCTGAGCAGGTGGGCATACTTTTCATCACGCTACGATCAATTGAAGCAGATCAGTGAAGGGAAATGTGTTTGTTACATCAAAACCACTGAACCGTGAGGAAGGACATAGGCTACTTATTTTACAAAAAACAACGGAAACGCGGACGAAGTCGCGGGCAACAGCTAGTAAATAATAATAATAAATATTAATTTGTAATACTTATGTTCCCATACAGACACACGTGAATCCAAGTCGGTAGACTGCGAACCTTTGCTATCGAACCGTTCATCAGAAGATTACCTCTTGACAAACGCAGTCGGGAAACCGTACAAAGTGTACTGCAATTCGGAACATTACCGGTGGCAGGCGCCGGAGTTGTTCGAACCGAACGAAGATGGATTCGTCCACCCTTGCTGCAGAAGCGATGTGTACTCCCTGTGCCTTGTACTGTGGGAAAGCTGTAACGGTCAGTGTAAATACCCTTAATAAGCATATTTGATGGCTTCTTACCACTATTACTTATAAATTGTGAAATAAATAGATAAAGGGTGTACAGACGGCGGACATTTTGTCCATCGACAATATTTTTATTATAATATTTGTGCAGTAACTATTTTTTTATTGATGAGTGAAAATGACATGGTAACCCCGTCTGCGCTAACGGGATACGCTGGCGGAGCACCAGTGAGGGATGATAGGTGACGATGAAAGCAGGTCAGTTAGCCCATCGTGATGAATTGCACTAGAATTAACCACGATGGTTTCCAGGGGGAACCACGTGGAGGTCGACCTGATTGGGTATATTGCTAGCTATGGGATTCTTAGTCTCCATTACTAACAATCCCTTTCCCCCCTGCAGTAACTATTACGAGATGGTGTTTAAAAAGTTAACAGTAAATACCTGTGAGGCTGTTTGTATTCATTAAAGCCTTTTTATATTGTACAACATTAAAAAAAATAAACAATATTTATCATATTAAATGCGGGTCGGTGACCTCACGATGCTTCAAGCTATTACGCTGTTTCTCAACAAAGCTCGTGTACATAGGTACTACGTCATCATAAACATATCAGCCAATTATTGTCCATTGTTTAACATAAGCCTCCCCCTGTTTATATATTACTTATTTATATTTAAATAATTTAAAATTGTGTTTCACAAAATAAAAAATGCATTTTGGATCTACCCGAGGAAGCCAGATGATTTAAGGTTGCCCCTGCTCTCTGTTTATTACTGATCGATTCATTACTATACACTAGGCAAACTTATCAGCCTTCATTCTCACCTATCACCCCTCACTGGTTTCCCGCCAACATATACCGATAAGGGAGCGTTTAAGTATTACCTAATGCGATTTTTAAAGAGTTTAGACTCTCTCTCCCACCATGTAACGCGTTGTAATATTTTGTTGTAACTCCCCTCAACGTTACGTACCGCCCAAATGACCCTTTTTATTTAAAAGTCCCAACACTAAGGTATACTGACAACGAAAACTAATAAAATAAAAATGGGATACATACAGTTTAGGGATTCCCCGTAAACATAAACGAAGGGTTGCTAATTTGAAACATTTTAATTCCCTAGTTTTTTTTTTAATAAAAAATTATGTTACATAACACATTGTTCTACTGTAACGCATTGTAACGTGTTATAAAACCTCCCCTCAAATAGCGTTACGTAATACTTGAACTTGAACACCCCCTAGCATAGACCTTTCTATTTCATGAAAAATACTTTATACTTTATTATACAGCTGCCATTCCATGGAGGAGTTATACATACGACAAGCTCAAGGAGCAGTATACGCTATGGACTACTGGGATGCCTCTGCCCCAGGACGGGACATATCCGGGGAGTCTCTTAGCGTTGCTCCAAGATGGACTGAAGCTGCGTCGCATTGACCGTATTGACGTTACAACGCTACAGGATATGTTACAAAATGTCAAAGTAAGTGTTCATTTTTAACTGATTGCCAAAGAAACGAGAGTAATGTTTTTTTAAGTTTACGAAGGAGTACGAAAGTGTAAAAAGAATTACGAAAGAGATTTATTAAATACGAATGAATGGAAATGTTGAGGTAGGATCCGCTCTTGATATGCATATGTCGATCAAATAGGCAAACGTGCTGAAGCAGGGCCAAATTAAAAGTACTCGTAACCGGTGAGTGGGTATGAAAATATTTATGAATATTGATGAAGCGAAAGAGGTTTGCGTGAATCGGAAATTCGGCTTTCCATTGTTTCTGCCTATCTGCCTATTCTGCCTGGTAAACGGGGTTACCATAGTCTATGGACACCCATCGTTTAAATGTTTCGATTTACATAATAGAGTGTCTCTTTGATAATTTCAACAATACTTGGAGTACCACTTCATTAAATTCTAAGAATGAATTAGAATGTTGGAAAAAAAGTACGTGAAACGTGATCAAATCAACTCAATCTCAAAAAAATCAAAATCAACATAACTGATAACAGTAAAAAGAAAAAAATAACAGCAAAAAGCCAACGTCACGCGGTGTTCCCAGGCAGTCACCCATCCAAGTACTGACCGCGCCCGACGTTGCTTAACTTCGGTGATCGGACGAGAACCGGTGTTTTCAACGTGGTATGGACGTTGGCAACAGTTTAATCGAATAACAACAACTAATAAAATATTTGTGAATACAATCCCTAAAGCAAATTTGTGTGCAAATGATAATGTTATTCTATGGGTCTCAACCCATTATCCAAAATAGACTATTGTAAAAATATTGTGACAGATATTGACACGCATGTCTCCCATTGGGATAGTATAGATAGAATGTAATGTTTAAATAAGTGCAGATAATATAATACTATATTAGTAGTGTACATATATTTTGTCTCCCGCGGAAAAAGAGTCTCATCTGCACAGCTTTATAAGTATGGCCAGAAACCACTTTCGCCCATTCACTTGCGGTGTGTATACAATAGAGTCCAATGCCATTTTGGACAATAGTTGACAATACCCCATCCTTTATAACTATTTTTTTTTAATTATATTTTTTGTATTGTCCATATTCGTTCTTTCTACTAAGTAATATACCTACCTGCAATTTAGTAAAAAGAAAATAATATTAACACAAAGTGTAATAATATTTTTACAGTAGTAGATTTTGGATAATGGGTTGAGACCCATAGAATAACTTTATCATTTGCACCTTAACTGCATGTGGTTTTGTCTGAATTAGATCAAGACAACATTATCTAATAATGACTAACAGTATACAAAAGTGAGACTCATCAGTATTGTATCAAATATAAAATCGATTAGATAGAACAGCATCTCGTCTGAAACAGGAGTGCTTCCTAACCTGGGCTAAAGGTGTGGCGTCGCGAGATCCTAACACCAGTGCTCTTAAAAAGAAGTATAACTCTGCCTCTAGGTCTTTCAAAAGAGTTATAGCCACAGCGAAGTCAGAGCATATTAGTAGAATTGGCAAGAGATTGGCTAGTTTGCCCTCTGGGACTCGAGCTTTCTGGTCTCTTGCCAAAGCTGCACAAGGGAATTTCTGTAAGTCATCTTTTCCACCTTTGCGCAGGGAGGATGACTCGTTGGCCCAGAACGCTAAAGAAAAGGCCGATCTTCTTGGATCCATCTTTGCGTCAAACTCGACATTGGATGACGGGGAGAAACCACCACCGACCATCACGTGTTGTAGGAGCTCTATGCCTGATATTAAATTCACGCATAGCTCAGTGCGTAGAGCACTTTTCTCCCTCGAAATCCATAAGTCGAGTGGGCCTGATGGTATTCCTCCAATTGTGCTTAGGACGTGCGCACCAGAGTTGGCTCCGGTTCTTACGCGTCTTTTTCGGCTTAGCTACTCATCGGGCATAGTCCCAAAGTTTTGGAAGACTGCTCTGGTGCATCCGATCCCTAAAAAGGAGATCGCTCAGATCCAGCTAACTATAGGCCCATAGCTATCACTTCCTTATTCTCGAAGGTTATGGAATCCATCATTAACCGTCAACTGCTCCGGTACCTAGAAGAGCACCGGCTGATCTGTGATCGCCAGTACGGCTTTCGACAGGGACGTTCGGCCGGTGATCTTTTAGCTTACTTAACACACCGATGGGCAGTGGCAATCGAGAGTAAGGGAGAGGCCTTAGCAGTTAGTCTGGATATTGCGAAGGCCTTTGATCGGGTGTGGCATAGAGCGCTGCTTTCAAAGCTACCTTCATTTGGGTTGCCTGCGAGACTGTGCATTTGGGTCGCCAGTTTTCTCAAGGAACGTAGCATTAAGGTCGTAGTCGACGGTGCATGCTCTGATTTAAAACCTTTGAATGCTGGTGTCCCGCAAGGCTGTGTACTATCTCCGACTCTGTTTCTTCTGCATATCAATGATATGTTACAGATAAGTAATATTCATTGCTATGCGGACGACAGTACAGGAGATACATTATATACCGGTCATGCAAAGATCTCGCGGGCACATACCGATGAGTGCCGGAATAGACTTGTGTCTGAAATCGAAACTTCACTCCATCAAGTTTCGATCTGGGGTGAACAAAATCTTGTTCAATTTAACCCCAAAAAGACACAAGTCTGCGCGTTTACCGCAAAAAAGACGCCGTTTGTCGTATCTCCTCACTTTCAGGGCACTTCCCTTGATAAAAAGTCAAGTCTAGGAATTCTGGGCGTTGATATATCTTGCGACGTCCAGTTTTGCGGTCATCTGGAGGAGAAGGCTAAGATAGCTTCCAAAAAGTTAGGAGTGCTCAATAGGGTGAGACGATATTTCATGCCAAAACACCGCCTGAAATTATATAAAGCCCAAGTCAGGCCGCATATGGAATACTGTTCTCACCTGTGGGCAGGAGCGCCACAGTACCAACTCCTTCCGTTAGACCGCATTCAAAGTCGGGCGGCTCGAATTATCGATAGTCAACGCCTTACTGTCCGGCTTGACCCATTGAAACTGCGCAGAGATGTTGCATCTCTGTGCATCTTCTACCGAATTTATCATGGGGAGTGTTCTGAGGAATTGTTCGGATTGATACCTGCTGCTGATTTTCACCACCGTACAACCCGCCACAAACTAAAGTTTCATCCCAATCATCTGGACGAGTGGCGGTCTTCCACCGTGCGTTTTTCAAGGCACTTTCTTCCACGCACAACCATTCTTTGGAATCAACTTCCAGCAGCAGTATTTCCGAACCGATACGACAACATAACCTTCAAGAAAAGAGTATATTCCTTTTTAAAAGGCCGGCAGCACACCTGCAATGCCGCTGGTGTTGTGGGTGATCATGGGCGGCGGTAGTCACTTACCATCAGGTGAGCCGCATGCTCGTTTGCCCCCTGTGTTGTAAAAAAAAAAAAAAAAAAAAAAAAAAAATATCATGATTGAGTTATTCGAATGAATCGTCGCCAACGTCCATACCACGTTGAAAACACCGGTTCTCGTCCGATCACCGAAGTTAAGCAACGTCGGGCGCGGTCAGTACTTGGATGGGTGACCGCCTGGGAACACCGCGTGACGTTGGCTTTTTGCTGTTATTTTTTTCTTTTTACTGTTATCAGTTATGTTGATTTTATCACGTTTCACGTACTTTTTTTCCAACATTCTAATTCATTCTTAGAATTTAATGAAGTGGTACCCCAAGTATTGTTGAAATTATCAAAGAGACACTAATTAGTAAATCGAAACATTTAAACAATAGGTGTCCATAGACTATGGACTATGGTAACCCCGTTTACCATCGAACGAGCCGTATGCTTGTGTGTTCCCATAGTATAATAAAAAAAAAATATTTTTACTACTATTGGACATCGCAGACTGAAGACTGTCATAATGGTTAGTATTAACTGCGCTGGTAGGAGGGAAAGGCAGCGGTAAAAGCGAATATGATAAAGAGGCTTACCAGTATAGTTTCCTTGGCAAGACGTGCATGAGAAGTCAATCGCGATAAAAGTACGTGAAACGTGATAAAATTAACTTGACTGATAACAATAAAAAGAAAAAATAACAGCAAAAAGCCAACGTCACGCGGTGTTCCCAGGCGGTCACCCATTCAAGTACTGACCGCGCCCGACGTTGCTTAACTTCGGTGATCGGACGAGAACCGGTGTTTTCAACGTGGTATGGACGTTGGCGACGATTCATTCGAATAACTCAATCATGATATCTAATCGATTTTATATTTGATACAATACTGATGAGTCTCACTTTTGTATACTGTTAGTCATTATTAGATAATGTTGTCTTGATCTAATCAAGACAAAACCCCATGCAGTTAAGGTGCAAATGATAAAGTTATTCTATGGGTCTCAACCCATTATCCAAAATCGACTACTGTAAAAATATTGATTCCAAAATATCGATTGATACCAATTCTAAATTTATTATCACAATCCTTGTTTGTCACCTTTGTTCATATAAAAAAAAATATTTTGCATCCGATAAGTTTTAGACTGTCTTGGTTCCATATTAAGTTTATGATGATTAAAAGTACTGTTTTTCTTACGAAGTAAACTACTAGAAGACACGAGATTCCGTATTCTAAATTATAGTATTTTTAATCTACAAAACGACTTTTTTAAACTGACATCCAAAAAAAGGAGGACATTCTCAGTCGAGTGATATATTTTATATGTTTGTTACCGCGTAATTCTATCATTTATAAACCAATTAGTATAATTCTGCTTTTTTTATATCTGTAAAGATATTCTTTCAAATTGGTAACATAGAAATTTTATCAAAATCGATTCGATAGTTTTTAAATTAAAATAACTGGTTTTGCCACAATTGAAGGCAATGTTTTTTTTTATGAAACAGAGTTTTAAATTATTATGAACAAAATGTAGTTGTGTTAAAGTTGTCCAAACATGTAATAAGTGAGAAGAAAGGGATTCTAGTAATGTGGTCTAACAGCCCCATGGCTAGCAATGTACCTATCATGTCGACCTCCACACGGCTCCCCCTGGAAACTGTTGTGGTTTATTCTTATGAAATTCTTCACAATGGGCTAACTGACCTGCTTTCATCCTCACTGGTGCCCCGCCAACGTATACCGATAGCGCAAGTGGGGTTACCATTTCATTAACACCCGATACAAAAAAAAACATGTAATAAGTAACAATATTCAAGTATTACTGAGATTCACAAATAATAATATGAACACAAGTATCAATTCGAACCTATTTCTATTAATATCTATTTTGCTGATTATCAAAAATTTGGTAGGGATTGTATTCACAAATATTGTATTAGTTGTTGTTATTCGATTGAACTGTCGCCAACGTCCATACCACGTTGAAAACACCGGTTCTTAAATCGAAACATTTAAACAATAGGTGTCCATAGACTGTGGTAACCCCGTTTACCATCGGACGAGCCGTATGCTTGCGTGCTCCCATAGTATAATAAAAAAAATATTTGTACTACTATTGGACGTCGCAGACTGAAGAACGTCATAATGGTTAGTATTAACTGCGCTGGTAGGAGGGAAAGGCAGCGGTAAAAGCGAAATATCATAAAGAGGCTTACCAGTATAGTTTCCTTGACAAGACGTGCATAAAAAGTCAATCGCGTTAGAAATACAAAAGAGTTATCAAAAGATATATTCAAAATATAAAATTTAAAAAGGTAAAAACTTATATAAAAAGAGGTTTGTCGTCAACAGTCAGGTTACTTGTTTACATATTTATTAAATTCTATTAAAACACTACATTTTTAAAATAATAGAAATATACTATCCTAATGGGAGACATGCGTGACAATATCTGTCATTTCTAACGCGATTGACTTCTTATGCACGTCTTGTCAAGGAAACTATACTGGTAAGCCTCTTTATCATATTTCTCTTTTACCGCTGCCTTTCCCTCCTACCAGCGCAGTTAATACTGACCATAATGACAATCTACAGTCTGCGACGTCCAATAGTAAGTAGTACAAATATTTCTTTTTATAATACTATGGGAGCACGCAAGCATACGGCTCGTCCGATGGTAAACGGGGTTACCACAGTCTATGGACACCTATTGTTTAAATGTTTTGATTTACTTATTAGAGTGTCTCTTTGATAATTTCAACAATACTTGGGGTACCACTTCATTAAATTCTATGAATGAATTAGATTTATGTTAGAAAAAAGTACGCGAAACGTGATAAAATTAACTTGACTGATAACAATAAAAAGAAAAAATAACAGCAAAAAGCCAACGTCACGCGGTGTTCCCAGGCGGTCACCCATCCAAGTACTGACCGCGCCCGACGTTGCTTAACTTCGGTGATCGGACGAGAACCGGTGTTTTCAACGTGGTATGGACGTTGGCGACGATTCATTCGAATAACTCAATCATGATATCTAATCGATTTTATATTTGATACAACACTGATGAGTCTCACTTTTATATACTGTTAGTCATTATTAGATAATGTTGTCTTGATCTAATTAGGACAAAGCCACATGCAGTTAAGATGGAAATGATAAAGTTATTCTATTGGTCTCAACCCATTATCCAAAATCTGCTATTGTAAAAATATTGTAACAGATATAGTCACACATGTTTCACATTAGGATAGTATAGATAGTATGTTATGTTTATATATTTATAAGTACAGATAATGTAATAACTTTAATATAACGATAATAATTTTCATATTCAAGTATAACTAAGTTTCACAAATAATAATATGAATACAAGTATCAATTCGAACCTATTTCTATTAATATCTATTTTGCTGATTATCAAAAATTATGGTAGGGATTGTATTCACAAATATTTTATTAGTTGTTGTTATTCGATTGAACTGTTGCCAACGTCCATACCACGTTGAAAACACCGGTTCTCGTCCGATCACCGAAGTTAAGCAACGTCGGGCGCGGTCAGTACTTGGATGGGTGACCGCCTGGGAACACCGCGTGACGTTAGCTTTTTGCAAATATATTTATTTGTATTATACATATTAATTAATAATTTTTTTTATCTATTACAACGTTGATCGAAATCAAAATACAAAATTTAATATAATATTTTTTTAAGTATTGAATAATGGTTTTTTATGTATTCTCTAAGTAAAAGGAAGATAAATATATAAATACAATGAATTTAAAATAAAATATAATCGTCAATTCCATAATTAACTTTTATAAATTATGTTTATTACTGTTATTGATTTTTTTTTAATGTTTTAATCCTTAATGTATTTCAAAATATTGTCTTTTTTTATAATATGGTTTTAAATTTAAAAAGATTTGCACAACGTCTCGTAGATATAAACACATTTCTGTAGCCACCTATTGGATGTAAAAAACAACACAATGTAAATCTAAAATGATCACACTTATATGTACATGATTATATTAAATGATCAATAGATGTCGCTATTAGGTGATGTGAACAATTTTATAATACGTATTACAAAATATAAATTTTATTCATTTCAGCGCAACCTCGACGAGCTAGAATACATAATAATACCAGCAAAGCTGTCCAAAAAGAAATCCACGTTCAGTTCAGCGGCATGGGACACCACCTCGCCCACCGATTCCGATTCTCAAACACCCCTTAACATTGAACATAAAGCAGTAGTTCACAATGAAAGAGACACGTCAACTGAAAGCGAAAATTGGCCAAAAAGTGACGATAGCCTACTCTATGAAACTATAACAAACATCAGAAGCAATACTTACGCAGTTCCGGAAAAATTCCCTATAGGTAATAACGGTAACACTATTACCATTAAATACGATCATTTCCCAGAAAAAGATTACTCCAGCGTTTGCTCAACGCCAATAACAAAAATCAAAGCCAAATATAAAGACATGGGTACACCAGGGGCGTTGCACAGAAGCGATTCCACCGAATACTGCAGTATACTAAGTCCAAATCGCACAGTCAATTTTGGACTTAATCCTGAAACAATTAAAGATCAAAATGAGATTGAACGACCAACAGCTAAACTAAGCCGTAGTTTCACACCCAAATCGTATAAGCCGTTACACATTAAAGTGCCAGAATTTAATTTGGACTCTATTAAAGCGTTAGTTAAGGATCAAAATGAAAATGAACGGTCCTCATACAATTTTGATATAAAGAATTATAGTTTACCAACTACGCCGATAGCTCGTAGTAACAAGTTGAGGAAGAATGCCTGGCTGTCAGGCGACTTGAGTGTGACGAAACGGAGTACAGAAAAATTGAAGGAATCTGATAGAAAGACACTAAACGAACAAGGTATTTGTTTTTTTTATAATAATAAAAATACAGCAACATTTACAATATAATAACATTTTTTATATAACAATAAAAAAAATTAAATACTGTTGGTGTAAAATGCCTAATATTTTTTTTTGTATATATTACAAAGGTGACAAACAAGCATACTACAACATATGGTTTTAAGCAAATTGTAGATACATATTTATAAAATCTCGTGCAATTAGAGATCATTTATGATAGACTTATTAAAATAAATTGTTGCCAACGTCCATACCACGTTGAAAACACCGGTTCTCGTCCGATCACCGAAGTTAAGCAACGTCGGGCGCGGTCAGTACTTGGATGGGTGACCGCCTGGGAACACCGCGTGACGTTGGCTTTTTGTTGCAGTATTTATTGTATTTAGTGTTTAATACTTTTTAACTTACCTTTTTTCATGATCGATATAGAACCTATCTTATGATCTCAAAGCTAATCATAAAATTTTGGTAATGTATTTGACAGTAGTTACCTAGAATAATTTATTTTTAATCGGCTTAAAAAATTGAGGAGGTACTATGTTCCACTGTATTTTTTTTTATGTATGTTCACCGATTTCTCCGTCAATTGTGTACCGATTTTAAAATTCTTTTTTTTTTTTATTAAATTCATTATAATTATTTTTAATACCAAAATGAGTCGTACTCACCCTAGATTTGTTCGATGCCTACTCCTGGTTGAGAGAAAAGCATTTCAAAAACATTTCTGACACTACATAATGCGGCCTTTTTAAGGGTTCTGATACATCCCCTGAAAAATAATCCTTAAGACGCTAATGCTAGACTCTCAAAGCTACTTTGCATTTTGAAAATATTATAATTTAATCCTATTATATGTAGTTAATAAGACATTCTGTCACTTGTCTTTTATTTAATTAAATTAAATTTTTAAACTCTACCTTCCAGCGTCTTAGGGTATGTTACAATTATAAAAAAAAAAATTCAGTTAATTTTTATTATAAAATTAAATTTTTGTCATAAGTATTAATAACAAAATTTTTTTATATTTAACCTCAATGATCTTGCAAATTTGTTTAGCGATTAAGCTATTAGAATGAATTGTCGCCAACGTCCATACCACGTTGAAAACACCGGTTGTCGTCCGATCACCGAAGTTAAGCAACGTCGGGCGCGGTCAGTACTTGGATGGGTGACCGCCTGGGAACACCGCGTGACGTTGGCTTTTTTGCAGTTATATTTTAACTTTTTAATATTTACAATCTTGTTTTAGAATATAAAACGCAGTCTTCACCGGAAACGTCGGTACATTCTATAATGATAAAATAATAAAATGAATAAAATTTATATTTTGTAATACGTATTATAAAATTGTTCACATCACCTAATAGCGACATCTATTGATCATTTAATATAATCATGTACATATAAGTGTGATCATTTTAGATTTACATTGTGTTGTTTTTTACATCCAATAGGTGGCTACAGAAATGTGTTTATATCTATGAGACATTGTGCAAATCTTTTTAAATTTAAAACCATATTATAAAAAAAAAGACAATATTTTGAAATACATTAAGGATTAAAACATTAAAAAAAAATCAATAACAGTAATAAACATAATTTATAAAAGTTAATTATGGAATTGACGATTATATTTTATTTTAAATTCATTGTATTTATATATTTATCTTCCTTTTACTTAGAGAATACATAAAAAACCATTATTCAATACTTAAAAAAATATTATGTTAAATTTTGTATTTTGATTTTGATCAACGTTGTAATAGATAAAAAAAATTATTAATTAATATGTATAATACAAATAAATATATTTGCAAAAAGCCAACGTCACGCGGTGTTCCCAGGCGGTCACCCATCCAAGTACTGACCGCGCCCGACGTTGCTTAACTTCGGTGATCGGACGAGAACCGGTGTTTTCAACGTGGTATGGACGTTGGCAACAGATCAATCGAATAACAACAACTAATACAATATTTGTGAATACAATCCCTAGCAAATTTTTGATAATCAGCAAAATAGATATTAATAGAAATAGGTTTAAATTGACACTTGTATTCATATTATTATTTGTGAAACTTAGTTATCTATACTTGAATATGAAAATTATTATCGTTATATTAAAGTTATTACATTATCTGTACTTATAAATATATAAACATAACATACTATCTATACTATCCTAATGTGAAACATGCGTGACTATATCTGTTACAATATTTTTACAGTAGTCGATTTTGGATAATGGGTTGAGACCCATAGAATAACTTTATCATTTGCAATTTAACTGCATGTGGTTTTGTCCTAATTAGATCAAGACAACATTATCTAATAATAACTAACAGTATATAAAAGTGAGACTCATCAGTGTTGTATCAAATATAAAATCGATTAGATATCATGATTGAGTTATTCGAATGAATCGTCGCCAACGTCCATACCACGTTGAAAACACCGGTTCTCGTCCGATCACCGAAGTTAAGCAACGTCGGGCGCGGTCAGTACTTGGATGGGTGACCGCCTGGGAACACCGCGTGACGTTGGCTTTTTTGCAGTTATATTTTAACTTTTTAATATTTACAATCTTGTTTTAGAATATAAAACGCAGTCTTCACCGGAAACGTCGGTACATTCTACTAATAGCTTCATAGAAAAAGATCAAGACAATGTTTCGATCCGAAGCCAACCAAATTTAACATTAGATAATGTGAAACCATTTACACCTGATAGTCTGGATACAAGGAGAAATAGTTTAAAAAGGTAAGTTATGTATTCAGGTCATGTTCTATACGGGGTAGTCAGAATTATTACTAACCTTTATAGGCAACTACTGGCAAACCCCCACATTTGTACACAAAGAACCCAGAGACTTACATATTACACAGTCTATATTATCAGGCAGAGTTCAAAAATACAATATACAACGTAGTTTTTTTTTTGTTACAGTACGGAGCCAACACGGAACTCTACATCGGACCCTGACGAACTGAGTAGAGAGCGGAGTAACTCCTGGTCATACAAGTCATCGCCGGAGCACAGTAACACGAAAAGTAGAATTGACGAGGAGTTGTTAGCGGGCCTCAGTGTGAAACCGCTGGTCGCGATACACGAGAGGTGGATATACGAAGCTAACAAGAAGACTGGCCGGTCTATGTCTTTACCAGAGGATAATAAGTAAGTAATACTAGTGGCGCCCTCTGATGAGAAAAATTTTAAACCGTTTAGTTATACACGTAGATCTTATGTAATTTACCGAATAACAGGTTCACTTGTATAGGTAAAATATTTTTTTACTTTTTATTTACTCCCGTATTGCCCTCATTAATTGAAGATTTAATATTATATTTTACTAATTAAATAGCTTAAATATCAGTACTTCCTAATTGGCATTTATAAAATACCTTGTATTTTATTTTGACTTACCTATCTCTTTTTCTGTTTCATAGTTTTTTTTTTTTTACATTTATATATTGACAATAAATATTAAAACCTACTACTTATTTTTATACGTAAATAAAACATTTAAATTCAGCATTAAGATGTTTTCTGCGACTCTTGTACAATTTTAATCGTAGATTGCAGACTCAAGCCGTAAAGCCAGCGTCCCACTGTGTAGACACACTACAGAAGTCTCTGCCTCAGCTCAGTGTAAAGCGACCCGCCAAGTCCTACCGAACTCGACCCGTGTCTCCCAATGTTGGGAAAAATGGTCAGTGTTCATGAATTTTATAATTGTTAATAAATACAGGGTATAAGAGGAATACTTCCGAAAAATTGTAGGTCTGGTGATAATACTAATGTGCAATATTTTCAAAATGGCTGACGCTACAAGATGGCAGATGGTGTATATTTTGTAAACCCTGTTAATATGGGTATAGAAAGTAACAACATTAAAATATATTACATCAATTTAAAATAACTGTAGTCACATTTGTTTTTAAAAATGTTTTAAATTAGCTAATATGTATTTCATATATCTCGTACTATGACTGTATTTTTTTTATTTAATTTTAATTTTACGCTTGCCGTATGGGTTAACAATTAATAGGCCGTATTGCAACAATGTGTAAAAAAGAGTTATTATTAAAAATATTTGTAATAAATAACATGTGTTATGTATCTTTATTATTTTATTGTGAGTACAACACAAAGCAAGCAATATTGGCGTACAAAGCATGTTCGTAAGACCCATTCAAAGTAAACCTTAAATCATTGATATAAGGTTTAATTTGAATAGTTTATATGCCTATTATTTTCATAACATGCACCGAAATTAGAAAACTGATTTACATCCTTGCTTTAATTAACAGTTGTGATGGTTCTTGTTTAGTAGTTTGGTGTTGGTTGTATTATTGTAATAAATAATTGAAACTTTTGCATGTTATTTTAATATTTTTCGCTGTTCAGCTTACAATTCTGCTCAACAAGGTAAATATTGTTTCTTTAGTATAATTTTTTAAATGTTTTCTTCTCCTTTTTTGTCACATGCAATGTCTTGATCTAAATATTGGTTTAGTATTGCCACATTGTCGGTGGTGGTGTAATAAAGAATTAACCAAAATAATTTCCAAAGGATGTGTAGACATGTGGAGGTTGACTTGACAGGGTATTTTGTTAACAATAGATAGAGAATACAATCCCGGTATCCCGAATGACAAAGGCAGTGGGCCCTTATATATATAGCTATAATAATTATCTCGCCATCGACAGGGAGTTCACCCTCATACCTTACAGCCTAAATGGTCGCGTACAACGCGGTTTCAGACATGTTTTCTCCCACGAACACTCAGGTTATGGAATGAGCTCCCTGCCGAGGTTTTCCCAAGAGACTACAGCATGGGGTTCTTCAAAAGGGGGGTAAAGAGGTTTCTTCAGGGTCGGTAACGCGCGCGTAATACCTCTGGTATTGCAGGCGTTCATAGACTACGGTAACCGCTTACCATCAGGTGGTTATTGTATAAATTAAAACAAATAATTAAAAATAATTTTTGAATGACCATAGACGCAAAAAATAAAATTTTGTCATCAACCTTCTACCAAAAACTTCTTCTATCTGAGTAATATATAAAAAGTTTTTAGTAGAATATTAAAATAAGATTTAAATCTTGTATTACAATTTATTAACGATGACTAGCAATCCCTTTTACCCTTAACACTAATCCATTATTATGTATTGTTATTTTAGTGTCACTGTACTTATATCTCATGATGTCAATTCAGGTGGCCACTGGGAACAATTCTGCCAGACACGAGATATTATAGCGAAGAATATTAATTTCCCCACTCGAGACACCGAACGATTCTTCACGTGGAAAAAGGATGTGGACAAATGGTATAGTATAAACGCTACCTTCATATTTTATGTCAACCAACTTTAAAAACAAAGAGTTTCTCTTTGTATTTGTTACCTCATAATCAAATGTTTGGAGGCCAAAGACCTGATTGGCGTTCAAACGCATCAAATATAATCCTACTAATATTATTAGTGTGAAATTTTGTAAACATTTGTGGTTATTTATTACTTAACCACGCTTAAATGGCTGAATAGATTTGAATAAAATTAGGTAAGTACACAAGTAGATTACATCCTAACTTAAAGGATACTTCATATACCGATTCACATGGTCATTGCCGCCGTAAGAAATGTTCAATTATTTATCTATTTTATTTCGTAGCACAATAATCGAAGAGGATAACAAAAGTGATAATGGTATAAAAATGGGAATGACAGATCAAGCAACTGAGACGAACAGCATAGAGGAGTTCATCAGAGACCTAATACGTAAGGAGTTCCAACATTTACTGCAAGAGATGTCGGACGACAACACCAGTTCGTCCACGCTCCCCAAAGAGGATGCACTCAACAAGGGCGTCGCTAACATAATGGAGAATTTGAAGAATGGCGATGATTCGGAACAAACGGCAAAGAAAGAAACTATCAAGTCATTTTCGAGAGTGAAAATAAACGGGAACAATAAACCGCTCTTGCAGATAACGTTCAGCCGTTGCGGTGAAAACAGTCTGCAAGTGCTGGACAATTGTGTGAACGTAACTATATGTGATACAAACAACGGGAAAAAGTTGAACGAGTCTATGGAGGACACGCTGATCGGCGACGACTATCATGTGAATTCGCTGAAGAGATGCCAGGCTTTCAATGCTATTCAGGTAATTGTTATATCGTAAAAAATAAAAGTAGGCATATTCTTACAGTGGCGGGGCAGGACATTCATTGGGCGAAATACATCCTGCACAAAAGCTCTGAATTGGATATAGGCAAGATACATTTTAATTATGATACATCGATTTAAAAAAAATCCCAATTTCGATTGTTTTTTTTATGTTTGTAACTTCGTCATTAATTAGCCGATTTGGTTTATTATTTGAAAGGATATGCTTCCAGATTGGTCCCATAGAAAATTGGTTCAGTAGTTATTAAATTAATATAACTAGTTTTGTTACGATTAAAGTCAGTATTTTGTGGAAGAAAGTCATAATTTGCGTCACTAAAGAGTCTTGCGTATTATACGCGAGAGACTCTGGTAACGCGAAAAAAGGTTTTAAAAAATAATTCTGTGGTTCTTTGGCTAAAAAACACCCCGCGCTGCGCCTGGCCCCTTTAGTTTTGAACAGTGACCCAGGCGATGGTCACGGCTTACGCCGTCTGTGTAACCTCAATACCTGGAATGCTAGAAGTGCCATATATGTATTGTTTGTTTGTCTTATAGTAATGCAATGTTTTCGCTATCCTTCAAATTATCTGTTAGTTTTATGCATACAGATAGGTACTTATAATCGGAGAATGTATATTTCACCTTTGTACTCATTTCGTACGGTTTAATCAATATTATTTTTTTGTATTTTGTTAAACATAAATAAATAAAAATATTTATGACTGCATACAAAATAATATAGACTTATAATGCATGTTTGATGAATTAATTTTTTTTTTATACAACTTAGAATGGTAAACAAGCTGACGGCCCACCGGATGTAAAGTGGTAACCGTCGCCTATAGCCAGGAGCAGTATCATGGACATAACAGAGTATACTGTTTCGCCCATGATACCCCTCATGCGTTACCGTTCCTGAGGACTCAATGTTATTCCTCTGTACCCTGTAAATTCACGCTATATCCCACCCTTCAAACCGAAACACAGCCATGCAAACACAACTGCTTTACGATTGAAACATGGAGGGATAGAGGTACCCAAGCAATCTCTTGTCTTTCCCTTATTATATAATAATATGAGATGAAGATTATAAATATTGTTTTAAATATTTCAGGAAGCTAGAAGCACTGAAGATTTATACATAGATGACGATTTTTCGACGCAAATGCAGGAGAATTTCGGCGGCAAAGTGAAATTGATACCTCTACACGGTTCGTTGCACGAAATACTCTGCGAGAAAGAAGACGAGTGCTGCCTGATCAAGGTAAAGCAGGAGAACGGCTGTGACACAATCTATTTCAGGTGTGACAACTCGGATACTGAATCTCGGGACGCCATAGACGGCTGTGGTGTGGGCCCCCAGGACACTGTAGTCTTCAAACGGAGCATATCGCTGATCGAAGAAAGGATACAACGCATATTTCCTAAAGAGAAAAGATCACAGACCCCTGTCACAGCTAAAAAGGTAAAAACAAGAAATGTAGATAGTGTTAAAATACGACCTAAGTCAGAGATTTTTGTACAAAACCTTAACAAAGAATCGCGAATTATGAGTAACAGCAGTCCATCTCTGCTAATAAAAGATGACAATAACGATGAGGTAGAAGTCAATATAGAGAACGTTATGTGTTACCAAGACTCGTCTTCGGAGGAATGCCTCAAATGTCAGGCGGAAAATGACGATTTCGAGCTGCTAGAAAGGAAGATAGAAGAGGACATGGCCAATGGGACGTTATCTTCCCTTACGTGTGGTTGTTTGGAGAAGATCTCCGAGGAAAACTTATCAGTTTTAAACGAAGAAATGACGGATAGAGATTGATTCTTGACGTTAAACAAAATGGCATATTGTCAGTTAAAATTTTTACACTAATATTTTTCTAATATCGTAACCTCATTCAGAAGAATATTGTTAATGTCCTATTTTAAGAGATTTAACAAACATTTGATCAGTCATAATTAGTACAATAAGTCTTGATCTTGTTTATATATCAATTACTGAGAGCGATACCACTGAGTTGGTATATATTTTTTTGTTATTTGATTGCTGATGTGTCATCAGTCATGGGATCTAATCGATTAGATTTATTATGACAAGTACAAAGTAATAATCCATAATACGCCACTCATATTTATATTGTTTTTCCGTTAATTTAAATTTCAATTAACGGAAAAATTATATAATTGATTACTGCATAATACAAAATACTGTGTGCCTGCCTAATTGTGCAATACAATTATTAACTTTCATATTAAAAATCGATATCTACAAGAGAAAGAGACGAAATATAGGTCTAGCGCAGTGCGCGTCATTTGTCGATTTAAATAATACCATATTTTGACGATAGATCTTATGGGATATCTTAAATAATAGAGCGTGGTAGGTTTTAGAATGTTAATATCTAAAATTAGCAAACGTAAATGATTATTTCAATATTGGCCCCCACTATACTGTGAAATGTTATTTATCTATCTCTAAAGTAAATTAATTTTAGAGATGGTTTCCAAGAATAACATTTCATAATCTGCTCCAGTTTACCATAATTGCTATTTATTCCGTCCTTACACTCAGCATTTAGGAAACCCAAAGATAAATGTTATTAGGTTTTCTTGTATTATTTTAGCTTACTATATAGTTTTTTTTTTAGAATTTTAGATTTACGCAAAGGCTATGTGATTATTAGATTAAGTGGCACGGTACATTCCACTGTTGTGATTTATAGAATAGTCTACACCTTTTGAAGGTTTGTTAATTTTATTCACACTATTTTATCTTTTAGAATATATTCTCACGTTAATTAAAAGAGTCTGTTTTTACTTTGTCTACAATTTTTTTTTTATAATATCACAAACCAAAGGTTATTTAGTGATCTTATTCTTGGTATCCATTTTACTACCTTCCAAAGTATGTATTTAAATGTTATATCACGTTAATTTTGAAAGTATCCATTTAAAAAGAACTAGATGTATCTATTGTTTAGTTTTATAGTTGATTTAGAAGTACTTAATCGTTGAAATAAAACTTTGTACTTAACAATTGTGTTTTATTAAAAAAATATATACATATTCTCTTATAAAATATTAATAGCATTTCTAATGTTACACCAAAGTGTAAAACAAATGGCACAAAGTATTGAGTTCAGTAGTATAGAAGTTTAAATGCAAGAAAAATACTTTTAATTCTAATATAATGGAAGACATTTTTAAATGAAAGAATTATTAATAATTAAAAAACATTCCGAGTGCAATACAAAGGAAACTATTCAAACAAAAATGGGATAATCTAAATAGATTTTATTTTAAACTTGTATAACAACTTTTAAACATGTTAAAAATATTTAAGACGTCAGCTCCTTAACTAAAAGTATAATTCCATTTTTTTTTTAATTAAACGTAAGAAAAAATATATAAGAGAAAATTATTGCTGTAAATAAAATCTAGCCAGATTACATTGCGTAAATTCTAAATCAGAATGAGAGCACTGATCATGCTAATTTAGTCCAAAAGAGGATTAATATTACAAATTTCTAAAAACAAATTTAGTTATTATGCTTAAAACCATCGCACATTACTTATCGCACATTCGCAACTAAGTTGCTACAATTTATAAAAGTATTAATAGACAATATATGTTAAGTACATTATTAATATCCATTTATAGATCTTAAGTATTGATGTGAGCGAAGTTTCACATTTTTTTTTCTATAATATATTATGAATCAGATTCAAGTATTAAGTTAGTAAAATAATAAAATATATAATGTGACCTTTTAAAAAATATGACACAATTTATAAAATGCATTTTACAAAAATACAATCTTGGAATTAAATATTCAAAATATACTTATTTTCAATATAATAAGATATATTTAAGATTAAATGTCAACAAAATATTGATATACATAGAACCTCAACATAAAGGGGTAACCCCCTTATGTTGGAGTTCCATGTATGTCCTTTTGAAATATTACAGTTCAGTAAAATAATTGTCATTGGACCATTTTAATTGCCAGTCTAAATAAAACATTTATGAGTTCTTCTCCGTTAGCTTGACGACGACCGCCTTCACCTCAGTGTAGTTCCGCAGACCGTACTCGCTATTCTCGCGGCCGATGCCCGACTGCTTGAATCCGCCGAATGGTACTTGGTTGCCGAATATATTGTAGTCGTTCACCCATATTGTGCCCGCGCGGATGGACTGTGAAATGGATTTTTCGTGAATACACAACTTTTAGATAGTTTGACGACGCCATACTCCAAATATTTTCTCGGATATTAACGTTTTTTTTTTTACACAATTTTGTGTAAAATTTGATAAGCGAGCTTCGAAATCTATTATAAAACGTGGGTGTTTACCACACCACAGATTCGCAAATTGTTAATATATGTAATATGAAGATTTTATGGGTAACTTCTCTACTATATCCTATCCATTAAAATATAATAAAAAGATATTTATGACATAACTTTGTATATATATCTCGCTGGTAAATTACACTGAACGTAATTCAACACATATGACGTGGGTAGATAAAAAAAAATATACAAATGTATTATAGTTTTACTCTGTCTCTATATTTCTATTCCTGTAAATGGGATTAATGAAATATGTGCAATTATACCTGTATCAGATAATTGGCTTTGTCCAAGTCCTTAGTGAACACGGCGGCCGCGAGCCCGTACACCGTGTTGTTGGCGCGCTCCACCACCTCCTCCAGGCTCGAGAACTTGATGATCTGCTGCACCGGCCCGAAGATCTGCGTTCACATGTTATTGGGTTATTATAGTGTTATTATTGGGGATATTAACTATGTGGGTAACTAGATTTTTTTTACAACACGGGGCAAACGAGCATGCGGCTCACCTGATAGTAAGTGACTACCGTCGCCCATGATCACCCAGAATACTAAAGTCATTGCAGGTGTTGCCAGTCTTTTAAAAAGGAATATGCTTTAAAAATTTAAAAAGGAATTTAGTAATAGGAAAAAGTCTCAGCATCTCAGTCTTCCTCGTCTCAAGACGTACTAAAGTTCCTTCAGGATCGGCAACATAGGCTATTATATAGTGATCGTTTACCATCACATGGATGCGGCACATATTTATTTAGCATCTTCGTTGAGTAAAAACTAAATCGATAGAATTTACTCTCATATTGATTTTATTACAATTTATGTAAATTTATAGATGATTCTTTAAACAAGACAATTATTATAATCACCTCGGTCCTAGCAATATCCATGTCATCTTGTACATCGCTAAACACAGTCGGCTGCACGAAGTATCCCTTGTCGCCGGCACGACCTCCGCCCGCCACTAGCCGCGCTCCCTGGCGACGTCCACTTTCGATCAAACTTAGAATCTTGCCGTGCTGCTCTCTGTCGATCTGGAGGATTAAAAATTACATGAATAATTACACAATGCAATGAAAAAAATTTGACAGAATTTCCGCCATATTGTACTATGACCATAATAAAAACTTCTAAATATTAGAACCAAAAAACAACACATTTCAATAACTAAAATAGGTTTATAAGCCATTTGTTGTCTATGCGAACAAGGGGGTAAGACCTAATTCTAAAGATTTTGTTATGTTTATATAGTTGCCATGCGATGGACTATGTCTAATCTGCGGTAGAATTACGGTGAATTAGTTATTTATATTCAAATTTAGAACTGAAGTTCCATTCAAATTATAAGTTAAATGTTAATAAGTTTTATAAGTAAACACAGCTGGGCAAAATACATGCTCGGCGTTAATTGAAATAAAAATTACAAAATACGATCTCGTGTAATTTTTATATTAAAGATTGGCTTCCAAAAAAAATCGACTTGAATTGTGACAACACCAATTATCTTGATTTCAAAATTAAACTGCTGAATCAATTTATATAAAATATCTATGGTACCAAACTGTAAGTATATCCTTTTAGAAAAAAAAAGGAATTTTACAAATCGGTTTATAACTAACAGAGTTATGAGGTGACTAACAAAAAAAATAACCCAATTGAGAACCTCCTTTTTGAAGTCGGATGAAAATACGAAAAGCAAAATATTTTCAAGTCATATATTTGAAATACAAAATACAGTATACCACCAGAGGGAGACTTTGTACAAAAGTCGATTGCATGGGTACCTCTGTCCCATTCGTGTTTCTACCGTGAAGCAGTTGTGTCTGCATGGTTGTGTTTCGGTTTGAAGGGTGGGATATGGCGTGAATTTACAGGGTACAGAGGAATAACATTTGAGTCCTCAGGAATGGCAACGCATGAGGGGTATCATGGGCGAAACAGTATGTGTGTGTACTGTTATGTCCATGGTACTGCTCATGTCTATAAGCGACGGTTACCACTTTTCATCAGGTGGACCGTCAGCTTGTTTGCCATTCTAAGTTGTATAAAAAATAAGTATTTTAATTATTCTTATTTAAAATACAAAGTACAAAACTTAGGTATTAGATAATGTAAATAGAATTGAAGTAATCCAGCTCAGTATATTAATCAGTAAAAAAAATTTCCTTTCACGAATATGATGTTTTATTACGAAAAATATCGAACGTTATTTTCTACAGAACGCATCCATTTATATCAGTTAAAGCGAAGCGTTAAAATATATTTTAAAGCCACAATTATTTGAAATACTAACTACAAAATACCTGAGCACCTGGTATTTGAATTACTAATTACATTTTTAGGAAGTAATTTAAATACAAATACCAAATATGTATATGTATTTTATTACAAGTAATTCAAATGCTGTCCTGCCCTGTTCGTATATTGTTACTTCAGCCGTACAAAATTATTACTAGTGATATCCACAGAGAACTACATGAATTCTTTGTACAAGTTAATTAATAATCATTCTTCTTTGTACAAATTATAATTTATGTTCATTTTCACAAACTATTATCATTGTCATTTTTTATAGGTAATAATGACATAGATAGATACTCTTTATTGTTCCCTCCAAAAGATTACAATAGTAAACTTATTATAAATATAAATAATTACAAGAAATAATCACAATGAGAAAACAACGGGCGACCTTATCGCTAAGAGCGATCTCTTCCAGGCAACCTTTGGATGGAGAGGAGTAATTATAAACAATTTGGTGGGAGGCACGATGAAAATTTTTTATAGTTCTAAACATAGTAACTCCACCTGCGCTAGCGGTATACGCTGGTAAGACACCAGTAAGCGATAATAGCTAACAATGAAAGCAATTCAGTTAGCCTATCATGACGAATTCCACTTGAATTAACCAGGATAGTTTCCGGGGGGAACCGAACACTGAGTGATGTAAATAGAAGCGGCATGTACCTGCGGCCCGGACTCGACGTCGGGCCTGAACGGGTCGCCGACCACGCGGCGCTTTGCTCGCTCCGCTGCCAACTCCACGAATTTGTCGTAGATCTTATCTTCAACAAATGTACGCGAACCTGCGTTGCAAAGAAATAACACCTGAGTCCTCAGGAATGGTAACGCATGGGGAGTATCATGGGCGAAACAGTATGCTCTGTTATGTCTATGGTACTGCTCATGTCTATAGGCGACGGTTACCACTTTCCATCAGGTGGGCTGTCAGTTTGTTTGCCATTCTAAGTTGTATAAAAAAAAAGGCAACGATAATTTACACTTATTCATTTAAATATTTTTTTATGCCTTGCTGAATTTTTTTTAATACATTGCAATGGAACGATAGCTTCGCCTGCACTAACAGTATACGTTGGCGGCGCACCAGTGAGGGGTGATAGGTAATATAAAAAGTCAATTAGCCCATCGTAACGAATACAACTGGAATTCACCACGACGGGTTCCATGGAGACCACGTGGAGGTCGACCTGATAGGATATATTGTTAGCAATGTGATTGGTAATCCATATTATTAACACTTCCTCCTCCCTGCCCTGCTGATTGTAAGGCTTCAGGGCATCAGGAATTATTGTTGTTACTAGTCGGAACTAGTAGCGCCATAGCCTCCAAGAGGGAGACTTTGTACAAAAGTCGATTGCTTGGGTACCTCTGTCCCATTCATGTTTCTACCGTGAAACAGTTGTGTTTGCATGGCTGTGTTTCAGTTTGAAGGGTGGGATATGGCGTGAATTTACAGGATACAGAGGAATAACACCTGAGTCCTCAGGAATGGCAACGCATGGGGGGTATCATGAGCGAAACAGTATACTTTGTTATGTCCATGGTACTGCTCATGTCTATAGGCGACAGTTACCACTTTCCATCAGGTGGGCCGTCAGCTTGTTTGCCATTATAAGTTGTATATAAAACATTACCCTTTTACTATTCACCTGACTTCAAAATAGGAGAACCTTCTCAATTTTTAGGTTATTTTTTTATGTATTACTTGAGAACTTTGTTATTTATTAATACTGTTTAAATAGTAAGTTTATATACTTTATTCATATCAGTCTTTAATTGTCCACTGCTGAACATAATCTCTTCTTTGGTTACCAGTAGTTACCACGCTTGACAGCCGAGTTGGCAACCGCAGTTAGACTTTGGAGATGTTTTAAGAGAGACGCTGCTATCCATTCCTTGATCATTAAGTTCCTTTAATCGCCTCTAACGACACCCACGAGAAAGGAAGGGGTAGACCAATCTATTACCAGAACCACACAACTTATATACTTTATTGCTCATGTTAAAACTAGATAGATAGAACAGTGGTAGAAAACGAATGTACAAAGGCAATCCTAACTGTCTAAGAGTGGGGGGAATGGGATTGTTAGTAATGGAGACTAAGAATCCCATTGCTAGCAATATACCCAACCATGTCGATCTCCTCGCGGTTCTCCCTGGAAACTATCATGGTTAATTCCTGATGGATTCATCATGATGGGCTAACTGGCCTGTTTTCATTTTCATCGATCACCCTTCACTGGTGCTCCACCAGCGTATACCGGTAGCGCAGGTGGAGCTGCCATTCCATTTTTATCCATAAAAAAAACTATCTAAGAGTTTTTTTCCAGTAAACCCAAAATGGTAGTAAGTTACCGGCGGTGCAGCACTGGCCCATGTTGTAGAAGAGCGCGTGGTGGGCAGCCTCGACGGCACGCTCGAGGTCCACGTCGGCGAGGACGATGTTGGGCGACTTGCCGCCCAGCTCCAGCGTCACGCGCTTCAAGCTGTCCGCCACGCCGCGCTGGATCAGCTTGCCCACCTCCGTTGAACCTATATGATATTTGTTCTTTGTTTTAGGACAGGTACTTAGAATGGCAAAGAATTTTAGAACTTCCTTTAATATAACTTAACGTCCCTTCCGGAAATAAAAGATTCTTAGTAATTGTTAAGATTATAAATTAGATTGTTAGAGTAAAGGCCTAATTGCTAGTAATATACCCTATCAGGTCGACCTCCACGTGATCCCCCTGGAAACCATTGTGCTGAACTCTAGATGTATTCATCACGATGGGCTAACTGAACTGTCTTTTCATTCTCACTTCCCATCTCTCACTGGTGCCTCGCCGGTGTATACCGTTAGTACGGACGTGGTTTACCATTTCATTGTCATCTATTAAAAAAAAGGGTACCCTTCCTTTTTCCAAGATCCTTTCCTCTATACCGTAGGTGGCGGATACCACCAACAAATGTATTGCCAAGGAGTTTTTTTTTAATGTGCAAAAACGAAACCTCGCCTGTGTTGTCGGTATATACAAGCGGACTACTAGTAAAGGATGATAGGTAGTGATAAAAGTGACCAATCGTGATGAATTCAACAATTTTTAAATACGATGGGTTTCAGCGGGAATCGCGTATAGATCGTCTGACAGAATATATTGTTAGCGATGGGGCAGTTATACCTCATTACTAACAATCCTTTTAGTCCCTACCACGGGGGGTTGACGCCAGGCAGGCGGCTGGTGGTAAACCAATAACAAAAACCTTATCTAACATGAATAAAAACATTATGCTGGCCCCAAATAATCGGGATAAGGGAAGGAGATGATAATGGCTTAGAATGGCAAAGAAGTTGACAGCCCATCTCATAACCTCGACTCTTCTCTCAGACAATATACAATTTATCTGATAATAACTCCACTGTAACATTATATATTTGATTTATCGGCTTTTAGTTCGATCTCTTCAAGTTACAACCAACAAAACTATAGCCTTTCATTTCTCTACCTTTACACTTTTTAAAAGGTAACGAACCAGTGAAGGCAATTTTATCCACATCGGGATGTTCGACGATGGCAGCGCCGGCGTCTCCGTATCCTGGCAGCATGTTAACCACACCTGGTGGGAAACCAGCTTCCTGCCAAAAAATATTTATTTACTCATTTATTACAATTTAACGATTTATTAAGATTTGACAAACTTGGCGCTTCTGGTGTAGCGGTTTAACACACCACCTTATCTTAGAATAATCGCCGGTTCGATTCTCGTATAAAACATATAAATACATATCAATTAAGAAAAATACAATCTAATTAATAACTTTTCTATGTTTAAAATCGGACTTCGAAAAATATATCCTATTAATATAATAAATGTGAAAGTTTGTAAGGATTTGCATTTGTTATTAATTCACACAAAAACTATTGAATAGATTTGAATGAAATATGCTACACTTGGTATCGTAACTTACATTTTTTTATGGATAAAAATAGAATAACCCTGACTCCTAAGTAACCCTGCCTGCGCTATCGGTATACACTGGCGGGGCACCAATGAAAAGGCAGGTCAGTTAGCCCATCGTGACGAATTTAACGATAAACTAGTCACGATGGTTTCCAGAGGGTACCGCGTGGAGGTCGACCTCCATAAGGCATATTGACAGCAATAGGGACTAACCTCCCCATTACTAACAATCCCTTTCCCCCTTAGCGCACTGGTAACTTTTTGTCTTTATTCACGTTGACGAAGCCGTAGGAAACAACATGTAGTAAAATATGTTTGTACGAACAATTTTACTAGTACTCGAATAAAATTGCCCCGCTATAAAATACATAAAATTGTTATCTATAATTTAAATAAATTTCTTCAATACCTACGAAAATACAACAGGTGTATATTAACTATTATCAAACAATGCAGACAGAGACTCGTACATAATGCATGATGCATATGATTAAAAATTCATGCTACAGAACAATCGGCCTTATGTTTACCTAGGGATATTTTCAAAAGAATTAACCACGACGGTTGCCACGTGGAATTGCATTAAGATCGTCTGCTAGGATATCTTGCTAGCAATGGGGCTGCTTTTTTTTTAATAGATAATAATGTAATGGTAACCCCGGTTGCGCTAACAGTGTACGCTGGCCGGGCACCAGTGAGGGATGATAGGTGAAGATGAAAGCAGGTCAGTTAGCCCTCTGTGACAAATACACCTGGAATACACCACGATGATTCCTAGGGGGGACCACGTGGAAGTCGACCTGACAGGGTATATTGTTAGCAATGGGACTGGTAGTTCACCTTACCTACAATCTCTCCCCACTCCCTGACAATGGGGCTGATATACCTCATTACTATTCATCTCCCTCCAAGCAATATTTAGCAATGTGCCTACTATTGCGCCAAGGAAATGGTCAATGGTACCTTGACAAGTTGCGCGAGGTACAGAGCGGTGAGGGGTGTCTGCTCAGCCGGCTTCATCACAACGGTGTTGCCCGTCGCCAGCGCCGGCCCCAGCTTCCACGCAGCCATCAGCAACGGGAAGTTCCATGGGATGATTTGACCACATATACCTGTAGACAAATATTACTATCCTATTAATATTGTAATAGCGAAAGTTTGTAAGGACAGATGGATGGATGTTTGTCACGCATAAACTACTAAACGGATTTGAAAATTAATTTGGTATAAGGGCAGGTTATATCCTAACATAGCACATAGGAAACTTTATATACTGCACCATTAATATATTACAGTGGATATAGTCTTTTTCACATTTATAATGTCAGTAAGTATACGGATTAAAGATTTCACGCTCATTTTCATTTATACAATTGATATAAATTTCCTTATTTGTACAGTTGTTGGCATTTGCGTTCCTATTATCATACATCGAACATATATTTTGCTCCATTCGAAAATCGAAATAAGATTTTTTTAAATATTACTAACTTACATTATTTTTTTATATGATTATATATAAATATATTAATAAATTTTATTTGAAATAGTAATAGAATTCTTAATACTTTGTAATTTAGTTTGAATTCTAAATGTTTTTATTACGATTCTATTTATAAAATTTTATGTACACCAAACTCATTGCCATGACTATCAGTCGAGAATGTTGATAAACCGGTTTCATTTCGCTAGAGTTGACGCAGGGTTGTAATAACGTCTCTAAATAATCGTAACATAATCCGTTAAATTTAAAAATTAAAGTATATTTAAGTATAGATAAACCCGAAAATCTAAAAAAATATATAAAGATGTTATTATATTTGTTTTTCTGATACAATTCCCTTTTGTGTACAATAAAGAATAAAAAAATCCAAATATGTTTTAAAAATTTTCATAATTATTATGATAACAATGGTGGGTGGTGACAGCCCTGGCAGTTAAGACTAACATAGGCAGGTATTTGAAGGACGGACTTCAGTGCTTGCTTTATTTTTTTCTTGTTATATTGCTAAAAATACCAATAAATAACTGCTTGTATACCGTGAATTTGCCTGCATGAATTAACATACAAATTATCCATTATGTTAATGTAAGATAAGCTCCATCTCTCAGAATTAACCATAAAACTTATTCAAAGTCATTCAGTTGTAAGTAACAAACATCGAAACATCGCAACAAACCTATACGTTGATATTAATAAGTAAATTAGGTAATAAGATAAATGTAGCCATTTATGTATATTATCTTAATGATGATACGACAATTATTTCGGTTGTTTATCACACATTATCTTCACGAATACACCGCATGTTTGTTTATATTTTATTAAAAACCTAAACGCGAGTTTCATTATTTTAAATCATCATTGCCTGCTATTTATGAGATCCAGATACCAGTAATATCAACCTTTAACCATTTTAATATCACTATTACCTACTACTTTTTTAACCAATCCTTAATTATAGATACTAAGTAAATATTAGTTAAAAAAAACCGACTTCGATTGTGACAAAACCATTTATTTAGCCAGTTATTTGCCCCAGAGTGGGACAATTAAAAAATGTACTCGAATCGATTTTACCCCCCTTGCTCCGGGCCATTTACATGCATTGCTAGGAGTAGATATCGGTGCCGAATTTAACAAAAAAAAATTAATAAAAAAAAATGCTGTATATATTTATTAGGTAAAATTTCGTTTGACGTTACCAAAATATCAACTGGGCGAGTAGAGTCGTCAAGTAAAGTATGTCGGAAAAAATTATGTATCCCCATACATAATTTTTCCCGACAAAGTTTAAGTTAAAGTTATGCTCCCGCATAAAAATTTTAGAAATGTTCAAGTGGGGCATGACACAAAAAAGGTTGGGAAACACTGGACTAATCTGTAAGTATATCTTTTCAGATAAAACAATTTTCCAAACCAGTTTAGATCTATGAGATAACAAACAAAAAAAAAATACAATTAAATTTAAAACCTCCTTGAAAATTGAAAATGGAGGTGTATTTATAAGAATGCCTTTATCTTTTGTTTTAAATATGTTACTTGATAATACTTATTCTATGCCTTATCAATTGTATTACATTAGTTATTTAACAATAGTTATTCAATGCTCGGAGATACGCCATGTGGCCTGGAAATATCCAATGTTATGTTAAGTATGAAATTGAAAACACTTAGAAACATTGTTTGCATACGCATAATTATTACAGTATTGCGAAATTATATGAAAAATAATTATAACAAATGTACATATTTCATTAGTACTGTAGCACTTGGACAAACTATATTCGTTTCTAAGTAAACATTGTATAGAACCGTGTACGTTCCTACCTTGATTTTAACTATGTATTTATTATCTCAATACCTACTATTTTCTTAAATCGTCATTATATACAACAAGGGTGGTTGTGTAGCATACGGTTCGCCTGATGCGAACACTGCGACTCATGAATGCAATAATTAATGTTGACCAGTACTCCTGGCGTTGTCGTCTGTTAGGGTTTAAAGATTTTGAGTCTCAAGTCCTTAGGAATATTAACTGCTTGATTGCTCTGAATGCTTCATGCTCACTTGTCATCACTGATGCGTGCCCCGCCAGCGTATACTGATGGCATAGGTGGGGTTAATATCCATATTAACTATTTAAAAAAAAGTACAATGGACATCACAGTATATTAAGAACTGGTATTCTATAGCAATATCTATATATTCTAGCTACATAATCTATAAACTGGGGGGGGGGGGAAGGGATTGTTAGTAATGGAGACTGAGAATCCTATTACCTGGTTGGGTATATTGCTAATATACCCAACCAGGTCGACCTCCTGGCGATTCCCCCTGGAAACTATCATGGTTAATTCCTGATGAATTCATCATGATGGGCTAACTGGCCTGTTTTCATTCTTATCTATCACCCTTCAGTGGTGCTCCGCCAGCGTATACCCTTAGCGCAGGCGGGGTGACCATACCATTTTCACCCATTAAAAAAAAATCTATAGACTGGTTCAATAACTTATATATTAAAAGTCTGTTACCAATAAAAACAATATTGGATAACAGACTTTTAACATATTCGACAATAGATATCCGATCGATATGAGCGATATTGAAATATGCGATAACCTTTTTTTCTACCATTAATGTTTAAAGAAACCCAAATATATAGATATCGTATTGGTATCCATATTTTTTTTATGTGTGAGAATGGTATGGTAACCTCGCCTACGCTAACGGGATACGCTGGCGGAGCACCAGTGAAGGGTGATAGATGAGAATGAAAACAGGCCACTTAGCCCATCATGATGAATTCATCAGGAATTAACCATGACAGTTTCCAGGGGAAACCGCGAGGAGGTCGACCTGGTTGGGTATATTGCTAGCAATGGGATTCTCAGTTTCCAATACTAACAATCCCTTTTCCCTCCTGGTATCCATATTACCCACGCCTACTTTTAATCCCATTAGAATACCCTCTGTCATATGAAATTGTATGATACGACTAAGTGATTAGATATTTATGTATTTGTTATCATCATCATCTACTTTTTTTATACAACTTAGAATGGCAAACAAGCTGACGGCCCACCTGATGGAAAGTGGTAACCGTCGCCAATAGACATAAACAGTCCATGGACATAACAGAGTATACTGTTTCGCCAATGATATCCCCCATACGTTGCCATTCCTGAGGACTCAGGTGTTATTCCTCTGTACTCAGTAAATTCACGCCATATCTCACCCTTCAAACCGAAACACAGCCATGCAAACACAACTGCTTCACGGTTGAAAACCTGTGTCAACATCATCTTTCATATACCTGTAGTACATACATCTACTATTTACTCACACGATTACACGGACCGCAATTATCTCTACACAATTTCTATAGGTACATTAAATACAATGTAAGTTTTTACACACTGATAACTAGTATGTTCTTGATAACCTTATTTGATCCATTCAAGTTAACCACTCGACATACATTATAATGTAATCGTTTATAATTTATAGTTTACTGCATCTATCTATCTATCTATTTAAGAGCTGCGCTCTTGTCGGTGGAGCTCTTGCTACTCACTACGATTTTCAGCGAGTCTCTTCACCTCTTGATACGACACGAAACTATATCTCGGTCTCCCCCTCCTTCCTTCTATATTACCTTCTATTATAATGTTCATAAGTTCGTCGTGTCGTATCATGTGTCCCAACATTTTTCCCCTTCTGTCCTCAATAGTTCTATTAATTTGTCTTTTTTCCTTATTGCATACCTAATCTATATTATATAATTAATAAGTAATTTACTTGTACTTATTTATACATTAGCTGTATCTTGTAACATAATATTACTAATTTAAAAAACAAAATAAAAAAAATAAATAAGGGAATTTGACAACAATTTTTTAAGTCTCCATATTATTGTATGGTAGCGAAAAGTATTTGAAATTGGGAAAATTGAATATTTAAGATTGAAAACAAAAAAAAAATTCAATTGTTATAAAACCAGTTATTTGAATTTAAAGACTACACTTCTGAACCGATTTTGATAAAATTTCTACGCGTCCAATCTTAAAGTATATCCTCAGCACTTTACAACTGACGAAGTTATGAAGTAAACATAAAGGAATACAACCGAATTGAGCACCTCCTTTCTTTAAAGTCGGTCGAAAATAGAATAAATGAGCTGAAGTCAATTTTACTGTACAATATATGAGAGAGTCGACAATACTAATATCGAAGAGTAATATACCTTCCACAGTCAAATTCTGCCCCGATAGACAAGTGTTTTTTTTTTTTTTTATTGTATAAAAATGGAGTAGTAACCCCGCCAGCGCTAATGGGATACACTGGCGGGGCACCAATGAAGGGTGATCGATGAGGATGAAAATAGGCCAGTTAGCCCGTCATGATGAATTCATCAGGAATTAATCATGATAGTTTCCAGGGGGAACCGCGAGAAGGTCAACCTGGTTGGATATATTGCTAGCAATGGGATTCTTAGTCTCCATTACTAATAATCCCTTTTCCCCCCGATAGACAAGTGTTAAACCTAAGAACAAGGAATAAATCTTTGTGCAAACGAATCTATTGATAGAATCGTCATTGCTAGTGAGTCCATGAGATAGAATAAGATGACGGCCTACGTTGTCTTGTTTTTTCTCATACGAGCGCTAACCGAAAAGAAAATATTAGATTCGTATTCCACTTGTCTATAGGGACTACCATGAATATGTTTAATATTAAAAAAAAAAAAGACTAGTTCTGGCACTCACCTACTGGCTCGTGGCGGGTATACGCGAAGTATTTACCGTCAGTGGGTACCACTTTGCCGTGATTTTTGTCCGCCCATCCGGCGTAATATCGGAGATTCTTTATCACGCCTCCCAGGTCCCCGTGATATGCCGCTGTGTAAGGCTTGCCATTGTCGAGGGTTTCCAAACTCTGTGCAATAATAAAATGAAATTTTATTATATCGTGAAAATCAAAAAGTTTATAAAACTAGTTGTCTGTATGGATACTTTTGTCCCAGTCATATTTCTGACGTGAAACAGCTGTATTTGGTTTGAAAGATAGGATATGGCAGTGACATTTCAGGATACGGTTGTCATCTTAGTCCTGCAGGGAAGAGATTATTAGTAATGTAGACTACCAGTCCCATTGCTAGCAATATACCCTATCAGGGCGACCTCCACGTGGTCCCCCCTGGAAACCATCATGCTGAATCCCAAGTGTATTCATCACGATGGGTTAACTGACCGGCGTTTACATTCTCACTTATCATCCTTCACTGGTGCTCCACCAGTGTACACCGATAGCGTAGTCGGGGTTACTTCATTATAATCCATTAAAATAGGGGCACCACGCAGTATTACCTGTGATGTGCATGGCGCTGTCCAAATCTACAGGCAATAATTACCTCTCTCAAGAGAATCGTCAGCTTGTTTGCCATTTCAAGTTTCATAAAATACTCATAATATGCCACCCTAAAAAATTAAATGTTACGCAATTTAATATCATCATTATTTTTGTGGAAGAGCATAAATATTTTTCTAATAATTCAATATGTATAGAAAGTTCCACTAAGTGCTGATAATCACAATTATTATCATAATCTAATATATAAAATTCTCGTGTCGCGGTGTTTGTTACCAAACTCCTCCGAAACGGCTTTACCGATTTTCATGAAATTTTGTGTGCATGTTCGGTAGGTCTGAGAATCGTTTTTTAATTGCCATAATTATTAGTAGAAATATATATAAAAAAAACTATAATTGATGTATAGATAGCTATCAACAATTGTAATTTAATATGTATTTATTATTTTGAATAATTTATTAACTTAAATAAAGTATACTTTAATTGCCTACAACGCTTCATTCCTCTTATTGTTATAAGTAAATCCTAACACACTTATAGTGTTAGCTATTTTTGATTGAACTCAAAAACCTATTTTCTAGAAATAATGTATATGGCAAAACAACGTTTGCAGGATCAGCTAGTATTGTATATATTTTTATATTTTATTTATAGTAAATATATTATATACATAATTATAAATGAAGAATGAAAACTCTTCATTGTAATTATATCTATATTAATAAGTTTAAATGCAATGGAAGACTAAAAATAACTTGCTTATAAAGTGTAATAAATATGATTTTCCTCATTGTGTAATAAAAACATATTAAAGTGTTGTGAATATAAATAATACTTAAAGTAGGCATAAAATAAATAAACCATGTCACTGTAAGGGTACTGAAGATTGATACTTCGTTTGTTTTATGACAAATCCTTAACTAATATATTTACAGGACGAAAACTATTTAGATAGTTTTTATATTTATGTGTAAAAACAAAAAGTTATTCAGTTTCACAAAATAAAGGTGTACTGATTTTAGAATTATTAAATGTAAATGTAAATACAAAACAGTAATTACAATTATATAGAAAGAAAATTAATCAGCTATATATAAAAATTATACTATGTATGTATTTTTTACATACCGCTAAGTATGTTCTATCCCGTTCAATCAGATCTGCTAATCTGTTGATAAGTACGCCCCTCTGTGAAGCATCCATTGTTCTCCATGGCGATCCCAACCTATAAAAAATAAATGCCCATTTAATAAAATACTTTAACTAAAATCAGAATCAGTTTATAATCAGTTCATAAAAAAATTACATAATATTGTAATAGGGGTGCAAAAAGCCAACAAGCCCTTTATTTACAAATGTTAAAACTGCCCATATAGAATTCAACGGCTTTACCTATTGTTGGACCGATTTATCTTAAATTTGGCAAAAATTTAAAAAAGGGATAAAGGAAGTTTCTTCAAGGTAAGCAACGCGCGCGTAATGCCCCTGGTATTGCAGGCGTTCATAGACTACAATAACCACTTATCATCAGGTGGGTCGTAGGCTTGTTTATCACCTCAGTGGTATAAATAAAAAGAGCTAGCAATTGACGGAATTAACCCTATTTTTTCTTCATTTTTATTATTTTTAAATATTTAATTTCAATTTCTATAACAATCGTATCCTCCTAACATTATACATTGGAAAGTTTATATATTTTTGTATTTGTTACTCGATTATGCTTAAATGGTCGAACAAATTTGAATTAAATTTGGCACATGAACAATTTCCTAAAAAATAGGATACCTTATGTACTGATTCACGTAAGTCAAGGTCGTGGGAAACAGCGAATCTATTAAGAATAAAGGTCGCTCGCTTTTGACAAGGAATTTATTCTCCCACAACTAAAACTAAACTTCAAACTAGTGACTTCAAAAAGGGTTTATTATGATTTCTTCAAGGTCGGGTCAGTAATACGCACATGATAGCCTTAAAGTGGCAAGCGTCCATAGGATACAGTAATCGACCATCTCTGTTTAATAACCTATACTTATTTAGGGGGATAGGTTGTGGGATAAAAGATATTTTGGTTTGTAAGTAACTTATGTTGGTTTTAAGTAATAAAACATGGGCACGTAATTTATTTACGATTTATGTTTATTGTAACAAGAGAGAGAGAGAGAGAGAGAGAAAATATTGCTATCATAAAAATAACAAATCTGTGTTATTAGCTAACAGCTTATCTGCCATATTTGTAGTAAAGGGTAAATAAGAATGCAAAATAGAAAATATACCTAAAGGCTTCTTTAGCAGCCTTGACAGCTTTATCCACATCAGCTTTGCCAGACTGCTGTACCTCAGTTATGACCTCTCCAGTAGCAGGATTCTCTGTTGGAAAGGTTCTGCCATCTGATGACTTCACCCATTCATTGTTGATGAAGAGCTGCAATAAATATTATACTATATATATATTTACTTAGTATATACAAGTTTTTCTAATCTGAAATTTTTGAATTGGTATTAGACATTCTAAAATTGAGAACTTGTGTTTTTCATAAAATTTACCTACAACTTTTAGTAAGGGTAGGGGGGCAGGGATTGATATGCCCTATTGCTAGTAATATACCCAATTAGGTTGAACCCCATATGGTCCCCCTGGAGACCATGTTGAATTCCTAGTGTAGTCAACACAATGGGTTAACTGACCTATCTTTTCATTCTCACCAATCATCACCTCACTCGTGCCCCATGGGGTATATCATTAGTATGAGCAAGGTTTACTATTCCGTTGTCATCTATTAAAAAAATACTTTAAGTGGAATATTATGTGAAAGGGTTAAAATTATATTTTTATTAAACACATGTTAATTTTTTTATATATATTTTAATAGCACCTTTGATACTAAATTAACTGTTTTAAATAAATAATGTAAAAACAATTATCATTTATCTCCAAAGGTAGTAAACTACAAAAAAAAATTTAAATGATCACAGTTATAAAAGTAGAAGTGAATATTATAGGAAAAATAGAATGAAGTTTCTAATTAGTGCAGAAATTAGCAACATCTTGTCAAACGAACTTAGTTTTGTATTTTAGATTTTACACACAGTTATGGCCAAAAACAAAGCCAACAATATGACCAATAATAATTATTATTGTGTTTATTTCATATAAGAAACTCAATACATACATTTGTATAAGAATCATTTTATCTCATACCTATAATATCAAATTCAGTATTAAATTAAATTTTATCTAAAGAAAACAAGACAACCTCTTTACAGCTTATTTTATATAGGTACTGAAGTCAGAATGTAAGTTTAGCTCGCAATTTATTTTTAAATTTTATTGTAAAAACTAAAAGGGACTAAAATTTAAGATAATTTTCTCTTATTACTATTATAAAATTTTATAAAGTTTAGTAATAGTTAGTAATTAATATCCATGTTATTTAGTTCGTGCTGTAAATATTACTTATGTGTGCGACTTAGGAAGTTTTATCCATGGCCATGAATATATTAAAAAAAATATTTATCGTAAAGGTTATTCACCTTTATAAACAAGTTCCATTCACGATTAAGCAACAATTACATAAAATACAACAGTACACTATAAACATTAGAATGTGTTATAATTATAAAAACAAAATATATCACTTACACCTGTATAAAGTATCTCGGGATTCGTTTGTGGAGCCGGCGCCGCCACAGAAAATTTAGCTTTTTGTAGTTTTACGACTTTATGAATGTTGCGAAACATTTTTTTGATAAATGCACTAAATACCTACAAAATTAGCTCAATAATCGAAACCGATCAAGCTTTGTCGTCTGTAATCAATATAAAAATGAGAAGTTACTTAAAGTGATAAAATACCAACTACGGAAGCGAATCCAATGATATCTCCGCCTCTAATACAAATAAATTACAAAATAACATATGACTGTAGTAATGTGCTAGTGTCGAGTCAGATTGATGATAAATCGATTACCTGCTAAGACTCAATATACAGAATTTTTATACAAGATATTGTAGTACATTTTTCAAGTAATTGCTGTCTATCATTTTTTATCAATCTCTAGGGTTCCCTACCAAAAAGTTTCAAAGAAATTCTAATTAATTAACCATAATTATGGGCAAAATAAAAAATTGCAAATTGTAGTTTCAATAATAATATATAAACTATTAGATCTCTATTTCATACGAGAAATGCAATGAAGACCATTTTATTTTATATTTTTGTACAGATGTTCCCTCAACGTGTGAGTGACTGACTGGGTATTATTTACATTTTTACAAACAAAATAAATGATTGAACTTCTTTTATTATTTTCATTAACAATAAGATCCAAAAAAGAATTGAAAAAGTACTGGAGTGGAATACCCGTACAAGTAGTTAAGTACTTGTTCAAGTCGTTTTTTTATCGAGCTTTACAGCTTCACCAGGCGCGTGTGCTAGAGCAAGTGTAGATAGCACTCCAAATCCATGAGAGGGGAGCGACAAAGTGTCGACTCTTACCTCTTACTCGACTGTGGTTTACGCCCAAGAGCGCTGAAGTGGCTTGGGCCTTGACTTAGGCCACCGCACTTCAACCCCCATCGAGGAACGGAGGGTTGGTTTGAATCGAGGAAGAATGAGTCCGTGTATTACTCAGGTATATACCTGACCGTGCATGAACAGTATGTTGGGGGTCTTCATCCCCGCTGGTGGGAACGGTGTTTATGATGTGGTTGTGTGCTTGATGAATGTTCCCTGGCAGAGGGGAGGGGCATTTATCAATATCATTGGATCGTCGGGGTCTAAGAGTGCGTGCCTCCGGCGACGACACGATGGGGAGACTTCCCTCTTTCGTACTGCTAAAATAGGCACAAATAACATGTACAACTCGACAGCGTAATTTTTTCTATTTCTGTGAATTATTAAATTAGTAATATCTATTAAATGGAATAGCCGATTTGAACAATATGTTTAAAAATATAAACACAAACCAATAATTATGGGGAAAGGGATTGTTAGTAATGGAGACTGAGAATCCCATTGCTAGCAATATACCCAACCAGGTTGACTTCCTCGCGGTTCTCCCTGGAAACTATCATGGTTAATTCCTAATGGACTAACTGGCCTGTTTTCACTCTCATCTATCACCTTTCACTGGTGCTCCGTCAGCGTATCCCGTTAGCTTCATAGTTGATTTACGTATTAGCCGAGATAGTAAATTATTTATAAACAACCGTATTATTCCGCTACTTGTGAATTTAGTTTTTTTTTTAATGGGTGATAATGGAATGGTAACCCCGCCTGCGCTATCGGGATACGCTGGCGGAGCACTAGTGAAGAATAATAGGTGAGGATGAAGCAGGTCAGTTGGCCCATCGTGACGAATTCAACAAGAATTGTTCACGATGGTTTCCAGGGGGGACCATGTGGAGGTCGACCTAATAGGGCATATTGCTAGCAATGGGGCTGTCAAACTCCATTGCTAACAATCCCTTTCCCCCTGAATTTAGTATTGTGACTACTGATTATACAATACAATCAGTAGTATCATTTTTATTAATAACCGTCTTATTGTTTATCATCTATTTTATTGTATTAATGATTATTCAAATAAGATTTTAGAAATAGATTTTTTTTTAAATATGGAATCGATTTACATTCGATTCTTAAACATTTGGTCCAACACTTTCCAGCGGGTTGTATTTTGACGTGAGCCGCTTCATGTCGCTGTATCAAAAATTCTTTCTCTTTCCCTACAAAGCATAATAATATAACTCTCTCTTCTTTACAGGCTTCGTTTGTTCATTCAATTTCCTATTTTGCGTGTATACGACACTGTCAAATGTATTAATCTGTCGTGTATGACAGTAGATTCAGGTATTCATTCGAGAAACGAGATTTTTGTAAATTTTTAATATGTACCTAATTAAATATAAATAGGTAATATCAGTTTCATTTTATATTTTGTGTAAAGGTTTTTTGCGGTTGGTTGTAGAGTGTGTTTTGTCCAAGAAATAAATACGTGTTTCTGATTTTGTACATTTGTGTACTTATTATAATTTACTGACTATGTAATTATCTAAATACAGTATAAGATTTATTGCCTTTTTTGTATAAGTAATTTAATATCAACAATAAAATAGTATTACGATTAAAATTAAGCTAAATTTGAAATTGTTTACAATAATGGACAAAAATTCAGAAGGTAACCAATCATATAACAAAAGATATATATCATCAAGTCAAAAGATCGAAGCTAAATATATTAATTTTATTATGCTATTGGACGATCAGATAACAAGAAATTTAAATGCCGCAGGAGTGGAAACTAGGTATGTAAATATTGTTAAAATAATTTTATAATAATGTAAAATAATAATTTAAATAATAGATTTTTTTCCATAATAACATCGACTCTAATCGTGGCAAAATAAGTTATTGTGATTTAAAAACCAAACTACTAACCTGATTTGATGAAATTTCTATATGATCAATTAGTAAATGTAATACGGACAAGTAAAGCCAATATAGACTATTGGCCTTAAAATAAAGTATTACATTTTCTGCATTTTGTATCAATTGGAAATATTCCTAAGGGTTTCCAGTAACCAGTCTTTTAGTTGTTAATAAAAATATCCTCATAATTGTAATCTCTTGTTTGGATAGTCAGAGGTTAAATGTGTGATTTCCAAGTATGATCCCTGCTCAGCTTCGACCGACTCTTTCAATCATGCTTTCTACTTTGATTCCCCAACAAGTCGATATATTTAAAGGAATTTTAAATAAAGGAAGCATTTCATAAAATGCTATCTGGTGACTCTGAACTAAAAAAGTTCACTGAATTTAGATAGAAACCGCACTTGTTAAAAAACACCCAAACACATCTGACTAGTTTTATTCAACATGACCTGTAAAGTTTTTTTTATTGTGAAAAAATTAATATTTTTTTCAGGCCTGTGAAAACAAATGGACTGTGGTGTTGTTTTCTACTGCCAGTTGTGTTAACATTTTACATTCTGCTATACAATGTATCGCCACTGTATAAACTTGTGACCTATATGTCATATGGTCTTTTATTCTATTCAATTCTATTCATAGTCTTCATCTCTATATCATCAGTGGTAATAAAAGAATCAACCTATGGAGGATGTGTAGCCTCAAGTCTTGTGTCAGCATTATTTCTCTATTCATTCTTAGGACAAGGTGATTATTTTATTTTTTATTCATAGTATAATTGATTTATAATTTTTATCTGCAAAATAATACCTAATTCAGAAAAATATTATTGATTTATACTCTACATCTATTTGTATATTGTTTTATAGGAAATAGCTGAAATGATAATGATGCTTCTGTCATGATATATTTCTCTTATAATTTAAGATGAAATAAATACTTTTTAATAAAAACAAATTAATAATTTAAAGATTATTGAGGTGCTGTAAAAAGTAGGAAACAATTTTTTTATGTTTCAATATTCTTATTTTTATTTTATTTAAATCGGCAGCAAGCATTTAAGATTAGAAGAGATTTTGAGATGGCATACTTTTAAAGACTAACCCATTTATACAGGTTAGTGTTTTATAAAATTTTTGAAAACACTACCTGTTTGCAAGTTAAAAAACTCTAGTAACCCCTAGACCTTAAACAGACACTTTTTTAAAAAATATACAGGTTTTTCAGTTTTCTAACTGATATTGTAGTGTAGGATTTAGAATCATTTGCTTTTTTTGTTTTACCCATGACCCCCTGAGTAAGGCTTCACGATCCCAAGGGAGATTGCAACGTACAGTTAAAAAAACACTAATGTAGACCTAAGAAAAACCTCTGGGGCTATTCGGATAAAAAAGTGTAACATCTCTAAAAAAGTTAAAATTTTATATATTTACTAATTATTATTTTCTTTCCTTCACAGACTTGATTTTCTCCCTAATGGTTGTCTCTGTGCCGGTGGTGAGCTGGTACAGTTACATGCTAAGACAGGCTCTGATCAGGTGTCCACGAACATTCACTATAGGAGAGGCCATGATAGTCATACAGGGGATCGTACTGTTTGGTTTAATGGGCCTGGCAAAACTATTTAGTAATCTCGATGACACAAACGAGGAAACAGATTTCATTAATGTTATTATCTATGTGAGTCATACATTATGTATATCAACTGATAAAATGTTGCAATACGGATATATTATAGGATATATAGTTATTACTCATGGAAGTAGATAAGTAACTATGTCTTAAAAGCACTACTCTAAAGATATCCATTGATCTAAAGTATTAATATTAATTTGTTATAATTTGTTTTTAACGGGGTTATCGAAGATAATGCTTATTTTTTTTTTATGCAACTTAGAATGGCAAGTAAGCTGACGGCCCACCTGATGGAAAGTGGTAACCGTCGCCTATAGACAGTGAGCAGTACCATGGACATTATAGAGTATACTGTTTTGCCCATAATACCCCCCGTGCATTGCCATTCCTGAGGACTATTATTGTTAGTCTTCTGTACCCTGTAAATTCACTGCCATATCCCACTCTTCAATCCGAAACACAGCCATGCAAAAGCATGTTAATTATGTTTTAATAGGAGTGCAATTCATTAAATTTATTGATTATTAAATTTATTTTTCTGAAAATCATAATTGATGGCTTCAAAAAGTAGGTTCTTATATAAGTGTATTTTTTTGTATATGTTATGCGATATCAACGCCAAATATTAATGAATATTTATATTGCGATAGGGTTTAGTCCCTATCGATCCTTTATTTAATTTAATTACGATTGTAATCTTCGATTATTTGCTGAGTAAAAATCTTATAAATTGTATTTATTGATTTATATACTTCATTACTCACACATGCATAATACATCACAGGTACATCCCTACAAGATATTCTTTTGTTTTAGACAGTCTTGTCAACGGTGGGCATAATCATTACGTTGCTGTATTTATTGACTGATGAACAACGGAATATCCAAAATTTGGCGAAAATATTTGGTGCAGGAGCTGTATTTGCATTAATCATATTACATTCTGTTCTCGGTGCCAGTTTTATGCTGAAGTTTTGGAATTATATCTTTATGCATGAAAATAGGGTATGTATTTTATTTTTAATTTTAGTTACTTACTATTTGTATTACAGTCGTTACAACTAATAGTGATTTCAAGGATCCATATTTATATCAAAATTTTGCAGCTAGTCTATACTTAAATTTATAAAAATCTTTTTTTAATGGATGACAATGGAATGGTAACCCCGCCTGCGCTACCGGCAGACGCTGGCGGAGCACCAGTGAAGTATGATAAGTGAATATGAGTTGGCAGGTTTCAGTTATAGAAAAATTTCGTTAGTCATTAAGTAAAAAAAAAAAAACCGCGAAAGTAGCTAAAAACCTAACAAATGGGTAAATTTAAATTTCAGGTTCAAATATTCTGTTTCTGGTTATCTCTGGTAATCATAGCAGTGCTAGTGCTGCTGTCCCGGACAAAGTTGGCGGTAAAAGCGAATACGGTGACCCGCAAGTCTTTTCACATACTGGCGTCGTTGGTGTTTATGTCCGGGATACTTCTTGACGTCAACTTGATAACACTCGCTGCTGGCATTGGACTCGGACTCTTGGTGCTGGTTGAAGTAAGATCACTATTTTTATTTATTTATTTAAATAAATTATCTATTTTTAGTATACTATATAGCTATATTGCCTTGTAATTACGTGTAAAAGTAAATAATAGATAAAGTAATTTCATTTTAGCCGTTAACTGTCCACTGCTGAACATAAGCCTTCACCATAAGAGGAGTTTTGTCAGTCCGCTTGACAGGCGGATTAGCAACTGCAGTTAGGCTTTTACAGATGTTTTAAGAGGGACATTGCTGCCCTCCACCATATGCTCCCTTAGTCGCCTCTTATGACACCTATGGGAAAGGAAGGGGTGGTCCATTCTATGCCGGGACCTACACGGCAATAAAGAAATATGATAGTGGAAAGCAAATGTACACAGGGAGATTCGCTCTACAAGAGTTCTGTTCCAATAAACCCAAAGTGGAAAGGGGCATCAATATCAGCGGGTAGAGCGGTGTACATAGCTGGAGAGCTACTGAACCCTCCGAGTAACGGTTTTCCTGTAAGGCTAGAAATTTATAGAATTATAGGACGATAAGGGCAATAATCATGAACTGGCAAACATCAGCCCTGCACGTTACCAACTCTTTAATTTTTTAAATTGTAAAATAAATAAGATATAAAAACTTTTTGTGTGAGCTTAAAAATAACGATACTATTAATAATATTACAATTTACAAACAAAAAGAATTAAGCTAAGCGAATTTAAGTCTGTTGAGTTCTTTTTGTAGACAGATAAGCCAGATTTTTCTATATTAGATTTGCCTAGCTATTTATGTTTTCGTTTTTATCAGGCATTAAGAAAATCAAGGATTGAACCAATATCTTCCGCTCTGCAATCGGCTTTCTTGGTGTACAGTGATGAAAAGGTGGGTTTGTTGTTGCAGATATAGTTTAATAATAATAGTTTACAAATTATTTCCTAATCTTTACTAATATTATAAATGTGAAAGTGAGTTTGTTTGTTACCTCTTGGCGTTTTAACAACTAAACCAATCACAATGAAATTTGATATTGTATAGGACGGAGAAACACAAAGGCTACTTTTTATTCCAGTCAGTGAACGTGTCCCGGTCACGCGAACCAAGTCGCGGGTAAAAGCTAGTATTTCCATATTTTATATTCAAGTTCCTCGTTTAGAAGTTCCAAATAGTACGTGTATACCGGGCGATATCGAAGGAGACATATTTTTTTAATGACTGACGATAGAATGGCTTGCGCTATCGGTATACACTAGCAGGGCAATAGTGAGAGATGATAGGTGAGAATAAAAACAGGTCAGTTAGTCCATCGTAACGAATTCAATTGAAATCGACTTGATATATATATTGTTAACAATGGTCGTGTTAGACCCAATTACTAACGATCCCTTTTGAAGGAGATGTTTTGCCAATGTTACTGAACGTTTTTCCTTAAGAAAAACAGGGAATGGACAAGAGTTTTGTACCTCCCCCTACTAACACAGCGCGTCCAACTTTTAAGTTACAATCTCAAAAGTTTTAGTCGTTTTTGGATTTTTTTCCTAATATATTTACAGCATCCTCAAAAAAGCGGTATTCTTCTGAATTTCATTATCATTCTCCCAAAAAACACCTACTGTACCTAGTAACAAACTCGGGAGCCCATGATTTCAAATTTAACCTATCATTGTACACACACAGGACTGTGGCAGCTTCGCCATGACCCCCTTGTACTTGTACGCGGGGCTGGCGTGCCCGCTTTTATTAGTGCCACAGCATGCGGGCGTTGAGCTCGAGCTGCTGAGCGGTGTGTTGGCCATCGGCGTCGGCGACACCGCTGCCAGCTGGTTCGGCTCGCATTACGGCTTCAACAAATGGACAGGTATTGTTATATTGATCACTCGCCCACTCTTTACTGTAACCTTAATGATCTTGGTAGTTTTTTTTAATGAGTGAGAATGGAATGGTAACATATATGTTATCAGATCGACCTCCACTCAGTTGGAAACAATCCTGGGTAATTTTTATGGAATTAGTCACGATGAGCCATCTGACCTGCTTTTATCCTCACCTATTATCTCTCACTGGTGTCCCGCCAGCGTATATCGATAGCGCGGGTGGGCTGGGCTCACCATTGCATTGTCACACATTAAAAAAAATTTGATTTTATGTAAAAAATCTTGTATTTGTGAGTATGTCTGTTTGTATTGATCTGTGTTTTCTATATACTTATGTATTTACATCAGTAAAAGTATTTCTATCAGTTGTCTAGAACCTATAGTACAAGTTTTGATAAGTTCTAGGTAATATTTTGTAATATGGTGCATAGTATAGTGGTATTTACTTATGGATCTTAGCAGACGAGATATTTTATGCTTAGCTTAGCATTGACTTGCTGGCCGCTTACTTATTGGATGGATTGAAATTAAAAAATAAACATAATAAATAAACAAAGACCAGCTACACTATAATTTAATGAGTACACATATTTTTATTCTAATTTACGTAGTCAAATCCGCAAGTTATAAAGAAAACCTTGTTCAATATTTTAGTTTTTTATGTGTATGAATTAACCGAAGAAAGTTTTCAAAATGTGTGACATGTTTTTTCTATTTTGTATGCCCTTGCAAAATGTTTCCTTTAAAGAAATATCTAAGCTAGATAAAATATGTACAAAAAAAGTAAGAATATATACTTGTTTTCTTTTCAGGAAGTAATAGAACATTAGAAGGCACAGCTTTTAATATTTTGTCACAAGTGGCTACAGTTTACGCTTTGGAACTCTTTGGTATGTTCTAATTATTTTTAAGATATTTATATTTTTTTTTATAAAATGAATTACAATATATTACATTTTTTCAGAACTGTTGCAAGGGAACAACGCTTTAATCCGTACAGTTGTGGCGGCGACGGTAACTGGCCTAGTGGAAGCGAAAACTGATCAAGTTGATAACTTAATCCTACCTTTAGTTTCACTCATAGCCTACCAAGCGACTTGGTTCATATGTTGATCGGCAAAAGGTGCTCTTTACGACTCTGTAAGGATTCCATAAGCATTTATTAATCATTCCTTTTAGATAATATGTTTTGTTATTTATTTTACTACCGTAAATGGACTGATACGTTATAGCCTATTGAAGCTTATATTATATTATAAATTAAAAATATTAATTAAAATTTAATAATATTAAATAAAACTAGTATGAATGAATGGAAAAATTTTAACATTATGAGCCACTACTTTGCGGTAGATGGCGTTATAGCTAAACAGTAAAATATTGTCTACTTATAATATTATCATGGAATTATTATTATTATTTTTATTTTAAATTTAGGATATCTCGGCTTAAAACCGGTTTTACAGGTGTACACGGGCCTAAGCCAAGTGCATAACTGTGTGCTATTTTTTTTGTATAAATGTAATTTGTCTGGTAATCTGTTATTATTCTATTATAGCTTTATCATGGAATTATCAAAACTAAATTAATCGATTTTGTTATTATATGATTTGGAAATTGTAGTTATTTTTTCAATAGATTTTTACTTAAACTAGCAAACAAGTTGACCAACCACCTGGTGGAAAGTGGTAACCGTAGATTTAAATATAGATTTTAAATTGTCATTATATGTCGACCAATAACCCAGTTTTAGAGGCCACTTATAACTGTTGATTATATGGCGTTATATTATGGATCTCATTATTTTATCTAAAGTCCTTGTTTGTTTATAAAAGAAAACAACAAACCTCCATGTGCTAATGTCTATATTCAACAATTTATTTATGGTACTAATATATTTATAGTAGTATAAATATTAATTATTAAATTGGAATTGTGATAAAAAGTATAGGCTAAACATAGAAATATATATAGATAAATATGGAAATATTTTTTTTAAATATACCTTATTGTTAAAATTATTTTTGAAAAGAAAATGCCAAAGAACTGGGAATGTACTGTTGTTTTTAGAGATTACTTATTGATTGTGAGCTGTATACTAGAAGATTCCATATCATATTTATTATTTTCATGACTGGAATTATTTGTATTTTATACATACCTATACTTATTTACAATTGTTACAAATTGACAATATGTTTTTACTTTTATAAAATAAAAAGAAAACTTAAAATGTTAATTTTATTGAGATCTGTGTTGAAAACAAAATTCAATAATTCAGTGATTTCCATAATAAACTATATTTACACCAGAATAACATCACTGTCTGTACTTTGTTCAGATTTAATAACACTGTCATCATCTAAAAGCTCAGTCTTTATTTCACTATTAATCATACTTCCATTAGCTACATTTTCATTAGTTACTTCAAGTTTTATTACTTTAGATTTAACTTCGATATTATCCACATTATTCTTTGAAACAACATCTGAACTGTCCCTTTTATTTTTAATCAAAATCTTTTTCTTCTTCACACCTTTACATTTTGCTTTGAAAATTTTTTCAAGAGCTAACACATCTTTTCTCACTAAAGTCCAGTCTATGACACAAGATTCGGCTTGTATAGTTAAATTATCTGCTTCATTATATGTTGGTATGTCAATGTCTAATAGATTCATAACTCTCTCCAAAATATCATCAACATAATAATTTATAACTAAATCTGATTTATTATCCTGTAAAATAAACAAAATCATTGTATATAACTATGATATCATATATATTATGTGTGTATTTTTTTAATTTTATTATCAATGCATATGCATTAATTATGCATAAACATTTTAAATTAATTGTTAATTGCTTGACTCTATTAACAAAAAAGTGGCTACAAACTTTATACTTATATATTTATATATACTAGCTGTATCCTACAGATTTGTCTGCTTGAATTAGTATCCAAAGTATCCTATGTACTAAGTTAAGATATAATCAACCCATGTACGAAATTTAATACAAAAAGTTTAATAGTTTTTGCGTCTTGAGCCATGATTATAAATTTTCACAATGATTAATAAGATACTTACATGTTTCGTGGGTTGTAAGTTGCAAATAACTAGCTGACCTCCATATTTAACAGTTTCTAGTGGTAGATTTCCACTTGGAACTATTTGAAGTGTTGTTCCTAAACATATACTTAAATCTGCAATGCTAAAATAATAATATTTATAAGAGTATTTTTCTAATTATGACTACAGACTTTTTGAGATTTTTAAATTAAATATCAAAATCTAGAGTATTTAGATCTATTTTGATTCCTATTTTTCCCCAAAGATTATCACAGTTATTGATATCTGAGATGAGAATTAAGTTTGAGGAAAACAATAAAATGAAATTTGGAGAAAATTGTCTGTCAGGTCAGGTATAACACAATATACATATCATTGGAAGTAAAAATGTCATACCTTGAATGCCATTCCGCCATTAACAGATCATTTTCTGGTAAGCTATGCTCCCAGTCTAACACACCATCATATAGTCGGCCGCGACATGGTCGCCCACCGATATGTTCGGCTGCACAAGGTACCCCACTGCATTTCTTACCTACTGTCTCTACAGGCCGACTGCGAACAAATTGTCTAGAAGAAAGAAAAATTCTAGCTTAAGGACCAAGAGATTTATGTGATGATGTCATATATATTACTTTTTAACAACTAAGCGATGAATTAAGTTACTATATAGTGAATATTATATACTATATAGTGATTATATAGTTTATTATTTAGTTGTTGAGCCATAGTCTAATTCATAGAACTTACATTTTTATCTCTTAATTGACTGCTATATTACCACACTTCAAAAACATAAACACTGTTAAATATAATAATAATGAAATTTATGTAATAAAAACATTTAAAGTATTAATTTTAAACTGAGTATTTTTTACTATAAATTTGTTAATCTTTGATGTCAGTTAGTATGCATTAATATAGCTAGTAGTTGGTATATGGTTAAATCATACCTTAGACTAACATATAGGATACTTTTTATTTTAACTCATATGGACAAAATTGCAGTATACAGACATTTTTTAATAATGGGTACAAAAATTCTTACCTTTTACAGACATTACATTCATCAATAAACATGTTACCATGAAGTTCTGCCAAATATTTTCTAGGGAGTCCAGATTTTAAATGCAAACCATCAATATTCTGACTCACAATATAATGAACCTTGTTACATTCCACTAGTTTCTTTAGAATCATGTGTGTTTTGGTGGGCTTGGCATCAGCAAAAGATATATTAACAGTGGGCCTTTTACCCTCCTTTTCCAAAGTCCACACACCATTTGGACCTCTGTGAGAAATGGGTCATTTAATTAATATGCTACTTAAATATGAAAACTTTATATCTTATTCAAGTGAGTTTCAATAAATTTATTTAGTAAGTGCAAAATGGAACTCTAATTTCCATGGATTGAGGTGCTTTTTATTTTAGGCTACTATTCTTTATAATAATAACAAAGCCACAAGTAAAACCTACTGTTTTAATCTGTGGCTTCGTTGATATAACTGAGATCTGTTCATTGGTATAAATGGTAGCTTATGGATTTATATAAGTGTTTCTTATGTAACTTAGGATGACTAATAAAATGATGGCTCACCTGATGAAAATTAGTAACCATCGCCTATAAACATGAATGTACTGTGTCGCCTATGATATCCTTTATGTGTTGCCGTGTGCTACCAAAATTATTGTTTAACTATTCATTATTGTTTCTCAACCTACTTTTATAGAATTTTTTTTGTTTTATTAGTAGAACACTTCCTTAAAAGGATGCTAATGATTTCGATTTTATCTGTATATATTAAAGGACAATTTATAATTACCTACCTAAAATCAGGTATACCAGCGGAAGTACTGATTCCAGCTCCTGTGTGGACAACCACATGCTTGCTTTTACTAATTAATTGAGCAAGTAATTCACATTTTTTATTAAATTTATCGATTGGTTCAAATTTCTGAAACGAAAAAGAATATGTTGTATCTGCAAATCATCAAACTTGAGTGGCTTGGAATAAAATAATCTATAATTGAAGATTAAGCAAAATACCACTAACCTCTGGAATTCCCAAAATACCTTTATGTTCGTAAGGTGATAATCCCTCTGCATAATTACAGGACATGATAAATAAAAATTATTTGGTTTAAAAAGTTGTACTCATTACTTAAATAATTATTTTTTATATAAGTAATGTTTATTTATAAAGTATTTATAGTACCTATAATAAATAAATAATGGCATATCAATGACATTGACAGTTTTGCTTCTGTTTATCTCAAAGGAAAAGACAAAGATTATGCTCATACAGCCCATGTCTATCGTAATGATTTTTTTTTATATTATTCAATTTCTTTCGTTTTAGGTGTCTTGAATTGTTGAAATAATATATTTGTAAAGAGTAAAAAAGGTCCTCGAGTCTTTTAAGTTCTTAAAGCGAGCACAGTACGTGCTGTTTACTTTGGTAAATTTTATGTAAATGATCTGTTAAGATAATAATTTGCAAATAAAAACTCTTGCATTTGAAAAATATATGTTATAAAGATTGTATTTCTCCGGTATTACAGTGAGTGATCGTCAGCGACTAAGAGTATCCCGGGAATGACAAGTGAGAAAAATAGTCATTAGATGTGATATTGACGCTTTGTGACCGAATGACAGCAATATGATTGAAAGAGTTTGAATGGTTAAAAGGAGATGTCAAATTGCGTTTACTTACCTACTTGTGTAGGTATTTTGTTTTAGTTGTATATTTTTTCTATTATTCGTGGTAAATTGATGCGAATAGCATTATAAAGTTATAGCCGTCCGTTGTTCCTGTATTTCGTAAAATAATGAATCGCAGAAGGGCACATGAAGAGGAGGATGGTTATGGTAATTTCGACTTGTTTAGAGGTTAGCTTGAGGAGTTTATTAGTAAGTAATAAAATAAAAATATTTTGTTTATCTAATTTTAGAGCGATTACACAGAAAGCGACGACGTGTATCTGAGAATCAAGAGATAGAAGATAGACTTGAATCGCTTATTCTGCGAGTTGGTGAGAAGAGCAGTTCCAGTTTAGAAAGTAATTTGGAAGGGTTGGCGAGTGTATTGGAGGCTGATTTAAGCACTTTTCGCGTGAAGATATTACGTATTTTGACCGATTGCGCTATCCGTATGCCCGAAAAATGCACCATATATGCAACACTAGTTGGTCTGCTTAATGCTAAGAACTACAACTTTGGTGGAGAATTTGTAGATTATATTGTGAAAACTTTTAAAGAAAACCTGAAGACAGGAAAATGGAATGCGGCCAGATATTGCCTCAGGTTTATATCTGATTTAGTAAATTGCCATGTACTGGCTGCTTCATCATTGATAACTTTGTTAGAATCATTAGTAGACTGTGCTAATGAAGATGGTGTACCACAAGTAAGAAGGGACTGGTTTGTTTTTGCTGTACTTTCTGCTTTACCATGGGTTGGCAGAGAACTGTATGAGAAAAAGGAATCTCAGCTGGAGCATTTACTTGTGACTATCGAAGTATTTCTTAATAAGAGGAGTAAGAAGCACTGGCCTGCTTTAAAGGTATGGTCAACAGATACACCTCACCTGCAAGAGGAGTACCTTGATTGCCTTTGGGCGCAAATAAAGAAATTAAGACAGGATAACTGGTCAGAGAAACATATACCGAGACCATATCTTGCATTTGATTCTATTCTGTGTGAAGCGCTACAACATACACTTCCATCTATACAGGTGAGAATTTCAGCACTTGCCTTTTAAACTTATTGTTTTAAGATTGCTTTATTTTATATATATATACATGTTATTTTACAAAATGTAACAAATTTATATATATTCTTTATTGCACTTGTAAGTTACATATAAAATAATCTATTTATAAATGTTGTGAGCAAGGATGGACTTATCTCTGACAGAGATCTCTTCCAGTCAACTCAGTACAGTAAGAAAGCATTTCGTTAGCGGGCAGCTGAAGTGCTATAACTATTAATACATAAACAAATATACAGATAAATAAAATATTAAAATATATAATAAAATATTACATAAATACATATACTATAAATACATATACTATAAATACATATAATACCTACCTACTTATATAATAAATGTTAAAATAAGTGAATATACTACTTACATTAGAAATTTCGTTTAATGATTTTAAGATTTGACAGTTCAATTAGAAAAATACAAAAAAAAAAATTACTCAAGGGAAAGAAAATGTGATTTCAACCTCTTCTTGAAAGAGGTAATAGAGGGACTCTCTTGTATGTGGGAAGGGAGTTTATTAATTATTTATTTTAAATTTATTATTTCTACTAAAATACAAACTCTTTTTGAATAAATCCTGTTACTTTTATAATTGAATACCTAGGTTAGATTTATGTATATGCTTTTTTATATTCACTTTTAATATAGATAGATATTAGGTTATAACAAAAATGTGCACAGGAGGACTTATCTCTTAAAAGGTTTTCTTCCAGTCAACCTTGAGAACCTGAAAGGAGAAAGTATCTATAGGGTTTATATATAAAGCATAACATAAATAGTGAAAAATAATAATATAAAAAAATTAGCTATTAGTAGCTATATAGTTAGCAACAAAGAATAAATTGAAATATATAATATATAAACATAGAATAAGTATTATATATATAAGTAACAACAATTATATTGTAAAGTCTTTTTGTTTGAGCTTTGAATACATGAATGGTTTGCATCATACTGGTATAATTTGGGAGGGCATTAATATAGTAGTTTAACAGATATTGCTGCATATGCTAAGATAGATATTTCTTATAGTTTTCATTGTTGCTATGCTATATGTAACAGGATATTTATTTTGTATGTTTCAGCCACCACCACACAATGATAATGACACTTACCCAATGCCTCGTGTCATATTCCGGATGTTTGATTATACAGATTGTCCCGATGGCCCTGTGCTTCCTGGAGCTCATTCCATCGAGAGATTTCTAATAGAGGAACACCTCCACAATATTATAGAAGCATACCATTTGGAAAGAAAAGAGTGTGCAGCTCAGTTACTTTGTTTTCCATATAAAGCAAAGATTCCCCTTGAATATTGTATAGTGGAAGTTATTTTTGCTGAGCTATTCAATTTACCTAGGCCTAGGTATTTAGAGATCTGCTATGGATCTATCTTAATTGAATTATGTAAGCTTCAACCATCCTCGATGCCGCAAGTCTTGGCACAGGCTACAGAGATACTATTCTTGAGAATTGATACCATGAATGTTGCTTGTTTTGACAGGTATGTTACATTATGTTCTAGTCTAATTTTTATACTAGTGTTTTAATCTCAAGCTAGAATATATAAAGTTTCTTAAAGGACCTTATAAGGTGTTTAGGTAACTCACTATGAGTATTTGTTTGTTTAAAAATATGACATACTTAGTCTAAGATATTTTTAAATGATTTGAAAACAAACTGTGTATTGATATAATTGTTCTTGATTTTAACTTTTTCTGCATAAAATTTTGTAAGTAATTTTTAATTAAAATCTATTTTAATACTTCCAATTTTTGAAAGATGTTTGAACTTCATAATTTGGCATTATGAAAATTGTGCTTCACTGTTCTGTGTTAAGTGTAATAAAATATTTATACTCCACTTACTGTATTCTGTTTTGTTTTAGATTTGTCAATTGGTTTTCATACCATTTGAGCAACTTCCAATATCGTTGGTCCTGGGAAGACTGGGAGGGATGCACTCAACTAGACCTAGATCATCCCAAACCAAGATTCATAAGAGAGGTGCTCGGAAAATGTTTACGGTTTGTTCCTTAAAACTGTTATATATATAATATTATTCTACCCATCAGTTTACCAAGTTTCATTCAATTTCATTTAGACATTTAAGAGTAACTGAGTTGTAGGAGAATATGATTAGGTGGATTGTATCTATGACAAGGTTTAAAATAAATTTGACACAATTGAAGATAATGATATTGTTATTTACTATCTAGATTCAAACAATGGTGAAATGACTTACCCTTTTATTTGTGAAAAATCCTCTACCTGGCTTATAACATACTTAGATCATTGAATTCCTTAAAGCATGCTAAATTTACCTGGGATTACTTTGTAAATGTTATAAGTATTAAGGATTTTGACCTTGAATTCTCCTATAGTATATTCTAATATTGCCTGTGATTTATGTTCACTATATCAAAAGATGATAGTAGTAATAAGAATTTAGAATTATTGAAAACTAATAAAATTTAATGTTTGTTATTTATGATTAAATTTTAAAATGTTAATAAATAAGAGGAGAACAAAAATGTTTGAATTTCCTTTTAGATAAAAATAAAATTAATATTCTTATTTACAGGTTGTCCTACCACCAAAGAATCAAGGATATTACTCCAGAGACATTTTCAGCATTTGTACCATTGAAACCAGAGCCAATTTACAAATATTCTATGGAGGGTGCAGGTAAGAAAATAATTTAATATTTTTATACTTATATGTTTTATTCATACAAAAATATTTTAACTTAGTCTAGTCTTATCTAAATATTGAAAATATTTACATTTAGGTAACACTGATTTTACTCGTACTGACATTACATGTCTGTTGTGACATTACATTTTAGCTATGCGTTTTAAAATAAATGCTTCATATGATTGTTATTTTGTTTTCGCTATTGCTATGATTTATTAGATGCATATGTTTTAATACTTCATTTCTTATTGTCTGTTTGAATGTTTGGTATAATTTCAAGTAAAGACATCTGAGAAATTATAATCAAGACATAATTATAGATTAGTATTTATATATCCATATATAAGTTGGTGTAGTTAGTTCTTCGCCTGACTAGGTACCTCTCCACCTTATATATTGCTTGTAAAGCATAATTGTGAGTGTTGTCATTCTTTCAGTATTAAATGATAGAAATGTGAGGTGTAAATTTCTTAAAATCTACACTATAATTTTAGTTCTCAAAAGCAGTAATACATCATATTTTAATATTGTTATATGAACAAGAGCAATATTTTACGGTACTGTATGAAACAAAATAGTATTATATAAAATTAGTCATTATTTTGCAGCTACGTTCCACATATAGAAATGCTGATTAATGTTAGCAAAATTTGTTCAATGATTATAACGTTCTCACTCAAACTATTAAAACAAAGAGAATTCGCTCTCCTTTTTTTTAGTAATATTTTAAGATTTCTGTTCAGTCTATTCCATGGCCATTAATTCTAGAAAGCTAAGCGACCGTTCAGGATAGTCATCGTAAGTATCGTCATCAGCTTCTTTAGGGGATTCGTCTTCGTCTTCATTGTCGAATGGCGAAAAGTCATCTGTTTGGGGATCATTTTCGTTGTCTTCATAATCGTATTGTTCTTCATTTTTATCATCAGGATTACTCTTATTATCTAAGTTACTAAAGAAATCATCAAAATCTTCGTCTATCGGAAGATATTCTTCATGTTTCTTACTTTCTTCTTCACGTAATATCGGTTTAGAAGGCGTCGTATTTTTTATATTTTCCGTTACATCATCATATGTAAAGTTTTCTGATAAGTCATCTAAGACCTCAGTCACAGTATTTGTGACTGTAGTTGCGGTTGATGTTGGTTCTTGTCGATTTATATACGATTCTTTAAGTTCACCTGTCACTGCGAGGTTGTTGTGTTTCTTCTTTTTACATTTAGTTTTATTCTTAGAAACAGAATGAGAGGATGCTATTACTGTCCTTTCAGTTACTATTATTTCTTCGGGATTGTTTATTTCATTAGTCTCACTTGCTAATGTGGATGTTACATCAAATATGTATTCGCTTTGATCACCTGTATCTTTTGTATTCGATACTTCTTCTGACTTGACATCTTGATCAAATTCTGCTGGTGATTCGCTATTGGTATTGTATTGATCTGCGGTATTTTCATATGAAGGTGATGATGTTGTCTCCAATGTGTTTCGATTGTTAATTTCAGTATAGCTGTCTAATTCTAATTTGTGTGAAGTGTATATATGATCAGTATGGTCTTCGGTTTTGTGATCTGTATCGACGTTATTATGACTAGATGGCGTTACATATCCATGAAAATTTGAACCCTTTCTTCTTGGGTATTTCGATTTTGGTGGTACTATGGTCTTGTTTTGATCCTGCTTTATACTTGTACTCCATTTGTCATGTTTGACGGATGTTCCTTTTTGCACTAATGTAGATTGTCTGAAACGGTTTTTATTCTTCGGTTGTGTTGTTCCAAGCGTATGTTCTATGTATGTTGTATTATTAAAATTAATGGCAGTGGTAATTGTTGGCTTTGTTGTTGTTGTGAAAGTTGTTGTTCGAGTTGTAGATTCTGTAGTAATAATCAATGGAGTAGTAGATAGTGTGCTGATTTTTGGTTTCCATGATTTATTCGGTTTGGTAGCAGCGGAGCTTGCTTGAGGTGTCAAATCGTCAGACGGTTTTTTTACCTGAATTTTCTCTGGTGCTTTGGTTGTAGATGTAATGCGTTTATGCTTTTTACTTTTTTCTGGTTTTGAGAATTTTGGTGGGGGACGAGTGCGTTTTCTAGGTTTAAGTGTCGTTGTAGTTATATTATCTGGAACTAAGGTTGTAGTAATTCTCTTTCTCATAACAGGAGTAGGCGAATATACTTCTGTCGTAGTTTCAATATTCTCGATAGGTTCTACTTTTTCTGTTTGGGATACCATAGGTGTAGTTCTTGTGAATGCACCTATAATGCTAGCCCACTCTATGGATTCACTATCCTCAATGGGATTATTATGAACAGTAATTATATCGGGAGCAGATGTAGTATGTTTTTGAGATTTTATGGTTTCGTGTTTTTTTGGTGGTTTTCTTATATTATTCGTTGAGGACTTGAGGCCTTTATTAGGAGTATCGATTTCTTTACTTTTATTGCTGGAATTACTTGTTAAATTTACGAGAATCGGCCTAAATGCTGATTCAACTATAGAATCTGGGTTAGAGTATTGCATATCATCGAGTTGAGGGCTTGGTCGAAAATCTAAAGGTCTGGTTTTGACATGTTTTGGAGAATGCAATTTCATTGGTGGCATAGGCTTAAAAGGTTTTTTATCCATAGTTACAAATACTCCTGGCGGTGCATTGAATACTGGAGGTCTTATGTGATCTGAAAAATAGCTGATTTTAACAGACGTTGGCTTGGATTTATTATTATATACTTTATGATAAATCGTAGGCTCCAGATCTTTCGTTGTATTTTCTGCTATGTTATATTTGGCATTTAGGTCAAGACTGTAGTTTCTAGTAGTTGTCATTACAATTGGTTCTGATGGAGTTGGTAAAACAGCAGGTCTAGTTGTTTTAATTATATTACTTGGAGCAACATATCTTGGATCGGTAGATATAAATGAATTGCCTAAACGTGTCTCATGATCCATATATTGTTGTGGACTAAAATGGGATAAAGGTGGAGCTGAGAGAGGAGGACGGGCGTATTTATATGATTGAGGTTTGTATGAATAAGTCATTGGTTTTTTTTGTTGATATTGTTCAACTGACGTACCACCATAACTTAATTTGGAATTTTGTGCGTAGACAGGAGGTATATATGGACTAGGCTTGTATTTATGTGGCTCAGCTTGAGTATCATCGTCAGAGAATAACGATGAAAAGATTCTATCTAGACTATGCTGATATCGACGGCCTTGGTTATATTGATTTGGTACTAGATTCTTATGAAACCAGACAGATCTTTCTGGGCGCGGTGTATGAGTATGCATTGGTATGTAATGTCGATAATCATGAGGTTTTCCTACAATAACATCGGGTGGGTTTTCACGGACCGTGAATATTCTTATATGATTTTCATATGGTTTCTTATGTTGCTTTTTTGGTATTTGAGATACAGAGAAGGTTAGCTCATAGTGATACTTTCCTGATGAAGTGTTATCGTCTCTCTGTCTGACACGTTTCACAGACCAAAACGCTTTAACGCCTTTCATACACGATTCCTCGCCACATTTTTTTATTGAAATTTCATCTTCAATGAATCGCAAACCTTCCCCATCTTCTACCAATCTTCCTTTAGCCATTGTAGTGACATCGCCGTAAGTAGGATGCTCATCATCTTTTACTCGATCGAATGGAGCATTCTTAATTTTATCCCATAAATTATGATCATCCTCTTCCTTCGAGACTTGATGCTCTAGTTTGTTGTTTGGAGATATAATGGAATCTTTAGCGATTAGTTGATCAATTTTATCTCTTACTAGTGTTAAATAGACACTGTGTCTCAAAGCGTCTTCCCAATACCGCGGCTGTATGATTGAATCTGGAGTTTTGTGGTTAGTGTCGACGGTGTCGTGTGATGTTCCGAGTCGAGATTCTCTATAGTCATAGTGCCAGTTGTTGACTGGTATTGGCATCGGCTTGAATTCATTGTCTGCATCAAGGCAATTTCCTTCTTTCTGTACCTGTAACAATTGCACAAATAGTAAGTGTACACGCATATCATTACATATTTGTATAAATTAAATCACGGCAGTTGATTATGTTTTCAGCAAAAAATGTCGCTGGACGATTAATGTGCGTTTGAAAGTAAAATGCCGGTTCGCGGGAAAGTGCGGCCATATTGTTAGCGTGCCTGAAACAGTTGCGTGTCCACCCCACGATGCCGAGTTTCCAATCATTTAGCTTGTATATCTACAGTTTACAAAAGACTGTTTAATAATTTATTATCAGTTACAATTTACATAATAATATATTGTTTATTAATGAAAGGAAACATTTTTTTTTTTATAAATGATTATTAGTAGAATATTATTTTTATGATGAGTTATGAGGTAACAAGGTCTTGCATTATGATGAATTTTTTTTTTTATCTTAATGGATATACTTCTTACTTTCAGATTGGTCTTATACAAATTTCATTAAAATCGGTTCAATAGTTTGTTTTTTAAATCAAAATAACTAATTTTACCATTATCGAAATACGTGCTTTTTTTTTGTTTTGTACAAAATCTATTATTGCTTGTGGGATACAAGTAGTTAAACTATGTTAGGTGAAGGAAATCGTGTATTCTATTTTGAAGTCTAACAATATTTTTAAAAGTTTTGATTAAAGTTAAATATTTTTATTATTGTTACATTGTTTTGTTGCTTTTTATTGTTAAAATTTTATTTTTCTGCGTTTTGTTGTCACTTATATTTACTTATTTTACATGTAACACTAAAATACAACAATAGCAGTTTTGTATAATCGACAGATTTTTAGTTAATAAAAAATAAAGAAAAAATAGATGATTATATTTATTATAACAATTTGTAGAACAGTACAAGTGTTTTTTTAATAAGACAAATATTTTTATTGCGAGTTCGAAAGAAAGCAGAAAACAAAACAAAAATCGAGACCTCGGCAAATTATTATTAATTAGTACTAGACCATAATTTGTATAGGTAATTCGATTCTGATTGTACAGCGATTTGTCTAGCAGTGATATGTAAATGTTTTGTTACATTAATCGTTAAAACGGATCTTGGGTAATGCCCAATTCCATTGTCTTACGACGCGATAATGTTATGGATTATTTATCAGATCAGTGCTGATCTAGACCTACATGCTCAGCCGCCGTGGAGATTCGTCGTATCGTAATATTTATTGCTCTAAATACTATTCGAATGGAATTCGATAATCACATTTTCAAGGTGTCTTCGCCAAATATTGGTGTTTGCCTAAATTTCTACTGTATTGATCTGTTTTTCCTTTTTTTATATATATTACATACATATCATTCGTGTTTCAACCGTGAAGCAGTTGTGTATGCATGGCTGTGTTTCGGTTTGAAGGGTGGGATATGGCGTGAATTTACTGGGTACAGAGGAATAACACCTGAGTCCTCAGGAATGGCAACGCATGGGGGATATCATGGGCGAAACAGTATACTCTGTTACGTCCATGGTACTGCTCATGTCTATAGGCGACGGTTACCACTTTCCATCAGGTGGGCCGTCAGCTTGTTTGCCATTCTAAGTTTTATAAAAAAAAAAAAAAATATCTGTAAACTGTCTATTGCCCGTAGCGTTGCACGTATGCTGTTGTTTCCCTTTTGAATGAAAATTTTAAAAAATAATTTTTTTGCTATGTTACAAAATAAACGTAAATTCCAAATTTCAACCGCCTAGACTGAGTAGTTTTGGATGTGCGTTAATAGCCAGGATAAACAATTTTATATGAGTAGATTATATCCTAAAAATTGTTTATTTATTTCGTCTTTCCATATCTACTTATCTCGTTGTTGTATGTGAAATAATTGTATATATGATTAATATATGTATTTGTGTATTAGAAATAATATTATAATATGTATATATTGACTAAGGGAATTTAATGCTAGAGAAATGGGTAGTAGCGTCTTTCTTAAAACATCACCATATAAATAGACTAACACGGATGTAATATTTAATTTTTATTTTAAATTAGTTAAACATTATCGATTCTAATAATAATTAGTTAATTTATTTTTAGTTAAAATAATTAATTAATTATTTATTAACATTAGTTAAATGTCATAATTAATACTATTAATTATGACATTTATGACATTTGACATTTATTATGAATGTGTTTATAAAGATGCTTAGATTTTTAGAAGTTCGTATGTTTTTTTAATCAAATACACCTACGTTTAAAAATATGGAACACGGGTAGGTTATATCTTAATTTAATACAGGACACTTTATATTCTCTTTCATGTCAAAGTCGTAGGAAACAGCTAGTAGGGAATTAGATCACTATCATCATCATCATTTCAGCCATTATCCGTCCACTGCTGGACATAAGCCTCACCTATAGATTACCATAAAGAACGGTCCTGAACCACCTGAATCCACTGACTGCCTGCAATGCATTTCAGGTCGTCACTCCATCTAGTGGGGGGTCGTCCTACATCGCGTAGGATGACACCATGTCCTACACTAAATCACTATGCTTTTAAATACATAATAAATAAATAAATAAAAATAATTTTTATTCTTGTAAACTTAATAATAAGCATTTTTGAATAGTAACTTTTTTAATTTACCGCCCAGTTCGTAATGTAATTTCAGCTGAGAAGAACAGGCAAGAAACAGCTTTTTAAATAAGATATTATAAACTGTATTAGAATATTATTTAAAACCTAGCTGAATGTTGTTCCACAAAGTCATTACTCGGTAAACCATGTCAGAAGTCTTCGTGTGTAAATTGACCAAAATACTTGACATCAGAGGGTGCCACCTTCACTTAGTAGTAGTAACAGTAATGGTAATCCATCTCATAGCATATTACCTAGTTGTAGTACGATAATTCATTGCTAAATAACAACAGTATTGTATTAATTACGATACTGTCGCTCCATTTACGTGGGAATTTCTCGTTGTGCACAATACATGGAGCAGAGGTCATTGTCTATCGTTATTATGCAGTCTCATGTGATATAGTTGCAAATTAAATGTATTACGAATACACTCGTAAAATATTGTACGTGGGGACAAATTTATTATTATAAATTTACAATGGGGCATTAAACTATAGTAAGTGAATAACTTTATTGTTACAATACCTCTTATTAATTTTTTTTTAATTACATAATTGAAATCAATATAATTTATATTCTTATAAAAAAAAAATCCCCCAAAGAAATATCTGAAAATGTCTAAAAATTTTGAGCTTTAAAAACTAACTTGACTGCTGTACATGCTGTGTTAGAATATAGTGAATCTACGTATACAGCCCAAAGGTGGTTTCCAATTAATTTACTATAATTCAGAAAGGAGGAGGTGCTAAACTCTGTTTAGTTATGCGATGTCTTAACGATAATAGGTTTGGAATTGTCTAAACCGATTTTTATAATTTTTTTGTCAATCGATAAGTTTTACGTCTTAAGTCCTTTGATTTTTTTTTATTAGTTTCTAATAGAATATATAAAATAATTATTTGTTTCCAATAGAATATATAAAAAATTAAATGATTTTATTAAAATTAAAAATTTTTTTTTTTATATTCTAGAATTTAAATACAATAATTATTGGAATACGACTGTCATTTTTTTTTAATAATACCTATTTTAGTATCTAGTTACAAATTAATAAATAGATGTTAATATTAAAACAAACAAAAAAATTAAATACAATAATTTTCACTATTAAAAAAATTAAGACTGATCGTAATTTCCTCGACCCGATTTCCAGCACCGTCTAATCGTGCAGCAAAAAATATAGAATACTCACAATTAGCACAACGAGAACGCATAGCTGTGCGGATTTCATCTTTGTCCACTGTCACTATGCACCGTATGCCACTTTATTTTTTTTCTGCTATATGAACGCCTTGGAAACAACGCGTGCGGCGCGGATGCACCGGGCTACGCAAACTGCCGAGTAGTTGGATGCACACAACACCCCACTCGTGTGACAGAGAATTCTAAGATTCCTAAAACTTGAAAACTCAATTGTTATGATTTTAATTCGCTGTATACCGTGCCTTTTACAGCACGGTACTTACGGTTATTTCCTCTTCGTGGGCAAGTTAAGCTGCATTGCCTGATGTTTTCTATGTTTTGGATAAAAAAAAAATTTTAGAGATATTTTTGGAGAAATTTTCGAAAAAAATTAAACAGGTGTAGAGTAATTTAGGTAATATGTACAGAAGTTTAGGATTTTTAAATCTTTTATAGTAATATTATTTAGTGGTCGAGAGATGAATAAGCAGTGCCCCTTTTAAAACACACCCCCGGGGCCGCACGGAGTTTATATTACATATTGTTATTATTATAATATTCTTATATATATTATGGTATAAAACGGTATTTGTACATATAATGTGTAAGCGACACTTAGACGATGTAAATAAAATTGCAGGATGCATTTACACATTGCGGCATCTACGGACAGGGGAACTAATGCAACCGACCGACTCACAATGTTCTAACGCTAACGAGTTCTTATCTTGATAGGAAAGTCCTAAATAATAGGCAATACGGAGAAAAGTTATTTTTTTAAAGTATTGAATCGCGGATCACGAATTGTTTTCCAATTATAAATCTCTTTTAATACAAAGCGTTTATTTTTAGAATTTTGTTATTTAGTTATTTTTTTATTGTTTTAACTACCGGTTTAACTTATGTGTATTTACGAAACTTTTAACAATAAAATTTACTTGTTTTGTTTTAATTTAAATATATCATTCAAGTGTGATATGAGTTAACCGATTTTGATTTCTTTTAAATGGATATATGAATAATTTGCTTTTATGTTGGTTCCATATTAATTTTGGCAAAATTAAAAGTCTGTTATTTGTAGTATAAAATCTTAAATTATCAATTCTCTCTTCAATACTGGAGTCGATTTTGAAGTGTTATTAATTTTTTTTTAAATAATTAAAATTTCATTTTCATATTATAGTTAATGTTTTAAAGAATAGTATAAAATAAATGGTAGAAATGCGTCAGAACTGCTTTATATGTAAGTTTTGATAGTCCATACTAGAGTAGTTTTGCTAAACTATCAAAATAAAATTGTAATTTTTAGGGTTCCGTACGTCCAAAGGAAAAGACGGAACCCTTGTAGGATCACTTCGTTGTCCGGTCGTCAGTCCGTCAGTCAAAACCCTTTTTCTTAGGAACGCGTGGAGTTATAAAGTTGAAATAAATAGCGTATACTCAGGTCTGCAGGTCTCAAGAAGTCAAAAAATCAAGCTTCTTAATCGACGTAATGAAAAGATACATCAGTTTATGTTCCGATTATATCATATATTTTGATTTTCGCAAAGGGAACCAAAACCTATAGGGCACTTCCCGTTGATCTAAAATCATGAAATTTGGTAAGAAACAAGGTCATATAGCACAAATATTTTTTCACAAAGGATTTTTTTTATAACTTTATGACTTTGTACGGAAGCCTTGTTGCGCGAGTCAGACTTGCACTTGACCGGACTTTTTTTGTAAGTTTAGGGAATCTTAGGAGTCGACCCTATTGTTATAATATATAAAAATATAGTTCTGTCCTCGTGTAGTTTTGTTTCATCCGTTTTATGAGCGCTACCACTGAAAAATCGCCGGCCACGCTAGCGGGACGCACGAGTGAAATCCTCGAGTCCATCGCGTGCACTTTCCATCTCGCACACTTTTCGCAGTATTTTTTTTAATAGACAGTCATGTACAGTAACTGTAACCACATATACTGTAGACAGTGTTAAATGTTATAACAATTATATCATCACCCTCATATTACATTACGAAATGAACAAAACCATAGAGTATTCATATCACAATTAAAACAACTATTAGCTAAACAATGTTATTACGATATAGATGAATATTTAAATGATAAAAATTTGTAATAAAAAATAACGCATAATATATAAATATTACTGGTTTAATTAATAATACTAAAATTGATAATGATACTAAAAATATATAAAAATATGAACAACTACATTAAATTGCATTAAAATAAAATAAAACATATGGAAATAAAAAAAAATCGTTAAAATAATTAAATTAATTTGGAATTTAGTTCGAATTTAATTAAATTGATAAAATTGAAATTGAATTATTTAAATCTCTATGAAAATTTAAGGATTAACACCCTCCTCGCTTCTAATTGCTGTGCCCGACAGGGTCTACAATGTACTTTATCCATTATTAACATCTTTCATAATAATATTGTAGAATGCAATAAATTGAATTAAATTGAATCAACTGTTATTTTTCCATGACTAAACATAAGTTTCCCCATCGATTGTCCCGTTAACATTAGGTACGGCCCGGTTCCTTATAGCAGTTTACTTTTGGGAGGATTTTGCCACCAGTAATTGCAACATTTAATATGTAGCATAAAAATATAACAAGGAAAATGATGAATATAGTTTCTACCATTTTATGTTGTAAAATGGACCGAATTATTAATATAATATAAAGAACACTTTTCCTAATATGTATCATTATTATATATAAAAATAGATGACACTTCTGTTAGAATACATGCGCTCAGCTACTGAAATCACCATTTTGCTTGACATAATGTGATTGTTTAAAAATTACATACATAAATACATATCTGTCACGCCTGTCTCCCATTAGTTATTTTATTGTTATTGTTTAAGTTATTTAAAAATTGTACGTGAATAAAGGGTAAATTAGATTGTTTTTATTGGAAATAAAACGAAAGTTTGTCACTTAGGTAGTTATATGTATAATATTTAAATTTTGAGCACTTTCCTTTATCTCTCCATCAGATGACAAATTATCTCCTTAAAAAAATATTATTTCATATTTGTAAATAACATTTAAATAATAAATAATATTTTGATGTCCAAGGTATAGGTGGTATAACAAACGACCATATTTGTACTATTTCACACTAATTGTTGCCTTTTATTTGGGTAAACGAATAAGTATTTTCCACCTTAAACGATATATTTTAAAGACGATATTCATTCTATCTATTATAGTGAGGAACTTGTCAAAGTAATAGCAATCAATATTGTTTCGTGTTATGATATATGCATTCACGCGCCGTATGTATAAGATTAGTCTACAGACAGACGGGGGAAAACTATCAGCTTTCCTTATTGCACGTAATGTCATTTATATTTGTATAATTTAAATACTTGTGTGGAGTAAATAAGAATAATTGCCTTGTAGCTTTATTTTTTTTTTATTATGAGATTATGAAATTTTGTTATATTTACAAAATATACATTCAGTAGAGTAGACAATTTCTTATTATGGCTATAGTGCTGAAAATACTTTTTTCGTAAATTATTGTTTTTATTTTTATTTTTTCTTTTACTATTCTGATAAGTATGTTCTCGTATATCAAGAGATGGGTAGTGTGAAATGTCGGTGAATAGTTCGAAATGGTTATTCTGACTTTTTTTTTTTTTATGCAATTTGAATAGTAAACAAGCTGACCACCTAACAGTAAGTAGTAACCGTCGCTTATATAGGTATGAACAGAACCATGGACATAACAGAGTGCATTTGCTCATTCGTTTCGTTATCGATTCATTAACACATAGATATTGGATTGTATTTTATCTTTTCGATATTCTTAATTATCGCAAATAAATAAATATTTGAATAAAACAACTATGATAACGATGGTAATTCTCGACGGGATAGAGACTGTTACCGTTGTAGTATATGTAGTTACATTTATTACATGGCATTTACATATACCATATACATTTAATATATGAGCATATTTAGTTAGATATGAGCACTTTCCGCCGAGCATAATTAAACGTGATGCAACATAACAGGGTGAACCTACCCACGTCTCCTGGATTCTCAACAAATCAAATTCGGCTTATTAATAATCTTCCATCATTATCATTTCAGCCATTATTTGTCCACTTTTGGACATAAGTCTCCCATAGACTGCCATAAAGAACGGTCTTGAGCCACTTGCATCCACTGACTCCCTGCAACGCATTTCAGGTCGTCACTCCATCTAGTGGGAGGTCGTCCTACACTGCGTTTCAAAAACCTCTTCCCCATCGGTTGTCGGTTCTTCGAGCTATGTGACCAGACCATTGTCACTTCAGCTAGCTTATTCTTCGGGCTATGTCGGTTATTTTGTTTCTTTTGCAGATATCCTCGTTTCGGATTCTATCACGCAAGACTTCGAGCATAGCCTAATCTTCCATCACTAGAAATTTAATTGTAAATTCTAAAAGTCCTACAATTTCAGTCAGATTAAATATACGACCTTTAATAGCTTCTATAAGTCTAGTGTACCACTACGCCACGATTCTCAGAAACCGTGACATCTAAAGTAGATATATAATGAGATTTGAATTTAATAATGTTATAGTTTCGAATATGGTTTCCCATGAGGAGCGCGCTGCAGCGAGTCAGTTTGCGCAATCGACAGTATTGTTCTGTCGCTATCTGCTGCCAATCTACATTAATTGCCGGCACGAACGTGTAAAATCGACAATGATTTCCAAACGTGATTTAGATTTTTCGTAATATACGATATTATAGGTAGACGCTTAGTGAATAGAGAAAAGATAGATTAGGACTTTGTGGATATTTCAAATGTGTGTCGTCAAAACATTTATATAAATGTTAAGTAACTCTATGGATTCTTGCAACTCAGTAATTTTGGTGTTCAATAGCACTATTTTTAATATCTTTTTCTTATTGTTTGTTTTTTTTTTAACAGAAATATGGTAACATATAAGGGAATGCTAATTTTATGTAATTTTTTGTCATCGTAAATTATTTTATTAAACTTAGAAAAGAATCTAAGTTTAATAAAATAATTTACGATTTTTGTTTATTAAAAAACAGCATAATTATCATGATAAAATCAATATAGGACTTTTTTTTTATACAACTTAGAATGGCAAACAAGCTGACGACCCACCTGATGGAACGTGGTAACCGTCGCCTATAGACATGAGCAGTACCATGGACATAACAGAGAATATTGTTTCGTCCATGATACCCCCCATGCGTTGCCATTCCTGAGGACTGTTATTCCTCTGTACCCAGTAAATTCACGCCATATCCCACCCTTCAAACCGAAACACAGCCATGCAAACACAACTGCTTCACGGTTGAAACACACAAGAGGTACCCAAGCAGTCGATTTTTGTACAAAGTCTACCTCTGGTACTAACAGAGAAGGAAGAAAAATTTATCGAATTAAAAACATATTAAAATATCGGTTCAAATTTGGCAAATATATTATTGTAATGTACCTTACGGTAAAACATAAAAAGCAGGGAAATTTGAAAGTTTTTGTTTTAAAAAGTCATGGCAACCCATTTCTATAGATGTCAGCGTATTCTGTGTTATCTTTGGTGCTGTTTATATCTATATGAGAGTCTCTTTGAGATAATAATAAAAAAATATATCAATATTTCAGCCTCACTGCCCGGCACCGAAGCAGCCCATCAGTTAGTCGTGTGCGTTCGTAACAAGTGTACACCAGAGGAAGCCCTGAACGTGCTCCGCGAGTTACCGAACCCGCTGCGCGAAGGTGAACAGCCGGCGGCCGCGCAGGCAGCGCCCCACAACCCGCTGAAGATTGACGTCTTCGTGCAGACACTCCTCAATTTGGGCAGCAAGAGTATCTCACACAGTTTCGCGGCGATATCCAAGTTTCATTATGTATTCAAGGTAATATTTTTTTACTATTATAGTACTATCATCATCATCATCATATTAACCTTTCACTGTCCACTGCTGAACATAAACCTCCCCCTTGGGGGATTTTACCAATAATTGTCCCTCTTGGCAGGCGGATTGGCAACCGATGTTAGTTATTTTTTGAACCAGAAAGATAGAGGAAAAGATATCTGTGATGCAATTATGAACAAATTTCTTATTAAAGATTTTACGGCTTTTATGCATTATTTTCACAAATTTTGATAATTATTATTGCAATAGACAGATTTTTAAATGAGTAAAGATTGTGTTCCGTAATAAACTCGACTTCAATTGTGTCAAAACCAGTTATTTTGTTAGTTTGTTATTTGTTATTTTGTGTAAGTACATATTTTCAGATAAAATGATTCCAAAGCGGTTTAGACCTGTTGAAGTTATGTGGTAACAAACATAAAAAAGAAACTAAAAAAATATAACCGAACTGAGAATCTTCTTCTTTTTGAAGTCGGTGGACAAGGGAAGTTAAAGTAAATGGTTTTAATTTGATCACAAGTTTCAGAAATGTATGAATTCTTCTAATTTCAGATTCTAGCGGAATCCGAGGAGGCGCAGATCTGTATACTGCGCAACGTGTGGGAGCTGTGGCAGCGGCACCCGCAGATGGTGTGCGTGTTGGTGGACAAGATGCTGAAGACGCAGATAGTGGAGTGCAGCGCGGTCGCCACGTGGCTCTTCTCCAAGGAGATGGCGCCGTACTTCACGCACGGCTACCTCTGGGAGGTGTTGCACCTCACCATAGACAAGATGAATAAACACGTGTCCAAATTGAGTGAGTAAAAAACTTTTTGCTTTAATGTTGTATGCCTTCAATATTTCTAAAATTAGTTTGGAACAAAACCTAAGAATATGTGTATGTTATTTCTTGCATCTTAATCATTCTTTATGAATACGCGTACTATTTGGAATGGAGTAGGAAGTAGGCTTTTATTTCTTGTTAAATTATGGTTGAATCAACTTTCCTGGTCACGCAGATAATTTCGCGGGTAAAAACTAATTTTTTTTTATACAACTTAGAATGGCAAACAAGCTGACGGCCTACCTGATGAAAAGTAACCGTTGCCTATAGACATGAGCAGTACCATGGACATAACAGAGTATACTGTTTCGCCCATGATACCGCCCATGCGTTGCTATTCCTGAGGACTCAGGTGTTATTCCTCTGTACCCAGTAAATTCACGCCATATCCCACCCTTCAAACCGAAACAGCCATGCAAACTGTTTTACGGTTGAAACACGAATAACAGAGATACCCAAGCAATCGACTTTTGTACAAAGTCTCCCTCTGGTAAAGTAAATATCTACCTGTAAGTAATTATCTACCTGTTCACTTTTATTCTTCTTTAACCAAAGGTTGCCTGTAAGAGTTTGCCCTAGCGATAAGACCACCTTTTGGACTTTTATGTATATATTTTAATATTTATTTTATGTTACTGTATTTTACGTGAATTGTTCAATTGTCATTGTACATTTTTATGTTTCTGTTGCAATAAAGATTTAAATAAATATAAAATAAAAACATTTTTTTTTCTAAGGTTAATTAAAAATTCCATTTTGATAAGACTTCAATTTTGATACTTTTTTTTTAAATGTCTTAATAAATAAATTATCATTAGATTTGGTCCACAATTGCCAATTGATTGTAACATATAGATTGTAAAATGAAAGCTTTCTCTATATTGAAGTTTGTTGTTAATAGACACAATCTTAGTAATTAATTTATTTTCAAATTAATGTTTTAAAAAAAAAATTAAACTATTATAAAAAAAGTTTTCTGAAATAATCACTAATAACTAATATTAATTAAACACTATATAGGCGGAGAACTACAGGAGGCGAGAGAAGCACTGGCCAGAGCTGACTCCAGCAGTTCAGATTCAGAGGACGAGGGCGGCAGCAAGAAGAAGAAAGATCAAGATAAACCTACTGAGGAGGTAAAATAAATGATTATTTGTCTAATTAAAATTAATTATGCGTGAAGATGAAGTCAGGGCAGTTGGCCCATCGTGACAAATTCATCAGCAATATTGCTAGCAATGAGGTTCTTAGTTCCCATTATTATCAATCTCTTTCTATCCGAACACTATGAGGCGCTGGTGATACGCATCCAAATGGAGCCAATTGTACAGAAAATAGCCAACTTTTCTGGATATCTCCGGTACTATAAAATTCACCTAAGGAAAATTATATTTAAAACTAAAGTGTCTAAATTGCTAAAAGTTTTATAAGTTTATGTTTATTTATTCATTAATTCACTACTTAAATAATCTCATTTCTTTATTCTTTTATTTGTGTCTTAGTGAAAAATGTACAAAAAAACAAGTTTAGTTTTAATCGTGTTAGTTGATATTGTTATTTATGTTATTTATGTTGTTTTTTTTAATATAATAAAATGAAGTAAAGCAATCATCACTTCAGCTGTTAACCATTCACTCCTAAACATAAGCCTAAGCATAGATTGCCATAAGGAATGGTCCTGAATCACCTCTATCCAGACTCTGAGGTCGTCACTCCACTAATGAACTGATTAAAATTAACTATAACTTTAACTCAGGCGGTAGAGCGCATGGAGGAGCGGCTAGAAGCGGCCCATATGGATCAGAAGCGGCTGTTCCTGATCGTGTTCCAGCGGTTCATCATGATCCTGTCGGAGCACCTGGTGCGCTGCGACACGGACGCGCGCGACCCCGTCACGCACTGGTACCGCAGCACCATCGGCCGGCTGCAGCAGGTCTTTTTAGTTGTGAGTACACCATGCTACTGACTCCCATAATCCACCAATTCTTTCTAGTTACTACTGTGTACATAGTAGTATTCGTTTTTCTTCATTGGGATAATATAGAATGTTACTTCCGCCTGCGCTATCGGTATACGCTGCCGCGATACTCGTTATTGACGATTATATAGTAATATGCAGTTAGAATAGATGGCCAATCGTGTTAAATTTACCCATTCGGAGTTATTCACAGTGGTTTCCAGTGGAGATTACGTGGAATTCGACTTAATTTGTCATGTTATTGATCTTTCGGGAAATATAGAAGTCGTTGGACTGCTGGCCTTTACTTACACTGTGGTGATATCATAAGGAATGTCATTTAGTAGAATTAGTGTTCCCACGAATTGGATAATAATACCATTATGCGAAGTACGGTACTAGTTACGCTTAAGGTCCCTAAACAGGGTTGCTGACTTATTAGTTATATTGATTTACGTCATACGAACAAGAATACGGCATCTTTATTATATCACGAAGGTGGCAAACAAGGATACAGTCCATCTGATGGTAAACAGTTACCGTAGGACGTCTGCAACACCAGAGATGTCACGTGTGCATTGTTGACCTTGATGAAACCTAAATAAGCCCCTTTTGTAGAACAATTTGTTAATTCATTAATCTTTTTGTATTTTCTAGCATCATGAACAAGTTCAGAAGTACAGCAGCACGTTGGAGACGCTGCTTTTTACCCAAGATCTGGACCCGCACATACTGGACGTATTCCATCAGTTCGTCGCACTGACGGCGTAATTTCATAATTAGAGTTGCACTTAGATTGTTCAGTTTTCAACCCACTATTGTGTGGCATAAAAAAGACTGGTTTTATTATGTTCGAATTAAGTTTGGACAGATAGTATGTATAAGTGAAAAAAAGCAGAAGGAACACATACACCACATTTTATCAGTTGTAATAAATAGATGTATTATTAACCTGATTGACATTTATTATTGTATATTACACAAGATTATAGAAAAATAAATCTTACCAAGAGTGTATGTAACGTTTATGCATTTTTGTATAAATAAATTATTGAAAGTAATTTAATTGTGTCTTTTTCTAAAGTAATAGGTATTATTTTTAAAAGTTATGTTAATTTTTTTATTTCGACTTTTCGATGAAGTCGGAAATGATAAATATGGCAAGTTCATAAAATTCCCATCATCATTTCAGCCATTATCACTCCACTGCTGGACATAAACCTCCCCCATAGACTGTCATCAGGAGCGGTACTGAGCCGCCTGCATTGACTGACTCCTTGCAATGGATTTGCGTTCGTCACTCTGTATAGCCCCCCCCCCCTCATCGTGTAAATTCCCATAAAGCTTATATATAAACATTTTTTAAAGTCACGGAATTAAATATTTGTCACCATTTTCTCTGTTCATTTATTTAATTTTTATATTTAATAGGCAAAGAATCTATCGGTTTTGAAAAAAAAGCAAGACGTTGCATGTTGCTGTCTCGTTTCTCCTGTATACGGTAGCGAGAATGTATCTATCGATATATTGTTTAAGGTGGTACTGGTTTTATTTTTGTACCTACAGGACATTAAATGCAAGATTCTATTTACTACATCGCTAATGGAATATCGCAAAAATCACTACTATTTTACTTATTTGCAAGCTTTTGCCATATCGTTTTTGCAAATTTCTTATGGCACTTTAGATGACATAGTACTTAATATCTATTTTTTGCATGTATGTTATGCTGTATCTTCACCATTTATAAACCGGTTCAATGATTTTCATTATGCTTGTTTTAGTACAATACATGTGTTATTATTGTAATTTAGTGAAATACTTGCGACGTTTGGCAATACAACTATTTATAAATTAATATTCATATGAATTTTGTCGCACTTAGAAGTGGTAGAATGGTACATTGTTTCTAGATCCTCTATATTCTGAGAAATAAAGAATAAGCATATAGATCTGGAATTTGAAAAATATAAACAATAATCTTTGCCGTGTGTGTCCCGGCGTAGAAAAGGCCACTTCCTTCTTCGTGGATGTCGTAAGGGGCGAGGGATGGGGAGCAACGCCCCTCTTAAAACATCTCCAAAGTCTAACTGCAGTTTCTAGTTCGCTTGTATAGCGTGGCAACTATTGGCGAAACCCCCTAAGGGGGCTTCTTTTCAGCAGTGGAAATGAATGATGATGAAACAGTAATCTTAATAACAAAAATTAATAAAACATAAGTTCTTCTAATAAATTATATTTGACCGTTCAAGAATGAGTGTTTACTAAATAGAAAAGTGTATCACAGACAATATTCATTTTAAGTATGTAAGCAATTCTTCAACATCTCTCCTGGAGCCGAGGAAGCAGGGCGCGCGCTGGTGGATGGAGGTGGGCTGGATGTCCAGGGTTGGAATTTTACCGTTGGTGGCTAAACCACCGGCTTCGGTGATGATATAGGCCATTGGGTTGCATTCGTACAGAAGACGCAACTGTAAACAATTGTATTGATGTATTTGCTGGCATTTTTTATGATACTTCGAATGGCAAGTAACTTGACGATGCACCTGATGGAACCTGGCAACGTCGCCTATAGCAATGAACTGGATGCTAGAACTACTCCAGGGGTATTTGTAGGGTCCACTCAAATGACGTCATTTCTAAAGGACTGTAATCTTATTTGGTGGTATTTTCAACCGACTTCAAAATGAAGGGATGTTCTCAATTCGGTTGTATTGTTTTTATGTTTGTTACCTTATAACTCCGTCAGTTCTAAACCGATTTGGATTTTTTTTCTGAAAGGATATACTTACAAATCAGCCCAATAGAAATTTTTATTAAAGGCGGTTCATTAGTATATATATAATATATATATATATATATATATATATATATATATATATATATATATATATATATATATATATATATATATATATATATATATATATATATATATATATATATATTATTGAATAAGTTCGTGAACAATATAAATAAACGTAGGTTTTCTGTTGGATAAATTTAACATGATCACGCACAACACCAGCGGCATTGCAGGTGTGCGATTAAAAGATTAAATTAAAGTAAAGATACCGGATTTAAAGAGTGAATTGCAAAAAATAATAAAAACAAACTAACTTTTCCATTGGGAGAAGACTTGGTGGCCGGGTACAAGAAGATGCCTCCATACTTGATGGTTCTGTGGACGTCGGCAACCATGGAGCCTACGTAGCGGGCGCCGTAAGCCTTGCCGGTCTTGGGGGCCTTCTTATCTTGCACGTACTTTTGGAGACCGCTTTCCCATTCTGCAAAATAACCTGTAAATAGCAGAACAAACATTTGAATTAAAAGCAATAGAAATTTTCGTAAATCTAAATAATAAAAAATAGAGTTACCGTCTGTATCCTCGTAGATATTTTTATGGTAAGTTCGTACATATAAATTTGCAACCGACTGAAACTGGGTCGCAAGTATATTATATGCACAATAAATGGCAATCCTATTAATGTATTAAATGCACACATTTGTAATAATGAATGGATGTTTGTTACTCTTTTATGCAAAAACGACTGAACAGATTTGAATAAAGTTTGTTATATGGGTAGGTTACACTGCACTGCATACACTACATGGCACTGATTAACACGAGCAAAGCCGCGGGATACAGATAGCAATTAATTAAAAAAAAAAAGAGTAACAGTGGCTCCATTCCGCAATGCGGTTCTATTTCAAAAACTTCGTCACTTTAATATCATCATTCTAAGGATCAATTTCAATTGTCAACATATACTTCTAATTGTAGCTAGTAGTAAATTTCATTCCAATCTGTTCAGAAAATTAAGCATAATTGAGTAAAACAAAGAGGGACTGAAGTTTTGAAGCAACTTCTTTATTCTGGAGGTATTTTAATTTTCTAAATTTTCAGATATTACGAGACTATTACGCGATTACATTACCAATTTTGAACCTGTAATTTGGAATGTCACAAGTCCTTTTGCAATCAATAGGTAATTTTTGGGTTGAAGACAGTTAAACCTAGTAGTAAATTTTGTCTTCCTCTTGGGAGGTTTGCCAGTAGTTGCCATGTTTGGCAGGCGGATTGGCAACCGCAGTTAGGCTTTAGATATGTTTTCAGAGGGACGCAGCAGCCCATCAGATCAGCATCAGATTTAAATATGAGATGTAATAATAAGAGATGTAAATACTCCCTGTTCCTATTTAAGAACTGTGCTCCTATCGGTGGAGCTCTTGCCACTCACTACCATTTTCAGCTAGTCTCTTCACATTTTAAAACGATAAAACACCATCTTTTTTCTTCATGCCTAATGTAACTATGTCTTAGCCTCCCCCTACCCTCCTTCCTTCTATCTTCTATTATAATGTTCATAATTTCGTCGTGTCGTATCAAGTGTTCTAACATTTTCCCTTCTGACCTTAATAGTTTTTATAATATATCTCCTTTCCTTAACCTTAACACTTAAATACCTGAAGTTTCAAGTTTGATACTGGGGTTTGCATTGTTTCATTGTTAAATAAATTTAAATATTTTGATTACCGTAATGCCTAAAGTATCAAAAATGACACCAAATGTTTTTTCAAAATAAATATATAAAAATATCGTTTTGATTTTTTTTTTTACTATTTTTCCCCATTAGTAAACACAGTAAAGGGTACACTTACCATATATATAGATTTTAATTTGATTTAAAAAATCAGGCTTTTAAGGGTTAAGTAGGACCTTCTCATTACTAATTCTTAAATACTTAAATGAAGTAAAAAAAAAAAAAAACATTTATTTACCTTCATTCACAGAGAAGATGTTGCCCCGCTCAGGTATCCTCAGGTTAGGGTCTGTGAGTATGAACTCTCCGATCGAGGGGTCGTATAAGAAGCCGTTGACTCCGTTGCCCTTTCCGATGGCGAGCACAAGCATGGTGGCTGAGCCGTACAGGGCATATCCAGCGGCTACCAGCTCTCTGCCCGGTCGTAAGGCGTCGGCTTCAACAGGGTTGCCACCTGTTACTTTTCTGGAAATATTATGAGTTTCATATATTACATATATTTAATTGTCGTTATGTAATTTGATAGGTATACTATAAAATATCGTAGTAGGGGAATGCCAAATACAATTCTTAATGTATGTAAAATATATGTAAATATAAATGACGATAAATAGACGATCTCCATAATCATTAGCTACTCGTATTAAATCGTATTAAAAAAAAACAAAAAATATTATTTTTAAAATTTATGTTTATTCAACGACATAGTTATTGAAATATATACCTATCAATATCATCATATCAGCCAAAAACTGTCCACTGCTGAACATGGTCTTCCTCTTGAACGGTTTTGTCAATAGTTGCCATGCTTGGTAGGCGGGTTAATCGTTCTTAAGCTTTGGTGATGTTTCGAGCTTTATATATATATATATATATATATATATATATATATATATATATATATATATATATATATATATATATATATATATATATATATATATATATATATATATATATATATATATACATATAGATAAGCCGAAACACACTGAAGTTGATAGTACAAAATATTGTATAGATGTTCTTTAGAAGACGTAGATGCTTACTATGAAATTAAATATAAAATTCCCACAGGAGAAGAAGATAGTGAGATTTATCTAATTTCTGTCACAAGGGTATAAGTTTTAACTATAACTAATGTAATATTGAAATTATGCATACTTTCAACATGAGAAAATAATATTAGAGGAAAGAGGGGGGATAAAATATCTATCAACTACTTTAAAAAACTGATTACGGAAGTTTCTTGCGTGGAATAATACGTGCGATGAAGATGATTGCGCAAAATAAGTTTTTTTATAACAACGTTTTTGGTGTACTTACTTGTAAATAGCGAAGATGGAGCCTACGGAGACGAGGCAATCAATGTTGGATGATCCATCGAGCGGGTCGAAGCAGACTATGTACTTGCCTCGCCGTTCTGTTTCTACCTGTAATGTGGAATAGAATAGAATGGGAAAACAGTTCTATTCACTTTAACTTACGTAAATATAGCTATGTATAAATGAAAATTAAATTAACTATAACTAATGTTAAAATTAATATAAGCCGCAACAAAGCACATTGCTGGAATAACAGATTAGCATTGCTGGAGTGTTGTATTTTTTTTTAATGGAATAAAAACGAAAAGTTGGAATCTTTTCGTTTTTACATCATGGACTTAAAGAGAACCGTAAAATATAAATATATATTTCGTTCCTTTATATAGATTATAGGTTCTTTCCAGTTATTCAGTGCTTTGTTATATAGTTATAAATACTTCTATGCTTCGTTATACTCTTGAAAGTGAAAACCCGCTGATTATATTATTTCTATTAGATACTAGTAGTATTAGTATGATACTATTAATAGGTATAGATTTTAACCGACTTAAAAAAAGGAGGAGGTTCTCAATTCAGGTTTATATTTTTAATTATGTAATTTTTTAAATATATTTTTTTTTAATTCTCATTATGTAATAGTTGTACAGATTTTATATTTATTTTACCCTTTACCCTTTTTTTTTTGTTTAAATGAGATGGTAAAATTAATTTATATATGTAATTATCTGATCAATTATTTACCTACTATTCGTTTTTCTTAGTATCTTAAAAGAAAAGTAAATAAATAATTGATATATTCCTTTTGTAAAATACATAAATACAATTTACTCATGTAAATAGTAGTTGAAATGTAGACACATAATTTTTTTATTTCAGGTTTATCAATGATTTTTTTTTTTATTTTAATTAATTAAATTATTGAGGTTTACTACTTTTTTATGTTACAAGATAGTAAACATGCAAAACAACATCTAAGTATTTCGTTACGTATAACTCATTCCATCAGATAGTGTGACTGTAGATGAATTATTATTATTATTTAATGATAAAATAGTCGTAAACACCCAACTGTAGGTAGGTATCTTCCAACTACTTTATCTGTAACTGCATGATATGCTATTGACCTCTATCTATAGCATTATAAAGACAAAAAACTTTAACCAACTTTAGACAACCATAAAAAAATGGACTTTAAAATATTCTTTTACTAGTCTTTCGTAAAACTTCTTTTGCTTTCTTGGCCCCCTACATTTACAATAAATTGAATAAATAATAGCCAAATATATATAAAATATTAAATGAATAATAGACTGTACTTTGTAAATAATTTTACCTTAATTATAACTTTAATAAGTATTGATGTAAGGTTTATTCTCGCAATTTTTATCTCTCTATTAATTATCTGTCTATTGTATCATTAATTGGTTGCCTTATAATTGTATAGTCCATGGAAATGGGGCACAGATGACTTGTAACACAGATCTTTGCAAAACCTACTATAGACACCAGTCTCTCATAAAATCGGTTCCACATATTTAATTGTAAAGTTGTTACTTTTTACTACTTTTTGTGAAGAGAAAATAAAACATTTATTCATTCATTTTGATATTGTAATATTATATGTCGATGTCCAGATTGTTAATATTAGTTTTCTTAGTTGTTAATATTAATTTTAAATTGTCGATGTTCTGTTAAGCTTTGAGCCTGTTCGAATGTTTTTGTAGCGTTTATATAAATAATTTCTTTTTTACCTATAATTAATCAACATATTGACAGTTATTAGTATACAAAATACTAAGTGTTCCCGGATGTTTACTCCACGTGTAAGTAGTTAGGTTTAGTTAGGAAGATTTGGAAAGCATCGAGGCTGAATAGTGCCTATCATTTACTTAGTCGACGATACTTTTTACTCTGTTACGACAATGAATTAGCTAGACGTCATTAGCATTTCATCTTTTTCAAATTAACAAGGCTTTTTATTGTGTGGATATGTGATACATTTACACACAAACTTAAACGTAAACTTTCTGCAGTCTATTATTGTGTGTATATGTATATACACATAAAAAACGTTCTTTGAAGACTGTTATGACTGCAGTTTAGTTACTGATCAATAAATTATGTTACAAAATATCTACAAGATTACGTTGCTTTACCTAAAATGTTTATTTACCAGCAAGTACATAACTAGATACCGTTTTTGATTATATAGATAGTGTCTCCATACAAATGTTCCGAAAAAAGCGGGTAATCTTTTTTATACAATTTTGCGTAATAAATAGTTTAGCGATTACTTTACACTTCTAAATTTATTTTGTCTTATAATTTCTGCATTTTTAATGGGTAAATATTAATTTTATTTATTAAATAATACGTCAAGATACATTGTATGCGTAAGCATATTGAACATTAATAAAAAAAGAGTCAGCTAATTTGACAATTAAGCGTTAAGTTCAAAACTTTATTTCGTTTCTATATTAATTTTGTCTATATATATAAAAATTAGCGGATTATATATTACAGGTATAAAAATATTTAGGTTTTGTTTATTTTTAGCCTCCCTACTGTCGAAAAATAAATCGATAGGTTTATTCCGAAAAAATCCCATTGATTTATTTGTATATTTCAGAGATTATTCTACCCTTGTTATTTTATTATATTAGTAATATAGAATTAATGGTAAATAAATTTAATATAATTGTTTTTCAATATAAGTATGCATGGTACAAACCTCAATTACTGAAGTATTTTCTTCAGATACGAGAAGGCAGGTGGTGAACGATGATTTGAGCATGTTGACGAACAAGTCGTTGGACAATATATCCAATTTCTTGACTTGTTCGCCTTGGACATTCACATCGCCGGATATTCCATGCCTGGAAAATAATCACCGACCAGTAGAGTAGAGTAGGAATTTAAAACAGAAAAATAATAAAAAAAGAATCATATTTTTAAAGCTGATTGAGGTTACTGAAGGAATATGTAGTTCACTTTTAAGAACTTGTTATGACCGAAACATAGATCGATAAAGAAGTACATTTTGTACCATAAAAAACTAACAACCTTAATCGTTATATTTTGAATTTATAAAGGACAAATCCGAATGAATATTCTTTTAGATAAAAGAATATTTTTCCAAGTAGCTTTATAAATGACGGAGTTCTGAGGTATCAAATATAAAAAATAGAAATAAGTAAAAAAACGACTTCCTAATTTCTAATTTTTCCACCCATAATTTTTAAGAACAATTTTCAGTTTTATTAGAAGAACTAATAATTTATCTTTTATCCTGCATACATAAAGGTAATAAACAAATTTTCTTCCACGTTTATAACCATTTTTTATCACGATATTAAAAACTAACATAAAAGGATAATACCTAGTACTTACAGCTAAACCGGTTAAGTAGATCATAAAATTAATAATAATTAGGTATTATAAAAGAAACACGTGGAACAGTACAAGTGTTCTCATTGCATAAATATAAATAGTTAAGTACGTATTTAATTAAAGCTGAGAGACATCGTATGGAAATGATAAACTTTAGTTCTCGTCTTAATTCCCGCTTAATATACATTAACTATAGTTAAGTCAACGTACGAGAGATCATTGCACTAAGCTATTTTTAAATATGATAGATGGTTGTTAAAGACATATGTATTTAATTTATTAATATAACTAGATTATTACATAAATATGTAATATTTTTTTATAACAACAATTTTATTTTCGTCGAACCAAACAAGACCGCGTGTAAAGCAGATGTTACTTGTTGTAAACTGAAAGTTAAAATTGTTTTATTTTTAATTAATGTTTTAAAGTCTTTGTTTTCATTTCTATATTTTATAGTGGTACTGTATATGAAAATGATATAATATATACATAAATTAAAAAAAAAAGAATGAAAATACCTTTATTGGTATTAAAACTGAAAGTTATATTCTTGTAATTGAAGGAATTTAAACTCTGTATATCTTTTCTTATATCAAAATACTTTAAATAGTTACTGAAGTAACAACACTAACTCAAAAATATATTAGACGCACCCTCTGTTTTTACTTTACACTTTAAGTTATCGAGTTATCGTGCCACTATGAAAACAAGATAAAATTTATAAATACTATAACTATGACATTGAAAATGACGTAGAAACACACCCATTGATGGACGTGAATGTCCTCCACACGAACTCATCGTACACTTTCGTTTTCTTTTTGTAAGTAAAGAATAAAGAGTGAATACGTACAGTTTAGCGATGCCGGCTTTCCTGACCGCTGATTGTATCGCCTTCACAGCTGTTTGGATCGAGTTCAGCAGCTGTGTGAGGTCACCAGTGGCGTCTGGGGCGCTCCTCTGCTGTGCTAAGACCCATCTTGTAAGGGTCATAGCATTCACGTCGAAAGCGGGGCCTTGTTGAGACATGTTGTTGTTTGATAAAATTGATTGGTAATATAGACGAAAGCCAGCGGTCCGGTCAAGCGACGCCGCACGACTGCGATGTGAAGTTGTTTAGTACTCGAGCCCCAGCGAAGGTTGACAAGAGATATTAGTGCTAGTAGGCCCGAGAACTAAATGCTGTATGTGGGTACAGTTATCACTATTTATACATATAATAAAATCGTAGAAAGGTCGAGTCCGTAGGTACATTTTTTTTTGAAAGAGCAAACTGTTACATACGCAGTAGGTATGATTTGTACCCACCGTCAAAACATCAATATTAATTTCTTTGTCCGGGAATTTTGCGATAATTACTGTTACTGGTTTTGTAATTGTAGCAGTATGTATAGTTTATATCCTTTTTAATACGTGGGTCGAGTGGGTTAACTTAGGGTTAACTTAGAGAATAACATAGTTTTTATTTTTAAAGGATGATAATGGAATGGTAACCCCGCCTGCGCTTTTGGTATGCGCTGGCGGGGGATGATTGGTGAGGATAAAAAGACAGGTCAATTAGCCCATCGTAACGAATTCAATCATAAATTAATCAGGATGGTTTCTAGAGGACCCGCGTGGTGGTCAACCTGATAAGGTATATTTATGGCAATGGGGACTAACCTTCCCATTATTAATAATCCCTTCCCCCGAAATAACCTATTTTGGTAGGTATTAGTAACTCAGATATAAAAATCATATTTTTTTTCGTAAATACCATGTAATTTAGAAAACGTCTAAACTAATACAAACAGATATATCTATGAATAAAAGGGATTGTATTATGCGAGAATCGAACCCGCTACTATTGGAAGATGTCCAAGTTCTTTGCTATTAAGTTTATCAAAGATAATAATATATAGATGCATACAGCTGTCGAATGTAAAATATTTTAGAAGTCGATTGATAATATTAAAAAAATATGATTTCAAAAATATTCTACTCTTTACGGTAATTAAACATATTTTAAGAGTATAACTAGATATTACCCGTGGTTTTTTCCGTGTTTATTAATATAAAGATTATAGGCATTTATTTGTTCTTTTGACTTTAGATTCTCTCTGCTTACTTCACAAAGGAGTTAGCGTGAAAATAGATATATTATGTTAATGATTAATTTAATTTGATAATTCAATGAAATCCGTTCTTTCAGGGACCAAAAAACATTTATTTAAGTTCATAAAAAAATTAAACCTTGATGACGTAACTGGTAAATATTTATCAAATAGGAATTACTGATAACGAAATATCGAGTGCAACCAATTAGTAATGTAGCGATCGATGCCGTAAAATGTATAAACCATGTGATGTCATAGCATGATTTGTCCTTCTTCACGCCAGGTCCCATGTAGACAGTTCTGAGTGCCAATTTTTTTTTTTTTCATAATACAGGGGTAAACTAACTTGTGGCTCATCTGATGGTAAGTGACTACCGTCGCTCATGAGCACCTGCAACAGCAGAAACATTGCACGTGTGCTGCTGGTCTTCTAAAAAGAAAAATGTTCTTTTCTTAAAAGATTACGATGTCGTATCGGTTCCGAAATACTGCTACTGGAAGTTGATTTTAAAGCGTGGTTGCGCGTAAAAGAAAGTGCCTGGAAAAACACACGGTCGAAAACCGCAACTCATACAGATGGTTGGGATGGAACTTTTGTTTGTGACGGACTGTTAAACAAAATTTTGGATTGAATTTCGTATTTTCATTCATAATGAAATCGACCCAGTAAATGGTCCTTAAAATTTAGTTCGTCATAAACACTACCAGAAAAATTTAAAGGAACGATATTTTAATATCTTTAAAATTTTTAAACGATATGTATTATGTAATATTTACATCAAATTTGTGTTTCATTCTGCACCAAAATTTCGGAAAAAAATTCATGGTGGGTCCTCAGAATTCACTATTCGTCATCTCATGTAAATAGATATTAGATATAAATTGCACATAACTGTAATAGTTTTATATGAACAATTTTAGTTTCATTAATATTTATTCTGCTTTTTTATTAGTCGTGAAAATTATCTATGGTAGCACTACCATACTATAGAGGGAGAGGTTTGTTTCGGTTTCCTTATTAGGTTGACCTCCACGAGGTTCCCCTTGAAAACTATTGTAGTTATTCCTGTTGAATTCATTATGATGGATTAACTGACCTAACTTCATCATCACCTATCATTCTTCCTTGGTACCTATCAGCATAAACCAAATCGCTAGAGTTTACCATTACATCTTCATCCAAAAAATCTATAAACCATGGTAGGTTCTTAATAGGAATATCGCATGGGTAAATAAATAGAAAGATGCTCGTAAATTAGTATTTTATATTAGCATAATTAGAAAAAAATTGAGTTGGGTTAAATTTTTGCAATTTTTATAGAGATTAAATTTTTTTGGAAAGATATTATCATATATATAAAATATATATGATAATATAGCTATAGGTAAAATAATTTTTAAAATCGGTTAAGTAGTTTTTGAGTTTATCCATTACAAACAAACATACAAAAAAAATCTATTCTCTTTATAACATTAGTATTACAAACGACTGGCTTCATCTTCGCTCAGGTACAATTTATTATAAAGCGTATTAAAGATATTTGTTATTATGTTAGAGTGGCGCCCTCTAAAGTTAAGATGATGGTAGGTAGATTCCTGGAGCCCTTAGTCTCATTCGTTAAACTTTTGAAGTTGTAATTATTTTCACTGCGGTTTTTATCACGTACTGTTTTTTTTTAATATATTTATGAGTGCATAAGGTTATCAATATTCATGATAGCATAACATGTGTGTAAAACAAGCAATATGTATGTTTGTGAGGTTTATAAAAACTATTTAAAACATACAAGATCGATTATTACAAATATGTCCGAGGAACGTTTTGGTTGTTATATAATGACGTATAACTCATTTGTATTTATTTACTTGAAAAAAGAGCCTTATAACGCAGAGGAAAAGAATTCAGGATCTATTGCAATGATTTTATATCTAATAGTTATGGTATAATCAACTAAAAGTAACAGGGGTTGAGGTAGGGAATTCTTATTGATGGGGACTCCATACTCCCTTAGATCGATCTCCACTTAATACCACAGGGAACTTAATTTCATTCCTGGTAAATTTGTCACGATGGGTCAACTGACCTGATTTCATCATCATTTTTCATCCCTCACTATACTGTATGTACCCGGTTAGCTAGGCAAATGGTGATCATTCTTGTTTCATCATATTCATATTAAAAACATCATTCATATAAAAAAAAAATAAGGAAAGTACACGGTAAGTAGGTTTACGTCTGCTTAATTGGTATTCAGAATTGTATGAGCTTTTATTCTATTAATCCTATATTTTTAATGGATGATAATGTAATGATAATCCAGCCTACGCTAGCGGTATACGCAGGCGTGGCACCAGTGAGGGATGATAGATGAGAATGTAAAGGCAGGTCAGTTAGCCCACCGTGATAAATACACCTGGAATTCGGCACTATGGTTTCCAGGGGGGGCTACGTAGAGGTTGATCAGACAGGGTATATTGCCAGCAATTGGGCTGGTAGTCCGCATATACTTTCCTCCCTATTATTTATTATCCTATTAATATTATAAATGTGGAAGATTGTAAGGATGGAAATGAAATAAAATGTATTTGCCAGAAACATTGTAGAAAAAATGTTGCATTTGTTAAGTTTACAAGATATCCATTATGTTTCGCCACGTCGAATGGCATGCAAATATTAACCACTGAATTTATATTTATTTATTTAACTACTTCTTACATTATGGATCGGTAGATGGGTATTTGTTACTTTTTCAAGCAAAACTACTAAATGGATTTGAATCTAACACACACACACACACACACGACACACGGGACACATTTGGCATACGGATAGGTAATCCTAATTTAGCATATCGCATACTTTATGTACTGATACATGCGGGCAAAGTCGCGGGATACAACTATTAAAAAATAAATAGGTATAAAGTATGTAAGGAATTTATACAATTAGTAATTTTTTGAATTTGTAAAGGTTCGTATAAATAAGACTCAATGTACTTATAGAGACTTTATTTTATACCATCATAATACGAATACCATCATAATTAAATTGTTTCAAGTCTAAGACCGAAATTTATTTTCATCAATTTGACATATCCCTGATAGTTATCTGTAAATTTATGTTATTAATTAATTAATTTATGTATTATTGTAATTGCAATATTTAGCAAAATCCATTTTAGGATTTTTCATTTATATTGATAATTCTCATCATCATCATCATCATTTCCGCTATTTATATTTCACTGCTAGAATAACATAGGCGAAACGTAAGCCTTCCCTCTAGATATCCTAGATCATTCTCATCCATGTATACTTTGCAATACTGCGTTTGTCGGTTGTTGGACTTACTCTTTGAGCCTTTATGGTAAAGATTTTTGAAAAGGCTGAGACTCTCAGTAGTAGTAGTAGTAGTATTTTTGTGTGTATTATATACATACGGTATACATCTGAACCGATTTTGATTCTTGAACCGATGAATTCTTTTTGCCATCGACACGGATTACTCGTGCGTTAGTCTCATTTGAAGTTGAGCTTTAAATTATACTGTACCTCCTCACTATCTAGTGGTATGTAAACCGTTATCACTGTCTTACACAATGTGTGTACATTGTATGTACATTGTACAATTGATTACCGAATGGCGATAAAATTAATTTAAATTTTTGTTTAAATAAATATTTACCGATTTTATTGAGTCCATCCACGATATAAAACTTTTACCAGGTATACAATCATGGACTTAGATACTGCCGGGTTTGTTCAAAGGTTAATTGGAAGCAATGTTGTTGTGTCTCTTTAATTATTGATAACTAACTAACAAGAGGTCAAAAGTAAACAAAAAAATTAGGAATTTTCCTGATAGTCAGCCGTACGAGTGTGTCGTAAATATGAATTTATTTGCAATTTAAAAAGGGGTCGTATTTATTTTTTTTTTTACGATTATTGTATTATCTATTGAAGAAATATGAAAACAACTGGCGCATGTACAGAGCACCGTGATAGTCACAGCAAGTGTGTGTTGACCTTCACTCATATAACGGCCTGATTCTAATTACACTTTTATTTAATTAGTCAAATAATGATTTTATTATCAATGTTAATTAGCTAATAAGCTATTTTAATTTTTTTTATTTAAAGTTTAATTCACAAAAATTTTTATATTTAAGAGTATATATATATATATATATATATATATATATATATATATATATATATATATATATATATATATATATATATATATATATATATATTATACAACTTAGAATGGCAAACAAGCTGACGGCCCACCTGATGGAAAGTGGTAACCGTCGTCTATAGACATGAGCAGTACTATGGACATAACAGAGTATACTGTTTCGCCCATGATACCTCCCATGTGTTGCCGTTCCTGAGGACTCAGGTGTTATTCCTCTGTACCCAGTAAATTCACGCCATATCCCACCCTTCAAACCGAAACACAGCCATGCAAACACAACTGCTTCACAGTTGAAACACGAATGGGACAGAGGTACACAAGCAATCGACTTTTGTACAAAGATAATATGATTAGCTGTGTAGATCTTGGCATAAAATAGGCCACATCTTCCTTTACCGTGGGTGTCGTAAAAGACAACTAAGGGAACATAATGGTCGAGGAATGGGCGGCAGCGTACCTATTAAAACATCACCAAAAACTTAACTGCGGTTGCCAACACGTCTGCCAAGCGTGGTAACTACTGGCAGAAGGTTATGGAGAAGGCCTATGTTCAGCAGTGAGCAAGTAACGGTTGATATAATAATATATAGTACGTAGGGCTATAAGATGGTACTGTACAAAAAAGGCAACCGGCCAATGGATGAAGACTGGTATCTGTCGCCTATAGATATAAATAGCATCATAGTAGTCACAGAATACACTGTGATGCCCAGAGTTTTTACAAACTCTCACATTTACAATATATCATCTATCTATTCTTTATTGTTTCCTCCATAAAATTACGATAGTAAACTTATTATAAATAGAAATAACCATAAACAATTTGACGGAAGGCACGAAACTCTGCTCGGTTTATAAATACATATATATAGATATGTCTACATACAATAATGTAAATATATAAGTATACATTTTAAGTTACTGATACATACTTAAGTAAATCCATATATACAAATAAAAAATACATAAATGCATATACAAACATATGCATCTTATCTTATTTTTCGCATATGGGGTCAGCTAAGCCGATGTACGTCGACCCATACAGTTTTTTTGTGCTTCCCCCTGCCTTATACCATCATTTCATAGATCCTATCTGTTACCCTAATGATAATCCGCGGTTTAAGACATCTTACAAACATGTGTAGTTACAATAATAAAAATAAAAAGAGTTTGAGTATGCTAATCAGACACAAATTACAAATATAACAACTTGCTCAAATAGAAGTCCTTATGTATTTTTATTTTAAAACTTGTTAGGTTCTGTATAGTTAGTACACAGGTTGGTAGACTATTTCATAGTCGAACAGCTTGCACTGGAACTTTAGTTTTAGTCCATATTACTAACAATCCCTCCTCCCATTAACCCTGAAAATATGTGGTTTAATTTATAAGTAAAATAAAAAAAAAATAAGTAATTTGTAATGGCATACAACTTGATGGCTCTGGGGGGAAGGTATTGTTAGTAACGAGGTTTAACAACCCCATTGCTAGCAATATACCCTATCAGGTCGACCTCCACGCGGTTCCCCCTGGAAACCATCGTGATTTATTCTTATGAAATTCGTCACCATGGGTCTCTTCCTCAAATTCATGTTTCATTAAAAAATATTGGTACTCGCCTTCTGCTTTAGAGTTGCCTAAACTGTCCTACTTTTTTTTTATGATGGGTGAAAATTGTATGGTAACCTCGCCTGCGCTAACGGGATACGCTGGCGGAACACCAGTGAAGGGTGATAGATGAGAATGAAAACAGGCCAGTTAGCCCATCATGATGAATTCATCAGGAATTAACCATGATAGTTTCCAGGGGGAACCGCGAGGAGGTCGACCTGGTTGGGTATATTGCTAGCAATGGGATTCTCAGTCTCCATTACTAACAATCCCTTTCCCCCTTGACAATTAAGTAGGTCAGTTAACCTGTTGTGACGGATTCAACTAGAAGTAGAGACTGACTTCACAGGGTATATTGCTTGCAATGAGAATTAACGTTCCCATTACTAATAAGCCCTCTCCTTTCATCACAAATAAGTAGCCGTTATTTAAAAGTTGGCATTTTCTAATATTGACGCAACTAGAAAATAAACTTTTGCAATCACCTACAAACAACAAGATTTCATTATTTATTAATAATATGCTTCTTATTTTTACGAAGCAGCAGAATTTCAATCTTTAATAATAATCTCTTCATATCTTCCAAACGGTATAACAGATATTTCTTTTTCTTAAACTCTGCATAATGTTGGTATGAATTTTTTTTTTATAAAGTTTCGGTTACCGAGTAAGTAAGGTAGCGTTAACAAGTCCATAAACGGTCTATGTTATGACTTAAAGCATTTTAAGACACTTTTTGGTTCTGTTTTCTTTAACAACAGGGAAGGCAAAAAACTAAGCCTATATAGTCGTTGTTTTCAGTTAATTTGTGGTATATATTTTATTTTTTTCCATTTTGCAAATCCAAACATTTCGGGCGAATCAGATTTGCGAATGACATTGACAGCTTGAAAAATTGAAATTGACGCATAATTGTTGACAGTGAGTCCGCTGCCGTCGCTCTGGTTGTTTCTCCGCCATTTGTTGTTGTCAATCACTTGTTTTGTATTAAGTATTTATTAGTTTTTAATAAAATTATGCCACCTAAATTAAAGTTTGCTGAAGGTAAATTGTTTATTAGAATAAAATTATTCAGAAGAATAACATATATACAATGCATTGTAATATAGTTTGAATAACTGTCTGTTTCTAGGTGAAAAAGTTTTATGCTTCCATGGACCATTGATTTATGAAGCAAAATGCCTCAAAAGCTCTGTAACTAAGGATGACCATGTTCGTTACCTAATACATTACGCGGGATGGAACAAAAAGTATGTATACAGTAATAACCTTAAAATGCATTGTAGCTTTGCTATAATTTATCTACATCTTTTTAAATAGGTATATCAGCAGGTCTTATTAATATTTGTTGGTTCACTACAGAGTTTATTTTTTATAATAAAAAAGCAGATAACTTATAGACAGTGAAATCTTAGTTGTTATAAAGATTTTTTTATATTTCAGTTGGGATGAGTGGGTGCCAGAGAGTCGTGTGCTTAAATACAATGAGGCTAATGTACAACGACAGAAGAAGGTGCAAAGAGCACATTCTGCACAACCTGTTAAAACCAAGAAAAGTAAGTTTCAAAAACAGTTATCAAGTTATATTTATCAATAATTTGGTAATATATTTGAAGTAATGGGATGCTCATATAAGCTAAACAAAAATCCCTAAAGATATGAACATAAGAAAACAAGAATCTCACATTCATTTATAATTTTTTTATATATTTGAGTAGGTTTGACTACAATCTTACCTGATCTTGTGATGGTTTTAAGATGTTACATGCAAACTCAAATAATGCCTATTCACTCTAATTTTACTGGTCTGGAAACATAGATACTGAAAGAGAATTCTATTCCATTCCACACAATGGGCCACTTGTAATTGTGGAAATACTAGAGCAAACTATTGTTTTAAATTAACTAAATCATACTAATATTATAAAGTATTAACATTCCCTTGTTTTGCACAGGTAGACAGATTTTTTTTAATGTTACTGATAATGTAGCTTTCTATAGATGAAAGAATTTTTAAAATTGGTTAATTATCTTTTGAGTTATCTATTACAAACAAAAAAAAATTCCTCTTTATAATATTATTTTACATCTGAAAATTTGTAAAGATATTTCAGGTATGTTAACCAACTGAGCATGCTTAAATATTTAATGGATTTGAATGAAACTTGGTATATTATATCTCAACAGATAAAACACTGTATAGTATATTTCACATGAGAAAAGCTGCAGAAAAAAGCTATGATATAATAATGTTGATGTTTAAATTTAGTATAAAATTATGTTTTTAAACTATTTTCAGCAACAGCTAAAGGCCGAAAGTCAGAGGCTGCTAGCTCAACACCTGCACGTGAGGAGAGAGCTTCCACACCAGCTGGTAAATATTTATATTTAAACATAATATTTTATTGCAGCAAATGTGTAATTAATATAGTTGTAGTTAGAAATATGTTTGGGGTAAAGGTTTGACTGAATGTGGTAATTAAATTCCAAGTTACATTACATTAGGTTTCCTTAGTGTTATGAATCTTAAAACCTTTACCAGAATGTATACAGAATTGGTAACTTGCATTATTATATTTTATTTTATTATCATATATAATAGAGATATTATAATCTCTAAAATTAATCATATGATTAATTTTTGCATTAAGAATTATACCTTACCCTTGTCTAGCTTTCATTTATTATTTTTGCCTAATAGCTAAATAATCATAAAACGTGACTATAATAAATAATATTGTACATTTAATTACTTACTCTCTTACAAAAAAACAAGTGTTAAAAGTGATATACATGATGAGCAAATAAATACATTTATTTATAAATAAATAACCACCTCTATTCACCACAATATTGATTCAAAGATTGTAACAGACACAGAAAGAACACTGGTTTTGTATGTGACAAAGTTACCATAAAGACTAATCAGCTTGTCTTGAACCCTGGTGAATTAACTTTTTGATCATATTTATAGTGTCAACTCTCTATTAATTTTATTGTACTGTACTGGAAACATCTTTCCTCATTAAACTTTAACCCTAACATCATAAATACAATCACAAAAATAAACAACAGTTTATAAGAACATAGTGTAAAAATAGCGGCAAAATGCTGTAATGCTTCAGTTAATTTTTCTCTTAATCTCAGTTGAAATGTAAATGGTCAAGGCATTAAATATTAAGGCACCACAATTTTATGTGTTCTGCTACATTTCAATTGTTTATTAAATGTATGAGTAATTTGTTATGGGGGCAAAATATTTTGTGTGTACATAATTCAATATTCAGCTTCAGTACTTAATAAACAACATCAGTTCACTGTTGCGGATTGATGATGGTTGTTCACCATCTATGGGTATAAAATTTTGGCTTTATTTTTTTTTAATTATATATTTTAATATTTCTTGTATTTATGTGAATAAAAGCTCACCCACTTTTGTGTTATTAATAGGGAGGTAAATAGAAGTGATTATTTTATGTGAAAACTAGGGATCCACCTGGCTTTGCATGGGTGAAATGCTAAAAATTTTTTTGTTTACGACATCACATTAAACATCTTTAAAATTATGATTGTTTCTCTACTATATTATGCATGTATTAAATGTATAAACTTTCCTTTTGAATCATTCTATCTATTAAAAAAAAACTGCATACATAGGGAAAGATATTTAGCGAAGGTTGAAAATTAAAATCCCTGAAGAACTAAAGGTGTGGTTGGTGGATGATTGGGATGTGATAACCAGGCAGCAAAAACTCGCCATCCTACCGGTCAAGTTGTCAGTTGAACATAGGGGAGGACTAGAAGCGACTTTGTTTTATACTATGTTGTAATAGTGATATTGTATGATATTTTATAATAGTTGATAATTATTTTAAAACATATACCCTTGTGTAATGTTAATACAATATGTTACACCGACCCCATATAATTGAGATATAAAGGCAAGAAAATAATGATATCTTGTAACTTCTTAAACTTATGAGTACAGGTTCACTGTTGGATTACTGATTTCTTTGTTTTTTAAGTTGGATATGAGGAAATAATATTATCTATGTATTCAGGTAAAGACTCTGAGAGTTCGTCCACTGCTGCTAAAGCATCGAAGACTCAAAGTAAGGACACACCTGCTGATTCAGGATCTGATCAACCTAAGTAAGTTGATTTCATTATCTAATGTTAAGGTTGGCTGGAAGAGATCGCTATTTAACGATAAGGCCCATTCTTGCCTTTTTATTTTGCTTTTATGTAATTAAGTATTTATTTTGTTTGCATACATATTGTTAATCTTTATAATCTGTATCATTCTTTGAAGGGAACCATAAAGAGTTTTCATCTATTTATTCATTTGCTGTAGTTCTTAGGTATGGCAGCACAAGGTTATAATATGAGCGTCACAGTATGTGTTTTGTCTGTGGTGCTGTTCATCTTTATAGGTGACAGTTACCACTTACCATTATGTTTATCTTGTTGGGCCATTATCTTTTTTTTATAGATGATTAATGAACTGGTAACCCCGTATATCGTTAGGTCAGGATTTAACCAGTGGCGCATGATAGGTGAATAATGAAAAAGCAGGTCAGTCACAAACGACGGTGGAATCGATGACTTTTTTGGGATTGGTATTAGTAATAATCCCTTCCCCCAATCGATATTATTAGCCAAGCTTCAAATCTGAGTCTACCCACTCTACATACCTACACACACATATATATATATATATATATATATATATATATATATATATATATATATATATATATATATATATATATATATATATATATATATATAGTAATGGAATAAGAAATGACTATGTATGAGAAAGTAAATAAGTTCACCAGTAACAGAGAAGTTGTGTAGCCACGTTTTTGGTTTGGATGGGCTGTGTGAAAGATGATGTGCATAAAAGAGTAGTAAACCCAGGTATGATTGTTGGTAGGGATTTTTGAAAGAAAAATACACTGCGCTGTTCTTAAATAAATGGGAATGGACAAGGTTATATAAGGTAAAGATTATGATGATATATAATTTATAACAATGTAATCCTTATGTGCAATAAAGTATAAATAAATTATATAAATAGACGTGGATACAAGTCTTATAAATGTTAAACGTTGTAGCATTAGGCAAGAACCTGTAATGACATCGTTGTAATAATTAAAATTGCAATAAATAAATATAAACATAATAAATATCAACTGTCAACTGAACCCATGGACTTTATACACTACTTCAAGGAATAGTTCTAAGCAGATGTGGGGTTTCATTTAGAGTTGGGTGCATCTTTAGAAATTTTCTTGTAAACATATCATGATTCTTATAATAAGTATAGTGAAGTTCCGAAGATCAAGTACATCTTATACTTTGATTGATTATCTTAATACATACAGTCAAGCATCGTTCATCCGATCGAAAGAACCCCGCCAGCGTATACCGTTAGCACAGGCGGCGATACCACTCCATTAATATCCACAAAAAAAACAGACAAAACAAAATAGTTACTTGTAAGCTTGTATGAATAGATAGATGAAGGTGAAGGATGCGAAAGAGGTATGTTTGAATTGGAGCATTTGGCATTTCATCTTTTCTGTCCACTCCAATGAAACATAAGCGTGATGTATATGAGTATGTATGTGTCTTATATAATTCCATAATTAATAATTCTCATGAGTTAATTGTAATATATTATATTTTTTTTACAGGAAAAAACGTGGTCGACTCGATTTGTCAATCGAGTCCGAGGAACAATATCTAGCGAAGGTTGAAGTGAAAATTAAAATCCCCGAAGAACTAAAGGTATGGTTGGTGGATGATTGGGATGTGATAACCAGGCAGCAAAAACTCGCCATCCTACCGGCCAAATTGACAGTCGAACAAATTGTAGACAATTATTTAGCATTTAAAAAGTCAAGTAAATCACACAATCAAGCGAAAGAATCGGTCCTCGTCGACATCACAGAAGGTATAAAAGAGTATTTCAATGCAACATTAGGGTCACAGCTTCTATATAAGTTCGAGAGGCCCCAATATAGCGAGATTTTGCAAGACTACCCAGAGAAGCCCATGTCGCAAATCTATGGTTCAATACATCTATTAAGATTGTTCGCCAAAATGGGCCCAATGTTAGCATATACGGCGCTCGATGAGCGATCATTGCAACATGTGTTGTCGCACATACAAGATTTCCTTAAATATATGGTAACTAACAGATCTACATTATTCAATCTGCAAGATTACGGAAATGCAACTCCTGAATACCATAGAAAAGTGCAGTAGGTCAAGAATGTATTGATGGCTTTTTTTACTTGGCGTATTTAGTAAAATGATAGGGACGTGTCTATTTATTAAAATTTTTTTAACAAAAAATAAATAATAATCCTACTGACTTAATAAATGTGAAAATTTGTACAGTTTTTCTGTCATTGAATCATATTTAAACGGATTTAAAAGGAACTTGGTACACCAGATGGGCCTACCTTAGATAAAAACATAGGTATGTTTTATTATACTTTATCCATGTATTATTTATCCTTTTATTATAGAGATTTGCTCATTCTATGAACTGTTACTATAAAAAGATCTGTCAAGATTGTTTACTAAATATGCCATGTAAAAAGAACACTAGTTATAATAGGTTATACAGTAGGTTAAGTTTTATTATATATGATTATTTGCTGAATAAACTGACTGCGTCTTTATATTTGAATTTTATTTTCTTATTATAGTTATAACAACAATAACGTTTTATTGTTGAAAATAATATTTGAATCATATTTATTCGCTTGCTACATGGTACAATAAGAAGTTACATATACAGGTACATAACATGCAGCACCCCGCAGAGGTATGCAAATGTTAAATTGTATTTAGTTTCTACATTACAATTATAAAATCCAAACATTTTCCAAATTACAATATTCTTTATGTCAAATTATCTTCTTTTATTACATACATTGTTTTGTCATTTAAATATTCTATAACTGTATATAATAGCATTTTTCTAAGAGAAAGTGAAATATATTACAATAACACGTTATTGTAAACAGTCCTACAGCAAACCCGTAACGGGTTTGCTGTAGGACTGTTACTCCTGGTACCGTGCGAATTTAAGAACTAAAAATCTTTTTCTTCAGTGGATAAACACCACAACAATTTAAGATTTTATTGTTAGATTGTCATACATTTAAGATTTTGATTAGATATCTACTTTCATATCGTACGAAGTCGTCTACAGTAATTCTGTTTACCATTAGACGAGCCGTATTCTTATTTGCCACCATAGTAATCTGTCGGTCTATTATTACATTAATTTGACCATGAAACATGAGTGAATTTTTTTTAATGGAATGGTAAACCCGCCTGCGTTATCAGTATACACTGGCGAGGCACCAGAGATGATAAGTGAATATGAAACAGGTCAGTTTAGCCCATCATGACAAATTCACCAATGAATCAATCACGATGGTTTCCAGAGGGAACCGCGAGGAGGTCGACCTGATAGGGTATATTGCTAGTAAAAAGATTGCTAATCCCCATTACTAACAATCCCTTTTTCCCCAACATGAGCGTAACTATTAACTCGCCGTGTCAATAAGGTTTTTTTTTTACTTTTTTTCACGTAGGAATATTTCTTTTGGCATTTAAGGTATTTTCCATTGCATATGTACATTTAGACATGTATTTTGTGCTCAGCTGAAAGCTCTGCTCGCATTAGGGCACCAGACAATCCTGGAATCCCGCTCTCCCTCCCTTTCCCCCTTAAGTATAAATAATAGAATACTCCTTTAAAAGGATGCTAATCGTGTCAATTCCACTCTGTAACATTATAGCATCATACAAGTAATCGTCATCCATAAATGTCATTTGTTTAACTACTGAGCTGTGTAGATCGCGGTGCGCTGACTCACGCACTATTCGCCACAAAAAACATCATTCCCCCTACATGGGCAATATGGTCACATTGGTCATTGCTCAAATACGGCGAGTTCATGATTAACTTGCTCGTAATAATGGAGTAGGTAATTACTAACAATACCAATCATTGCGTCACGCCATTAATTTTAAATAACTCCACAGTAGGTATGATTTGTGGTGTTATTTTCTAATATTTGTATTTTCAGTTTAAATGTTTTTCGAAAGTAGATACTATTTTATGGATCATCATAAACTAAATTTAAACAATTTTGATTAAAATCAATTAGAAATTTAGTTCATAATAGACCTTAGAATAAAGAATTCGCTGTGATAATAAATTGAAATTTTATATATTTTGTATCTAGAATTTTTTTAAACAACGTTTTACAGGGTAGTCTTGGACTCTTTCGGTACCTGCATCTTATTTTCTTACATATGTATACATAGATAGATATTCTTTATTGTTTTCTCCATAAGATTACAATAGTAAACTTATTATAAATACCTACAAACAATTATAAGAAAAGATTACAAAAAATCAATGTAAACTTATTATAAATCTTTTCAAACAATTATGGAGAAAAAATACATAATGAATATATAATATCTGTTTCATCAATCTTATTTGACACTAGCTGTATCCCATGGTTTTACCCGCGTGAATACGAGTATATCACGTATTTTATGTGCAGTAGCAACAAGAATTCATCCATGCATCGTTACAAACTTTCGCATTTATAATATTATTAGGATTCTTTCCTTGCGTATATTCTCCTATCAAGGATGCGCTTTTTTATTTTTACACTATATAAATTATAATTTTTTGAGGTTATGTTTTTTTCTTTTTCTGCACTATATCCAGGATGAGAAAATTATGTTTATAGCGGATGTATTTTTAGTTTTAAAGATTTATAAACTCTGGGTTGGTTTTAGGCACTTGAAAAAAATACTTAAAAATAAATTACTTCTTTAATTTTATCACCATCACTTCTCGGTTTTTTCGGCCTACTATGTATCTTTGCAGTACATTTCGCATTTCACAATGACCTTTCACAATATTCATTTAAGCAATTGGACCAAAAAGACTTAGTTGGCATTTTGAAGATTTTAAGTATTCTATACTTTGTTAAAAAATAAAAATTACGTATTATAATTTCTATTAAATATAATTAAAGAGTTATAAGTTAATTATACATGTTGTTGTTTTATATAACTCATGAAATTACCTGGAATGTTTCAATCGTTATACGTTTTTATCATACTACGTCACGCCAACCACAAACTACACAATTCGACTGTTAGTTCAGTTAAATTAACAATTAGGCCAGTAATTTTAATATTATGCGTTTTTACAAGTAATTTAAAAATAATAGATTCTCCAAAACTTGGGCGATTCATACAAAAGTAATTGATGCGAATAAGGATTGTTTTCTATTTTACGTGAGGACATTTACTTCACAATTTTACACATTACTGCTTATTCTTTTACATGTGTTTCCATTAAATTCCATTCTTTATTGTACACAAGCTCATTGTTAAGAAAAATTAATTTGAAACATAATGTACAAAGGCAAGCTTATCTCTAATAAGAGATTTCTTCCACTCCATATTCCACTAAATCCAGAGTATTTTCACTAATGCCATCGAAAATCTACGTGTTTTCTTTTAAATTATTAATTAGAATTATCTATGGGTGTTTTACTCATAACTATAAGATTTCATCGTCCATTGGCCACATTTCAAGGGCAAGATTTTCATTAGAAAAGAATTGTACTGAAATTATCTCTCGCAGTAGGCTACGATTCAATGTAGGCATTGAATCCAATTTTGCTTCTCACTGTATGAACATCTGGGACTTCATCCGAATAAAAGAATAGGTACCTACTACGTCAGGTCGATCTTTACGTGTTTCCCCTGAAAACCATCGAGATTAAGTCTTCCGAATTAACGAGCCATTTGATCTACTTATCCTTTAAAAAGCTAGCAGCACGCCTGCGATGCCTCTGGTGTTACGGGTGATCATGGGCGGCGGTAGTTCAGATACCATCAGGTGAGCCGCATGCTCGTTTGCTGACTGTTATAAAAAAATCTTGTCATCATTCATTTGTACCTCGTCAGTTTATAATTAGAGTATAGCTGAGCTTAGTATTTAATTTTCATCTTATAAATAAACTTGTATTTGAAATCTCAACATGTGTATTAAAATACCTTATGTAATGACTAAAAAGTTTCCTAAGTAAGTAAATAAAGGAAGAATACTGTTAATAATGGCTAGTGCGGTGTACATATGGAAACGTACTCAGGGTCCACTGCTGCCTTATAAGGTTGGCTATTTGCAAGCTGGCGGCGAGGTCGGCGGCGCGCCGGCGCTGGCCTGATGGACTGTATTACAACACACGTTATTGTCGAGGTCTGGTCGAGTGCCGACAGCTGGCCGCACTGGACTCCAATCAGTAAAGGTGAACAGGTTAGCAGCAACGTAATAAACTGTATGAACTATATAACTACAAGCTGTGGTCGCGACTTCGTTCACATTTACTTAACGCTTTATCTCACATTCCATCAAAATTATATTTACAGCAACTTAATTTATTCGCACTTATTTTTAAAGTCATTTATTGTGCAGAAATTTCTAATAAGAGTTTCTTTGCGTGATAGAATCCGAAACGGGGATATCCGCAAAAGAACCAAAGTAACCGACATAACCCGAAGGATGAAGAACCAAAAATCAATGGGGAAGAGAGGTTCTTGAGTGGCGACCTCGTACGGGTAAACGTGTAGGACCCTCCACTAAATGGAGTGACAACCTTAAATGAGGGACAGGGAGTCAGTGGAAGCAGGTGGCTCAGGAACGTTCCTTATGACAGTCTATGGGGGAGGCCTATGTCCAGCAGTGGAGAGATAATAGCTGAAATGATGATGATGATAAGTGGGTAAAAACAACAACTTTTTTACTCTTTTGGAAGTAATTTTGTAAACTAAATATGGCTTATATTTTATTGTACTTATATAAAATTTAGTTACAATCCGTTCAACTTTTTATCTGAAACGCTAACACACATATAGACAAATAGGCAAAGCGATAAACAAACTTTTACACAAACAGAAAAAAAACGGTTAACATTAGATTTCGAGTCGATCTAATAATTAGCTGGAAATTGTTTAAAATTTAAACATGTGTCGCAAAAAAGTGCGTGGACGAAATGTCAGTTGGAGATTGAAGAAAGGTTGTTAAACTTCTGGTAGTAGTAGTGGTGGTCAATCTTCATGTGTTGGCAGTCACACACATACTAATAATTAATACTAAACAAAACTAAATAGCAGAATTAAACAAAATAGTTCTTATTAAATAACTAGTAAAAAGTTAAAAACCACTGTTTTTGCTTTAGTAATGTATGTGCCGTATACTTACAAGTAAAATAAAAAATAAATACACGAACATTTTAATGTCAGAATATCCGGATTGAATTATGTATGGAGAATGATCGACTAGTTTGGGGACATACTAGAGACATTGGAGAGAAATACTAGTGCATATGCCAGTTTACTGAATAACAAAAACACGGGTTTAACCTAGTTGTAATTAAACAAATGTGTTCACAATGTAATATTCTTAAGTTATTTATGGTGATAAAATAATGAATTACAGATGTCACAATTATAACTAGGTAACATTATGCACAATGTTCAAGAGGGGAGATCTAGATATGTTTTTCTACTGTTATAAATAGATAGATACAGTGGCTATATAGGCACATACCAACAATAATTGGCGAGATAAGACCTAGTATCTAATGACGATTTTCTTTATAAGGATACAGGTGATTCAGAATGCAATTTGTGATAAGATTTTTTGCATGGTCAAACTTTTCTACTAGGTATAAATATCGCTAATAGATGTACTTTATCTACTGGGTTTTTTTTATGGGTGAAAATGGTATGGTAACCCCAGCCTGCGCTAACGGGATACGCCGGCGGAGCACCAGTGAAGGGTGATAGTTGAGAATGAAAACAGGCCAGTTAGCCCATCATGATGAATTCATCAGGAATTAACCATGATAGTTTCCAGGGGGAACCGCGAGGAGGTCGACCTGGTTGGGTATATTGTTAGCAATGGGATTCTGTCTTTATCACTAACAATCCCTTTCCTCCCTATCTACTGGGTAGGTCCCATACTAAATGATACAAAATTGGAAATATATAATCTAGTATTTTGTGAGGTCCCCTGTTCTTATAACAGTAGTCATATCGTGATGTTGAATATTTTATTTAAATAATGAGCTATCAAATGCTAAAAGAAATTTTTAAATTCGACTAGTAGTGGCAGAGACTAGCGCATTGTAATAAACAAACTCTTCCGCTTTGTAGATCATTAGTATAAATATACTTTTAAATTCGACTCTTTTCTAGATTTTTAAGCGTCCTCAATAAGTGGTACTTAATTCTTTTGCATTTATTTTTTGTATATTTTACGTATCTTGATAATTATTTTTGGAATCCATAGGATCTCCTTCATATAGATTGAGTAGATGACCAGATAGAGAGAGTCTGCATCGTCATATACTATTTATATACTCGTAGGGAAAGAGTTGCCGCACATACCAAGAAGTGAAGTTCTTGCCTATGTTTTTCAAATAATTTACAGCAATTGATGGCAAACGTGGATAGGCTATTCGTGGGTTCGCGAGCTTGATTTAAATCCACATCATGACTTTCCATCAGGTGAGACTTATGAATCGCGGGAATCTTGTGTAAAAAAAGTGTCTATTTTTGTTAGGTCTAGTCATAATTATGTACAGAATCTTTATAATTACTCTGTTAATAAATAGTGCACACTATAAAATATCTATATATATGTAACAATATACGAATATACGTATATTGTTAGTGTGATGAAACATTAAAAGAAAGTTATTTTGGACACGCGAGAATGCCGTTGCGTCGTACTGAAATAGTTCGTAAGTCCGCCACGTGCGGTTAACGAAGTTTATTCGTACAGTGTGGTATGGATAATGTTTAAAGTAACCATCTCTATACATAAATAATATAATTGGAGAAAGGATGAGTTTAGCAATAATTAAAGATTGTGTCCCATAAAAAAAATTACTTCAATTGTGACAAAATTAGTTATTCTGATCTAAGAACTAATGGGACCAATCTGTAAGTTCCAGATAAAAAAGGAATTTTCCAAATCGGTTTAGTAAACATTAAAAAAAAAACAAAACAAACAAACAAAAAAAAAAACAACACAAACACAACCGAATTGAGAACCATCTTTATTTTGAAATAAGTTGGAAAAAGGTGAGTTATGATACAGATAATATAATACTACACTAGTTATGGTTACAAAAACAGCAGGTGGTAAACTGACGGATTTGGTTTTTAAGGCAAGCAGTTAGATTTTGTTCCACAAATAAAATCATCAATTTTAATCGTGGCAAAACCAGTTATTTTTATTTAAAAACTAAACCACTGATCCGATTTTGATAAAATTTCTATGGAACCAATCTGAATGTAAATTAAAAGATATTCTGATCTGAAGATATCCTTTCAGATAAAAAAGAATTTTCCAAGTTGATATAGAAATGATGGAGTTTTTATGCTTATCATAGGCGTATTTAAAAGTTCAAGTAAAACTTCTCGAAGGCATGTCTGAGAGGTACAGATGCGTCTTTTTTAAGAGGCCAGTCAACCCTTGGGAAATAATCTTAAATACGTCAATAGATTAGAAGTAACAAACAAACAAATTACAGCTGAATTGACCTCTTCCTTTTTTTAAATTGCTTGAAAAAAAAAAACAATAATTATTTGAAATTTTTAATTTTTATTTATTTTTGTACTCGCACACATGTTTTTTTATGTGAAAATGAATGTGTACATTGATTATTCGTTTTCATAATTATTGCCTAACTGAATGACATAGAAATCATATTTTTTGTTGTAATATTTTTCTTTTATATAATATAAGCATATTTTGAATCATAATTAATATAATACTTTTCTTTTATATAAACATATTTTAAAAAAGACATTTTTTGTTGTATAAAATCACTGAACCGATTATGTTGACACTTTACACATATATTTAGCTATAGCTCGGAATGGATAATAAACATCACTTCAAAAATATCTATACGCCTCGTATTTTAAGACTTCTCGTAGATAGATAGATAGATAAACACTTTATTGGAGCCATTTATGACACACGTAAATAAACAAATGAGTTCATTAATAAGGTATTCAATAAATTAAATACTTTTTTATATCTACAATTAAAAAAAAAGCATTCTTTATGTATTATTTAGTATTCTTATTATGTGTTAATTATTACCATTCATTAGTTAATAAGTAAAACTTTATAAAGTAATATCACGTACGCAATTTGATTGAGTTCAAGTCACGTTACTCATGTATTTTTATACTTAAACATGTTACGTTCCAGTCATGGTCATGCAATGTTCAGCTGTTCAAATAATGAATATTAATCATCACCAAAACAGTTTTGTTGTAGAATTAATAGAGAAATGGTAATGGAAACATTAACATTTCGTTTAGTCCTTTAAATGCACGAAAGTAATATATTCAACATAGAGAATGTTAATTTATAACAGGACTAGCTGTAACATGTGATTTTTTCGCATGATTTAGGATATAATAATTTTGTGCTACAAAAATTATACCAAATTTAATCATCAAAACCGGTTATTTTGATTTAAAAACAAAACTACTGAATCGATTTTAATAAAATTTCTGTGGGACCAGTTCATAAGTATATATATTCTTTCAGATAAAAAATTACAAATCGGTTTAAAATTGACGGAGTTATAAGACTTAAAAATATGCAGCCGAATTGAGAACTTCCTCTTTTTTTTAAAGTCGGTTGAAAAAGTGTATGTAATACCCTAGTAATTAATAATTCTTAATTCGTCTATCTGTTTACTAAATATCGTTCAAATCCGTTTAGCCAAGCGAGATTGTGCAACAAACATCTATTCATCCAATGATTTAAACTTACTAAAAAGCTATATGAGTAACTTAGAACAATATGTATATTTTATTCTGTCATTAAACCATGATACTGGATAAAGGTCCCCCGTTTCTTTCTAAAACATCCTGTTCAACACCACCTCAAACCGTTATACAGAGATGTAGATAAATTTTATACACAAAAAAATTTCAATTAATAACTTGAGAATCTTTGTTCTCAATTGGTTTTCCTTTATTAGAGTTATAATGGCCGGCTCTTTACCACTTCAAGTATTTACATACTTCTCAAGAAAGTTCCGTAAACACTTACATATGTACCCACAAAATATTTTTTTTATTAAATATTTCGAACGAGGTTCGAAATTCAACTGCCTTTGTGTGTGTACATTACGCAATATCTTCGCCAATTCTAATCTGATTTCGACATTTCTTTTTTCAATCTATTTTTTTTTTTATTTTTTTACAACACAGGGGGCAAAAATCATATTGTTCCTATTCAGTTTGTGGTAATTCCGCAAAAACTATGTAAACTCCGCAAGGAACAATGACTACCATTGTTCCTTGCGGAGTTAGATAAATTACTTTTTAGTCGTTTAAAAAAGGATTTGTACCGGGTATTTTATGTTGGGCAAGGTATGACTGAGACCTTAAGAGCAAAATCTGGGTTAATGTGTCACTTGACTCATCTCTGTACAAGTGAAACGTTTAATTTCGATATTGACAGTGGATATTTATTATATAGTCATTCTCCTTAAAAAACCGTAAAAATTGTCTTCAATCGTGAACATCTATACCTACACCGATAAACGATAATATGTCTCTATTCGTTCTTTAATAAAAAAAAAAATTGCCTAACATTGTTTTATTTTTTTTTATAATTAAAGAAATAGGTATAACCTATTTTAATGTAAATTTTGCTTCGATTTTTAACAAACATTTTTCCGCTCCACAAAGTAAAACAACTATTTGAATAGTTATAAAATTAATATAGGACTTACACGAGAGCAAATCCTATACATTGCGAAGACAATTATGATAATCAGTTTAAAAATAGTGACGTAATCAAATTACATATTTATAAATGTATAATATCGAATTTTATAATCTTAGATATAGATGGCGCTTATAAAAAAGAAAAAATAATAAATATTGCATACCACTAGTTTCGAATCACAATGCCGACGTTTCGTTTCACTTTTCACTTCTCCCGAATAAAATATTAATAAAAAAATATATTTAAAATAAGACGAATTGAGAAAAAAATTTATTTATTTTAGAAAATGGATCTTTCATAGCTACATGAAGAAGTGCTTTTAATTAAGTTTCGGTGCTTACGATTGTTTCCTACTAAGAAAAAAAAATACTTCTAAAATAAACTAAAATACTTCGGTTTGATTTTTAACAAAATTCGTGGCATAATTCAGTCTTTTTTTATTATTTAATTATATTTGTAATATAAAAATGTTACCATTCCCAAGGACTAAGGTATTATGCCTGTGTATCCTGTAATTTTACAGTCATATCCTACCCTCTATTTTTCAAATAAAAACACATCTTTATCCTTGTCTCAATGCAAGAATATTTTTTCTTAATTTGCACATCTAAATATAGGTACGAATTTCACTACAACGCAGGGACAGTTAGTAATAAAAAAAGCTATTATGTGTTGTTCCAATTATAAAATTGTTAATAAGCAGTTTACCAAAGCCAAGACCACTTTACATTCACCAATTGTTTTCTGGCGCCGCGAGGGTCATGGTTATTTTTAGGGTGCACGCAGATATTATTCTAGCAGTTCAGAACAGACTTCTGCATAAAATATTATATGTTTTTGTAATTTTTTTTACTGTTGAAAGGTTTAAAAGTGTGGCTCACGAATAGCCTATTCTTATAAGCTTAAATTGGTCTAGATTATATGTGGTAGAAAAAACATAAGCAGGGAAAGAGTTCCCGTTCCTTGGCCGTACACATGATGGAGATAGTCCTAAAGCGCTTCGTGCGCATAAATGGAATGTCTACAATATAATACACATATTAAATAATAGGTACTATAATATTGTTTCGGAGATAAAAATACAGGTGAAATATTCACCGTTAACATGCTTTTGAGGGAGTATTCTACTTGTAAAACTTAACATTTGTCACTAAAGAAATATAGGTGGTAAATTAAAATATTTTAAGCCTCCAATACTAACATGGTGCGTCTAGCCATTCAGATAGTTAATTGTTCATAAAAAATTTATCGTAACATATGGCAACGGCTACCGCTTTTCATTGGTGGGCCATCAGCTTGTTTGCCATTTTAAGGTACATAAAAAAGTTCTATAGCATGAGTATGTTCTAGTTTTACGGTTAACAACTTCAATTTACCCTGTATTAAGAAAATAGAACCAACTGCATGCCTCTGTACTTGTGCTTCTTTTATATATATCCTACATAAAACAAGTAACAGTCATGCAGATGTTATGAGGTCTGTCTCATCCTAAAGTTTGCACTCCGAAGGCTTTCCCCATGAACTGGTGAGCTATAATATTCTCGGAGCGGGGTGCGATGACGACGGCCTCATCTCCTTTCGCGGCGGTAAGGCGACACCGTAGTAACTTGCGCGCCGACTGCCAGTCGCACCACAGCACGCGTCGACTCGACATGTAAGTACGACTTGCTCTGTCAGTGCCTCAGTGTGTAACAGTGAAAAATAGTGTTTTTTTTTTTTTTAAATAAGGCAAGGTGCATTGATCATAAGTCCCAAATCCTTTATTGATAGATCGACCCGGTAAGTAGGTTACAGTGCAGTGATCGCTTCCGTCACGGTGGATTATGCTGGAAGAAAATGTATTTTCTAGGACTTAGTAAAACCTCGACATTAATTGACGGTTTCTGTTAAATACTGAAAATTAATTAGCTGTCCATTATTGCTTAACGTCATCATTTTTGACAGTAATTAATGTATTTATTCTCGTATGTTATTTTATCAAAAGATGTATTTTATAGATATGCCCAAGTAAATGGAGACAATTTTTCTTAAAATTATGTAAAATTCGTTCATTCCTTATTATTTTCTAGATATTATATTTAAGTCTTTCATTACTGTTTCTGTACCAATTAGTTCGGGAGAGATGCCAGCAATTTGTAATAGACAAGTATGCCCTATTTCTATTTTTGAATAACGCGGTGCTCGGTTACGTTTCCCCCCGACCAATAGAGACAGCTGATGTCAAAGTTTTCCCGCGCTTTTGGCAACTTGCCAGCCCATAACCAATGGCGTTAGAGTTCGAAAGCGGGGGCGGGACGCACGCATGCGCAACACGAAAGCTACTGTCAAACAACTTTTTCAGGCCTTTTTATATTTAGACGAGAATGTGGCATGAATTTCAGGCCATCTGGTGTTTCACGTTACATTTTAGATTTTAATAGTTAATATTAAGTTATAGTTAAAAGTAATAAATTATTAGTATATTATAATATCTTTTTTTTAAGATATTACTATCTTGTCATGTAGAAAACAGAAATATGATTTTCTTTCTTAAAATATCATTTACTAGCTTTCACCCGCCATTTTGTCTGCGTAACTACGATATATTTACTGACTAATATAAAAAAATAGTCTATATTCATCTTTATCCCATATAGTACGTATATTCTGAATTTTATGATTGGTTAAACCTTAAATGTGCTGTAAAGTAACAAACAGACATAAAAAATAACTAACATTCACATTTATAATATTAGTATGGATTTCTATTAAGGATAAGCTCTAAACTAGACTTTTGTATTGCTACTTATCTTTAAGTATTTATCTTTTCTTACAAATCCATGTATCGATGGTAGTATAAAGTCATATAAATAAATAAAAATATAATGGCATTTTTGCAACGAGTTGTTTTGATTTAACAACTAAGCTATTGAATCGATTTTGATAAAATTTCTCCTATAAAAAAGTTTGTGTCATAATACCAATTTATAAGTATATCTTTGCAGATAAAAAAGAATTTTCCAAATCGATTTACAACTGATAAAGTTATGGGGTAATAAACATAAAATTAATGTACAACCGAATTGAAAAAAATCTTCTTTTAAAGTCGGTTGAAAATACTATATTTTTTCTTCTTTATTCATTGGGGAAAGTTGTTCAGTTTTATAATATATTTACTATAGTTTCATTTCATATTGTTACACCTTTTCAATCTAAATTTAAGTACAAAGTACAAATTATAGCTATTTAGCACATATTGGTATAGTGCCAAGAAGTAAACAAGCGTTCTACGTCACACATGCCTGTACCTGAAAACAATAACATATTACAATGATGTGCATCTACTGTTTAAATAAAATAACGTATAAAGAAAGCAAGCAATGCACTCTATAATGATAATATAAATAAACAAATAATTGGCAGTATGCTAATGTCCAAATATCGGCGTATTTAAGGTTAGTTTCCGGGGGCTGGTTGGCAAGAAAATGCGTATCTCTTAGAGATGTCTTTGTCTATAGCCAAAAGCTCAGCTCCTTATTTACCAGATAATTATGTGGTGAGCACGGCCAACCCGGCCCCCCCTTTAATATGTGTATGATTACAAAACAAAAATCAGTTGCTTAAACGTTTCGATTTGGTACTATTTAATTTAAATACTGTTTTTGTAATAATTTCAACAACATTCGATTACCATTTCTTTATTATACCATATCAATCGTTAATTGTCGACTGCTGAAGATAGGCCTCCCTTTATTGGGGGGTTTTGCCAGTACTTGCCACGTTTGACAGGCGAGTTGGCAATCGCAGTTAAGCCTTGGAGATGTTTTAAGAGGGACGCTGCTGCACATCCCTCGACCAAGTTTCTTTAATCGCCTCTTTTGACACCTACGGGAAAAGAAGAGATGGCCGGACAAACGCCAGGACTATACGTCAAAATACTATTTCTTTAAATTAAATTAAAATTGACTATTGTATAGGTAACCTACCTAGTTTTACCTTTATAAAGCTGTGGTAGATAACAATGCGTGGTATGCAGTTAGCTCAGTTTTAATTCCGCGAACACCTAATATTATTCATCAACACGTATAGTGTACGTGCTTGCTTTTAATTTTACAATACGGAAAAATCTCTAAAGAAATTATAGAATAGTAACTTTATTTATTTATTTACTACTCTTAATGTGGTCATTATAAAAACATATTTAATACAAAAGGCGTACTATATAACAGGGATTCCTAAACTTTTAAGATAACGGAACGCCCACTAAACACTTTTTATTTGAGGGAACCCAATATCAAATGATTACAAATCAAAAACACTGTAATTTAAACAAGAACAAAAGTTTTTATAAAAAATATTTTAAAAGTATAACACTTTATAATTTCCTTTAATTTTTAATGTGTGAATAATGAAATTGTTTCACGGTATAAATAATTTCGCGGAACCCTGGTGACTTTTTTACGAAACCTCTAGGTTTAGCGGAACCCACTTTAGGAATCGCTGGTATATAGCATAGCTTTATATATAGCTTTTACCCGCGACTTCGTCGTATCTTTCTGTATCCTTCATCTTACATGGTACGTGTAAATCAAATTTCATAATGGTTAAACTGTTAAAGTGCATGAAAGGTACCAAATAATCAAAAACTCACTTTCACATTTATAATATTAAAAAGGATTAGTTTTACCCACGACTTCGTCTAGAATTCAATCGGTATAGTTATTAATGTTTGCATTGTACGATGACGTTACTTATTTACTTCGAAATAATGAACCCTAATTCCATAACATTACACAGAGGATGTAGTCGCGAACATGCACTTCACTGGAATCCTGTCCGATGACCATAACCCTTCAGGTTATCGCGCTTGCTGACTCACACAAAGGAATGCCTTTATTTTGAATCATTCGCGACTTGGTATTATATTTACCTAAAGACGAGAAAGGCAATTAAATGAACAATAAGTCGCTGTGCGCGAAAGCGTTTAAAAATGAAAATCCTATCAATATTATTTGTAAATGCGAAAGATTGTAATGATGGATGGATTAATGAATGTTTGTTATTCTTTCATGCAAAACTATAAGATGGGTTTCAATGAAATTTGGTATACGGGTAGGTTACATCTTATGATATTTTACGTACTGATTCACGCCATTCATGGGTTAAGTCGCGGGATATGGCTAGTATTGTAATATTTTATTTGCACAAATAGATTTGTATCATAATTTGGGACCCATATGTCAATAAATCCTAAGATTTTACAATACAATTACAGTTGTGTTACTTATATGTATAATAGTTATTATATTTATTATTTATCATATTATTTTTGCACCATATATATTATGTTTTATATACAAACCTATAGATATTTTCTTCTTTCGGATTCTCAAGGTTGACTGGAAGAAATCCCTTTAAGGGATTAGTTCGCCTGTGTGCATTATTGTCATAACTTAATGTAATATTATAAGTGAAAGTAAATAAATAAATAAATAAAACCTATAATTGTAAAAAGTTAATAATATTGTTTTATAATTTATCGTGTATTTTACATACTTTATATAATTTTATATTTAAAAACAAATGAATTGAGAACTAAATAGGAGGCAGGAAGGTACTAAGTCGTTTAAAAAAATAGTAATTATTATTGTATTTGACACAGAATTACATTGTTGTATTATAATTAGTATTCCTAAACAGGATCTTGTTTATTTCTAATTTTATGTAAAATAATAACATTAATTCACAATGAATTGGCACGTTAATAAAATGATAATTACAATACATCATTGAGGTTGACTGGTTCTTTATGGCTTATAAAACACAATATGCATTTAAATTACTGCAGTAATAATAGCGGATAAATACAAATATCGTATGCATTTTTTGTGATTCAGAAGAGTCTGCAATAGACGGATATAGGTAATAATTAAAACTGCGTTATTTCTAAATGAATGCACAGAAATAAACGTCAAGTAATTAAATGTTGGCACCCATGAATTACGAATGTAAAACACAATTGATTACGGTATTTTGCCAGTCAGTAGACCACACGAAGTTAGGTTTATAGCATTTAAATTGTCCCTTTTATGTAGGTATATGGTGAATGCTTAGTGTATGGTAAACAGTAATACCAGTTACAAATCTGTATGCAGAGACGATATTATGGGACTAAAATTAACTGTTCATGGAGGTGAACAGAAATTGTTTACCTTTGCATGCGATTTGAATATTGAATAGATTTGTAAAAGACTTGTCGAGATTTTCTTTTCGTGTTTACTTGTCTTTTTTATGTTTATCGATATTTTTGATAATTTTCTCTCAATAAAATATTTTGTATTAATTGTATTAATTATTGATTAATGTCGCTTTTTTGTGGAGATAATCGTTATTAAATTGCACATGACTTTTTTGGGTTCGCAATACATATGTGTACGGATAGAGCGTAATCCTTGTCCTCAGGGTAATGTTGTTTTAAGTACAATGTTGCTTCTTATCCATGTTCTATTCTCGTTGCAATTTCCGGGTTTCTTTTCTTATTGGATGCCCATGTATTATAAAATCGATTGCAAATTTGAAATTTAATCAATAAAATTATAAGTACGTTGATGTTTTATAAATTTAGAATAATAAATACTCAACTGAACTCAATGCTACGACTGTGACTTAATATCTACCCATTCATCCTTTAAAATTGGCGTGAAGCATTATACCGTTTCGATTACTTTATAAAAATTGTTAGTTACGGCTGTCGAGGTCTTTAACCTTGTATATGGTGAAGCGATTACTTTATAAGTTGACATTGTTAGCTTTTCTTTTTGGATTACAATAGGGGGGATTAGTTTTGCCCCTTTTTTAATACTTATGGCGCAACATCCTTATTTATCCTATCAATTAGTATTATAATAGTGAAAATAAGTCCTGTTATTCAAACATATAAGTAGTTTATTCTATTTATTTAGTTCTTTATTATCCTTATGCACTTTAACAATCTGTTATAAAATTTGGTATACACTTAGTACTTATTTCATAGATTAATAAATTATATTCTGCTTAGGTAAACAAAGTTATTGTCTTTTTAAAGATTTACTTGTTTCTTTAAATGCAAATTTTTTTAAAGTTTTAACGTAAAAGAATAAAATACGCAGTATGTAACAATGAAGTTCCGTTTGTTTAAGATATTTAGCTTGCGCCCGTGACTGGAACCCAGAAATTCTTCTGCATGCAAGATCAATGCACCTTTAGTTCTATAAATAGCACGACGTTGCACGATGTTTTGAACTTTTTGGAGTGAGGGTTCTACTAGACAAATTAAAAATCAATGTTCTACAATAAAATTAAATTTATAATATTATGTTTGCTATGCTAACAATTTATATAAATAGGTAGGCTATTTTAAAAATGGAATTTAAAAATGCATCAGTTTTAGGCAAGAAATATATAGTCATCTTTTCTCGTTTTGTTATAAAATTTTTATTATTATTTTTATTGTTTCATAAGTGAAAAAAAAATAAGTTTTAGCGTAAAGCATTAATTTATTATAAACTGTATTATGAATAAGTTCGTTGAGATTCGCTTTTAGAAAAAAAAAAAAATCATAAAAAATATATTTTAAGAAATGAACACTTTTTTAAACTTTGAATGTTGTTCCAGCTTTTTACTAGGGGAGTAGCAACAAAAACCTGCCAAAATGGACGCCATCAAGAAGAAAATGCAGGCGATGAAGCTGGAGAAGGATAACGCCATGGATCGCGCCGATATGTGCGAGCAACAGGCCAAGGACGCCAACCTTCGTGCCGAGAAGGTATGTTATTATAAATTAATTGATAATGAATGTATCTAATGTAATTTGTATTAAAAAAAATACGACTTCAATTTTGATATAATTAGGTAATATATGTAACCAACATAGTAAACAATATCGATGAATCTAATCATCGAAATAGATTAATATAAAAAATAAACAGTCCAATTGAGAGACATCTCAGACGACGTCAAAATAAGAAGGATTTTAATTTGACTGCATTTTTATGTTTTATTTTGCAAGTAGATACATTGTAGTATTTAAATAATAACGGGTTCACATTTAATATAAAATATTTTCACAATCGTGTAATAACAGCTGTGGTAAGGTTACCATATTTCATTGTAACTTTATTGATTTATCTTTACTTTACTGGTTAGTAAATTAAATACATATAGATGAAATTCATCGATATCATAGTAATGCATCAACCAAAAAGAGCATATTTTTTTTAAAGGCGCGTAATTACTTTTATTATTTACGAGTTGACATTTCTCTTATTTTGATGATACTGTAAAATGGTTTATGCAACCATTTAGAAGTATCAACACTTTAAAATAAATTAATATTATAGTACTATACAATTATTTATGATATTCCTCTTTCGAAGATATCGATATGTATCATAAAATAATTAGCTACTTTATAGTGTAAAATTTTAAAATGGGTTTATATGTTAAAAACTTTAAAAAATATATGTGTAAAAATGTTTTTATTTTCGAAGTTACAAGACCATGCTAAACTTGTAATTAAATATCATAATTAACTTTATTTATTTATATTCTCAATATAATAATTTAAACTATGTTATTGCATGAAAAAATTATGCCAACAGTTTTTGAAGCGTTTTTGACATTTGACTCTCTATCCATCCGGATAGGTATATTATCTAACCTAAACAGATATCTTGAGGTCAAAATCAATGTATGTAGGTGCATTATTATTGCATTTTATCTATAGATGTGTAAATATATATATTGCATACATAAATATAGGGTTACCAAGTTCACGGATATACTCATATAATACTTTATACTTTGCACCCGATACAAAATAACACGAATGAAATGTTTTTTTCTATTTTATTAGAATTTCGGAATTGTCTACATAATAATAACGTTATATGTACGTGATGACTGTGTGAGGCAGAAGACGGGTGTATACTGAAGATGAGTAAATATGTATGAAATAAAAATAAAATGTTTTACAGTGTCAGTCTCGTTATTTAGGAGCCACACGTATTACGATTTGAAGGGTGGGCTGTGACACTACAATATACAGAATACTAAGGGAAAACACCATATGGCCCTTTTTTGTAATGCTTATACATTTTTGTGTTCTCCAAGGCGGAAGAGGAGGCCAGACAGCTCCAGAAGAAAATCCAGACCATTGAGAATGATCTGGACCAGACACAAGAGTCTCTAATGCAGGTCAACGGTAAACTTGAGGAGAAGGAGAAGGCTCTTCAGAACGTAAGTACTTATGTTACTTCGCTTTATTTCTTTGAGATCATTTATTTAGTAAATATTTACACGTTGTCTAGTCTAATTCTAAACACTAATTTCAAATGAAAAGTTCGAAAAAATTGATTTACTGTTAGGAATCTTATAAAAACTATGAATCAATGGAAAATTTAAAGTATTTATAGCTGCTTTATGTCTTTTTAGATTTAATTCAGGAGAGGTGTTGAAAGGTTTGAGTTAAAAGTATGTCGAGGTGTGTCTTGTTCATTTTCATAGATATAATTTTATAAAATTCAAGTCGGTAGATCTTATCGTAGTGCATGGTCGGTTTCAGTAGAACTTAAAGACTAGATAATTGATATGTTAATAATCCCGATTGTCGGCACTTGGTGAAACTTTGTAAAACTTTGTATGGCGAAACTAGTTAGATATTATTATATTACTATTTTTGTGAAAGAGTACAAGAGTTTTCTAATAATATCAATAGGTAATCAACTTTTGTTAAAATCGAAGCATTTAATAGATTTATTTATTTTTCAATTGTACTATTATTAAATACCGCAGACTATAGACTAAACTGTACTGTAGACTAGACTGTATCGAAAGTATAGGAATATTTTTATTAAGTATAAGGATATTTTTTAAAAATCGAATGATGTAGTATTTTTCGTTATTCCTTACAGTTAATAAAAAAATTCGCTCTATAGGTATCGCAGTATAAACGAACGAACTTTCTAGAGAGGTAACCAGTTTGCCAGTGCTCAGTATCACCTTTGCCTCCCCTCGACTACATCCATTTATGTACAAAGTTTTAACACCCTACAGTGACGACGACGCGTTGATGACGACCATTTTTTCCAATAGTTCGTTTTCCATTACAAGTGATAAAAAAATCATTAAAATTATACATAACTGAAAACTACCATAAAAGTGTTATTTTACAATATTTTTCTGATGAATAGAACAAAACATGAGTTGTATGAAGGTTAACATGTCATGTCTCAGCTAACAGAGGCCGTTTTATTATTTTATACCTACAGATGACTATCTGTATAATGTATTTCGTAGTTGCCAACAGAATAAGTAATGCGAATTAAAAATCGCGGTTTCTCATGACAAAATTGCAAATTATTAACTAAGCTATGTAACATAAAATCACATGGAAAAAAATCTCGCTTGCTTGATATCACACAGGATTATACTTTTCCTTTGGTAGATGAAAGAATCCTGTTTTCTACTAATATTATAAATGTGAAAATTTGTAAAGATATTTGTTACACAGTCACGCTCAAACAGCTAAACGGATTTGAATACAATTTGGTACACAGATGGACCGTACCCTGAATTAAAATATAGTGTCGTTTTAATCCTAATTTATGTGGGCAAATCCACGAGATGCAGTTAGAAAATTATGTATGGAGACTTTGTTATACGGACCAAATTTTTAGAAATGATATATGTAAACAAAAAATAAAAAATAATAAACAAATTTAAATAGTTTTTATAGGAGACTATAACGTTTTTTGATCGCTTTGTGATAAAGTTAAAGTTTTACTAGTTGAAAATTAGTAAAAATATCTCTATTTTGAAATTATATTTTTTGTTGTTTTTGTTCATCGCGATTTGCTATTTTCTTATAGTCTTTTGTCGTAATTAATTATTAAGATAATTTGACTGTCATTAAAATTGTCAGGAAAATTTTATTTTAGTTATTATCGTAAGTAAAATTATGACAAAAAAGAAGCAGTAAATTCCACATTTTTTTTTATTTATTAATTAAATTATTTAGGTCTCCATTTTGGCCGACGATATAATACTTGTCTACGTTTTTTACTTCTTTATTAAAAATAAGTACTTGTTGAAATAAAGTACAATATGGATATTTCAAGTACATGAAATATATACTTAAAAAAAAATTACGTGAACACGTACAAGCAGTCGCATTATTGTGATATTTGTTTTACGTCATGATCACATGACGACATAATGTTTTAAAGAGTAGTTAGGTAGGTATGTGAGTAAACCTCTATGTGAAATGCATCAGTTCTACAGGTTAGTTAGTTCGGAATCTTGCGTTCAGGGGGCTGCGGTGTTTAGCTTGCGCCACTGTTGGGTTATTTTCGGCGCTCGGCACCTAATATGGGCGCGATGCCTGGTGTTTCGGTAAAAATAGACAGAGCACGCGTCCGCCTCACAATGTACCGACGCTTTACATACGTTTACACGATAATTATACAAAAGTGAAACATTTATTTATTATTTATAAAAGTAACTTTAATTATTAATTAAAAGTAACATTAACTTTAATTATTTGATAATATAATCCTTTTTTAATTATTCCCAAATTTATATTATTACGTACGAAATGTATTGCACTTTTGAAAGTTTTGAATTTTCCCGCGTTACTTATATTCAAGTGATTGGTTGGCTCACTGTCGGTAAAGTAGTTCGATGAAAACAAAAGATGGCAGACGTAAGGTGCGATCACAGCGCCCTCCTTTTGTTTTTCCAAATCGACAGTCAGTCAACATGGCGGCCGCCGCTGCGCGGCCGGACGGACCGCGCCGCGTGTAGTAATGTCCGCGTCCGCGCCCCACGCCCACGGGCGCACCCCCGTGCGGCGCAGGGGGCACCAACACCACCCGCGACTGCGGGGCGACCGCGTGCCTGCCCCCGGCACCACATCAAACACTGATCCGTCCAAACAAGTGACCTTAGTCAATCAAACAGACGATGTTGTGCCTTGTGTCAATAGTGTTAGTGAATCTCGAGAAGTGACAAGGACGAATAGTGACGATGCACTTTCGAATCGAAATACAGTGGAGGACTATACGAATATCGATGATGAAATCGATTTTGATGATAATATTAGAATCACGGGAACGGAATCTCGAGGTAGCTCAGATGATGATTTCTCGTTTAGAGAAGAACGCTCCGCTGGAGACGGAGCGGAGGCTGCTCCAGTAGCTTCTGATATTTCTGATGACGATCCCGAGACTGTAGAACTTGCAAAATTAAGATGTACTAGCGAATGTACAGAGGTTTTAGCTGAAAGAGAAAGCAGAAGGAGAAGAAGATGTGCGGATTATCCTGGTTTAGCATTTGGCAGTTCTATTTTCTCTTCAGATACTATGATGAAATTTTCTATAATCAAGAATGAGTTGCAGAATATCAAGAACACTGCATTGAAAAGGGTAATGTCCGATGTTATTTGAATGATCTTTCAAACGCGCGAGTCTGACGCTCAACTAGTGTAGGCCAAATGCGCACAGAACTATTTTTAACGCGTTTAGGTTGAGAAAATGTATGTTGTAGGTTCATAGAAAGAGGCAAAGGCGCACTGCTCGCGTGGTGATCAGCTGAGCCATTGACATTTAGTTTGGCATGTTTACTTGCACGATTGCATCCCTTGTCGCTAGATGTCGTTATGATCACTAACCTCACATGGATGGCCTTGCTAATTATTTCTTTAAATAAAATAAAATAAATTATTTCACTTTAGTATATATTCTTGTTATTTTTCTAGATAAGTAGTTTGCAGACATGAATTATCATTAAATCTTAAATTTGCTAGATTATCTGTATTTCTCGTACGAATCGACAGTATACAAATAGCTAATTCTAGGTCACATGCATAGAGTAATAATAATAAAGTTACATTTTATACTGCATTAGTGTTCACTGTATACAATACATGCATAGATAGGTATAATTTAGATGAAAATGTATAACTTTCTAAAATATTCATGAACTAAGTAAATAGTACCGTACAATCGAAAGCTAACGTGAAGATATTTAAATAATTTTGGTTGCAGATGCTTAATTTTCATTACAAAAATTACTATAGGATTAGCTGTCCCTTATTATTTATTTACGCTTTAATAATAAAAAATAGGAAAGTTTACTGAATAAAACAAAAGGCGGCTTTATCGCTAAACAATCTCTTCCAGACATCTTTTGGGTAGGGCACATTGCGAATAAGGACTAGCTGTCCCTTTTGCTTTGTAGTAACTATAGCCTTATGTTTTCAGTAAGTAAATAGGTAATATTTACGTTATAATTTTTTTTAAATGTAACCAAAGTTTTCATGTCAGAGCTGTAACGTATTATTATCGGGTACCTTATCGGTTGACTTACGTAAGCTATGACATTAAGTAGACACAAAAAGTTATTTTCAGAATGGAGATGAGATTATTGTTACAAAAAAAAGTTTGCATTGCATTCTCATACTCGTGCACAATAGAGTGCGTTACCTTGTTAATATTTCCACGGCCTAGAATTTTGACACTGAATATATTTAGCAAGCATCTTGCTTGCTTCAGCAATTAATGAAATCTAATTTTACTTTTAATAACAAAGCTAAATTAGTATTCTGACCAGACGTCTGACTCGATAAATAAAATTTTGAAATATCTAAGACATAGAATTTTGAACAACGATTTAAAATACGTGATGTAGAGAAATACAGAAATGAAACGTGCACCGAATTCAAGAAAGTAAACGATTACGCAATAGAAACATAGCTATTAACAATTATAACGCTGCACTTATGAATTCTGTGCATAGCTACATTACTTGCATGCCCCAGTTCAATAATAGACATGTTGCATAAAGAACTTACTTGAAAAATAAAATAACAAAAATGTAGTACATATGTAAAGATTAACACAAAATATTCTCGTACGCATGTAGAACTTTAAGTTTTTTAATAAATTATAAACACACTAAAGCTTGTAGAATTTATTGTAGCATAATAATGATACTTAAACGTAAAAAATTAAAAGCGTAACTAGGACTAAATATGTTCTTGACAGGAAATTTATGAGAATTTGAATAATAAAATATAATAAATGAAAGTGTAAATTACATTTGACTTCTGATTCTTTGTACATAATAAACTGTAAAAAAAAAAAAAAAAAAACATGATGCTGAATATTACCAGTAATTTTTTAATCATTTATTTGATAGATATGTCGTCTTTATTTAATCTTGTTTATATGCTGAATTTTATTTTTTGTGATGTTTCATTTGATAACAAGATTTGAACTAATGGCATAGATAGCTATTATTGTTTTTTTGTCTATTCACCATGTGTTTACCTACTTTTTCCTTCTCATTTATTCCTTTATTTTTTCAGTCGAACATCGATGTTTTAAAATTGCTGGAATAATATCATTGTATTTACTGCTCTTATTAAATTTTCATAAAAAATAGTTTTGAAGCATTTAATAATTGGCTAATATGTGTTGGTAGGAAAATATCTTCATAAATCTATTGCGCGAGCATATTTTTTTCATACTTTAACTTTTGTTTTTTTTTTTTTTGGTAGATTATTATTCCATTGTATAAGAATTATTTTTACATTCCGTGTTTATGTTGTGTACCTACATCCATTAAAACTATGCTGAAGTTAGTATGTAGTAGGTATCTACAATCGTAATTTAACAAACAAGTATTTTTTTTATTCTGAAATTTCTTCGTATTCATGCATATTTAGGATTATAAAGCATAATTTTACAAAGTTTAAGTTAAATTTAAAAAAAAAAAAAACTATAGCTGATTCTGTTTTGTATTTTGATTTGTTGTAAAAGTTATTATAATATATTATTTTTCGTGAACAACAGTATTGTTGGTATATTTACAAACATCACTTATATGCTAATATTTGTATTAAGATAATATTGTATTGTTGTTTGTCGTTCTAATAAATAAATAATAAAACAAATGGAAAAGTTCAATCTATCTATCTAGTATCTACATTTTTAAGAATATTACCAAAGTTTGTTTGTTAGTACTTTTTGCTACTTATAAAACAATTCCTCAATGTAATCTTTTAGGCACTTATATTTTTTACGTTTTACATTTATTGTTGTTGACTGACATGACCTAATGTCCCTTTAGAAAAGATACGATTTCTGTCTCATTTATTGAATTCTTTATCGCATTGAAATGCATTTAATGAATATTCTTTTCATACATCTCAGGTTATTCTTGGTTTTGATTAATGATCGTTGACCATATGGCTTCTAAATAATATATAACTGTCAAAGTGATCCGAAGTTATGATGTTATACTTATTTGGATGTAATACAAATTTTGTACTCGTAAAGCACAAATCATGTATGAGTAAGTGAGAATGCCATTATGTACACTAGTTGGATAATAAGTGTTGTTCTGTCATTTGGTCATTGAAGGTCAACAAAATTAGAGCCGTGCAGTCATTACATGTTTGTATATAGATATTTTTAAATGCAGTAAATGATTTAGATAAGTATATCAGTTAATACCAAATACTGAAATAAATTGAGATAAGGTCATAAAGATGTTATTTCAATTGTTACATTTCTTAGATCTATTTGTTTTTTGAATCTTTATATATCAATGATATTTATGTAACATATTGTAAAGAAGATAACGTGCTGGAAATACTGGTATAGCCGGTTGTGTGTAGTCAGATGGCTAGCATTTGTTTCTGCTGTTTGCAAATCTGTTTGAATACTGACATAATATCAGTCACAGTTTAAATACTTATTATCGTCGTAACTATTATATATATGTGTTATCTATTTAAGTATTTAAAAACTTTATAAAAGTATGCAACAATATTCTTGTGAAGTTTGAACATTACAATCTTAATATTTATTTAAATAAGATCTTACCCATAAACAACTAGAGTTACTTCTGTCCTGATTCTACAGGTCATATTCTGTTTTACCGCCTTCATTTCTTTTACTTGTGTATGTGCTTCGTCATTTAACGGAATTTTAAACAGACAAATACTTTCCAAATGACGTCACACGAATTTCGGTTCACCGCACCGCCCGCACATCGTTTCCTTTCGTAGCTGACACAAAACTTATGAGACATATATTTCATGTTTTTCTTAGAATCCACACTAGATGGTGCTGTTAGTAATAATGATCTGGTGTAAGTTCCAAATAATTTAAGGTTATTAGGTTTCATTGCTAAAATAAAAAAAGCTATTTTTGTATTAAATTATAAACGAATATATGATTTTTATTATAAAAAGTTTATTTTAAAAGATTAGATGTTGTTATTGTAGTCATTTTCGTAGTTTTGAAGTTATTAATAATAATTTTCCATGAATTAAATACATTTCATTTTTTCTATAGCCCTTCATTGTAATGTAGTTATGTATACTTCCGTAATTATTGTTAACTAAAGTTGGTCAGGCGTTGCGCCTATCCCTTATTTTGGTTTTTTGTGCCTCGGTTTCGCTTGGTTTCGTAGGGCTTTATTCTTTTGTCAAACGCTAACAGGTGGAGCTACTTGTCGTACCAGTCTCGGTCGATCAAGGTGTGCTACAGTAAAGTGACGTCCAGTCATCGTACTGTCAAACTCATTTCAAGAATGTGTAGTTGCATTAGTCATTGCTCTTATTTCAATTAGTTCATCGGAACAGAATTGTGATTATTACAAATTCTACATAATTATTAATTCCTATCAAAGCACGCTATTAGTAAAGTGACAATAACGTTGCAGTGTATAGGTTGGTGGCGGCCATTTTATTCGCCGGCTGTGTTCATTCGTGCCGAGCCCATCTCAGCGATACGGGGCCTAACGAACGAGGCAGTTGGTTGGCATTTTCGCGAGTAGAGCGGAGGTGTTTTTAGTTTTTTTAGCATTTAAGCATTTAATTAAAACATAAAAGTGCATAAAAATGACGACGAACATGCAGCAAGGAACGATTCTGGACGTTTTGAAGAAGAAAATGCGCCAGACAAAAGAGGAAATGGAAAAATTTAAGGACGAATGTGAAGAGTACCACAAAAGATTTCAAGTGGAAATAATGCGGAGAGAAGAAGTAAGCAAATGTGATATTATATTGTGCGGTGTGTTATGTGTAAATTTCAGTGTGATTCGTGTCAAGAGAAATGCTAAAAGAAAATATGGGAGTTATCAGTAGTCTTGTACTATCTACCTCTAGTGAGTAATGTCCGGCCATACTTAGGTGTACAGGCGACGTACGCATATTCGCTTCTCTTTCAGATTCATCTCAATTTTATCATTTAGAAAGAGATAGCATACAAGAATTCTTTTTCATCGAATATTTCTTTCGATAGGTGAACTGGTGAATTTAGGGCTATACTGTAGTGTCGAATCATTTTGAATTCCAGGAATTTTTATAATTACAAAAATTGTACCACGTAATTTCATCGGTACGTGGTTGGGTGCCGCCGGTTTCTGTTACACGTAACAGGTTTGGTTGCGTTGGAGGTCGTATACCGGTCTATTGTAACACATGTAGAGTGAGCCGGCTGGATTAGTGATGGCTTAGCACCCTGTGAAGCATTCCTGTTGTTCGGACGTCCTCGAAGGACCGCTGGCACCGTAAAGGCGTGTCCGAGCTCCTCGCTGTTATCGCTGTTATGACGTAACTCGTTATGATTACGATGTTCATAGTCATACACACGCTTATTAGATCTGTATGTAGGCACAAAGTGTATTAAGAAACAATTGTCACGATCTTTCGACTTCATTGCAATTCTATAATTTTTAAAATAAAATTTTCTGTTTTCACGCTATGTGCCTAATCTGTACTTATGGCAATAAGACGAGAAGAAATATACGAAATTAAGTTACTTTGTATTTTTGCTGTCGGAAAAGAGAATAAATTAACTGGGGAAATTAAATTTTTTGATAAATTCAGTTATTGTTGATTAGTTTTACAAGTAATTGTAGAAATTTTTAAAGATTTTTCTTATTTTTTGGTACTGTAGGCGTGCATTTAAAAGATCGTTTAAATACTAAGGATTGAGGCCTCAACACTTATTTAAGATGAACGGTTAGAAGAATGCACCAATAATTTTATAATTAATAACAAAGGTACAATATAATTCTCTTTGTATTTTACCAAATTGAAGTTATAAATGCAATAATAATAAAAGTAGAGCTCGTAGTCACCTAGTAATTAGAGAGAAAGAGATAAAATTCCGAGATAAAACAAAACGAGTTCTAGGTATACCTAATTGTAACAACATTTATCTATTTAACGACTTAATGACATATTAAACACTTGTCGTTTAAATATATGAGATATTTATTGCAGTATGTAAAGAGTCTATTAAAAAACCTAATAAATTTATTGTAATCGCATTTGATACGGATAATTTTTATTTGCATCTAATTCATCTTTTTAATCCAATTCTTATAAATAAACTAAAAATTTGTGCTTAGAAATTGTATTCCTATGCTAACATCAACTATTTTCAAATTTTAGAAGAAATATTTACTGCCTAACAAGTTATCGGGTCTATGCGGTCGGAATCCCATTGGATTGGTTTTTTTTTTTACTGTCCGTTTACGTGACCGTGTTGCATTACAATTTATTGGTGTGGCTATTGTAGGTGGTCATTACAATGGACGCACCGTTGGCTATCCTAACCGATCCCACATTTTAAACAATGTGATTTTACTACTTTTGAGTATTCATGAAATGTTTACAAAATTACGCAACTGAGTGTGACCTATAGGGTCTTTCATTGATTGTTCACAAGCAGTGCACATAAATTGTGGAATATTTTCGGTTTTTGTTTGAATTTCAATTATATTTCATCAACTATTCTATTAGTCATCAACTAAAGGTCTTTGGCCTTTGATATGGGATGAGAGGCTACTAGTTAGGTAGGTAGGTATTACGCAAATAGCTTTAGACGTTGAAATGAATTAAGTATGATTTTCAAGCTCAAGGTAACCAAACCGAATCACTAATAGGTAAAATGCTTAATCTACCATAGCATAAACTAACAGTTGAATTTGATATACCCACAATATCCTACACAAATAATAAAAATATAATTTTGAATAAATTAATAGGTGTTCCTATGAATAAGTAAATAATTAGGTAATAACAAGTAACTCGATAATTACACGTAGAACCTATAACACGAGTAACTATTTATAATGTGCAAAAACTTACACGCACCGGTAATGTTAAATAAGGAATGCATCAATGCGATACAATTGCAATTGTAAATCGAGTCCCGTCACTACTATTAATAGCACCGGTGACGACACAGGATAATAGGAGGAGAAACTGGGACTCGTTCTAGCTTCCTCGCGACAAGGACACTTGCCGTGATGTCATGAACATGTGGAACTCGTTGAATATAAATAAAGTAATGCGAAATGTCGAGTCGCTTTAATGCTCGGCACGTACTTTTTGTTGTTTTATACGTTGAACAATGTCACTTACCTATAATAAGTGCTCTTACATCAATTATAATTGGAATGCGTAGGTAATTATAAACATTAAATATGTTGAAACCAATTTTAAGGCTTCATTGATCTGATCAATAAATATCTTGGACATATGTCACTGTTGTGTGTAATTTATTTATCCTCGTTAAGTATAACATTCTATTAAAACAGATTTTTTTATTTCAGTAGCTAACATTTGAAGCAAATCCTCTGATAGTAATTAATTTTCAGTATTCAGTCGGGATGACTTTGTATATGATGGTAAAACTGTTATAGCTTTATATTGTGCAGTTACTTGCCGTGTATTGTCATGTATTCATCTATCATACAAATACGAATACATTCATTCATAGAAACCACTAATATCGCTTAGATCGTGGTCGTTGGCGGCTCTGCTCTTGTTATTTATTTACGGTATGCTACTATTTTTGGAAGAGCATTTAGATCACAGTCACAGTTTTCGTTTATGTCGAAATAGATCCAAGCAACTACCTACTATAGTACGATTATTCTAGTTTCTAAACAAATTTGCTGATCCGAAGTTATTTGGGACAACAAAATCGTATACGTAAATAATATTTCCTCTCTTTTTTATAGTTGATTATGCTAGAAAATATTTGTTCGCTTTATCTGATAACGGTAATTGCTTTAGCCGTAGTTATCGTCTTCTAAGGTTATAATTTCCAAGTGAAATGCTCTTTGGTCCGATAAACAACAGAATGCATATTAATCATCATTTTTGTGAACATTTATAAAAAAAATGTTTTATTAATAAGGTAAAACAGTATGAATATGCTTGCTGATAAATGCTTAATTCAATATATAGTATATATTGAATTAAGCAAATACATAGTAACAACTTTAGGTACATTTTAATAACATTAATTATTCAAGCAGAAAAGTAGTTTTCATATGTCATGCCTTTGGTTAATCTCATTTACTTCTTAAATGGTTCTTCCATTATCGTCGATAGATTCACCCATTGTTAAAATAGAGATTGTATTTTTGGTAAATCATTTTGAAAAGTTTTTTTTTTTTTTTTTTTTTTTTTTTTAATATTTTAAGGGCTTTTACCTTCTTCAGGTATATCAGTCCTATTGTACCCTGAACTGATTTCTCCAACAAAACTTTATCTACCTTCCCTAGACGCGGAAAGAGAAGAATGGTAGTTTATCCTGACTGTGTTTGTATACGGTACCTAGATTGCTGAATAATGTAATGAAAAGTCGACTTTTATATAATTTTTCGGGCCTATCCGGTTTTGTTTAGATTTATTGCTTATAACAGGAGTGCTCAAATTTGAACTGCTAGCGTCTACCTCAATATTGTTAGACTACGATCGAACGACTCTGAAAGGCTACAAGAATGTATGATGTAGGTTCTCCTCTAGGTTGAGTGACCATAGATATTAGTTTTTTGCACAATATTCAAGGTCAAGTGGTCGATCGTAGTCGACAAGTCAAGCACCTTTGAGTTTTATAAGATTATCTAAAATGGGCAGGTCATTCCTGGTTTAGACCAGGAATGTAGTTGGTATCTTTAGACTTCAGATTTGGAGCATGTAATAGCTGTTTTTTTACGTTTTAGGAATAAATTGTCATATTATTTAACATGTCATTAAGTAACAGTCACGAAAAGCAAGTTAACAGTGTGTAGTACTGTTGGATGTGGATGTTTGATTTGCTCAGGTGTTATGTTTCTGTTTCTTCTTTCCGAGTGTAGTACTTAATCAAATGATTTCTGGGAATTTATATGGCTTCAATTATTTTAAGTCTTAAAAGTCCAAGGAACTTTGAATTGTATAGAGCATATGGTACTTATTGGTTTAAATAATTTATATTCTGATTTAAACACGACTTGCTGAGCTCACGCTTAGATTGATTTGTCATAATTGGAACTGAATTAGGTAGTACTTATGAGTGAAGTAACCATGAATTAGTCGATCGTTTGCTATAGATATTTGGATCTGCTATTTGCGTTGATTTTATGGATTATATTCATTAATAGTTTTTGCAAAACCAACATTTAAACACAAAAAAGATTGTAGTAATAGTGATATTTGTTAATATTTCTCGATGGTAACTCTTATGAACAAAAGGACACTAATGGGTTAATAAATAATATAAAATAGATCGACATTATACTTAGTAAGTTTTGCAGTAATAGTAGTTGTGCCTTTTTTATGCGACGACGAGACAGTTGTAAAGTTAGCACCTGTGTGTCTCACCTTTCTTTGCCTTTATTGCCGCTAGAGTTCAAATCTCTGTAATTTTATGTTATGCCAAGGTCTTTAATCACCTTCCTATAACAATTTTGGTCGACGCCTCGTTAAAATTTATGTTTATAGAATTGAAAAAGATCATATAATTGCTTGTAGACCGATGATTTGTTATAATATTTATGGAGATATTTACAAATGGGTGAACGGTATTTATGTAAAGAATTGCAAAATTAGTGAGCAATATACTACTTTAATATAATAAGGTTTAAGTTACGTCCAAATTTGGTCGACAAAGCTCGACTAGTTTCGAGGCCAGTCGGGACCATTCGGGACCCTTAATCATTAGGTACATTAAAATACATTGTGTACTTACGAAAATGAACAATAAAACAATATATACTATTAGTTTAATGTTAGAATTAAAAATAAAATATCTTTGTTTGATTATATTTCTTCACTAACTATAAATTTTACCTTGAAACAAAATATTAGAAACTAAAAGTTGTATTCAAAATAGTACATAGGCATTAATTGGATACATCTTTAATACAGGCGGAGTCCGAAGTGGCTGCACTCAACCGACGTATTCAACTGTTGGAGGAAGATCTGGAGAGATCCGAGGAGCGTCTTGCTACTGCCACAGCCAAACTGTCTGAGGCCAGCCAGGCAGCTGATGAGTCTGAACGGTGAGTTCTAACCAGTGCTGCACAGTACTCTGTCTAGTTTAAGTCTAGATAATGTACTTTTATAATTGTAAATAAAGTCAAAATAGTAACTGTATTATACTTTGTTAAAATATAGCAAAGTAATATAAGAAAAAAAAAATAATGTCGAATACTTAACTTTTCTAAATATATCAACATTTTATACATTTTATAGTAAGGTATACATGATTAGGATTCATTGATTTAATAATGTATGGCATTTTTAGTTATTGAGGATGTCTTGTCTTGAATCGTCCACAAGATATTACAGTAGTTTTCAGTAAATATGCCATTATCATCAGATTTCAAGATACTGTGTTGAGTGATGACGTGTGAGCCTGATTGTTTGACTAGAACTGTGATTTTTATCTTTGAATAGACTCAGAAATTATCTAATGATGTCTAAATTAGATTTAGAATACCTTTTTAGGTATCTTGAAAATAAAGTAGTTGAAAATAATATATGTATATGTACTTACTCAGTGATTTAATTCGGACATGATTACGTTATCATTGAGGCAGAATTAAAAAGTAAGGCTTCACAATCTCGTTTATGGGATTATGAAAAGTAATATTATGAAGTTCGAATTATTACTATAATTATATACTTTAGATATATAAGTTGTTTTTTCTCGTGTGCATGAGTGTTCTTTTTATTTTTGCCCTTAACCACACCATTCTTATTTCCATGAGCGTATCTCAAACTGTACTGCTACCTAAATATTATGTTTTTGAATTGTAATTTTTTGTCGACTCTTTAAACACTGTAACTACTTATCAAAAGATGTGAACACTTATAAACCGTTATTAATGGCATACAATAATTATAAGTATTTTAGAATTATTGTAGTATTTAATTAGTACATTGTACTGATTATTTTATTAAATTTTAAGTGATCACATTTTTACTGATATCTGTTCCTTTTTACGGGAGATCGCTGAACAAGATTTGGATTTTTTTTCACATTATTATTATAATTGTAATTGAACAAAATCTGTTAAGAGCTATCCCGTTTTCAATTTAGACTTTAGTAACAACAATAATTTCTCGTCTCATCCCTATCACTGAATTCAAAACAAATACCATAATCTATTTAACAATGATCCATGTTGTAACATGCATGTGTTTGGCCCGCACTAACTAGAATACGCAAGGCGCTAGAGAACCGAACCAACATGGAGGACGACCGCGTCGCAATCCTGGAGGCGCAGCTCTCACAAGCCAAGCTCATCGCCGAGGAGTCCGACAAGAAATACGAAGAGGTGAACGCTTCACTGTGATTTTTGTCATTATCATTATCACGTGTATCTAAAACTGTTCAACGGCTAATGTGACAACCTGTTACACCTCTAATGTTTTTTTATAAATTATTCAAATTTAATATTGGCAGTAGGAAAAAAACTTTATCGACCGTTGAAAGTTTTAGTGCACAACGTCTGAACCGTTCGGCTTGTAACATTCGGAACTTGATAATCCAGTTTGTTTGTTTTTGCAGATTTAACATCGTCAATAATGTAATTTTATACATCATCGTTAATTCATTCTTAACTGGATTATCACATATCCGATGTAACATTTAATTCGAAGTGTTGCACATAAATTACATTATAAACGAATAAGCACTTGATTTTTATATATCAATGATTATAATTAGAATCAAATGTGTATTTCTATGCTGAATATTGAACTATTCCCAGTTATTATTTGTTTTATCACAATAGAATGTAATAGTGTGTAACATTCATTTGTTATAATTATGGTCATTAGCTAAGAATAATATTTGACTGCAAATTGGAATGCTATTGTAGTAGCATTTTATTTTGCAATCATAATATCTAATTTACATTCAAAACGAGACTAAGTATAAGTTATACATCATTTTTTCATTGTATATATAAAATACTTTTGAATAATATACAATGCGTTATGACAATATTTGTTTGTATTGTCCAAATTTCTCGTTTTGAATACATTCTCTCCACAGTGTTCCAGAGTAGCAGATTGTCTTGCTTTGTATGTTCCTCTTCAAATGCTATTGTGATCGTTCTTGCATGATTTCTAACTTTTGGGTTACCCTTGATAATCTAGTCATACGCAGTAGGTAGTTAACCTGTGCTATATTCATGTTGACGGTTTTGTTATGGGATCCAGTGCCCGTAAGGTGCTCGAGAACAGGTCGTTGGCCGATGAAGAGCGCATGGACGCCCTGGAGAACCAGCTGAAGGAAGCCAGGTTCCTCGCTGAGGAAGCCGACAAGAAATACGATGAGGTCTTTACATAGGAGTTTCGATGTCGTTTGGTTTGGCTTGTCTTGTTTGCTGCAGTGCAATTGTATAACATAATTTGATGAGACTATCAAAGATTTTATTCCTGTCCCATCTAATTGAATGCATTCAATATGCACATTCCATCCAGTATGTATAATTTTAATTCTAAATAAGCTAGTGTGTTTCTTATATCGATAAAAATATTTCCAGTCTAAAGTTTTTTGTTGTGTTACCCTTACTGATGAAATAAAAATAGTCACATTCTTAAAATATCATTATTACGTTATGATGTGGCACTAATTCTATTGAGTGAAGATGTTTTTCAACTAACATTTCGTCTTTGCATTAACCCATCTGAGCTTCAATAGCGACATTTATAAATGTCAAATTAGATATATTATTTTGCTGCAAAGTTTTTTTAAAATTTATCAGTAAAACATTTCAACTTGTAAAAATCTAAACATCTGCTGCCGCCAGATGGCGGGGTATATTAATGTCCTAATTCCCCTGACATATGACCCTGCACGGTGAAGGCAGCCGTAAAAGTCAGCGCCCAACATGGAGCCGTGCCTGATCTTGGTTTGTTTACCTTATAAGGGCAGGACAAGTCTCCAACGTTGTACCTATATGTCGTTACATAAGCATTACTTCCATATACGAAGGGTGAGCTTACTCAATACACGCGCCACCTTAATAATACGTTGATTTTATCCTCTGACATTTATATGACAGTGAAATGGTATTTGTTAATGTGGTATGGTGTGTTCAGGTGGCTCGTAAGCTGGCCATGGTCGAGGCTGACTTGGAGCGCGCGGAGGAACGTGCCGAATCCGGTGAATCGTAGGTTTCATTCACTATCGTTGGATGGCCACTGCTCCTCTCAAAATTGCCTCTAACTTGTTTTAAATCAGAATATAAATAATAATAATATTTGATACACAAAACAGCGCGCGAAAAGCTGAATTATCTCCACTCTGTCGTGTCAGGCAATTTTGAGCGATAACGCAGTGGTCCTACGGCCTTGTTTTGTAACTTTCGCCACCGTTTTGCATGGTTGTTCATTTGCATTCGTAACATAGCTGCACCGTAACCCGATTTACCTACATTGGTATTTTTAACATTGGTTCGCGCTGTTATTTTTTATTGCATGTCCGATTCTAGGTCGTCCGCTCGACGCAAGCTGAGAAGGAGATAACATATTTTAATTACTTATAATTTTGCATCAGCCATAACATTAATATAGTCAGTGTTATCGGTTCTCGAAACTCTTGAAACGGTAACACTACCTAATTTTAAGGACATATCGGTTGGCGGCGCTTATACACCGCTGCACGGATAGTAAGCGCCGCTCCATCCATTTAGTATCAGACTAAAACAAGGGTTGCCCCATTTCATGGAAATTTCTTATGCAAATGTGTAACTATCACGTCCATGTGTCGACTAAACTTCTGTCTTCAGTGTGTGTATCACTTAAACGTGGCTATAGGTTAGGCTCTCAGGAAATGTGTGTGGTATAGGGCAATTTTCGTTTTCAGATATGCACCGCATTACACCAGAATTACTGGCCGTATGCGTGCCGCACATATGCAAGCGCACACATCACATAACGATTACAATAATGCACTAGATAGCACTTAGATAATTAAATGTTTTCAAAAGTAAATATAAGAACTAAAATGTTTTGGGACAACCCTCGTTTATTATTTTAATTAATGTGAGTACTGACGCCGCTCTCGACTCCCCGCTTTGATCTCCTTATTTCTTCTAATTTGTGTTTGTGGATTTTAAATTCTTCGCTTTCGCTTTTATGAATTTTATTTTTCTACAGAAAAACGCCTGGTAAGGATTAAACAATTGTATTTTTTGAATTTAATTTTTTGCTTCTAATTTATTTTAATTTAAACCAGGCAGAGGATTATTTTTATATTTAACACAATTTCCTCTTCGAATATTGTAATGATGTACATATTTTTTAGCTTTAAAAAGATATATCCTAAACCTTTTCGCCTTCCTTACTCGAGCACTGCATATCACTTTCCACAACTTAACCGGGTGAATGAAGTCACCCGGTATATCCGGATGACAATGGCAAATATTAGAGCAAGTTGCACCGCAGCAGCGAAGCGGCAGTCGAGAGCGGCGCCCGACTCGGTAGCGTAGTGTGTGTTGTGTGTGTGTGCGTGTGGCGTGTGGGCGTGTACTAACGCTCGGCCGGCGGTAGGTGGCGCGCAAGCTCGTGCTGATGGAGCACGACCTGGAGCGCGCCGAGGAGCGCGCCGAGCAGAGCGACTGGTGAGTGCCGCCCTCCCTACCGTAGCCTGCTCTCGTTGTACACTTGCACTAGTTGCACAGCTGCTATATGCCATAAATGTACATACAAAAAAAGGTAGACAGCCAAATCGAAGTAACAGTTAGACTTTCTACTGATTCAGCGCGAAGCGAGATATAAACGAATATTGATCTACATAGATCGCAGATATCGATATATATTAAATAATGAATCTAATATGTACTACGACTTACGACACGAAGATAAATTTACTGAATCCTATTAATATAATAAATGCGAAAGTGTGTAACGGTGGATGGACGGATGTTTGTTACTGTTTCACGCAAAAACCGGATCTGTATGAAATTTGGTACCTACACGGGGTAGATTACGTTCAAATTTAGCTATAGGCTTCTTTATGTATACAGATGAATCCGCGGAATATTTGATCTATATGTTTGATTGCCACCTCAGTGGTATAAAAAAAAATACAGCTAGTTTTATATAATGTTGCATTGATATAATCCGTTTTAGAGGATGAAATTGAAGTAGTTAGTGTGTTTTTAAAAGCCTAATATCCTCTTTTTGCCCTGTAAGGAGGTTGATAGATCTTGATGATTATTTTGCATTTTGCAAATAGTAATATATTTGAAATTTACCAACGTATAAGTTTTTTACCGTTGTCCATTTTGTACTCTGAACTACGTTTCAAACGTGCAAAAGTTGTTTCTTATAGAAAGGAATCATAGGTTTCAATATAGGTTAGCGCATTAGGAACAACTGAACAACAAACGACACTGTTCACCACAGCCACTCGTGTTGAATACAAATTAATCCCAGATTCACAGACAGTCTTTGTTCACAGTTGGAATATTTTAGCAACAAATTTACAATAGCAACTCTCCGACCGGCGCCAGTAGGACTATTAAAATCGGTGTTGGAAATCCGCATTTTACAATAATTAACGAGTAAATTCATGAAATCAAATTAGTCGGTTTCACTGAAGCACAACGTGTGTTTAGTTTCTGCAAGTGAAAACGAGGACCGATATGCAATGAATAACTCTTATCAGCTCGACTCACGCTCACTTGCAGATATTAAGCACATTATTCGTCATTGTGTCGAAAATATTCTATCAGTATAATAGCTCTATTGAATTTAAATTGTGTGAATCATATCACCATACGATTATTTTCGTCACTATCATTATTTACCCTAAGATTAAAAAGTTAATTATTTGCATGACTGTTGATAGTTGCTCAATATATATCTTTTAAATTTAATACCTCATTATTTAAATTTACGATATTATTCACTTTCTATAATGAATTGATGCAACCATCGACTCAATGATTTAACATTTACTCGCTGTGAAGGCACGCGCTTCTTTTTTATTAATACCGCTTGATGAATAGTTCAAATGTATATGATTGGTTAAATTAACAAATATGCAGGTCACAAATCAAAATTTATTACTTGAAAGATGAAACTTTAATTGTAGAACAGTGTTCATGTCACCAAATTAAAATTAGTTTGACCTATAAATTCATTAAATATATCCTGCAATATCATGTACCTTCAGTACTTTCGATTAGTGAACGAACATATTTATTAAAAATAATTTACAGTGGGAATTGATTGTCGTAATATTATTTTTCAGTAAAATCGTCGAGCTTGAGGAAGAACTCCGCGTAGTTGGTAACAACTTGAAGTCCCTCGAGGTCTCCGAGGAGAAGGTATGTTACCCTATAAATTACTAATCTGATAACAATTCTTTGAGCTAGATTAACTTAAGCTAAGAATTCTGTAGAATTCTCAGGATTCAGTTCAGAAAGAACATTACAAATTATAATTATTTTTTTAAATAAGACAACAATCGTCCCTGAGTATGATGCACCAACCAAATATATAAATTGTTAGACTAGACTACATTTCCTTCTATTTGTGAAAAAAAGCCTTGAAAAATTGATATCGCAATTCAATAAGGCTAGCGAGTCATTGTTCCCAGTATATATGCTAATTAGGAATTCACTTATGGTATACGTTTGTAGTTTATAAAGACCAACGATGTAAACTGAAGAGTAATGAAGTGTGTACCGTTTTATACAGGCCAACCAACGTGAGGAGGAGTACAAAAATCAGATCAAAACACTCACCACCCGTCTAAAGGAGGTGTGAATGCGAGAGAGATCGGTTTAATATGCGGGTGTTTTAGTACGCTTGCCTAACTGTATACTTACTGATGCACACACCCTCTAGTGTACTGTTCTATGTATGACTTACCATTATTAATTTTTTTCATATTTATCTACAAAGTAAAAATAAAAAAAAAAAACAATTAATTATTGGTGATGATTACATAGAAGTAGTGCGTCTATTTGCGTGTTGCGTTTTTCTCTACTTTTAATACTCGCTCTCTCTTTATTTTGGCTGCTGTATGAATATATTCCTTTAACAGTTACTACCAGTGTACTCTAGTAAATTAGCCGTTTGGTGTATCATAGCGTTGCTGATGTATGTATATTGATAAAGTAACGCTATGAGATACTGCATGGATGTTCGTTTTCGTTGTTTTGTGGTTTTATTTAACATACAATAATCGCAGGCGACGCAAAGGGAAGAATCATACGAGGGCCAAGTCAAACTGCTGGATGCACAACTGAAAGAGGTAACATGAGCAGTTGGAGCGGAGGGATAGACAGTGTTCGTTACGGCAGTAGATCGGTTCATGCTCATCGCCTTATATGTACCTTTATAAACTGTATCGTTGGCTATATAAACGGTTGCTACATATATTGTCCATAATACTCCATTATATGTTTATCTTCACTTCTTATAAGCAGTTACGGCTATTTCGGTGTAGGTATATGTAGTCGACTGGCAGAGGTTGGTGCTTCATCTATGTATCTACTTATAAGGTTTGTCTTCTCTCTCAATACCTGTCCTACCTATTATTGTTTCCATATCTATGTATGTACTTTGCGCCTCTATTGTGATTGTATTTTGCTGTTTAAAGATCATAAATATTTTAATCGGTTCAACAACAAAGTTAGTTCTAAATAGTTCATGCTACTGCTTTACAACCTATTTCATGTACGAATGTATTTGGGAAAATAGTAAACCAAGTTCCAAGACACGATAAATAATGACTCTTTAAGTTAAACAGTTATAGTTTTTGTTTATATACTCACTCAAACAACACTAAGTACATCTTTTGTTGCTTTTTCCTGCTTCTAAATATAAAATGTTTTACTAAATATGATCCATGCAATGATCTAATTTGAAACAGGATCTAATTTTATTCAATATTAGATTTGATAAAACCAGTTCCTTTACCAGATATTTTTTACGTGAATCTTGCTCCCGGTATAAAACGATTACCATTAATAGGAAATCCAAGTAGGATGGCTCAATTTCTTATCCAATTCACTCCTTGTGTAGTTCCATATCTTTTATTAGTCATGTAGTATTAGCATTTTTACAATTTATCTCTAGTTTATTAGAACTTCCTGTCTGCCGTGATTAAGGTGTACAGTTTAAAAAACAAAAAGCAGTAGTTCATGTTCAGTTCGATAAATTATAAAGATCCGAGGTGATCAAGTCGTACAATCACAACGGAGGTGGCGGCATGTCGGTGGTTTGCCGTCAGTAATAAGTCCTGTGTGGCTAGGCGATGGCGTCCCGCGAACACGTCGAGGATAAGATCCACAGCCTCTCGCAGAAACTGACGCAAGTAAGTTGTGCTCACATCGTGCTACTCTGGTTGCTTTGGGAAGTTTTCTTTTAGTAAAGGGAATCATAGCTCTGCCTGCACTATTTGTATATGCTGGCAGCGTATTAATGAGAGATGATAGGTGAGGATGAAGTCCAATCAGTAGACCTATCGTGACGATTTTGCAAAGAATTAACTATCATGAGGTGACTTATATTATGCGCAATGAGTATTAACGTCCCCTGTAAAAACGTTACAATAATAAAGGGCGTTTAAGTCTATCAGCAATAAAAGCAACATGAATAATTTCAACCTGACCTCTTCCGCGTTAGACAAAATTTTAGAGTTTGTAATGAGATCATATCTTGTTACTGTAAATTTAAATAGATATGTAGATAATGTACAATATCGACGCTAATTACAATTTAATGAAGTTTTTGTAATACATTTAAACAGCATTTTATCAAATGATCGATTGACATATTCCCTGCTCAATTCGATTAAAATTATCCATTGTGTCTATAGCAAAACAATGAATTATAAATGCAATTATTTGTCCAAACAAAGCAACCAGAGTGACCAATGCTTACTGTCCTATATATTCATATTCATGATGTAGATATAAAATGGGTAATGGTATAAATTATGTTAGTGTTGTAGCGGCTGCATTCGCTACATATCAGCTTTTGGTGAAGGTAATTTGCATGATTTTGGAGAGAGCTTTTGTTGTCTAACAGAATGGTTTCATTTCCTACATTAAGAATTTGAAAATTCTAATCAAAAGTTTTTTTTCCTTTTATACAAAATGATAACAGAATTTTAATAGATTTGTATTTCTAAAAAATTTGCTCAATCTTGTTTTTTAATAAAAATCGAAAAAAAAATTGTTACATTCAATGCATGTTTCTGTTTTACAGACTATATTCTGACATAGTAATAAAAAAATTAATGGCAGGTAAGCAGAAAATAGACTGTTTGATAAAGCATCTCGAAGTAAATCTATTTTAACTATTGGGTATTTTAGTATATTATTGTAATACAGAATTTAGCTCAATAAAAAAGATATAAAATTAAATAGCTAAAATAGATTTAGATGTTGACGTTTTTATGAATGATGGAGTATATATTAAAACAATGGTGTTAAAATTGCAGGCTGAGGCGCGCGCCGAGTTCGCCGAGCGTTCGGTGCAGAAACTGCAGAAGGAGGTCGACAGGCTTGAAGGTAATATACCAAAAATAATTCAATATTATATTAGGGTATTACTTTATTTTTTTTTTTGGAATTTAGATGAAAATATCTTAACGATAGAAATATTCATAAATAGTTTTATTTATTAAGAGATATTGGACAATCGTTTGTCATGAGAGCGATAATTGTAACCAATATTATATAATTAAATTTTTGATACTAGTTTTCAAGGTTCTTCAGATATATTACCACCATATTCTACGTACAGCAGAGTTCGGTTAAGTCGTAAATTTGATATATCTCTGAAGTCAAGTTAATAATAACATTGTTTGAGTAATAACCAAAGCTTTCAACATTAAAATTGCACTTAATACAATCACAGCCGTCATTAGAGCTGGCTTCTTCAGTTTTGATGCTGTACAATAGATTTGAAAGCTTATTTTTACTATCATACTCGCTCTAGTTACTAGCTTATTATTTTATTTTTTTCATCATAACTGTAACAGATTTATAATTTTTACTTGATCAAGTGCACAGAATTGTTACGTGTGTTGTATTGACTGTTGCATGTGTTGCAATCATCAATTCTAAATGATATCAAGTGTCTACACGCATGACAAATCTGTGCATTCCTTCTTTTTTTTTGAGCATGTACGTGTCCTACTAGATGCTCGTAATTCCCAATTGTTTTTTTTATTTTCTGTGATTTTCGCATGGTTTTTATTTGATGTTGTCTTTGCCTGTATTCCTTGGTTCAAATTATCATCAGACAAATTAAACATGACTATTTTAATTGTTGATTAAAAACTTGTTTATCAATTACATTGTAATCATATTTTTGTATAAATTTCACAATAAATATCAAATTATACATTAGTTATCGATTAGTGAGACAATAGTTCTCTTACGAAAAAATCTTACAACGTAGTACTCAATGTGTCATTTGATATTTAATGTCGAATTCTTGAAACAGAAATGATTACATATTAATTACAAACTAAATTTGACTTTTTCTTGTATTTACGAGTAATTGAAAATAATGGTAATTTGAGCCAAGTGTGAACATGTGATGTTGTGCGCGCGACTGACCGTGGCCACGTGTCCGCCCTTGCAGACGACCTGGTAGCCGAGCGCGAAAAGAGCAAAATCCTTCAGGAGGAGATGGAGGCCACGCTCCACGACATCCAGAACATGTGAACACCTCCTCTCCCCGCCCCCCCCCCCCCGCCCACTCCACGCGCCCGCGCCCCTCGCTACACTACGTCACTTGTCATTTTTAATATTGATATTGACGCAGCAGCGTCATCTGGTTTCAAATGTATTGACATGAATATTAGAATAGAGAATTATTTTAAAATATATTTATATCTCTGACAACCGTCTAGCGAGGAGAGCGGGCGACTAGATGTTACTAGATATAGTGTAATTGCCAGCCGCTTTTTTTATAATGTAACGACAACTTCGGTTCGCCACAACACTGCCATGTGCAATTTTTTTTTTTATTCGATACACAAATTACTAATATTATCCCGTTTAAATGTTGAAGGTGTATTATGTTTTTTAGTCATTACTTTACGAGAGTGTCTGTTATTGTACGGTTTTTGCAATGTATGGCCGCTGAAGTAACGCTTCCTTTGGGGCTTTCTATAATTTATTTCTAAGACAAAACGACGACATTCCAAAATGGGGACCAAAATTACCATTTTTATAAAATTGCACATTATTTGTACATTTGCCTGTTTAGAAAAAATGACACCCGAATTTGTCATTATCTCTATTCACAATATTTTTATGACAATAATACATTATTCACAAAACGATTTGCAATTTGCACTATTTACACAATCTACCTTATGAACTCTTTATTTACTTAATATTAAAAAGAGATTAGATATTTTTATTTAATGAGTGATGGTAACACGTAAATATGATATTTAATTTTATAAGTATATAATAAGTATACTTTGCTTGAAGTATTCGATATTCTATTTGTTTCGAGTATGATTTTTCTTGTGTCATAAAGAGTTTGTTGTTATTTATTTAAATTAATTGATGAATAAGTGTCAATATTATTTCTTTATGGAATTTAATTTCATTGATAGCAGTTTATTTGAGAAAGCTGGCAATTTGTATGTCGAGTATACAGCGGCTCGAGATATCGAGTCCGTCCAACAAACGTAACTGCGAAACGCGTTGGATTATCGAGAACAATCCGTCTTTTTAATGTTATCGATTAATGAATGAATTGATAGATAAATAAGGTCGTGAAAAATAAATTAATGATTTTTAAGATTATTCTAACACAAGTGTTTATAAATATATATTATTATTTTTAGCTTGTGTTTTTTTTTACTAATGTGTGTGTCCTATCATCTTCTTCCCGATTAACCTCACATCGATTCTATCAGCTATATAAATACAAACTCATGAAATGCGACTTATCAACACCATCGTCATTGAATCCGCTCGCGCATCACTGTCATCTTCATTGTGCATTTTTGAGAGACTGCGAGAGAAACCATAATAATAGAAACGGGAAATGATATCGAGCCACAGCGATCGCCCAACATTGTACATTAAATCATCGTTCGAAGCACGGGGCATGAAGAAACCCCGAACCACTTCCTGTAGTGTAGCGAAGCATGGAGCGGCCCCGGTGTTAACGCATGCGTCCTGAGCGGCGGCGAGCCAGCCCGGCCCCGCCGCGCCGCACCGCTCACCGCCGCCGCCTGCCGCAGATGA